>NC_137330.1:5240449-6440449 GCF_965287045.1 Carcharhinus amblyrhynchos | reverse complement strand
TTTGTTGCTGATCTGTTATAACTGTGGGTATAGACCATTTTACTTGAGAAAGGGTGGCATGGTAACACAGTAGTTAGCACTGCTGCCTCACAGCATCAGGGACCTGGGTTCAATTCTAGCCTATGGTTACTTTCTGTGCAGTCTGCACATTCTCCCGATGTCTGCATGGGTTTTCTACGGGTGATCCAGTTTCCTCCCACACTCCAAAGATATGTGAGTTGTTGATTTGCCATGTTAAATTGCCCTTTAGTGTCAGGGGATAGGGCTTGGATGGGCTTGGTTTGTCAGTGCAGGCTCGCTGGGCCAAATGGCCTTTTGATGCACTGTAGAGATTCTATTCTAGTCTATGGAAATTCAAGTTTAAGTAGAAGAAATTAACAACTGATTGTGATAATTGAGAAAGTACAGCCCAAATATATGAACCTTATGGTGCCATTAGAGAAATCAATAGGTTAATAGGGTAGCACTGTAATTTGTTTTTCTCTAATTCATGTAGGTTAATGACGGAGATGACAAGGAAAAAAAGGTGTATGTGATAGATGAGATTGGGAAAATGGAGCTCTTCAGTGAACCCTTCATCCAGTCTGTACGTCAACTCCTAGACAGAGTTGGTGCCACCATACTTGGAACTATTCCTGTTCCTAAGGGAAAACCTCTAGGACTTGTGGAAGAAATCAGAAACAGAAGGGATGTTAAAATCTTTAATGTAAGAACCTGAATATTGACATTTGCAATTTGAGCAGGCACTGTGAATTTACTCTAAAAAGCATTTTCCAATAGTAAAATATTTATAAGCTGTAAGAATTGTGCTTCACTTCAGCACACAACTAAAAATAATCTTGAGTTAGTAAGAACTTCCCATCTACGTTCCTCCAATATTCCGTAGTTTTGAGGAGGCTTTGATTATAGCAAGTGTATTGACTATTAAATAGTTGCATTTGTTTTACAGGTTACAAAGGATAATAGGAACAGTATTGTACAAGAGATTGTTACATCAGTGCAAGACTGCAGAAAGTTAAAAGGAAACTGATTCAAATTATGGATGATTCGGGAGGACATACGCCCATGAACTGCAGATTTCTGCTTAGGATTTACATTCTGATTTGTGCTTTAATTTTTTGGCTTCCACACAACTTTGAGTAATGCCTGAAGATTTAATGTACTTCAAGTTGTTGCTTCAATATTTTGTTCTTGTATATAAAAGTAGTTATATACATTTAGGCTTTTCTTTGCATATATGCACATTCTTTAAGTTTGTGGTTGGATGATTACTGGAATGTTTTAACAATCTGTGTATATGAACTGCATGGAAACAGTGGTCAAGTGATCTGAAAGTTTATTAAGAACAATTGTGGGAAATATTACTTGTCCTCAAAACTGAACTGATTTAGAATGAAGATATTTTAATTATATAAGCATGTTTGAAATAGCGCTATCCCCTAGGTTGCTGCACAAACAACTTCTCTGTTTCTCCGGAGAAAATTGATATTTGTTTTGTTAGCAAAATTCAATTTCAAACATTAAAAGTACAAAAGAGATATGAAAACTTTTTGAATTCAGTACTTATAAAATCTTGCTCATGTTAGTAAATTCCAGGAAGTAGCTTGTGTTATTGATCGATATATTACCTGGTCTGCCTGTGAAAATTAAACTTCTGTTGTATTTAATCTTCATTATGGCATACTTTGTTGATGTTGCTTTGCTGTTAATTACTTAACACACAATCATGCAGCGAAGTTTAGAGTGAACCAAAAAATGGTCAAATGTCCTAAACATGTTGATGCATGCATAAATATATATTTACAATACATATACAAACTTAGGTACAAGTCTACATTATCACCTCTTGTATTTAATGGAAAATGTAGTGTATTGTAGCCATTGGGTTTTCAGGTAGCAGTGCCACCCATTTTGATGGTGTCTTTCCGTCTGCCATCCTTCAATTACTATGTCCATCCATTGCATTTAATTTTCAGATGCTTTATACCAAGTGACCACCTCCTATAAGGTTGTTCATTGTTCTGGCTTGTAGTCCAAGTTCACTGAATGCAGTTAGAAAAATGATTTCTGAGAAAACAAAGATATAGTCTTATATACTAGCTGTGCATAGCTGGTATGAAAAAGAACAAAGTCTCCAAAAATATGTCACTAGATTATTATTGATTAATTAATGGTAGCGTGGCTGAGCAGTCTAAGGTGCTAGATTAAGGTCCAGTCTTCTGTGGAGGCATGGGTGAGGTGGCACTGTTGCCTGACAGCTCCAGTGACCTGGGTTTAGTTAGCAGCTTGGATCATTATATGTGTGGAGTGTGCATATTTTCGCTGTATTTCATGGGTTTCCTCTGGGTGCTCCAGTTTCCTCCCACAATCCAAAGATGTGGGGGTTAGGTTAATCGGCCATGCTAAATTGCCTTTTAGTGTCCCGGATGTGTCGGTTCGAGGGTTTAGCGGGGTAAATATGTGGGGTTGGGTGGGATTGGCCTTCTGCAATGTAGGAATTCTATAATCAAAACACAATCATAGTTGGGTTAACATCAATGTCTGCCAAGTAAGATTTAATATAAAATGACTTTAAATATTCAATATAGATTTGAAATCAAGAGCAAAGTGGAAATACAAAGTGGTTAGTGGTTGCAGGCCTACAAAGTAGATTGCTCCTATAACATGACAATCTTGATGATGAGTCTAGAACCAGCGACACAGTCTCAAAATAAAGGGTAGTCCATTTTTAAGACTGAGATGAGGATGAATTTCTTCACGTAGGTGGTGAATCCTTGGAATTCTGTATCTGAGAAGACTGCACAAGTTTAATTATTGAACATGTTCAAAACGAATGTTGGTCAATACATTTCTAGATATTATTGACATCAAAGGATATAGGGATAGAATGGGAAAGTGGTGTTAGGGAAGATGATGGTTAGTCATGATCTAACTGAATGGCAGAGAAATGGGCCAACTGGTGTATTCCTTTGCTTACATTCTCACCTCCATTTCTTGAACTGCACTAAACTTCAAAATACCATGTTAACTTTGTCTGTACTCCAAAAGTGATGGTCTTGGTCTTGGTTCTGCTTATATAACATTTAAATATTGGAACATCATATGTCAAATATATAATTGCATTAAAAGCAGTTCAGAAAAGGATTCTTGGAATGATCTCTTGTGAGAATGAAAAAAGATTGGGCCTATATCGTTGGAGTTTAGAAGAATGAGGAGTGATCTTATCAAAACGTGCAAGATTCTGAGGAGACTTGGCAGGATGGATGCTGAAGATGGTTCCCCTTGCTGAGGAATCTAGAACCTACGCATCTGGGACAGTTTAAAAATTGGATGTCTCCCATTTAAGACTGAGGTCAGGAGATTTATTTTTCTGAGTGTTGTTAGTCTGTGGAATTCTCTTCCCCAGAGTGCAGTCGAGGCTGGGTCATTTAAAATATAGAAGGTTGAGTTAGAAAGAGTCTTGATCAACAAGAGAATCAAAGGTTATGAAGGGCAGACAGTAAGTTGAAATTGAGGCCACAATCATATTAGCTGTGATCATACTGAACGGCTACTCCTCCTAATTTTTGTGTTCTTGTACATCCAGACTGTGCTCCCATGGACCACTTAGCTGCTAACCATGAAAGCCACATACTCCTGTTATGTTGTAAATTCCTCAAATAAAGGACATTATAAAATATTGATATTCAGATTTGGAATTTATTCACAAATGAAACAACAAAATTAGCAGCCACCCTTTCCAACCCAGAGAATTTTAATTGAACAATCCAGTGAATACAGACAGGACTGAGTTACTTTGGTTTGCTATGCTTTCTAGACTGCATATTGCCTGAGAGTCCACAGGTTGGACAACTCTGCCTTGAGTGAGACTCTGATCTAACTCTGAGTGGCGCAGTGGTTAGTACTGCTGCCTCACAGCACCAGGGACCTAGGTTCGATTTCCAGCTCAGATCATCACCTGTGTGGAGTCTGCACATTCTCCTCGTATCTACGTGGGTTTCCTCCGGGTGCTCCAGTTTCCTCCCACAGTCCAAAGATGTGCTGGTTAGGTGGATTGGCTATGCTATGTTCTCTCTTAGTGTACCCATCGCTGAAGTGTGGTGACTAGGGGATTTTCACAGTAACTTCATTGCAGTGTTAATATAAGCCTATGTGTGACTAATAAATAAACTATATAAACTTTAATAATTGGCCCATGCTGTGATATATTCATACATTTACTTCCACAGTTTCATATTCTCATTTGTGCTGGAGCCACACAAAATGCCAAAAATGCAGTTTTTTACAAAATTAGATAATTACAAAGAACATCATCTTGTTAACTCTTACTATGCTTTGTCTTTTTGTTTGAAACAGTTACTGACCTTCATGGTAAGGGGAAGTTGTGGTGGAGTGGGTGTAGAAGTTTACAGCAATCAGAGGCAATTTAATAAACTACATCTACAGATGTTCCTGATCTCCTAACCTTAATAATGCTGTACCATTTAGTCTGCAAACAACAAGTATCTTGTCCTTCACTCATTTTGACTGGAGGTTGGTGCTCACCTTTAGAGCGGAGGAAGGGGGGTGGGGAGCGGAGGCCTCAGCATCTCAATCTGCATAACAGGTTTGAGGATCTTGCTTCCAGTGTGGACAAGGACGAGGGAGGTGAGGTCGGTGAGCAAACTGCACACGGTACAGTGATGCAGCAGGACATAGGCAAAGAGAAGGGGAAAAGGAACGTAGTAGTGATTAGGGATAGTGGGGTGAAGGGTATTGACACTGTCCTTTGTCACAATAACAAAGTGCACAGAAGGGTGTGTTGTCTGCCTGGTGCTCGGGTCCAGGATGTCGCATCTGGGCTGCAGAGAAACCTGGAGTGGGAGGGTGAGAATCCGGTCGTTGTGGTACATGTGGGTGCCAACGACATAGGCAAAATGCGAAGTGAGGATCTGGGGAGGGAGTATGAAAAGCTGGGAATGGAATTAAAAAGTAGAACCGACAAGGTGGTTATCTCTAGGCTACTGCCTGAACCGAGTGCAGATGGGCGTAGGGTTGATAGGATTAAGGAAATGAATGGGTGGCTCAGGGATTGGTGTGGGAGGAATGGGTTTGAATTTATGGGGCATTGGCATCAGTATTGGAGTAGGTGGGACCTGTTCGGGCGGGATGGGGTTGGTCTGAACCGTGCTGGGACCAGAGTCCTGGCGAATCGTGTAAAGAGGACTGTAGACAGGACTTTAAACTAATTGGGGGGGGGGGGGGCGGTGCGAGGGTAGGTGACATTACGAGGCCGGGTACAGGTAAGGGTAGAGGCCGAGGATGTCCCAATAATAAAGGGAGTAGGGGGCGTGAGTATGGTTGGTGGTGTTCCGGCAAATAGGGTCCAGGTGAAGGCTGGGATGAAGGCACTGTATCTGAATGCACGAAGCATTCAGAATAAAGTGGATGAGCTGGTGGCGCAGATCAGCACAAATGGATATGATCTGGTGTCCATTACAGAGACATGGCTGCAAGGTGACAGGGACTGGGAGCTGAATGTCCAGGGGTATCAAGTGTTTAGGAAGGATAGGCGGGAGGAAAAATGGGGGGGAGCGTAGCTCTGCTGATTAAGGATAGCATCAGGGTGGTAGCAAGGGATGATATTGGAGCCAAGGAGCAGAAAGTGGAATCGTTGTGGGTAGAGATTAGGAACAGCAAAGGGAGGAAGACGCTGGTGGGTGTCATCTATAGGCCCCCGAATAATGATCTGGAGGTGGGGCGGGCTGTTAACGCGCAAATACGTGAGGCGTGCAGGAATGGGACGGCCGTAATTATGGGGGATTTCAATCTACATATTGATTGGTCGACCCATGTTGGACGCGGTGGGCTCGAGGAGGAGTTCTTGGAATGTTGCCGGGATAGTTTCCTTGAACAGTGTGTGTTGGAGCCGACGAGGGAGCGAGCTATCTTGGATCTGGTGTTATGTAATGAGGCGGGTAGAATTAGGGACCTTGCGGTGAAGGATCCTCTTGGGGAGAGTGATCATTGTATGGTGGAGTTTCTGGTGCAGATGGAGAAGGAGAAACTGGGTTCCCGGACACGCGTCCTTTGTTTGAACAGAGGGGAGTACGGTAGGATGAGAGAAGAATTGGCGAATGTGGACTGGGGGAGCGCGTTGGAAGGTAGGTCTGCTGAGCAGTGGAGGATCTTTAAGAAGATCTTTCTTGGTGCTCAGCAGAAATTTATTCCGATGGTCTAAAAGGACTGTAGGAGGAGGTAATAAGCCGTGGATAACGAAGGAGGTGAACGAAAGTGTTAAATTAAAAGCGGAGGCGTTTAGAGTAGCTAAGAGTAGTGGGCGAGAAGAGGATTGGGAGAGGTTTAAATGTCAACAAAGATTGACAAAGAAGTTGATAAAGAAGGGTAGGAGAAACTATGAAGCTGGGCTAGCGCTTAATATAAAAAGGGATAGCAAGAGTTTTTATAAATATATAAAAAGGAAGAGGCTGGCTAGGGTGAACGTTGGACCCTTAGAGGATGAGAAGGGGAAATGGCTGAAGTCTTGAATAACTTTTTTGTTTCGGTCTTCACGGAGGAGGACGTGAATAATTTGCCGGGTGTTAGAGATGGAAAGGTGGTAGGACTGGAGGGTCTCAATGACATTATTGTTACTAGAGAGGCGGTGCTCGACAGACTGGAGGGGCTGATTGTGGACAAGTCCCCAGGACCGGATGGAATGCATCCGAGGGTTCTGAAAGAAATGGCGGAGGTGATAGTGGATGCCTTGGTGGTTATTTTCCAGACGTCGCTGGATTCCGGGGAAGTGCCGGAAGATTGGAAAGCAGCTAATGTTACGCCATTGTTTAAGGGTGCCAGGCAAAAGGCAGGGAATTATAGGCCGGTTAGTTTAACGTCTGTTGTAGGTAAAGTGTTAGAATCCGTCATCAAGGAGGAAATAGCGAGGCATCTTGAGGGGAATTGCTTGATAGAGCAGACGCAGCACGGTTTTAAGGGGAAGTCGTGTCTGACAAATTTACTGGAGTTCTATGAGGATGTGTCTAGGGCGGTGGATAGAGGAGAGCCGGTGGATGTGGTCTTTCTTGATTTTCAGAAGGCGTTTGACAAGAGGTTACAAGAGGTTATTGCAGAAGGTTAGGGGACATGGAGTTGGGGGTAGGGTGTTAGCGTGGATAGAGGATTGGTTGTCAAATAGGAGGCAGAGAGTGGGGGTCAATGGGTGCTATTCGGATTGGCGGTTGGTGACCAGTGGAGTGCCCCAGGGGTCGGTGCTGGGGCCTCAGCTATTTACCATTTATATAGATGATCTGGAGGAGGGAACCGAGTATATGGTGTCGAAATTTGCTGATGACACCAAGATGATTGAGTGGAGGTTGTGGAGAGTCTGCAGAAGGATCTAGATAGGCTGGGCGAATGGGCCAGGAACTGGCAAATGGAATTTAATGTTGGCAAGTGTGAGGTGGTCCACTTTGGTAGGAATAATGGTAGGAAGGATTATTACTTACTTGGCGAAAAACTGCAGCAGGCGACGGTGCAGAGGGACCTTGGGGTCCTTGTGCATGAGTTGCAAAAACCCAGCTTGCAGGTGCAGCAGGTGGTCAGGAAGGCGAATGGGATGCTGGCCTTCATAGCGAGGGGGATTGAATATAAAAGTAGGGAGGTCTTGCTGCGGCTGTATAGGGCATTGGTGAGGCCGCAGCTGGAGTACTGTGTGCAGTTTTGGGCGCCGTACTTACGCAAGGATATTTTGGCCTTGGAGGGAGTGCAGAGGAGGTTTACTAGGCTGATGCCGGAGTTGAGCTATGAGGAGAGGCTGAATAAACTAGGCTTGTACTCGTTAGAGTTTAGAAGAATGAGGGGAAATCTCATTGAGACACATAAGATGATGAATGGGATGGATAGGATAGAGGTGGAGAGACTCTTCCCGCTCAGAAAGGACAGTAGGACTAGGGGGCACAGCCTCAAGTTAAAGGGGGGGCGGTTTAGAACGGAGTTGAGGAAGAACTTCTTCACTCAAAGGGTGGTGAATCTCTGGAATTCTCTGCCCGTTGAAGTGATGGAGGCTACCTCGCTAAATATTTTTAAGATGCGGGTTGATGGGTTTTTGATGAGAGAGGGGATTAAGGGTTATGGGGAGAGGGTGGGAATGTGGAACTGAGCCACGACAGATCAGCCATGATCTTATTGAATGGCGGGGCAGGCTCGAAGGGCTAGATGGCCTACTCCTGCTCCTATTTCTTATGTTCTTATGTTCTTGCTGCTGGTGGGAATTGTGATTTTTGGGCAAAGCATCATGATGCAAAGAAAGACTTTAATCCAGTGCTTTTTGCAAGCAACAGATACTGCAAAATACTTTATGCCAATAAGGTTCTCTTTGATGTGTAATCACGGTTGTAACGTAGGAATAACTAATTAAATAACTAAAATAACTAACTTCCACCAACCAGTGATGTTGGTAGGCCTATAATTATTTCTTAAGGGTCATAAGGTCTTGCAAATCTCTGAACATGATTAACCTCCAAAAAAATTCTTAAATCTTCATGGCGGGCTTAGCTTTTTAACTCTTTGCAGCAAAGGACAAAAGGCATTAAAAAGATTTGAATACACTCTTACTTACATGTACAATTACGGATTGTTTCCATTGGCCAGTTATGTTACTTAACCTCCTTTGTTTTAGCTCACTTTCATTTTCTAGAAACAGTTTTGGACACACTTGGGAGCAATAAAATCTCATTTGGGTGTGATGTTCTGCTTTTGTATGTTACGCATTGCTCGTATCATTTCCCACATGAAACTTTCACCTTCAGAGCACTTTGGGGTACGTCACAATTTTCTTCTACCATAGAATTTTCTCAATTCAAGATGCCTCTCTTCTCTTTCCCTCACTAAACTTCCTTCACCTCTCACAGAGAGCAGCGGAGAGAATCATCGTGTGCAGGCGAAAGCAAAATACTGCAGAAAGAAAAATAGAAAATACCTGAAATCAGAAATAAAAACAAAGTACCAGAAAAACTCAGCAAGTCTGCCAACATCTGTAGGAAGAGAAAAAGTTCATGTTTTGAGTCCATATGTCTTCTGAATTTCCCCTCACCTCCACACTAACAAAAAAATCATCAGTGATGGAACTTAAGGTGAAATGAAGCCCAACGAATTCCTTTAGCAGATTCTGGTATCCAAACATTATTTGTACTTTCTATAAAGACATCCAGAGAGTTTTCAAAATTCTAGTACCCTGTTTAAAAACAAATTCCTGCTATCTTCATACTAACTGTCCCACTGAAAATATGGACCTGAGTATGGGATATTATTCAACCACCTTGGACGAGTGGAAATCAGCCTGTCCCTTCAGTCTGCTCTGCACCCACTCCTTGCCACACTCACCAACAATCGTTTCAGCAAGGGAAACCCAGGGCTGAAAGTTCTGAAGTCTGGAAATTCACGTTGACAAGAGAAGCACATGAATTTTTATGACTTTCCTTTTATTCACACAGCTTAATTAGCAGATAGGGAAATGTCATATGAACAAATTATAACCTGTGCTTTGTTGCTTCTAGCCTGAGGCCCAGAACATCCAATCTGGGCCGGAATCCCTATTTCTGACCCAGATCAGATGAAAAATTACCTTTCTACGTTCTTTTGGGCTCAACTTCTGACGAAGGATTCTTCCAAATTCGTGAAGTGCAGCAATTTTCACAGGGAACAGCAGAATCATTGTAGAAGCCTTGTCTCCTTTTCACAGAAGTAGCTGCTGTACTGAGATAAATAATATTTATGTTCCAAAGCAAATGTTCTCTTTGCCAAGGAGAGAAGCTGTTTAAGGTTAAAAATAAAATACTGCAGATACTGGAAATCAGAAATAAAAATAAAGATGCCTGAAGAAAACAAAAGGCTGGAAAAACTCAGCAAGTCTGACAACATCCTGTGGAGAGAGAGAAATAAATTTATATTTTGAGTCCAAATGACTTCAGAAATCCAAAGATGATGTATACAGTAAGAGGATGAGCAGTTCAGGTGGCAGGAAGATGGGTGAAGGGATTGGGTGTAGTTGGGGTGGGAAGGGTAAAGGGGTTAGATGGACTGGGGTGGATGGGTTGGGCAGGCCATAGTATAGTTACTTTGGTGTGAAAAATGGTTTTAATCCTAACTATGCAGGTAAGAGAGTTGCAGGCTTTTTGGGAGGGTCCAAGGTGCAGGGGAAGTGCCCACGGAAAGTCAAAACTTCCTGGGCAACGCCCGCACAATCAGTGTGTTAGGACTTGCGAGGGGTCTGCTGGTGCATCTTGAGGGGGTACCACCAATGCATAACCATCTGGAGATCAGAAGTCTGAGTCTTAGATCTTCTCTGTCTTACCGCACTTATTTTAGAACTGATTTAATTCTATTCTCCTTGATATATTTTAGCAAAGCAAACAAATTATACATTTAAAAGACTGAAGATAACCATCACAAAACATCCTTAAACTGATATTACAATATTTTGAATTTATGCTTTTCAACCTAAATTCACAATTTTAATAATGGCATGCTACAGTTGAGCTCCATATATTTGGAGGGCAGCACAGTATATCTACAAAGTGGTGTGGAGATAAATGTAATTTTGTTTAATCCTTACCAATTAGGGTTCAGGTGTGGACTTTGAGGTTTCCTAATCCAATGCAGGTCCACCACTTCCCACAGTGTTCAGCACTGTTGCCTCACAGCACCAGGGACCCAGGTTCGATTTGCGGCTTGGGTCACTGTGCGGAGTCTGCATGTTCTGCCTGTGTATGCATGGTTTTCCTCCGGGTTGTCTGGTTTCCTCCCACAGCCTAAAAGTTCGGTGCATTGGCCATGCTAAATTCTCCATCAATGTACCCAAACTGCGCAGGAGTGTGGCGACTAGGAGATTTTCACAATAATTTCATTGGCGTGTTAATATAAGCCTACTTACGACATTAATAAACTTTAAACTTTAGAATGACGCATGAATTAACTTTGAAATAAAAAATGTCTCAATTTCATGCCAAATTGCCTCTGAACTAAATGACCTTCTTTCTGACCTAAGTGAGTTCATGCTCGTAGCTAAAATAGATTCCTCAACAGTTGGTGACCCTTGGAAGACCTGCCATTGAAATGCCTGAATGTACTCTTAAGACTCCCGTTGCAGAAAGACTGAAATACATGGAAAGAGCTATTGAAAAGAAGCAGGTCAACGCACCATATCAGGGAGGTAGGAAGTACTTGGTTTGAAACTGGGTGTCTGCTTACAATGTTAGGGGATACAATATCAGTAGCTTATCAATGATAGGCATCTACATCACAAAGAACTGAACTCAGGTTCAGCAGGAAACAGTCAATATTGGTGTAGTGAGACGAAATGATTTGGTGGTTTTAACGTGACTTCTTAGTGGTGCGAATTAAGGCTGAATGCTTGCGTAAATTAGTTCAGATCATCCAGTTTGTTTTATGTTGATGGTAATCAGGCATCTGAAGGACTAAAAATCTGCAACAACAACTGAATTTGAGTGAATATCGACAAAGTGGTGTGGAGATAAATGTAATTTTGTTTAATCATTACCAATTAGTGCTCAGATGTGGACTTTGTTTCCTAACCCAATACAGGTCCACCACCTCCCACAGTGGTTAGCACTACTGCCTCACAGCACGAAGGACCGAGATTCAATTCTTGGTTTTGGTCACTGTGCAGAGTCTGCATGTTCTCGCCATGTCTGTGGGTTTCCTCTGGGTGCTCTGGTTTCCTCTCACAGTCCAAAGACGTGCTTGTTAGGTACATTGACCATTCTAAATTCTCCTCCATTGCACCTGAACAGGTGCTGGAGTGTGGCAACTAGGGGATTTTCACAGTAATTTCATTGCAATGTTAACATAAGCCTACTTGTGACTCTAATACATAAACTTTAAAACGTTTAGACAATTCAAATAATTAGTCAATTGTGGTACATTGACATTGTCCACTGAAAACCAAAACATTCTTAAATTATTTGATGATGAATAAACCCACAGAAACTGAATCACCTGCCATGACTAACCATTGACCAAATTAAGTTCAAGCTCATTTGTGAACTCAACACCAGTGTGTGTTATGTATGATGCACTAAAATGACCTTGTTTACTTCCACAAATAATAGCAGGCACTGTGGTGTTGAAATACAATCAATAAAACATTCAACAAACAGCGTCAAAATTTCAGTGTTTTATTTTCTGAAATAATATAAAGATTCCATACTGCATCATGCATAGCAAATTTAAACTGTGTTCATAAAATTTCAAGACATCTGAATGAACATAAATATATACCATATTTTAAGTTAGCAGAAATAAGATCGAGAACCTGATATTTATAGTGCATATTCCCATGTTAATCATGGGTATAAAGATCACACGAATGTGTGCATATGGTTCAAGAATATAATCTTAGTACAATGAAATTGTACAATTAAATTTACATTGTTTAATGCTTAAACAAGTTACATTCCATTCTATTCTATAGCTTGATCCAATAATATCTTTAAACCTTCAGTTTTCACCTAAACTAACAGAGCTATAAATTTGTACGTATTATTTAGTATATCTCAACAGGCAACCTCATGCAGTTATATTTAATACAGGATTCTAAGTAGCCCAAAGCATAATTTATCTTTTCCCCTGTGCAGCATCAAGGTGAGGCAGAAAATTCTAACCTCCTGTTAGTACATTGATTTGCTATAGCTCCATAAACCTGCGACTGAAAAGGTAAAAATAAATGTCAATTTTTAAAAATCTTTTAAAACTTCATTTCAATAATTTGAAGAATTATTCAATTGTTGAAGTGGTTTATGTTGTTTTCCAAGAACCAAAGGACACTCTGTGCAGAAATTAAGCATTCAAACAAGAAAAGCATAATTATGAATTATTCAAAACAGAGAACAGTCCAAGCAGTGCTAATGTACACCAGAGTAAGGCAGTAAAAACAAGTACTGTGTGCTCTATGGCTCTATAGAGGCAAGTACAATTTTATCTTTTAAAAAGCATTTAGATAGTTACATGGGTACGATGGGTTATAGAGGGATATGGGCCAAATGCGGCAATTGGGATTAGCTTAGGGACTTTAAATAAAAGGGCGGCATGGACAAGTTGGGCTGAAGGGCCTGTTTCCATGCTGTAAACCTCTATGACTCTATAACATTAGTTCCCTTAACTGGCAATGCATATCAAGTATCTTCCTACAGGAAAGTACAATTTCTGGAATAATCCAACCTGATTACTCTCAAACAGTTAAAAACTGACACCAATATAGTTATCAATTTAAGAAGATATACAAAGAAGTGAAAAGATCTTTCAAAGGAAGAAATCAACTTTAACTACGAGTTACCATTTCTGTTACAGTGGTTATATTATAGCACAACTGACACATTCAAAATTCCTAAACAGGTGGAATAACTATTTCTGAATCTCTGAACAGATTGTTCATGCTTGCACGTTCTCTCAAATGGCCAGATTTTCATACCTACATTGCATTGCTATATTATATATGGTCTCAACAATTTTGATATGATTGCAGAGTGGCAATTCAAATTTCAATAGGAAATCCAATCTTGCTGTTAAAAGGTGAATTAGGCCACTGCATTTCACTAAAACCAAATAGAAAGCTGGGAGGAAATTAAAGAGCAAATTATATTTTAGAAAAAACTGAATTTGTTTGTATCTTGCAAATGAATTCCAAATATTAAAACATTTACGTTACTGCTTTGTGAAGTGGTTTGAAATATTGAATTTGTTCACTAGCACAGTATATCTTTCTTCTTCCACCTAACAGTGCATGCTACAAAGGCTAAGTATGGTTCTCTGCAGTTGTACAATACAATTTTGCCTCATATATGAGACTGATGTCAATTTTTATCAGGCAAGACCCTGTGAAAAGATGAATTGCACTGCTATTTTTGTCTGATTATGCTTCCATGAAGTGCCTTGGGATGTTTTTCTGTGTTTAAAAGCACGATGTAAATTCAAGTTGTTTTCATAGACACAGGAGTCGGAACAGCAGGCAAAGGATTTTGTTCATGAATAAACTATTAAAAATGACCACACTGGAAGGTAAAGTGGAAATTGCGGAATGGGAGCAAGACAAATGGACAATCAACAAACAGTGTTGTGTACTCTCTATCAACTTGCAGAAATGTAGCAGAGTCAGAGGGCCTGACCCAAAATCACAAAATGCTGGAAAACCACAGCAGATGTGACAGCATCTGTGGAGAGAGGATAGAGCTAATGTTTCGAGTCTGGATGACCCTTCATCAGAGTTCAACTGGGCCTGACCCAGTTAGATCCCATGGCCAAGAAATCATAGGATTTACAACAGAAATAGGTCACTTGGTGTATTGTATTTGTGTCAGTGTGAGATCTAACTAAAGCTACCTACTGTTAATCTAATTTCTCTGCACTTTCTTTTTCTACGCTTTTTTTAATACTTCAGATGGTTCCAACTGTCTCACACCAATAGTTACCTAGAAAAAGTCAGAATAATTAAAACCACTTCTAGCTTCTGAATAAGACACACACCAACTCCCTACGGAACTCCTCCCACACTCCTTTGGGACTCCCCCACTCCCTCTTCCTCCCTCACAGAGCTCTCCCACTCTCAGCCCATGGGACATCTCTGAACTCCAAGGTACATTCCACTACCCCCACCACAGTTGACCAACATGGCATGTAGCCGCCTTGCCTCTGGTTCAGCAGTATTCGACTGAAGGCCACAGGAGCATACTGCACTGCACAGTTCTCACCCGATCTGAGTTGGTAGACAGGATCATTAAAGAATACAAGATGTATAAGTAGAAGCAAAGTGGCAATCTGATTGATTTCTACTCCGTGGAAGTTCAGGCCCAATTATTATCCGATCAATATGACAGTAAATACAATTCAATTCACTTAGTTGGCTGTAAAGTACTAAAGTCCTGGAAAGCATGACTTTATTTCAAGCAAGGCTTTATTTCATTTTGGAACTACTTCCACCTTCATGGATGATAAATTCCAGATCATAACAGCTCATTAGTTAAAAAAAAAATCATCTCTGTGTTTGCATGTTCTCCCCGTGTTAGTGTGGGCTTCCTCTGGATGCTCCAGTTTCCTCCTACAGTCCAAAGATGTGCAGGTTAGCTGTATTGGCATGTAAAATTGCCCCTTAGTGTCCCAACCGTATAGGTTAGGGGATTAGCCATGGTAAATGTGTGGGGTTGGAGGGAACAACTGGGTAAGATAATCTGTCAGAGTCGATGCAGACTCGATAGGCTGAATGGTCTTTCCTGTACTGTAGGGTTCTATTCCTTTGGCTGTTTTGCCAATTGTTTTAAATCCATCTTCTGCCAAAGGAAACAGTTTCTCTCTATATACCTATCAAACTGTTCATAATTTTAAACAATTCTATTAAATCAACTTTTCATCTTCATAAGAACTTGGAATGGCAGTAGCCATCTGGTCCCTTGAGCCTGCTCCACCATTCAATAAGATCATGGCTGATCTATTTGTGGACTCAGCTCCATTTACCCGCCCGCTCACCATAACCCTTAATTTCTTTTACTGTTCAAAAAATTATCTATTCTTGCCTTAAAAACATTCAATGAGGTAGTCTCAACTACTTCACTGGGCAGGGAATTCCACAGATTCACAACCCTTTGTGTGAAGAAGTTCCTCCTCAACTCAGTCCTAAATATGCTTCCACTTACAAGATCATGCTCCCAGTTCTAGTTTCACCCGCCAGTGAAAACAACTTCCCTGCTTTTATCTTGTCTATTCCCTTCATAATCTTACATTTTCTATAAGATCTCCCCTCATTCTTCTGAATTCCAATGAGTATAGCCCCAGTCTACTCAGTCTCTCCTCATAAACCAACCCTCTCAACTCTGGAATCAACCTATGCACCCCCACCAATACCAGTATATTCCTTCTTACATAAGGAGACCAAAACTGTATACAATACTCCAGGTATGGCCTCACCAGCACCTTTATACAGCTGCAACATAACCTCGCTGTTTTTAAACTCCATCCCTCCAGCAATGAAGGACAAAATTCCATTTGCCTTCTTAATTACCTGCTGCACCTGCAAACCAATTCCTTGTGATTCTTGCACAAGGATACCCAGGTCCCTCTGCACAGCAGCATGCTGCAATTTTTTACCGTTTAAACAGTAGTCCATTTTGCGGTTATTCCTACAGAAATGGATGACCTCACACTTACCAACATTGTACTCCATCTGCCAGACCCTTGCCCACTCACTTAGACTATCTATATCTCTCTGCAAACTTTCAGAATCCTCTGCACGCTTTGCTCTGGCACTCATCTTAGTGTCATCTGCGAATTTTGGCACACTACACTTGATCCCCAACTCCAAATCATCTATGAAAATCATAAACAATTGTGGTCCCTACACTGATCGCCAACCAGAAAAACACCCATTTACCCCTCATTCTTTGTTTTCTGTTAGTTAACCAATCCTCTGTTTATGCTAATACATTACCTGTAACACCGTACACCTCTATCTTATGGGGCAGTCTTTGGTGCAGCATCTTGTCAAATGCCTTTTGGAAATCCAGATACACCACATCCACAGGTCCCCATTGTCCACTGCACATATAATGTTCTCAAAGAATTCCACCAAATTAGTCACCAAATTATAATTGCATCCAGTTCTGGACACCACACTTCTTAGTGAGTGAAGGCAATTGAAAAGATGAAGAGAAAATAGTTTCAAGGTTGGGTGATTTGTTAGTGTTGCAACAGTCGAATACTATTAAAATGAATATTTTTTGCACAAGTAAAATCAAATTGCCATGTATTTTATAAACCGCTAATCTCTTTTTCCAGCACTTGTCCCAAATCCATAATGTTATAATATTTCAAATGCCCATCCAAATTTTTTTTTAAAGGTTGTAAGGTTTCTGGCCTCCACCATGTTCCCAGGCAGTACATTCCAGATTCTCACCACCCTCAGTGTTTTTTTTCTCTCGAATCCACTCTGAATCTCCTGCTCCTCACTCTAAGACTATGCCCCCACATGATTGATCCCACAACCAAGAGGAACAGCTGCTTCCGATAACATTAGGGTAAGTATGGCACATACCAAGTTTGAGAACTGAAGCTTTGCTCTGAATATAGATGCCAAAAGAGTCATAAAAGTATTGGAATTTCCTGTTCCTTCCCTCCGCCAGTTCTCCCAACCGCTTTAACTGTGGAGATTCATTCATACTCCTCCTCCCTGTCCCTCCACAATCCTGGTTTCAAAATATTTCCATTCTTTGAGTTCTCCAACACCAGACCTAGAAGGAAGAAATAATCTTTACAATTTTACAAAGCATTTACAGTTCAGAAAAAGGCCATTCAGCCCAACTGATCTGTGCTGACATTTCTACATGTACTCTTTTCCACCTACTGTCATATCACTCCATCAACATATATTTTTATTCTTTTCTCCCTCGTGTCTATCTGGCTTGCCCTTAAAAGCATGAAAGCTATTTCCCTCAACCACTCCATGTTTAGTGAGTTTGACATCCCAATAATTCTCTGGTTAAAGGTGTTTCTCCTGAATTCCCTATTGGATTTATTAGAAACATTCTTATATTTATGGCCCCTAGTTTTGGATCCCCCCAAAAGTGGAAACATCTCTATGTCTACCCTACTGAAATTTTAAAGACTCTACTCAGTCACGACTCAGCCTTCTCTTTTCTAGAGAAAGGAGCCCAGCCTATTCAATCTTTCCTGGTAGATATAAATTAGCTCCAGTATTAATCTTGTAAATATTTTTGCACCTTCACCAGTATCTCTATAATCTTTTTATCATATAGAGACCAGGCGGCACAGTGGCATACTGTTTAGAACTGCTGCCTCACAGTGCCAAGGACCCGGGTTCGATTCGCAGCTTGGGTTACGGTCTGTGCAGAGTCTGCACATTCTCCTCGTGTCTGTGTGAGTTTCTTCTCTCAGTTCAAAGATGTGCTGGATTGGCCACGCTACATTCTCCCTCAGTGTACCCGAACAAGCACCAGAGTGTGGCAACTAGAGGATATCACAGTAACTTCATTGGAGTGTTAATGTAAGCCTACTTATGACATTAATAAATAAACACAACCTTAAAGAAATATGTATGGTACTTTAAATATGAATTAGCCAAAGTTCAATAGAGATTTAAAGAATATAATGTGACCACAGCTGTGGAATACTAGATAAGCTCATCGGTAATGATTTTAATACATCATCTCTCAGCATTCTGACAATGTTTGATAATCCATTTTGAAAGATTAAACTTTCTCAGAGCAGCACTAAATATCAATGACTATTCTGTTACTCCTTTCTAGTGACCTTGCACCAGCACTTACCCACATCTACTTGTTAATCAAAATGATCGAACCAGAGAACATGTGACCCTACATCTATTCTGGGAACTCAGAATATTGGGCAAGTCCAATCAATTTCAGGTTCAGCCTGTCTGGCTGAATAAGCGGGAATATGACCTTTAAAGTCATGTGAAATGACATTGTTATTCACAGGCATCGAACTTTGATTTTCAAGCCAAATGCAATCCCAAAGTATGCTCTCACTTCACTAACAAAAGCAATATTCAACTTTTAATTCAGAATATTTCCACTGGATTATTCGCTCCAGTTTTAATTTGTGGATAAATTTTCTCTCTATTGCTACTCTCCCTTTAGTAATCCATGCTTTGTCACTACTGGTTTGACTGTTTCATTTAGTCCCGAGCACCTCCAATTTACATGCAAGTGGTCACTCGTGAATCTGGTCTCATGTTGGGTAAGAAGTCACATTCTTCTTTCATCCTGCAATTTATCATCTCCATTCTGTGTGTGTGAAGCATCATCTGCGTGAACTGCATCTTTCTGCCGACTGGAACTTGTAACATCTACAGATGACCAGGCATCAGAGGTGCCCTTTAAAAAAGTAGAAAAAAAAAGCATTTATCACCTTTCACACAGTATAGACTGTTGGCCAATCAGCTCTTTGAAAGAGTTATCCAATTAGTCCGTCCCCCATGCTCTTATAGCCCTGCAAATACTTAGTTTCCGATTATATTCTCCCATTCCATCTTCTACAAAGAACAGAACAATATGGCAAATCATTATCATAAATTTGTCATAAATTAAACTTTTTTTAAACAATTCCTTCATGGGCACCCCTGACAAGGCTTACATTTCTTTTTGTTATCCAAAAATTGACTGTGGGAAGGTGGGGATGAGTAGCTTTCTTGAACCGCTGCAGTCCCCGAAATGTATGAGCACCCACAGTACTGTTCTGGAGGCAGTTCCAGGATCTTGACCTAATGACAATGAAGGAATGGTGAAACATTTCCAAATCAGGACGGTGAGTGGCATGGTGAATTTGCAGGTGGTGGTGTTCACATGTGTCTGTTGTCTTTGTCTTTCTAGGTGATAGAAATCACATGTTTGCTATCTAACGGGGTCTTGGTGAGTTGATGCAGTGCATCCTGTAGGGTATGTACTGCTGCCACTGTCTCAGAGGAGGAAGGAATGGATTTTGTATGTGGTAGCTGGGGTACCAATCAAATGGGCTACTTTTTCCTGGATGGTGTTGAGTTTTAGGAGCAGCAGCCATCCAGGCAAAGTGGAGAATATTCCATCACACTCCTGACATGTGCCTTGTAGATGCTGGATGGGCTTTGGAGAATTAGGAAGTGAGTTACTCCACAAAATTCTGAGTCTCTGACCTATACTTATAACCACAGTATTTATATGGCAGTATTGGCAAAAGAATTAGAGGGGTATGAGAATTATTTCCTGATTTGTTGTGATCTGGTCTGCATAGTTTGAGAGAATGGTTGAAGCAGTTTCAAAGTAAGTTTCAAGTGGAGATGTTCTAATGAGTCAGTGTTGGTGTATATATAGCAAAAACCTGCTCATTGACATTTAGTATGATTATGCCAGGCCCACTCAGCCCCTGACCTCTTGAAACAGTCCATTTCCACATGCAGCAAGACCTGGACAACATTCGGGCTTGGATTGTCAATTCAGTTTCTAGTCAATGGCAATCACCAGGATGTTGAGAGTCAGGGATTCAGTGATGTAATGCCATTGAATGTCAAGGGGAGATAGTCATTGCCTGACCCTTTTGAGGCATGAATGTGACTTGCCACTTATCAACTCAAGCTAAGAAGAAAGCTTGAATTGGTCATGGATATCTTGTTAGGGGTTCTCCCTTGGTCTGTGGGAGACAAAGGCAGATAGCACATCACCAGCAGGAGAGAGGGACAGGAGGGTGAGGCAGACTCCTTCTCCCCTGCAGATACAGGACATTCCTCTTCTGAATCTCACATCTCTAATGTCATATCCAGGAACCAATTGTATCATGACTTAATCGCGGAGTCATCCTGCTGATGAAAAATGCATACAATCAGCTTCTGAATGTTGAATCTGCAAATGTGTATTTTATCACTGCTAGGAACATACTAATTATGCTAATCATCCATTAGGACCACACTGCAGCCTAAAGCCAAACTTTTAATAGGTATGTCTAAAATGGCATCCATCTAACACCTGTTTTCATTGTTTCACCAAAATAACTCCCACAATCTCCTTCAACATTAAAAAGTATCATCTGTTTTAAGTAACTAATAGTAAAAGTTACTTACAGTCAATTAAGGACACCCCTTGTAAATATACAGATGTTTGTGATGGAATGTCACGAGGTGGATTTTCAGGGATGGTGGTATAGCTCAGAAGGTTAGGTGTTCATGAGATAGGTATATTCAATCAGTCAAATATGTTCAACGGTCAGCGATCAGATAATTTGTACCATTATATTTTGCTTCACTTACAGTTTCGGCCCAATGAAGGATAATGGAAAGTGGATGATATTTGAAGATAAATAGTCACATGGCAAGGCAAACATATTTCCACTTGTAACCTGGTTGATCATCCAATGCGGCACTCATGGACAAAGTAAAATTACACTTACTTCCCTGTATATGAGTCTCCTCTTCCTCCTTTTCTTTTTCTGCTTGTCTCAATTTTTTCTGTTTCTCTCTTTGACTTACATACTTTTATCCTATCCCTCTCTTTGTTTATCTAAGACTTTATTCTCTGGTTATTTTGATTTGGTACTGCTTCAGACACAAAGGCTTTATTACTGAAACAACGAATAACGATATAGACAAATAGAGTAACTATGTGACTGTTAACTATTCCTCCCTGGCTCCAACTGCCGATCCTTCCTGACCCGTGATACATGCCCTCACACTTAAGTGGCTAAGCTTCCCACCACAACTCTCCATTGGATCTGGCCCGACCATGTAGATCTGAGGGAATGCCCCTTAGAGAAGCCATGCTACCACTGGTGATGGAGCAGGCCACTACACTGCATGGTGGTAAAGCTGTCTTAAATTGGCCATATTTCCATATTCCTTTTGCTGTTCACAATGTTACAGGACAGAATCTCTTCCAATTCAGTTCTTCCTGGGGATCAGGAGATCACAACTCCCATTCACCCTCTTGACCTTGGGTAAAGATTTTTTTCCCCTGCTGCCTCAACACTATCCAATTTGGAACAACTCACTACTTCACTTTCAGGTGACTCAGTTTTCCTTGTCCGAATTCTCAGATTGTATACTAATTAATAAAGAGCCATCTGTTCCTGCACAATCTTTGGGAGCCTGCCAGGTCTGTACCGAGACGTCAAAGAGGGATTAATTTCTGCTCCATTAATAGCCACCATTTTCTGCTCAGCAGCCTTGTGACTCATCTCCTTTGTGTGCAATTCACTGAAAATTTTGGATGATCTCTTGTGTTTCAGAAAGCAGGTTTAAACACAAAGTAATAGCATTTTCCTCAAAATAAATAACAGCACAGAAAGAATCAACACCCCACGCCCAATGGCAAGGCCCCACGGTTGTGAGATTCACAACTTTCGTGAGACGGATACACATGATCATCTTCAGCATCGTTTCACATGATCACGTCTTGCAATCAATTACTGAACAGTGATAATACGGAGTGCAAAATTATAGATCTTTCCCAGGTACTAAGGACTTGACGAGAACGCAAGGGCATTGCACAACCCCCTGATTTTTAGGCACTCTGCCAGCACCTATAGTCGCATGCCCATTTCATAATGACTTTGTGCTGCCCATCATAGTAGGTGAAGACAAATAAGAGGCATCCTTTTCCCTAATGTTCCCTCTCCTGAATTGACTCCATCCCAACCTGCAACTCCCATCTCCTTCCCCCATAACTCCTGGATAGATCAATTGGAGACTTGAGTGGAGAGATGGTAAATGGAGCTTAAGCTGGATAAATGTGAGATAATGCATTTTGGAAGGTCTAATACAGATGGGAAACATACAGTAAATGGCAGAACCCTTAGGGGTATTGGTAGGCAGAAGGATCTGTGTGTACAGTCACTGAAAGTGGCAATGCAGGTGCAGAAGGTCGTCAAGGGGCAAACGGCACGCTTGCCTTCATCGGCCAGGACACTGCATTTAAAAATTGGCAAATCGTATTGCAATTTTATAGAACCTTGATTAGGCCGCACTTGGAATATAGGTTCAATTCTGATTGCTGCACTACTAGAAGGACGTAGAGGCTTTGGAGAGGGTACAAAAAAGATATTGCCTGGTATGGAGGGTATTAGTTATGAGGAGGGGTTGGAGAAAATTGGTTTGTTCTCACTGGAATGAGGTTGAAGGGCAACCTGATAGAAGTCTACAAGATTATGACAGGCATGGACAGAGTGGATAGTCAGAAGCTTTTTCCCCAAGGTGGAAAAGTCAATTATGAGGGGCCATAGGTTTAAAGTACAAGGGGCAAGATTTAAAGGAGATGTATAAGGCAAGTTTTTTTTAACGTAGAGGGTGATGGGTGCCTGGAAATAGCTGCCGGGGGAGGTAGTGGAAGCAGATACAACAGTGACTTTTAAGGGCATCTGGACAAATATATGAATAGGATGGGAATAGAGGGATATGGTCCCCAGAACATAGAACATAGAACATTTCAGCGTAAAACAGGCCCTTCGGCCCACGATGTTGCGCTGACCAATTAAAAAGCAATGACCCTCTAACCTAAACCAGTCCCTTTCCATCCATAAGCCTATCCACGGATCTCTTAAACGCCCCCAAACTAGGCGCATTTACAACTGCAGCAGGCAGGGCATTCCAATCCCTCACCACCCTCTGGGAAAAGAACCTACCTCTGACATCCGTCCTATAACTACCACCCCTTAATTTGAAGCTATGCCCCCTCGTGCTAGCTTTCTCCTAGGGGTTTTTAGTTCAGATGGGCAGCATGGTCGGTGCAGGCTTGGAGGGCCAGAGGTCCTGTTCCTGTGCTATAATTTTCTTCGTTCTTTGTTCCTGGCTTCTCCTAAACCTTCCATGACCAAAACCCTTAACTTTCCCCATTGAGTTATAGGGCTAGGCCAGCATTACACTTAGATCTGAGGCATTCTAAAAGTGATTTTTACATGGACAACACTTAGTAATGGCTTGATGTACAGCGTAGACTCAAGATTTTCCAACTGAAGAAGACTTTGGTACAGGAGTTGGAGAGGAGCAGAAATATCATCTATTCACAGAGGATTAGAAGACGCTCCAGACAAACTTTGTGAAGGCAGTGAGACCATATAGCTATGGCAATCAATATCAAGAGTCTAGCCCTGAGGACCTGGTAGTAGTGTCACAGAAAGCTTTATGACCTCATTATTATTCAATGGTCAATGAATGTGTCTTTAAATGTTACATCTCACCAATTGGATTACCAACCCTGCATACACTGATCAATGCACCACATTCCCTTCACATACCTAATAATAATCTGTATCAATCATCTCTCATATTTAGCATTCACAGCTTTACCTCATCCTGATTTCAACCCTGCAGAATGCCTCACTCCTTGCACACACTGCCAGCTATTCAATCGTGACAGACACATCATCCAAACGCATTGTAACCCATTCACTGACAGTTCACTCCCTCTTGCAGGACAACATGGTTTACAACCACAGACAGCAGGTGCTAACCAGAGAAGACTGACACAACTGCATGTCCTTACATGGAAGAGAAAGTGACAGCCATCATTTTTGGGCCCATTCCTGAGGCTGTAGTCAGTGGCAGGTTGAAAACCATTGAAGCTGACAGTATGCTTCTGCCTAATCCTCCTTGCATCCTATTTCCTAAGTAATCCCACAATCACTTCTAATTGACAAGCTGCAGGTGGTGTAAATGTGCACCTCTTTACTTCTAGGGATAATATTTACCTTCCATACTTGGCTATCGGGGCTTGCTGAGTAAGATTAAATCTTTTGAATTCAGACATAGCATTGAAATAAATTAGTAGTGTTCAAGCCTTCAAGGAATCTTGCTGAATTATACACTTGCCTGCATCAAAAATAGCTCATCTTAATCAGAGTAATTCAGCAAACTTTTGCTGCAGGCTGTCTCTGGAACACATGGCAGGAATATTGATCTTATTAAAGGATAATAAGAGCTCCCTTAACTGCAAATCCTACAGGATTAACTAACCCATTTCGGAGACATCAGAACCTGCGGCTGAAAGACTGTTACTGTAACTCAGAGACCCTAAACAATTGAATAGTGCTCAGAAAATATTGGTGCGATAAATTGTATTATTACACTGCACTCACCAGAGTCAACATCAGCATTGTGGTCCTGATGCTGAAATAATCGAACCAGGGTGATGTTGTAACTTTTAAGGAACAAAGGACAATACAGCACAGGAACAGGCCTTCGGCCCTCCAAGCCTGCACCGATCATGTGTTCCTAACTAGACCATCTGTTGTATCCCTCTATTCCCAATCTGTTCATGTGGCTATCTAGATAAGTCTTAAATGATCCTAGCATGTCTGCCTCAACCACCTCGCTTGGTAGGGTATTCTAGGCCCCCACGACCCTCTGTGTAAAATATGTCCCCTGCATAGCCGTACTGAACCTTGCCCCCCCTTACCTTGAACTTGTGACCCCTTGTGTTTGTTATTGCTGACCTGGGAAAAAACTTCCAACTGTTTACCCAATCTGCGTCCTTCATAATTTTATAAACTTCTATTAGGCCTCAACCTCCATCTTTCCAGGGAGAACAACCCTAGTTTATGCAACCTCCCCTCATGGCTACTACCCTCCATACCAGGTAACATCCTGGTAAACCTTTTCTGTACTCTCTCCAAAGCCTCCATGTCCTTCCGGTAGTGTGGCGACCAGAACTGGACGCAGTATTCCAAATGTGGCCTAATCAACGTTCTATGTAACTGCAACATCACACGCCAACTTTTATATTCTATGCCCCGTCCAATAAAGGCAAGCATACCATATGCCTTGTTCACCTCCTTTTCCACCTGTGCAGCCACCTTTAAGGATCTGTGGATCTGCACACCCAGATCCCTCTGTGTGTCTATACTCCTGAGGGTTCTGCCATTTACTGTATAGCTCCCCCCTGCATTAGATCTACCAAAATGCATCACTTCGTACTTCTCTGGATTAAATTCCATCTGCCATTTCTCCACCCAATTTACCAGCCTATCTATATCCTGTTGTATTGCCTGACAATATTCATCACTATCCGCAACTCCAGCATTCTTTGTGTCATCCGCAAACTTACTAATCAGACCAGCTACATCTTCTTCCAAATCATTTATGTACATCACAAACGGCAGAGGTCCCAGTACAGAGCCCTGCACTAGTCACAATCCTCCAATCAGAAAAAGACTCCGCCACTGCTACCCATTGTCTTCTATGGTCAAGCCAGTTCTGTAGCCATCTAGCTAGTTCTCCTTTGATTTAATCTTTTACACCAGCTTGCCATGAGGGACCTTGTCAAATGCTTTACTAAAATCCATGTAGACGACATCCACCACCCTTCCCTCGTCAATCAGCTTTGTCACCTCTTCAAAAAACTCAACCAAATTTGTGAGGCATAACCTCCTCATACAAAACCATGTTGTCTATTGCTAATGAGACTATTCAGTTCTAAATGTGTATAGATCCTATCTCTTAGAATCTTCTCCAACAATTTCCCTACCACGGATGTCAAGCTCACTGGCCTATAATTACCCGGCTTATCCTTGCTACCCTTCTTAAATAACGGGACCACGTTTGCTATCCTCCAATCCTCTGGGACCTCACCTGTGTTCAATGAAGAAACAGATTTCTGTTAGAGGCCCAGCAATTTCATTTCTTGTCTCTTTCAGTAACCTAGGATAGATGCCACGTGGCCCTGGGGATTTGTCCATCTTAATGCTTCCTAAAACACCTAACACCTCCTCCCTTGTAATTGCAATTTGTTGTAACAAGTCTACGCATCTCTCTGAGACACTACCAATCAACGTGTCCTTCTCCTTTGTGAATACTGATACAAAGTATTCATTTAGGACCTCACATATGTCCTTGAGTTCTAAGCATAACTCCCCTCCCTTGTTCTTGAGAGGTCCGGCTCTTTCTCTGACAACCCTCTTGCTCCTAACATATGTATAAAATGCCTTGGGATTCTCTTTAATCTTATCTGCCAAGGACATTTCATGATCCTTTTTTGCCTCCCTGTTTGAGTTCTTTTCTACTCTCTCTGTATTCCTCCATTGCTTCATCTGTTTTTAGCTGCCTGGATCTTACGTATGCCTCTTTTTTCTTTTTGATTAGACCCACAATTTCCCTGGTTATCCTCAGCTCTCGAATCCTACCTTTCCTGTGCTTTTTTACAGGCATGCTAGTCGTGCATTCCTATCAACTGCTCCTTAAAAGACTCCCACATGCCAGATGTGGATTTACCCTTGAACAGCCTCTCCCAATCAACAGCCACCAAATCCTGTCTAATCTGGCTGTAGTTAGCCTTCCCCCAATTCAGCACCTCACCCATAGGACAACACTCATCCTTTTCCATGACTATTCAAAAGTTTACAGAATTGTGGTCACTGGTCGCCATATGTTTCCCCACCGAAACTTTGATGACCTGACCGGGCTCATTCCCCAGTACTAGGTCCAGTATAGCTCCCTCTCTAGTTGAACAATCAACATATTATTCCAAAGAACCTTCCTGGGCACATTTTACAAATTCCTCCCCATTCGGATCCCACCCCTAAGGGATTTCCAGTCCATATGAGGGAAATTAAAGTCTCCCACTACAACAACCCTATTTTTTCTACACCTGTCCAGAATCTCCTTACATATCCGTTCCTCAACTTCCCATGGGCTGTTGGGAGGCCTGTAGTATACCCCCAGCATAGTGACTGCTCCCTTCCTGTTTCTGAGCTCTACCCACAGTCTCTCGTTACATGATCCTTCCAAATTGTCCACCCCCTGTACCGCTGTAATATGCTCCGTAACTAATATTGTTAGTCCCCCGCCTCTTCTAGCCCCTCCTCTGTCTCGCCTAAAACACTTATACCCCGGAATATTCAGCTGCCAATCTTGTCCTTCTTTTAACCAAGTCTCTGTCATTGCAACTATATCCAAGTTCCGCGCATGCATTAAGGCTCTAAGTTCATCTGTTTTGCCTGTTATGCTCCTTGCATTGAAGGAGATGCACTCCAGACCTCCAGGCCCACTGAGTTCATCCTTCCCCAGTTTGCTCTTCCTTTTAGGTAGCCTTGTCTTGGCTCCATGCTCATCCCCAGTCTCTACACTTGCTGACCTATTGTTCTGATCCCCACCTCCCTGCCACATTAGTTTAAACCCACCCGAACCACACTAGCAAAGCTCCCAGCCAGATATTGGTGCCCCTCCAGTTCAGCTGTAACCCATCCTTCTTGTACAGGTCCCATCCTTCCTGGAAGACTTCCAGTTATCCACAAACCTGAAACTCTCCCTCCTGCACCAGTTCTTTAGCCATGTGTTCAGCTGCAAAATCTCCCTGTTCTTAGCCTCACTAGCACGTGACACTGGGAGTAATCCAGAGATTGCTACCCTAGAGGTCCTGCTTTTTAGCCTTCTACCTTTAGAGGTTAGTCTCCTCTTATAGGCTTAAAACAAAAACCAACCCTGCAAGTCAGAAACTAAAATAGAAAATGCGACATAACAGCAGATCTGTCGGAGAAACTCTTGTTAGGTGCAAACCCTCCTCAGGGCTGGAAGGTATGACAAATAATCAGAATCTAAAAGGAAAGGACTTGCACTTTCAAGACCACTCATCAGGCCACAGCTACAGTACTGTATACAGTTCTGGTTGCCACACTATAGGAAGGGTGTGATTACACAAGTGCGTGCATAGGATGTTGCCTGGGCTGGTGCGTTTCAACTATGAAAAAAGGTTGCTTAGAGGTTGTTTTTATTAGAGCAGAGAAGGCGGAGGAAAGGACTTCACTGAAGGACATAGATAGGAAGAAACATTTCCCCTTAGCACGGAGGCAAATAACCAGGGGGCATAGATTTAAGGTAAGGAACAGGAGTTTTAGAGGGGATTTGCAGAAAAACCTTTCACCCAGAGAATGGCGGGAATCTGGAACTCAACTGCCTGAAAGGGTGGTAAAGACTGAAACGCTCACAACATTTAAGAAGCATTCAGATGGAAATGCCCTAGCAGACAAAGCTATGGACCAAGTGCTGAAAAATGGGATTAGAATAGATTAGTGTTTGATGGCCAGCGCAGACATGATGGGCAAAGGCCCCCTTTCTGTGCTGTATAGCATTATGACAATATGACCTTGGAATAAACCAAACCACTTTATAGCCACTGAGATACTTTTGAAATGTAGTCACTGTTGCAATGTCGAAGAAACAGCAGTCAAATTTTGCAAGGTTCCACAAACAACAATGAAATGAATGACCAGATAATCTGTTTACAGTGTTGGTTGAGGACCAATGGTGGCCAGAAAGAACACTCTAGCTCTTGTTGTCAAGTGCCATGGAATCTTCTGTTCAGCTGAGGGGGTGGAAATTGCCATAGTTGCATTATTGCAAAACAGGAAGCATGGGAGTTAATTTGACAGCTTCAAGATCCACAAAGAGCAGTGTGACAATGACAATCTATTTTAGTGATGCTGGCTAGAGGATAAGTATAGACTGGGATAAAACAAAAAAGGAACATGAAAGGATGGTGAAAACTATGCAATGGGAACGACAGAATAAAATGGCAAAACAGGATCAGCAAATGGTTAAATAGAGAAATGTTGCAAGAACACCAGAAATAGGAGCAGTGTATGGCCCTTTGTACATCCTCCACCATTCAATGTAATCATGATTGATCATCTACTGCAATTCCATCACCCTGCACAAGCTCCATATCCCTTAATTCACCTTGTGTTTCAAATACTATCGATCTCGGTCTTGTATATGTTCAACATCTGGGTTACTGAACTCCAACAACCACAACCATGTCCTTTGTGCTAAGTATAACTCCAACCAGCAGACCATTTTCTCCCAATTTCCGTGGCCTCCAATTTTGCTGGGGCTCCCTGATGCCACACAGTTAAGTGCTGCTCTGATGCCATGGGCAGTTTTCTCATGTGACCTTTGGAATCCAGCTTTTTTGTCTATGCTTGGACTAAGGCTGCAATGAGGTCAGGAGCTGACTGCCCCTGACAAAACCAAAAACGAGTGTCAGTGAGCAGGTTTTTGCTAAGTTAGTGCCATTTGATAGCACTGATGATCCCTGACATCACTTCACTAATGATCAAGAGAAGACTGAGTGGCAGTAATTTTTGGGTTGGATTTGTTATGTTTTTGTGTACAGGACATACGTGCATTATTTCCCACATTACTAAGTAGATTCCAGTATTTTGGCTGTGCAGATTGGTCAGTAGGACTGCTGAGGAACAGTGGAGGATCTTTAAGGAGATCTATCTTGGTGCTCAGCAGAAATTTATTCCGATGGTAAAGAAGGATCGTAGGAGAAGGGATAATCAGCCGTGGTTAACGAAGGAAATAAAGGAGAGTATTAAATTAAAAGCTGATGCGTTTAGAGTGGTTAAAAGTGGTGAGCGAGTAGAGGATTGGGAGAGGTTTAAAAATCAACAAAGAATGACAAAGAAGTTGATAAAGGAAGGAAGGATAGACTATGAATCTAAACTAGCACTAAATATAAAAAAGGATAGTAAGAGTTTTTATAAATATATAGAGGAGGAGGCTGGCTAGCGTGAATGTTGGACCCTTAGAGGATGAGAGAGGGGATTTAGTGGTGGGGGATGAGGAAATGGCTGAGGCCTTAAATAAGTTTTTTGCTTCAGTCTTCATGGAGGAAGACGCAAATAGTTTGCTGGGGATTAAAAATAGAAGGATGGTAGGAGTTGAGGGCCTGAATGCGATCACTGTCACTAGAGAGGTAGTGCTCAACAGACTAGCAGGACTGATGGTGGACAAGTCCCCAGGACCGGACGGAATGCATCCCAGGGTTCTGAAGGAAATGGCAGAGGTGATAGTGGATGCCTTAGTGATTATTTTCCAAACCTCGCTGGATTCCGGGGAACTGCCAGAAGATTGGAAAACGGCTAATGTTACGCCGCTGTTTTAAAAGGGTAGCAGGCAAAAGGCAGGGAATTATAGGCCGGCTAGTTTAACGTCTGTTGTACGAAAAATGCTTGAATCCGTCATCAAAGAAGAAATAGCGAGGCATCTTGAGAAGAATTGTTTGATAGAGCAGACGCAGCACGGATTCGTTAAGGGGAAGTCGTGTCTGACGAATTTATTGGAATTCTATGAGAATGTGTCTAGTGCGGTGGACGGGGGGGAACTGGTGGATGTGGTGTTTCTCGATTTTCAGAAGGCATTTGATAAGGTGCCGCACAAAAGGTTGTTACAGAAGGTTAGGGGGCATGGAGTTGGGGGTAAGGTGTTCGTGTGGATAGAGGATTGGCTGTCAAATAGGAGGCAGAGAGTAGGTGTCAATGGGTGCTATTCGGATTGGCGGTTGGTGACTAGTGGAGTGCCCCAGGGATCGGTGCTGGGGCCTTAGCTATTTACCATTTATATAGATGATCTGGAGGAGGGAGCTGAGTGTAGGGTGTCAAAATTTGCTGATGACACAAAGATAAGTGGAAAAGCAAATTGTGCGGAGGGTGTAGAAAGTCTGCAGAGGGATCTAGATAGGCTGAGCGAGTGGGCGAGGACCTGGCAGATGGAATACAATGCTGGCAAGTGTGACGTTATCCACTTTGGCAGGAATAATAGTAGGAGGGACTACTATTTAAAGGGCGAAAAGCTACAACATGCTATGGTGCAGAGGGACTTGGGGGTCCTTGTGCATGAGTCGCAAAAACCCAGCCTACAGGTGCAGCAGGTGATCAGGAAGGCAAACGGGATGCTGGCCTTCATAGCAAGGGGGATTGAATATAAAAGTAGGGAGGTCTTGCTGCAACTGTACAGGGCACTGGTGAGGCCGCAGCTGGAGTACTGTGTGCAGTTTTAGTCGCCGCACTTGCGCAAGGATATTTTGGCCTTGGAGGGAGTGCAGAGGAGGTTCACTAGGCTGATACCAGAGTTGAGGGGGTTGAACTATGAAGAGAGGCTGAATAGACTGGGCTTGTACTCGTTGGAGTTTAGAAGGATGAGGGGGGATCTTATTGAGACGTATAAGAAGATGAAGGGGATGGATAGGGTAGAGGTGGAGAGGTTCTTCCTGCTCAGAAAGGACAGCAGGACTAGAGGGCACAGCCTCAAGATAAGGGGGGGTGCAGTTTAGAATGGAGTTGAGGAGGAACTTCTTCACTCAAAGGGTGGTGAATCTCTGGAATTCTCTGCCCGTTGAAGTGGTGGAGGCTACCTCGCTAAATATATTTAAGATGCGGGTAGATAGGTTTTTGGTAGGCAAGGGGATTAAGGGTTATGGGGAGAAAGCGGGTAAGTGGAATTGAGCCACTTCAGCAGGCTCGAGGGGCTAGATGGCCTACTCCTGCTCCTATTTCTTATGTTCTTATGTTATGTTCTTATGTTGGCTCCAGGTGCGGCAAGTTCTGGAGCACAAGTCTTCTGCTGGAATATTGTCAGGGCCCAGTAAAATATCTAGTGCTTTCAGATGTTTCTTGCTATCATGTGGAATGAAATGAATTGGCTGAGGACTGACATCTGTGATGCTGGGGACCTCTGGAGGAGGCTGAGATGAATCAGCCACATGGCACTTCTGGCTGAAGATTGAAGCAAATTCTTCAGCCTTATCTTCTGCACTGATGGGCTCCCTGATCGTTGAGGATAGGATAATCGTGGAGCCTGCTCCTCCTGTGTGTTGTTTAATTGTACACCACCATTCACAGCTGGATGTGGCAGGACTACATAGCTTAGATCTGATCTGTTGGTTGTGGAATTACTTCAATCTGTCTGCCACTTGCTGCTTATGCTGTCTGGCAGGCAAGCAGTTCTGTGTCATAGCTTCAACAGGTTGACACCTAATTTTTAGGTACGTCTGCTGCTGCTCCTGGCATGCTCTCTTGCACCCTTCATTGAATCAGGATTGACCCCTGGCTTTGTGGTAATGTTAGAGTGGGGGATATGTCAGGCCATGCCGTTATATGCCTGCAAATAAGGGTTACATCCACTCTACATAATTCTCCCACCAGAGAGAAAATGGAAGCTACAGCCACAGTCATTTGAGTTTTGGTAGGCATGCATTCCATTTAAGTTCTGTGCAGTTTCCAATGGAAGTTCACCATTGAATGAGGTGGGCAGGTGTGTGACCTGTTCTTAGGCCTTTGTAGATGTCATTCCAGCCCACCTCCCAATGAGATGACAGCAAAGGTTTTTACATGTTATATTGAATGATATAGTATTTATGGTTCAGAAACAGGCCATTTGGCATAAGTGGTCCATTCTGGTGTTTATGCTGTACACAACACCCTCTTCATATCACCCGATCAATATAACTTCTATTCCATTCTCCCTCATATACTTAGTTAGCTTCCCTTCAAGTACATTGATGCTATTTTCCTCAACTATTCTGGGTGGTAGCAAGTTCCACATTCTCACCATTATTTGAGTTAAAAAAATCTTCCTGAACTGCCTATTGAAATTGCTAGTGACTATCTTATATTAAGGCTAGTCTTGATCTCCCCGTAAACACTTACTCCACATCCAATCTTCTTATGATCTTCAAGATCTCAATCAATTCACCCCACAGTCTTCTTTACAGAAAAGAGACCCAGCCTGTACAGATAGGGAAAATGTGCCAGCCACTAACAGGTCGCATTCATTCATTATTTTGCTAAGTGAACTCAAATTCTACAAATCTATTGTTTGAAAGTTTTTAAGAAAGGAAGCATTTACTAGTTACGCAATTAGAAGAATGAAATTGATCAAAATTTCACTATCCAGAGTTATTTAGAAAAAGTATCTACTCCCAGAATCTACCACCTCACAATCTAATCTCAAAGTCTCTCCATAGAATCTAACCCCCAAATCTGAACAGGCTGGGCTCTGTTCTCCAGAAAAGAGAAGAGGGGGGTGATTTAATAGAGGTCTTTACAAGTATGAAGGTATTCAATCGGGTAGGAGAAGATGTTTGGACAGGTACAAAAATAATCATCAAGGTCAATAAAACGTTGGCCTTTATATAGAGAAAGCTAGAAGTTATGTTACAGCTGTTCAAAGGGAATTTTACAGCACTCTGCTGGGCACATGCCTGACCTGAATGCACAGAAAACTGAACAAGTTTGTGTTGGATCACGCACACGTGCAATATTGAGGTCAGCGGGCACGGCTTCAGCTCCCCGTGTCTGTCGACAATTAAAGAGCCAATTAAGGTGATTAAAAAGCCTACTGACTGAGATTTTACATTGCCTGTGTGACAAAGGGCCCATTACGTTTTTACATTTATATCAATTTGTTATTCAAGGGCGAGATAAAAGGCTCCTGAAGCATAAGCATGTTCGTTTTATTTGTGATTTTGCTGCTTTAATATTTCTGACTTTTGCCAGATTTGCTATTGATTGAACCAGCTTTTTAACTGGTTCATCTACAAATCTGTGCTAAAGTTCAAACAAAATAGATCAGTCTGTACAAACCATGGGGAACACTGACATTTACATGATCCAGGTCATCGTTTTGATCCCACCCACACAAATACCTCATGTTTGTTTGTCTTTAGGCAGCGTCCCAACTGACCCAGCAATAGATGATGAACATGACCAAATCCCTGCATAATTAAAAAGTTTATTTTTAAAAAGGATCTCCCTATAAAAGGGAACAACCAAATTTTGTTTGCAGCTCCCAGCATCTCTTCTGTCACTTCACATCCCCAGCACAACCAGCAGCCCCAGCTGCACTGCCTCAGTTGGGCAGTCCAGAACTGCTGCAATAGCAGGTAGACAAGATTTACCATAGATGGCATGGGTGTCTACCATGTTGGAGCACTCTGCTCTCTGGAGTTCAGTGGTTAGGGGTTCAATTTCCACTGCAGAAAGCGGAGCATGTGCAATCTTGAGAGTGTGTTGCACTAGTCTGTGGCGCAAGTGTTTTAGTAAGATATTCATCTGAGACCACGCCTAAAGTGGCTGGCCATCACTTATTTTACATTATAGCAGTGATAACACTTCAAAAATTGGTGACTTCATGAAGAGGCTGGAGAAATGCATATTCATTATTTATTTTTTTCTTCACTGATGTAAGTAGGGGAAGGGAATTGCTCCCCAACTCTTTTCCCCTCCCCCCCACCCACAACTTCCTCACTGCTGCCACAAAGTTTAGTTGAATTAATGGCAGATGCTGGAAAGGACCTGTAAATTTTCAAGTCCTATTTCAGAACTACTACATATAAAAATATATTGAGACAATGAAGGTTTTAGTCAGGGTCAATTTATAGTTGAAAAGCTGCAGTATTAACACCAAATTTGCTCCCATGTTGGAGGACTTATCTGTTTCTTCATTGGAAATTTAATTGAAGATATCAAAGCCCTGGGGAAAACCAGGTGCTCAACTTCCTCCTGTATCCCCACTAGCCCTGCAATGCTGACTCAACCAACAGGCACATTCCAAGTTGGATGGGCCTTAATTGGCCTTCCAATATGATATCACATTTTGTTTTAGGAATATTATTCACATCTGCTTCTGCTCCTGCCTAGCATGTGCCAGGCACCAGTGATTTAGCTCCTGGAATACTGTGTACAGTTCTGGACACCGAGCTTTCAGAAGTAATTAATGGCCTTGCAGCATAAATTTACTAGAATAATACCTAGACTCAAGAGGTTGAATTACATAAGATAGAGTTGTATTCCCTGAAATTTAGAAAATTAAGGGGTGATTTTATCAAAGTTTTCAAGACACTGATAGAATTAATAGAAAAAAACTGCTTCTGTGAATGGAAAGCTACAACAAAGGGATAGAACCTAAAATAGAGCCAGACTTTTCAAAAATGAAGTTCAAAAGTAAAGGAAGCACTTCCACACACAAAGGATGGTAAAAGTTTGGAACTTACTTCAGCAAACAGCACTTGATGCTAGATCAAATCTTAATTTTAAATCAAAGATTGCTATATTAAAGTGTTTGGGACAAATGTGTGGTAAGGAGTTGGTCTCAGATCAGTCAGGTTCTCATTGAATGGTGTACAGATTCATGCTAAATGGTTTCTTCCTATTCCTATGTTCCTGTGCATTTTTCACATTATTTATATTCTCTTCCCTGATTGCAATGTATATGAATTTCTTCTCTTTTTAGTTTGCTGCACCACTTTTTATACAGATGTAAATGTGTGCATGTAACAGTGAAAACCACCCTAAACACACCTGGCCTGACAGGCACTGTGAGCTTGTGCACAGAAGGACAGCCCTGAGCCCTAATGCAATGCAAATTGGCTGCCATGTTTCCCCACAATGCAGCAATGATTGCACTTCAGAAAATACTTCATTGGTTGTAAAGCACTTGGAGAGAGGAAGCAAAGGGGAGTTATTTAGGGAAAAAAAAACAAAGAGCCATTAGTTTCCCCTGCATTAATTTGCTTCACAACAGTTTGATGTGATTTATGTTTGCTAACAAATCTGTTATTATAGTTGTTCCTTTTGGTTGGCACTGAGCTTTATCAATTTATTTAACTGTGTGGTTATTTTCATTCTCCCTCTGTTTTTACACTGTATACCCACCCACCTTCAGCTTGGAGGAGATGTTGCGGCAAAGTGAAGAGCTGTCCACCAAATCTTCCATAGTGTATGCTGATTGTCTGTCCAAGCTGTGATCCAGCTGTCAGTTACAGAGTGAACAAAACTTTCCCAACCAAGAGTAAGCTGAAGTGATGGGCAGTCCAGAGACTCAAACTTACAACCCTCCTGCCCCGGATTCAACTATCACCCAATACAAAGTAACCTGCTTGACTGGCATCATACCCCCGCCCACCTTAAGCATTCACTCCGTCTTCACCATTGCACCATGACTGCAGCAACTCATCAAGATTTCTTTGATCTTCCAAACACTTGGCTTCAACCACCAAGAAGGACAAGGGAAGCAGATGAATGGGAACACCACCACCTGCAAGTTTCCCTCTTAGTCACATACCATTCTCACCAGGAAATATATTGCTGTTCCTTCATTGCTGCGGAGTCAAAAATCATATTGAACCCTATTGAACAACATTGTGGAAACACTTACACTACACGAACTATATTTCACCACCACCTTCTCAAGGGAAATTAGGGATCGCAATTGCCCATGTCAAGGATACCCACATCCCGAGAACGAATAAAAATAGCTGCCGGCACTGAATTTTGCTGGGAGCTCCTAAAATGGAAGTGAAGAATTATGGTGTTACCCTTGTCATTTGGCTCCCACGGCTGACTGATGGCCCAATCGCGATGTTGACACTGCTTGTTGACTGAGTGTCAGTTGTGTTCCCTCCCTCTGCTGCTGACAGCCCGGATATCACAAGTCCGCTAGATAAACTTCTTTTCCCGAACAGGAGGCTGAGGGTAGAGCTCGTAGATGAGGTGATGCTACACCTGTTCTGTGTGCCCGAGTGGCCCTGGCCACTGAGTTGGCTTGCAGTGGAGAGTCGTGGTACTTGGGATAACATAGAAGCAATTGAATTATTGAATGACAGCTGGCTGTTGGATAACCTTTGAACTAGGCCCTGGACAGATGTTGATGGCTGTGAAGGTGGTTGCTGTGTTTCTAGCATCGACCCTGACTGACTCGTAGCAGGTGGTCGCTGGGTCTCTGATCGAGATGCATGAGCCTGCACTGAACAGCTCCTTTGTTCTCTCCGCCCTGCAATGCAAAAGGAACAGAGTCAGAAGTTTTCAGCATGGAAACAGGCCCTTTTGGCCCAACTTGTCCATGCTGCCAAGTTTTTACCACTAAGCTAGTCCCAATTGCCCACATTTGGTCCATATCCCTCTACACCCATTTTAGCTATGTAACATCTAAATGCTTTTTAAAAGGAAAAATTGTACCCAACTCTACTACTGCCTCTCGTACTATGTTCCAGACGTACCACCCTCTGTGTGAAAAAATTGCCCCGCTGGATCCTTTTATATCCCTCCCCTCTCACCTTAAACCTATGCCCTCCAGTTTTAGACTCCCTACTTTTGGGAAAAGATGTTGACTCTCTACCTTATATACACCCTCATTATTTTATAGACCTCTATAAGATCACCCCTACGTCTCCTACATTCCAGGGAAAAAAGTCCCAGACTATCCAGCCTCTTGTTACAACTCACTCCATCAAGTCCTGGTAGCATCCTAGGAAATCTTTTCTGCACTCTTTCTAGTTTGATGATATTTTTTCTATAACAGGGTGATCAGAACCGTAGACGGTGGCCGTACCAATGTCTTGTACAATTTCAACAAGACATTATTAATTGTATTCAATGTTCTGACCAATGAAACCAAGCATGCCGAATGCCTTCTTCATCACCCTGTCCACCTGTGACTCCACTTTCAAGAAGCTATAAATCTGTATTCCTAGATCTCTTTGTTCGATAACTCTCCCCAATGCCCTACCATTAACTGAGTAAGTCTTACCCTGATTCAATCTACCAAAATGCATCACCTCGTATTTATCTAAATTAAACCCAATCTGCCATTCATCAGCCCACTAGCCCAAATGATCAAGATCATGTTACAATCCTAGATAATCTTCTTCACTATTCACTATGCTGCCAATCTTGGTCTTGGTGCAAACTAATCATGCTCCGCAAGTTCTCATCCAAATCATTAATATAAATAACAAATAACAGTGCACCCAGCATTGATCCCTGGAGCACACTGCTTGTCATAGGCCTCCAATTTGAAAAATAACTCTCCACAACCACCCTCTGTCTTCTGTCGTCAAATTAACTTTGTATCCAATTGGCTAGCTCACCCTGGATCCCGTGAGATTTAATTTTATGCAACAACCTTGTCAAAGGCCTTGCTAAAATCCATGTAGGCAATGCCGACTACATTTCCCTCATCCACCTTCTTGATTACCGCTTCAAAAAATTCAAATTTGAGAGACACGATTTTTCACTCACGACTGTCCCTAATCAGTCCTTGCCTCTCTAAATGCCTGTAAATCCTGCCTCTCAAAATACCTTTGAACAAGTTACCTACTACAGACATTAGGCTCACCGGCCTGTCGTTCCCAGGCTTTTCCCTGCAGCTCTCCTTAAACAAAGGCACAACATATGCTACTGTCCAATCTTCAGGAATAGATTGGACAGAATAAATTGAACTCTAACTCATTCATTGTAATTCCACTAATACAATTAAAACCCTTGGACAAAGATAAAGTAAATCCATTAGCTCTTCTTTTATTTTTCACACAGGTTATGTTTAGATGTTGCCTGTTGGGTTATTGTAATTGTACAGGGGTTGACTATTCAAATGAAGAACATTTGACAAAATGTTACTCATATTTCCTTCCAAAATAGCAATCACCACCAACTAAGGGCAAAGGAAAAAAGTGTATGTCATCGTGGCTTGGAAATATACTGATTATTCTTTCATTGTCATTGAGTTAAGATGTTGGAACTCCCTGTCCGACAGCACAGTGAGAACACCTTGTGCACGTACAGTGCAGCAGTTTGTGAAAATCACCCACCATCACCTGCGCAAGGATATTTTGGCCCTGGAGGGAGTGCAGAGGAGGTTTACTAGGCTGATACCGGAGTTGAGGGGGTTGAGCTATGAGGAGAGGCTGAATAAACTGGGCTTGTACTCGTTAGAGTTTAGAAGAATGAGGGGAGATCTCATTGAGACGTATAAGATGATGAATGGGATGGATAGGATAGAGGTGGAAAGACTCTTCCCGCTCAAAAAAGACAGTAGGACTAGGGGGCACAGCCTCAAGATAAAGGGGGGGCGGTTCAGAACGGAGTTGAGGAGGAACTTCTTCACTCAAAGGGTGGTGAATCTCTGGAATTCTCTGCCCGTTGAAGTGGTGGAGGCTGCCTCGCTAAATATTTTTAAGAAGCGGGTTGATGGGTTTTTGATAAGAGAGGGGATTAAGGGTTATGGGGAGAGGGTGGGAAAGTGGAACTGAGCCACGACAGATCAGCCATGATCTTATTGAATGGCGGGGCAGGCTCGAAGGGCCAGATGGCCTACTCCTGCTCCTATTTCTTATGTTCTTATGTTCTTGAACTAAGAATAGACAATAAATGCTAATCTTGCCTGTGAAGCCAATATTCTAAGAAATGTTTTTTTTAAAGGAAAGCATGGTCCTCCCTGAATAATTCACTAGATTAATGCAAAAGCAATAGCTCATTCATGCATATTTGTATTGAGTTGATGTCCCTGCATAGGGCAGACATCAAAAATCCAAACAAAGTATATTCTCAACATCTTGGATGGAGCTTAGACTGCACATTAGAGTCCTGAATTCAACTGTAATTTGCAAAACCACTCTCAGGTATGGTTGGAGATGTGCCTTTAAAAAAAACTAACAGGACAGTCTTTAGCAAATCTGAAATGTTTTGAAATTAAGTGAAAAAGATCACATTTGTGGGAATGGAGAAGCTTCCTCCGCTACACTCTACTGGAGAAGGTGTTCTCATAGTGCTACAGGATAGGGAGTTCTGACATCTAACAGAAGTTCCCTACATCAAGCAGATGCAAAATATCCTAAAACTCTGTTTTACAACTGAGGCACATGATAAATTTAAAAAAATGTTATTTTTCTTCCAGAATTTGTTATTCCGAAAGATCTAAAATATATTAAAAACTTACACCTGACAACTTTATCCAGAATAAACTTACAAAAAAAATCATAGAATCCCTACAGAACATAGAACATTACAGCACAGAACAGGCCCTTCGGCCCACGATGTTGCGCCAACCAGTTAAAAAACAATGACCCACTAACCTAAACCAATCCCTTTTCGTCCATAAACCTATCCACAGATCTCTTAAACGCCCCCAAACTAGGCGCATTTACAACCGCAGCAGGCAGGGCATTCTAATCCCTCACCACCCTCTGGGTAAAGAACCTACCCCTGACATCAGTCCTATAACTACCCCCCCTTAATTTAAAGCCATTCCCCCTCGTGCTAGCTTTCTCCATCCGAGGAAAAAGGCTAAAAAGGCGACCATCAGCCCATCAAGTCAGTACTGACCACAATCCCACCCAGGCTCTATTCTCGTAACTTTAATTTACCCTGTTAATCCCCCTGACACTAAGAGGCAATTTAGCATGGCCAATCAACCTAAACCGCATGACTCTGGGAGAAAACCAGAGCATGTGGAGGAAACCCATGCAGACACGGGGAGGAAGTGCAAACTCCACGAAGATAATGACCCGAGGCTGGAACTGAATCTCAGTCCCTTGTGCTGTGAGGCTGCAGTGCTAACCACTGTGCCACCATGTTGCCCCTTTTTCCTAGGAGGTGGCCATTTGGCCCATCGAGCCTGCATCAACAACAAATTCCGCTGCTAGCAAACAATGCGCCGCCTCCTGCCAGTGGGAAACATGTTGGGAGGTTGGAAAATTCAGTCCAGGATCTTTTTCACTAGAGCACAGTACACTATGAGATAATGTGATGGAAGTATTTCAAATGATGAAGAACAGACTGTTTTGAGTAGATGAATAAGGCGCCATAGATACAAAAATAGAGAAGAGAAACACCTTTACACAGATTTGACAGGCTGTGGAATTCGCTTCAGGAGTTAGTGGTTGAGGCATGAACTACGTCCACGTTCAAGATTATAATGGATGGATGGATGGATAAAGAAGATGAGGTCAAAAGCATATGGGAACAGTATAAGTAAATGTGATTAGGATTGTTTGCTTGATGCACTGCCCAGAACTGAAACCATTATTTCAAATGCAATCTAACTGTACGGTTGATCTCAGGGAGATTTATATTGTGTTTAAGTCTGTCCATCAATCACTGCCTCATTAAACACTTCTGTTAGTTCTTTACTCAGATACACACTTGGCAAATGCAGCCAAACATTGTAATGGCTTCCAAACATTCTGATGAATTGCATTCAATTGTACGGATTTGTTTTCAAAAATTTTATTCAGTTGAGGTTGCTATGTACTCACAGGGTAGAGCACTTGACTGTAGCTATTGCAATCGGACGCCCACTGTGAGGCTTCCTGTGAGTGCTATCATACTTCCTTAAAATCTCTTGCCACACTGGATGGTTGGAATTGTTGTTTTCCTGGAGATAAACTGATTATTCTTTAAACGAAAGAGTCAAGAGGGATAAAAGTTTCTGGACTGTGTTCAGGAATTTATTTTTTTAACTGGAGTATGTGGCCAGTCCAAAAAGAAAGGAAGAGAATCATAACCAGGCAGTAACCTCGGTGGGGAGCTCCGTAGTGGGGGTGGGGAATTCCATGATTGGGGGATGGGACGGTTCTATGGTGATAGCAGGAGGGTTGTGGGGGGGGTGTAATTTCATGGTGGGGGACAGGAACCCTGTGGTCTGGGAGTGAGGCGGTCCATCACGGGGGATTGTGGGGAATTCAATATGGGTAGAAAATATTGTCGAGTGGGGTGAGAGAGTTCTGTGGTCTGGGGGTGGGATGGCAGGAGTTCTGTGGTTGGGGACAGGGAGGATTGCATGGGGAGGGGGGTTTATACTTTTATTTTTGAAACAGGGTCCCCTGTAAAAACGGCACCCCAATCTTCTGAAAACCTAAGTTGCTGCTGGGGCACTGTGCCTTGTCATTTATTTTTTCTAAGTGGCTCACAATACAGGTGAGGAAGCCATTTTGGGGCCAGTGGCTTCCATCCAGTTTTACCTGCCTGCCCGCCCACGACTGCCAAATAATGAGAAAATTCTACCCAAGTTATATGCCCTGAAAAGGGAAAGGTAGGGCAGACAAATCTGGAACTCCTTGGATGAAAAAGGAGATAGAAATTAAGATGAGGAAGAAAAGGTATGCTTATGACAGGTGTCAGGTTGAAATTACAATTGAGAGCAGTACAGAAGGTTCAGAGGGGAGGTAACAAAACACATTAGAGGAAGATTCAAAATTGATGACAAGGAAGTGTTGAATGCACCAATTAAAGTTGACAAGGCACAGGGACCAGACGAGATGCATCTCAGCATATTTAAGGAAGTGTGGATGGAAATTGCAAGGGTACTGGCCATAATCTTCTCTAGATTCAGGGGAAATACCTAGGGACTGGAGAATTGCAAATGTTATGCCCTTGTTGAAAAAAGGTTGCAAGGATAGCCCCAACAATTACAGGCCAGTCACTTTAACAAGTGGTGGGCAAGCTTTCAGAAACAATTGTTTAGGATAGAATTATGAGTCACATTAACTAACTTGCTGAAAATTTTTGAGAAGGTAACAAGAAGTGTTGACACAAGGGTAATGCTGTTGATGTGGTGTACATGGATTTTCATAAGGTATTTGATAAGTGTCACACAATTAACTGGTGAGAAAAGTTATAGCTCATGGAATAAAGGGGACAGTGGCAATGTAGATACAAAATTGGCTGAATATTAGCAGAGAGCAACAGATAATGGATGTTTTTAGGGTTGGAGGAAGATTTGTAGTAGTGTTTGTAGGGGTCCGTATTGGGATCCTGAAGAGGACAGTGTACATGATTTGTAAATGGTGCAATGGCAGATGGGTGGAAAATGAAGTTTAAAGTGGCAAAGTGTCAGCTGATGCATTTTGGGAGGAAGAATGTGGAGTGACAATATAAATTAGAACATAGAACATTACAGTGCAATACAGGCCCTTCGGCCCTCGAAGTTGCGCCGACCTGTGGAACCAATCTAATGACCCTCTAACCTAAACTATTCCAATGTTATCCATATGCCTATCCACTGACCATTTGAACGCCCTTAAAGTTGGCGAGTCCACAACTGCTGCAGGCCGGGCATTCCACAACCTTACAACCCTCTGAGATCCGTCCTATAATTACCACCCCTTAATTTAAAGCTATGTCCCCTTATGTTAACCATCACCATCCGAGGTAAAAGGCTCTCACTGTCCACCCTATCCAATCCTTTGATCATCTTGTATGCCTCAATCAGGTCACCTCATAACCTTCTTCTCTCTAATGAAAATAACCTCAAGTCCCTCAGCCTTTCCTCATAAGACCTTCCCACCATACCAGGCAACATCCTGGTAAACCTCCTCTGCACCCTTTCCAATGCTTCCACGTCTTTCTTATAATGTGGCGACCAGAACTGTACGCAATACTCCAAGTGCGGCCGCACCAGAGTTTTGTACAGTTGTAACATGACCTCACGGCTCCAAAATTCAATCCCTCTACCAATAAAAGCTAACACACCATATGCCATCTTAACAACCTGGGTGCCAACTTTCAGGGAGCTATGCACATGTACACCGAGATCTCTCTGCTCGTCAACACTACTAAGAGTCCTTCCATTAGCCCTATATTCTGTACTCCTGTTACTCTTACCAAAGTGAATCACCTCACACTTTTCCGTATTAAACTCCATTTGCCATCTCTCAGCCCAGCTCTACAGCTTATCCATGTCCCTCTGCAAACTGTAACATCCACCCTCACTGTCTACAACTCCTCCAATTTTGGTGTCGTCAGCAAATTTACTAATCCATCCTTCTACACCCTCATCTAGGTCATTTATAAAAATGACAAACAGCAGTGGCCCCAAAACAGATCCTTGAGGTACACCACTTGTAACTGAACTCCAGGTTGAACATTTCCCATCAACCACCACCCTCTGTCTTCTATCAGCCAGCCAATTCCTGATCCAAACTGCTAAATCACCTCAATCCCATGCATCTGCATTTTCTGCAGTAGCCTACCATGGGAAACCCTATCAAACGCTTTGCTAAAATCCATATACACCACGTCAACTGCCTTACACTTATCCACCTCTTTGGTCACCTTTTCAAAAAACTCAATAAGGTTTGTGAGGCACGACCTACCCTTCACAAAACCGTGTTGACTATCCCTAATCAATTTATTTGCCTCTAGATGGTTATAAATCCTATCCCTTATAATTCTTTCCAAAACTTTGCCCACAACAGAAGTAAGGCTCACTGGTCTATAATTCCCAGGATGGTCTCTACTCCCCTTTTTGAACAAGGGGACAACATTTGCTATCCTCCAGTCTTCCGGCACTATACCTGAACGACATGAAGATCAAAGCCAAAGGCTCTGCAATCTCCTCCCTAGCCTCCCAGAGAATCCTAGGGTAAATCTCATCCGGCCCAGGGGACTTATCTGTTTTCATACTCTCAAGAATTGCCAACACCTCCTCCTTATGTACCTCAATCCCGTCTAGTCTACTACCTGGTATCACAATATTCTCCTCGACTACACTGACTTTTTCCTGCGTGAATACTGACGAAAAATACTCATTCGGTGCCTCTCCTATCTCTTCAGACTCCACGCACAACTTTCCACTACTGTCTCTGACTGGCCCTAATCTTGCCCTAACCAATCTTTTATTCTTGACATACCTGTAGAAAGCTTTAGGATTTTCCTTGACCCTATCTGCCAAAGTCTTCTCATGTCCTCTTCTAGCTCTTCTTAACTCTCTCTTTAGCTCCTTCCTGGCTAATTTATAACTCTCCAGTGCCCTAACTGAGCCTTCACATCTCATCTTTACATAAGCCTCCTTCTTCCTCTTACCAGAGATTCAACTTCCTTAGTACACCACGGTTCCCTCGCTCAACCACTTCCTCCCTGCCTGACAGGTACCTATTTAATCAAGGACTCGCAGTAGCTGCTCCTTGAATAAGCTCCACATTTCAGATGTTCCCAGCCCCTGCAATTTCCTACTGCACCCTATGTATCCTAAATCTTGCCTAATAGCCTCATAATTATGTTTTCCCCAGCTATAACTTCTGCCCTTCGGTATATGCCTATCCCTTTCCATCACTAAGGTAAACGTAACCGAATTGTGGTCACTATCACCAAAGTGCTCACCTACCTCCAAGTCTAACACCTGGTCTGGTTCATTACCCAGTACCAAATCCAATGTAGCCTCACCTCTTGTTGGCCTATCTATATACTGAGTCATGAAACCTTCCTGCACACATTGGACAAAAACTGACCCCTCTAATGTGCTTGAACTATAGCTTTTCCAATCGATACTTGTAAAGTTAAAGTCCCCCATAACAACTACCCTGTTACTTTCGCTCCTATCCAGGATCATCTTTGCAATCCTTTCCTCTACATCTCTGGAACTTTTTGGAGGCCTATAAAAAAACTGCCAACAGTGTGATCTCTCCTTTCCTGTTTCTAATCTCAGCCCATACTACCTCAATAGATAGGACCACATCAAACGTCCTTTCTGCCACCGTAATACTGTCCTTGACTAACAATGCCACGCCTCCCCCTCTTCTGCCGCCTTCTCTGCTCTGACTGAAACATCTGAACCCTGGAACCTGCAACAACCATTCCTGTCCCTGCTCTATCCAGGTCTCTGAAATGGTCACAACATCGAAGTCCCAGGCACCAATCCAGGCTGCAAGTTCGTCCACCTTATTGCGTATGCTCCTCGCATTAAAGTATACACACTTCAAACCACCCTCCCGCCTGCCAATACACTGCTGTGACCTAGAAACCTTATCCATGACCCCCCTATTCTCATCCTCCTGTACATTGGAGCTACAATTCATGTTCCCATCCCCCCTCTGAATTAGTTTAAACCCCCCTGAATAGCATTGGCAAATTTCCTCCTCAAGATATTAGTACCCCTCTGGTTCAGGTGCAGACCATCCCTTTTGTAGAGGTCCCACCTACCCCAGAATGAGCCCCAATTGTCCAAGTATCTGAACCCTTCCCTCCTGCACCATCCCTTTAGCCACGAGTTCAAATGTTCTCTCTCTCTATTCTTCTCCATGCTGCCTGCGGCACAGGTAACAAACCAGAGATAACCACTCTGTTTGTTTAGCCCTAAGCTTCCACCCTAACTCTCTGAATTTCTGTTTTATATCCCCATTCCTTTTCCTACCTACGTCATGGGTGTCCACATGAACCACAACTTGGGGCTGGTTCCCCACCCCCTTAAGGATCTTGAACACTCGGTCAGAGATATCATGGACCCTGGCACCTGGGAGGCAACGTACCAACCGCGAGTCTCGCTCGTTCCCACAGACTCTCCTATCTATCCCCTTAACTATGGAATCCCCAATTACTAATCCTGTTCTTTTCTTTGCCCTTCCCACCTGAGCATCAAGGACAGGCTCTACTCCTGAGACCTGCACTCCATGGCTTACCCAGGTTGAGTCTTCCTCCCCAACAGCACCCAAAACAGAGTACTTATTTTGGGGAGGAACAGCCTCAGGGGATCACTGCTCTGACTGCTTCTTACCCCTTCTAGCAGTCACCAATGCATCACTTTTAGGAGTAACTATCTCCCTGTAACTTTTGTAACTAAATTAAGGGATTAAGTTCTGAAAGGCAGGAACAGATGGATCTGGGCATGGAGAGAGCAATAATTAAAAAAAATAAAGAGTTAATAAAGAATATAGTATCCTGGGCTTCATTAACAGGAGCATAGAATACAAGAGCAAGGAGTTTATGCTGAATTTATGCAAGTCACCCTCTAGACATTACTTAGAGTATTGTGTACAGTTCTGGGCACCATACCATAGGAAAGATGTGAACACATTGGAAAGAGTGCAGAAGAGATTTACAAGAAGGGTTCTGGGGATGAGAAAGTTCAATTATGAAGATAGTTTGTAGAAATTGGAGAGAAGAAAGCAAAGAGGAGATTAGATAGGGATGTTCAAAATCATGAGGGTCTGGATAGAGTAGATAGACAGAATTCCCAATTGTAAGAGGATCAAGAATGAGAGAGCACAGATTTAAAGTGTTTTGCAAAAGAAGCAAATGTGATGTGAAAAAAAAAACATTTTCACACAGCGAATGGTTCATAGAATCATAGGATCCTACAGTTCAGAAGGAGGCCATTCGGCCCATCATATCTTCACTGACCACAAATCCATCTAGGCCCTATTCCCATAATCCCATGCATTTACCCTTGCTAGTCCCCTGACACTAAGGGCAATTTAACATGCCCAAACCACTTAACCCGCACTGCTTTGGACTGTGGGCGGAAACCGGAGGAAACCCATGCAGACACGGGGAGCACATGCAAACTCCAAACAGACAGTGACCCAAGCCGGGATTTGAACCCAGGACACTGGCGCGGTGAGTCAGCAGTGTTAACCACGGTGCCACCGTGCCATTCATGTCTAGAATACTCTGGAAGTGTGGTGGAGGCAAGTTCTATTGAGATGGTTATTTGAAAAGAAACAATGTGCAGGAGTATGGGGAGTCATAATCCTTGTTTAGAGCGCTGGTGTAGTCTTTATGGGCCAAAAGGCCTCCTTCTGTGCAGTGACGATTCTGAGTTTCTCTGAACTACAACTGTCGATTAAAGCGGCGTTGTCATCTAAGCTGGGAATCAGTTAATGTTTTTGTAATGTAATTAGTATAATGATGATGGCACACCAGACACAAACATTACTAGAATACCTGCCACAATGTTACTTAACTGCCAAAACTGTGACAAATCCGCTTTTATCTTAAAATATGTCAAATTAGAATAAGAAATAGGAGTAGGTCATCACATCATAAGATCAAGGCAATACTCTAACATCAATTCCAGTATTTCGTTAACTTTTGATTCGCAAAGTGCCCGAAATCTATTGATCACAGTCTCGAATATACTCACAGATTAAGAATCTACAGCCCTAAGTAGCGAATTCCAAAGATTCAGATCCCTTTGGATGAAGAAAATTCTGCTCTGTCCTGAATGGTTAATCCCTTATCCTAAGAGATTTCTGGCAACTCAATACATACTGAGGTTGAGATGTGCTCCTAGCAGCAGAAGAAGATGTAGAGGGACTTGTTAGCTCCAAAATGGGAATAATGTTTCATCTTTTAAAAAACCAGCAAGAAACCCCCAAAGGGACAGTCATTCAAAGCTGGAGTGGTGTTCTCTCTCACCACTGGAACTTGAGGATTTACTGCCAGAGGTCACAGGTCACCTAATCTAAATTCATTTCAGTTTTAGTCATTTCAAACAAAAAAATGATCAGATTAGCAGGGTATTCTATTGCACTGAAATGTTTCTAGGTCTAAATAAATGGTTGGGGTGGATGTGGGGCAGGCACCCTTTTTTTATCATTCAGTCCTGCATTTTTAAGGAAATTGAGCAGGACAGAAGTCTGAGCCTAACCTGAACTGGTCTACAATCCACTGTTACACTGTCCTGGGCCTTTCCCTTAGGTGGAGTCTGCAATAACTTACAATTATATCGTGTGGTTATCAGAGTAAAGCATCCTATGGTCCTTCATTGCATTTAAACTAGACACAATTTGATACTGAACCATACAAGATAAGCAGGTAACCAAAAGTTTGGTCAAAGACTTTTTTTTTAAAGGAACATCTGAAAAGTGGTAAGGTAGAAGGAGTAGAGGTTTAGGGAGGGAATCCAGGGTATAGAGCTAAAGCAGCTGAAGGTACAGTCACCAAGTAGGAGATGGGTAGCTGGACACTAGAAGCTATTCTCTTTCGATGCTACTCTACAATGGAACTCAATGTGCACTGACCTTTAAAAATATACAGGCTACATATAATTTTCCCTCTGCTAATTTATTAATGGCACATTGGATTAAGAGATAAGAGGTAAGGCAACTTTCAGCAGTACCTGCATTGCTAGATGTCCTGCAAGTCTACAGCCTCAAATTGCTTTAGGCAAGGTTTGTTGGTCCGTGCAATCAGGAAGTAAACGAGTAAACTACGCATTGCTCAATGCTCTTCTCAGCTTTCTTTGCTCGAAAGCCATTGTTCCCATTAAAAGTGGAACTTTAAACAATTAGGTTTGGGTGGTTTAGCATTTCACATTATGAAGTGTAGCTGCCTTATCTGTCTCATTCAATCATCTGTCTGGCCATGTACAGCAGTCAATATACTTCTCAAAACCTCATAACATATGCAGTGCTTTATCCTCCTGCTACAGACTCCATCACATGCAGAGAGACTAATGCAGACAGACAGCAGCTCCCAAAAGACTGTCAATCTTTAAAATGATTCTCCAGAAATATTTTGGCTCAGAAAATATTTCTCAGAAATTGTTCTCCAATTTGCTGTGTGCTCCTTCAGAATTATTATTTCAATGTCATTTTCCTTCAAATTTTACAATTCCCACTTATAATTCCTCAGAATCCCTCCTCCTTGCCCCCTCTCTCCCAGAATCTGCCCCACTCAACCTCTCTTCTTAGTATCTCTCCCCCTTTTATCCGTCTCCATTCAATCCCTCACCCTTATCCATTCTTCTGCAAAATCCCTGACCCTCATTAACTCTAACCAGAAATGTCCCTCTTACTCTCTCTTCCCAGCTTTCAAACATTCAGTTGTTTATTGTTTCACTTGCTGTCTAACTTTCTTCCATCTATTACTCAGTCTACACTCTGACATCTGGCTGTGGTGCATCTTTACAATCAGAAAAACAGGTGGAGTCGGTACAGCACAAAAGGCTACTCAGCCCATCGAGTCTGTATCTGCTCCCTGTAAAGCAGTCCAGTAGTCCCATTCCCCTGCTTTATCTTCATAGCCTTGCAAGTTTATTTCCCACAGGTGCTCAACTAATTTCCTTTCCAATTTCCATTAATACCACTTCCACCTACTTACGCAGCGAGTTCCAGGTCATTACCATTCACTGTGTGACCCCCTGCATTTCTTGCCTGAAACCATAAATCTGTGTCCCCTAGTACCTTATACTAATGGGAGCAGCCTTTCTTCATGTACCTTACCTAGACCTGTCATAATATTGTAAACCACCATCGATCCTTTGCTTAATCTCCTTTGCTCCAAGGTCAACAACCCCAGTTTTTCTAATCTAAATTTGTAGCTAAAATCCCTTACCCCTGGAACCATTCTGGTAAATCCTCTCTGCACCCTCTCAGGTGTCCTCATATCCTTAAAATGTGGCGCCCGGAACTGTTACATTGAAACCTAGTAAGTGGTAAAACTCAAATTGAGATCTAGTATGCTAGCTAATAACAAGTTGCATTTTAAATGTACTAAAATGTGCCAAGGCTCTTCACAGTAAATTAAACAAAAATGTGATGCTAAGTCACACAAGGATAGATTAGGTTCGATGACCAAACATTTGATCAAAAATGTAGACTATAAGGTCTAAAAAGAGGAGACGGAGGATGGAGAAGCAGATATTTTGAGAAAGAGAACAACAGAAGCAGTCGTTATGCCCAACAAAATCCCAGTGTTGTCACTTGGCTGATGACATACCTCTGGCATGGTGAGCAGTTAACGAGGCTACTGTGTGTGGCCTCCAAGTCCTCGCTTGCTTGGAGCTGATGCTTTGAGTTGTGTTCCCTGTCTGGTTGTTGCTGCTAGATGAAGATGTTCCACCACAATCTGAATCGTCAATGTTGCCTCCAGTGCAGCCCTTGCGCAACCTATAAGCATAAAGGCACCAACGTCAGGTGTCAAACCTGGATATCTGGCTGCATCTAAGCAATTCCAGTCTCTCCACAATAATTAACACAGTTCACAGTGACATGCACTGCTTGGAATTAAATATACTGCTGATCACAAACTTTAAAATTCATACTCATCAGAAATAATTTCATTAGTAATAACTATGGTGAAGGTAAAGAGGGGAACAGAATAGATGACAAAGCTGAACAACTAAACACAAGTAAAATAACAAAAAATATTTTAATGGTCAACGTATGGTGCTATCTATTGCAGGCAAGCAAAACATTCAATGTTTCTAATATGAACTCAGGGAGTCATACAGAAGAGACCATTCAGCCCATCGAGTATGCACCAACAGAACTATACTAAATCTACACTTTTCAGCATTTGCCCCATAATCTTGAATGTTATGGCATTTCATGTGCTCATCCACCTACTTTTTAAAGATTGTGAGATTTCCTGCCCCTATTACCCACCCTGACTCCCCAAAGCCTGTCCACCATCTATAAGGCACAACTTAGGATTGTGGTGGAATGGTCACCCCTTCCCTGGATAAGTGCCATTCCAAAAATATTCGAGAAACTTGACCCCACCTGGATAAAGAAGCTTGACACCAACCTGGACAAAGCAGCTCGCTTTATTGCACCTTATCCACCACCTTCAACATCAACTCCCTCAACCACTGATGCAAATTAGCAGCAGTGTGTACCATCTACAAGATGCAGCAACTCATGAAGATTCCTTTGATAGCATTTTCCAAATCTCTGATCTTTTACCATCTAAAAGGACAAGGGTAATAGGAACATGGGAACACTGTCACCTGTAGGTTCCCCTCCAAGTCACACACCATCCTGACTTGGAACTCCATCCCCACTCCTTTGTTACCACTGGGTCAAAATCCTGGAACTCCCTCCCCAAGAGTTTTGAGGGTGCACTGACACAGATGGACTTCAGCAGTTCGAGATGTCTTTGGGGCAATTAGGGCTGGGCAATAAAAATGTGGGCCTAGTAAGTGATGCCCACATCCCATTAAATATTTTTTAAAGGTTAAATTTCACTTATCATGTATCTGCCCATTTCACCAGTCAATGTCCTGCAGTCTGTTACCATCTATCTTCCTGTTTATTAAGTTTGAGTTTCACATATTCAGTGAGCTTTGAAATGATTCCCAACCACCCAAGCCCAAGCCGTTAACTTGTCCCAACCACGCAAACCATCTGTCTCGTAAGATTGATGACATGCGCCATAGTGGTCAATTCTGTGTTAACCATGATATGTTGGACTCAGGAGCTCACTCTGGATTGCAGTTTCTGCTGTGTTTTCTGCACTGAAGACAGCGGGTTGAGAAGATGCAAAATTCACTGGCTCTGTTTTCTCTAGGTCCTCTTCTTGACCAGCTGAGCATTTCTGCATGCTTTTTCTAATGTTCTTCTGAACAGTCAGCCTCCGAAGGTCAGTGACTATTTCCCAGCTGTCAGTGTCAATGTCCATCACCTTAACATCTTGTTTGCAGGTATCCTTGGAACGGAAAATACCCAGCAGGAATCCCCAGGAAGTTGAGACCCAATGGCCAGTTCATCATGCAGGAGGACTTTGGGTGAACAGCCATAATCCATGTGGCAAATGTGGCCATCAGCAGTGACAATGCAATGCTTCATATATCTAGGCTCCAGAATTACCTGCAATTTGTTACACAATGCTGAAATAAACACATGCATTCCAAAAACTGCAGCTGCTATGTCCAAACTGAGAGAATGTTTGGAACATCAAACTGAGAACACCAAAACGAAAATCTACCAAGCCAGCATCCTCAGCACACTTCTCCACCACAGCGATACCTGGCAAATGACAAGGCAGGAGAAAAGGCTAACCAGTTTCCATCTTCACATTCTCGGTTATTTTAGACATCTGGCAGGACAAAGTCACCAACCCAGAGGTTCTGTCGCATGCTAATTCCATCAGCATACACTCATTGTTAAGCCAACAATATCTGCACTGGCCTGCCATGCGCAATAAAATGGATAACAGCTGTATGCCCAAAACCCTTCTATATGGTGAAGTGGCCACTGGATCTTGAGCAAAAATAGCAGTGGTCCTTATACTGACCCCTGAGAAACACCACTGTATGCTTCCTGCCAATCTGAAAAACCAACTTTCAGCACTACTGTTTCCTGACCATTAACCAATTTTCTATCTATACTACCACTGTTACATTAATTCCATGGTTTTTAATTTTACAAAGACATCTATTACATGGTACTTTGTCAAACACCTTTTGACAACAGCAACTTGCAGTTATGTAACACTTTTAACTTAATAAAATGTCACAGATGTATTACAAAGGAATATTATACCCAAAATCACATAAGGAGATAACATGGTCAAAGAGATGGGCTTTAAGAAATGTCGTGAAATAGAGAAGAATTGTTGAGAGGTTTAAGGTAGGGAATTCCAGAGCTTTGGGATTTGGCAACTGAAGGCACCAATAAAGGAATGATTAAAATCAAAGCTGATCAAAAGGCCAGAATTCGAGGACTGCAGATATAGAATCATATACTGATTACAACACAGAAAGAGGCCCTTCTTGTGCTTGTGCCAGTTCTCTGCAAGAGCAATTCAACTAGTGCCACTCCATTGCCTTTCACCTGGAGGATTGCTGGAGAAGATAATGGAGGGTATGCAAGGATTTGAAAACAAGGAAGACAATTTTAAGATAGAGTTGCTGCTTAACTGGGAGCCAATGATGGTGAAAGGGACTTGGTGCAAACTAGGTTATGATAGCAGATTTTTGTAAAATCTCAGATTTATGGAAGGTGTCCAGGAATGCAATGGAACAGTCATTTCTAGAGGTAATAGAGACTCTGATGCCAACGTTTCAGGGAGGCAATTAGCTGAAGCAGGGACAAAATTGAACAATGTTACAGAAGTAGAGATAGGCAGTTTCAGTGATAGTGCAAATATGTGACCAGAAGCTCATCTCAAGGTCAAATATGACATCAAAGTTGCAAGTAATCTGGTTCAGCCTCATTTGCCAGGTAAAGATGAAATCAGTAGCTGGGGAATTAAGTTTGTAATGAGGTTACTGGATGTCAGACAAACACCTAACACTTTCGTGAAGGTGTTCAGAGAAGTGATGGTGAGATAGAACGGAGTGGCACCAGCACCCATATGGAAACTAACAATGTGTTTTCAGATTTTATCACTGAGGGACAGCATGTAGCTGAGAAATAGGAAAGGGTCAGGACAGATCTGTGGAGGGGTGGGGGGGGATATCAGGGGGAATGAGAAGGAAGCAGGAAGAGACTTAGATAGGCAAGAAAGGAACCAGTCAGGTGCCTCCAATTGGACATGAGTGCGGAGGCTTTGGGAGGTGATGATGTGATCAAAAGCCCGAGACAGATCAGAAAAAACTATGAGAAATAGTTTAGTAAAAGCAAAATACTGCAATGCTGGAAGTCTGAAATAAAAACAAAAAATGCTGGATAAACTCAAGCAGGTTGGGCAGCATCTGTGGAGAGAAACACAATTAATATTTTGAGTCCATATGACTCTTCTACAAAACGTTGATGAATTGCGTACTCGGGGTGGGGGTGAGGCAAAATGGAAAGTCAGTGATAGGTTGGAGTTAAGGAGTGATTGATAAAGTTGTCATTAGATGCCATTAGGGACTGAAAAGTGTTAGTAGTGGCAAAGATAGGATAGCCAAATGTGTTAATAGGGAAACAGAGGTCAGTGCTCAGTGGAAGCACAACTGAATAACAAGGAACAGTGGCCATGTAGAGGAGGGATGTGTAATGCTGGGACAAGCCAGGGAAATGGAATACTAAAAACAAAAGAGGAGAGTCAAGATGGAGGGAAAGTTCATAGCCTTAAGTTGTTGAACTCGATGCTGAGTCCAGAAGGCTGTAACATGCCTCATTGGAAGGTGAGCTGTTCTTCCGGTTTGCATTGGGCTTCAGTGGAGCATTGCAGGTGGCCAAGGGCAAATATGTGGCACTGAGAGCAAGATGCTGAGTTGATATTGCAAGCAACATAAGGCTGGGGTTATGCTTTGTGGATGGAGCAAAGGCATTCTGCAGAGCAGTCACCCGGTCTCCCAAATGTAGAGAAGACCGGATTAGGAGCAGCAAATACAGTAAACCAAATTGGAGGAGGTGCAAGTGAAACTCTGCTTAAGTTGAAAAGAATGTTGGGCCCTTGGACAGTGAGGAGGAAGGAGATAAAGGGGCAGGAGTTGCACCTTTACAATTGCACGAGGAGGTGTCATGGGAAAGGGATGAAAGAGGAAGGATACTTTGTCACTTTCAAATAGGATGTCATTTGTGACTTTGATGAGGAAGTCCACATACATATCAACCATACAAACCTCATCCACCCCTTCTGTTACTTCATCAAAGTATTTGATCAAGTTAGTCAAACTTAATTTGCCTTCAAAAATTCAAGCTGAGTTTCACTGATTTTTAAAATTAATTTATGGGATGTTGATGTCACTCGCTAGTTGTCCTTGAGAAGATGGTGATGAATTGCCTTCTTGAACCATTACAGTTCCTGAGGTGTAGGTACAACCATAGTGTTATTAGAGAGGATGTTGAGCCAGTAACAGTGAAGAAATACTTTCAATTCAGGATGATGACTGATTTGGAGGGGAATCTCCAGATCAGGTATCTGCTGCTCTTGACCTCCTAGATTGTAGTTGTCATGGGTCGGGAAGATGCTGCCTAAGGAACCATGCTGAATTCCTGTAGTACATCTTGAAGATGGTACGCATGGCTGCTACTGTTCACCGATGGTGGAAGGAGTGAATGTTTGTGGAAGGAGTAGCAATCAAGAGGGCTGCTTTGCCTTCTGGGTAAGATGCTCTGTCAGAGAGTCACTCGATGGGCCAAATGGTCTCCTCCTGCACCGTAGGAATTCTATGGTTCTATGGAAGAACTAAAATGAAGTTAACAGTGATTGGTATCTGGCATTGGGGATCCTGCTGGATGACTTGGGCCAACAACACAAACTGAGCTGTCACTGTGAAGTTCGCAACACCATCTTGGGAGGTGAAAGATGAATAAGAGTGGGGTGTCTAATCCCAATCAGATGTTTGTATCTCAGAAAACTTGTGAATAAAAGATTAAACAAAAAACCTCTTTTAAAAAAAAGTGTTTTGAATCTTTTGACATGCAGTTGTAGGAGGTTACAAAGGTCGGAAGGGGTGAGGCAATGAAGAACTGAGAGTCAATGTCAACCAATACTTACTTTTGCCACCTGGAAGTGAACCACAGATTCAGATTCTCCAAACTAATTGGACCTCCCCAGATATTCTTTAGCTGTTTGTGTGATCCAGCATAGGATGTGGTAAGAGGAGAGACATAAATCGGGTAGCCAATTGGCTGGTCACATGAGGAATTGATCATGTTTCTCAAGGCCTGCTTGGCATTCTGTATGCTGCCTCGCTCTGGGTTGCGGTTCTGGAGGAATACCAACTCTAGTTGCTGTCCGGCCCACAGACCCTTCACACATTCCTTATTGACCTATTGTGAGAGAAAAGGAAAAATCCTCCAAATTTACAACATTGGTACAGCACTATGAATGTCATAAGACCAATGCTATAAGTAGAATCCTCAACTAGGAAGCACAATATGCCATATAAGTAATCCAACAGGGAGTTCAGAAGAAACTTATTTACTCAGAAAATGTGGAATTCCTCACCACAGAGAATAGTTGGGGCAAATAGTACAAATACATTTAAGTAATAGTTAGATAAGCACATGAGGGAGAAAGAAACAAGTTTATTTTAAGAGGGTTAGATGAAGAAAGGTAGGAGGAGGCCAGTGTGGAACATAAATATTAGTGAAGAACAGTTGGATCTTATTTATGGTCTCCCAAATTTAGGCCCCCCACAAGTGGAAACATCTTTGCTACATTTAACAATGGTAATTTTAAAGACCTCTTAAAAAAACAATGCATTTTCATCATGCCTTAACTCATCTCAGAGTGCTTTACAGTTACCTACATATCCTTAATTGGAGTCACTACTGAGTTATAGAAACACAACAGCCTTTTAGCACAAAGCAAGGTGGCACAAATAATGATGAGGTAATGACTAGATAATCTTGTGATATTGTTTGAGAGATAAAATATTGACCAAGAAAACTCTCCTGCTCTTCTTCAAAATGGTGCAATGGAATCTTTTACACCTACCTCAAGAGGGCAGATGGGGCTTCAATTTAACAGTTCAGCCAAAAGGTGGTACTTCTAATGAGGCAGTACTCACAGTGCGCAATCTGGATTATGAGCTCAAGACTCCAGAGCGCTCTTGAACCCATGACCTCACTACTCAGAGGCAATAGTACTATCACTTGGTAAGGGATGACATCAATTAGTTCATCCCCTTTTCCAGAGAAGAACCCTGGCCTGTTTGGTACATGTGCACAAGAAGTACGTTGACAGTGACTACCTTCACCACTTTAAAGCTGAGATAGCGTCGATGAAGCATAATTATCTTGTACTCATCAGCTCCATCATCAACCACATGCCTGAGTGCGAGTAGAGCCTCTGCATTTGACAGAATGGACTGGCGCCACAATGGGTCTCCCTCGTGACAGATGACAAGTGTCCGTTCGTGGCTAGTGATGGCTCCGTACAGTATTTCAGGATCCTCGTATTCATCAGAGGAGGTGAAGTGATCCTAGACATAGAAAACAAAGTCACTGCTATATCAGGCACTGCATAATCAGAGTCTCCTCGGGGCTAGAGTTTGAGAATATGACTTGCAATTACTCCGACAAAACCCACTGTGAAGCTGCTGCTATCCTGAGAGGGGTTTTACCTGCACTATATTCCAATCTCACTACAAAAAAAAATGCATTTCCTTTAGCTCATGGCCTCTTTCCTCACTCAATTCAATTTCTCTCTCTTTGCAACACCCCAATCTTTCCGTGTTTCTGACTCAGGCTCTCTCTCTAACCTTCTCTCTGTGACACTAATTTCCTTCTGCAGTTCTAGTTTCCTTGCATATTATGTAGCATGTCAGCCTCTGTCTTTTCTTTTTAACCAGCTTTTCCACTATATTAGGAAAAATAGGGTAGTCAGGAGCAATATGGTCTCCTTGAAAACTGATAACGGTGATAATGCTAGGCATGTTGGATAATTGCTTTACATCAGTATTTACAGCAAAGGAAGTGTCTAGCTTGTCAGAAATCCCAAGAAAACTAATGTTGAATCATGGACATGGTTTCACTAAAATTAACATAAGCAAAATAAAAGTAATGAAGAAAATAATGGCACTAAAAAATAATTACCCACAATCAGATGATTTCCATCCAGAATTTTAATGGAATAGGTGGAACACGCCAGATGCCCCAACCATAATCTTCCAATGTTTTCTCAATTTGGGAAGAGTTCCTTTAGATTGGGGAATTGTGCATATCCCTCAGCTATGTTAAAAAAAAAGAAAACCTAGACCAATTAACCTAACATCTGTTGATGGGAAATTACTAGCCTGAATAGCTTGAAATTGTTCAGCTGATTAAAGAAAGTCAGCATGAATTTGTAATGGTAGGTCATGACTGATGAACAGGGTACTTCCTAAATAACAAGCAGCTAGAAATATTGGAGACTTGAGGGTCCAGATAGGTAAATCATTGAAGTATCATGAACATGTACAGAAAATAATTAAAAATCTAATCAAATGCTAGCCTTTACACTAGGAGAAATACAAAAGGGAATAAGTCATGCTTCAGCTGTACAAACCCTGGTTAGACCACAGCTGGAGTATTGTGAACATTTATGAGCACTGCACCTTAGGGAAGGATGTATTGGCCTTAGAGGGAGTTTATCAGGGTGCTACCTGAACTCCAAGCGTTAAATTATGAAGATGGATTATACAAACTAGGATTATATTCCCTGGAATTTAATTTGTTTCTTTTAAAGACTACTGATTGATTTAAGTTTTCAAGATATTAAAGGGAACAGGTAGGGTGGATAAGAGAATATATTTCTGTCAGTTGGGGAATCCAAAACTAGGAGACATTGGCCGGAAATCTCCAGCCGTTCACACTAGTGGCGTTCTTTGGTCTTGCTGTGGTGAATGGAGCTTTGGCCATGCATCAAATTCTCTGTCCTCACTTGCAGCAGTGACAGGGTGTGAATGGCCAGACAATTTTGGCCATAGTCTAAAAATCAGAGCTACACTGGCCTAAAAATCAGAGTTAGACATAGGCTAAAAATTAGAGCTAGGTCTATCATGACTGAGATTAAGGAACATACGCACAAAGGGTGGTAGAAGTTTGAAACCCTCTTCCAAAAGATCCACTGATGCTAGATCAACTGTTAGTCCTAAATCTGAGATTGATAGTTTTTGCTATCAAAAGGCATTGAGGGATATGGGGGAAAGACATATATGGAGGGAGGTTGTAGTTCTGCCGTTCTCATTGAATGGCAGAACAGGGTCATAGGGCTAAAAGGAACTCCTGCCCCTTTATTCCTAGATATGCAGCGTACATGATACTTTAATGATTGTGCTTTGCACAAATCTATCAGCCTCACACAATGTGCAATGCATTAGCAGAATATCCAATATTCCACTGCTGCTTTGATTTCTTCTCATTGATTGATTACTGAGAGTAGGCAGCACAGTGGTCAGCAGCACAATTCCAATTCATGATAGGATCCTGTATACTGGCCAGGTAAGTTTGCTGAACTATGCTTGGATCTAATACTCAAACCTAAGGCATTATTTTAGCAAACATAAAATCCACTGATAGATCCCTTCTGCTTTGTGGATCCACAAATTTACTCTCAGGAAGCATAAACAGCGTTGGAATGCAAACAGGAAGCTCCTGCTTACTCCAATTAAATGCCTATGCAGTGTCTGTATCTAATGCCAGACCCAGAGAAAATAGATTTCCCTGCGACATCATCAGCTCAGGAAATTACCCCAATGTTACCTTCACCTCAACCTTCAGGGTAATTTTGTACAATGGTTTATGTAACTGGATTAATTGAGAGAATGTACGTTCCATTCCTACCAGGGTAGTTTGAAACTTCTGAATACCTGGAAGTAAAATGTAATATCAGTAAAAGTGACCATGAAGCTATCAAACTGTCAAACAAAAATCCAACTTTCATTAATGTTCTTTAGGGAAGCAAATCTGGCATTCTTAACCAATCTTTTTTCATGATTCCAGTAGCATACCAATCTTCCCTCTGAAGTGACCCAAGAAGTTTCTCAGTTATACTAAACTGCTACCAGTGCTTTAAGAGGATGCACTGCTGACTTCCCAGGGACCTAGGGATGAGCAATAAATGCCAGCTTTGCCAACAATGTCCAGAACACAAGAATTAACTTCAATAAATGTCAAAACAAGTGATCTGAAGGTCAAGGCCAACGGTGCACCCTCTAATTCCTTTCGACAGAGTGCTGTCTGATCTCTTGCTCATGGTGCACTATGACCCCTTGCCAAAAGTGACTTCTCACCATCACTTCCAATGGGACATCAGGAGTTGTGATTCTGAAATGACAAAGAACTGAAATGCAACACGCCACCTCCCTCATCAACTGGATGGTTAGAATGGGAAGGACCTGCTCCAGATCCTGTACCTGCAGACATTGCGGGGCAGCACAAACATCAGTCTTGGCCTAAAATGATAGTTAGGGGAAGAAGGGTGCAGGTTGGTGCATCTCTGTAAATCTAGGGGTCAGGTTGTCACTCCAGCAATTATCTCAGTTTCCCACCTCCTTTGGGGTGTTAGTGCTGTTTCTTGGGAAGCCTAGGTATTTACCTGTGAGTGAAATTTAGCCAAGCTGTACTGCAGGAGGCAGAGGAGCCTTCCACAATAGCCATGAGTTGGCCTCCTTCCCACTGAGGATGTGTGTCCAAAGTGCAGTCCTGCTGAGTGTATTCCCCTATCATCCTGTCTAGCACGATGGTCTGATAAATATCTCCACTAATGCTTTTCCCCTATCATCCTGTCCAGCAGGATGGTCTGATAAATATTTCCATTAATGCTTTAAAATGGGTGGGGATCCCAGAACTCTCTCCCTAACAGCACCATGTGGTACAAGAAGGCAGCTGATCACCACTTTCTCAAGGGCAATTAGGGATGGGCAATAAATGTTGTCCTAGGCAGCAATGGCAACATCCCATGAATGAAATTAAAAAATACATTTTGCACGGCTATGGGGAAAAATCAGATGGATAAGTCTTCAATGAGCTAGCACAGGCATGATAGGCCAAATGTTATTCTTCTGCGCTATGTCCTTTTATGATTCTTGTTCTATTACCCTGTTAGCTATGTTATGCCATTACAACACTGTTGGAGAGTTTACTATACTTCATTGCATCCCTGAGGCTTACTGGTCTGCCTGATCAATGAATCTCATCTGATTCATGGAGCCTCTGAACACAAGATTTACCTGGTGAAGCTTCAAGGACATTCGGATTCCTGGGGCAACGACCTTGTGAAGCAAATCTATGTCTTCAAATATCCATTCCTGCTTGGTGGTAATTCTGAAATCCCCTTTAAATAACGCATGAAGCCCGTACAGAAATGATTCCAAGCTGAAAAAACACATGCGTAGTTCAGTCCCAATTAGATCATGCTTACTAACCCAGTAGTGATAAAACTCCATCTCCTCAATAGTCTGTTCCCAATAATTCCAGTGTTTATTTTGCACAAAGTAAAAACTGATTTATCAGATAATATGAATCAAGCAACATAAATCATGCACCAATCACTCAAGTTAAATAACTTCAAATTAAGAAGAACAGATTTTAATAACATCTATTACAATCAAAAACTAGAGACTGGCCATTTAGCAGTGCAACCAGAAAGCACTTATGCACAAAAAGTCCTGGATATCGGATATTTTGCCTCTAAAGGCTGTAGATTCTAGATTTTTGTTGTTAAGTGTATACAGAGATGTGGAACAAAGACACATAGTTGAAGCTGAGGTTCAGATCTAATTCAATGTCAGAATACAGTGCTATAATCATCAGTATCATTCTTCTGGTGCCATTAATTTAGCACAAGGCAGTCACCTTAATCTGGCTGAAGCATTTGGCTCCAGCTGCTATAGTTGAGGCAGTTCATCTGCATCCATTCTTACTATGTTGGATAGAGGTTCTCTGGATCAGAAGGTCTTTGTAGCATCTCATTTGAAAGGTGGCACCACCAACAGTGCTGCACTGAATATCAGGCTGGATTATGGGGTTTAAGGGCTGGAATTTCACTGAATCGGGATGAGTTGGGAGCCCTTTAAGAATGACGGGGAGGGTGTCCAATTCCAGGATTCCTAATCCCAATCCAAGGGGTTCTGATTATCAGGAGTGCCTCTAAAAGATGCAAGCGGACTCGGGTCGTGAGCCTACATCCTGCACTCCTGAATTGGCCAACTCCATTGAGGAGATGGAAATGTATTAGTCTTCCACAATTTTCATGGAGTAGGGCCAGCTCTTCAAAGAGTCATAGTTCACCGCACCTCAGAGGTGTCGTGACCATAGTCTGCATGTGGGAACCTTTTTTGAAAGTTAAATGCAAAAGGTTCTTCTCATGCCTCCTATGCCAAGGTGTACCCAATCACTATGACCCCTCATGGCCCCATGTCAAATATGCCCCTCGCCTACACACCTAATAGCATTTCATGCCCCCAATGTCTTGGTGTGCCTTTTGCCCACCTCCTAATGCCTCTCCTGCCCCATGCCAAGATATGCATCCCGCCCACCTCTTATGGCCCCTCCTGCACCTCAAACAACTCTTTGGCCCCTCATGTCACCATGCTAATGTACTTCACTTCCTTGATCAATCACTCATTGTATACTGTAGAGAACAATGAAGGAGGATGAGTAAATAAAATTTGTTTATAACATTTCACTTCCTTAAAAAATCTCAATTTTACTAGAAGCCAATTAAAGTATCAATCATCCAGACTTTTTAGAGTGTCAATAGCAGAAACTCAAGCACTTAAAACATCTAACTTGTGTAAATAATTATTGAAAAATTGTCAGTAAGGATCCAAGAACTAGAGCTGTCAATCAAACAATGTTTTCTCTGGGACTCAGGTGTTATAGATCCCTGCGCTCTCAGCAAAGAATACATAGTAAGGCTTGGCTAATAGCCTAGAAATCCATTAGCCAGTTGAAATATCTGAGCTCCAGGATAAACACAGTTTAAAGCACAGTCCTGGTTCTCTCATCTATGCTGTCATTTGCACAATGTTGTATTTACGGAAGATAATTTATGGAAGTTAGGCGAGGGGATAGTCGTTAAGGGGGAGCGGGGGGTATAAATCGGATACTCACCCGGGGACCCACCTCATTGTTCTCCGGAGCATTGAACCTGGTAGCTGTGGCTGTGGTGAGTGACTGATTTGAATTGAAAACCACTTTTTTTCTGTACTTCCGGTTCTCGGGGCTTGTTAGAGTGTAGTTTACTTCCGTACCGGAAGTTAGGCGAGGGGATTGTCGTTAAGGGGGAGCGGGGGGTATAAAAAAGGGGTAGCAGCATACAGCGGGCAACGTCGGGAGTGGGCAGCGGAGTGAGTGGGAACTGAGTGAGAAGGGCTTTGGCTCGCTGGGCTTAGGCGAGAGTAGGCTTAGAGAAGGGGCATTGCACATTCTACCTTTGGGTGCTTACAGGAGGTTGGGACATGGCAGGGAATATAGGGAGGAATATAAGTTGTGTTAGGTGCCACATGTGGGAGTTCTTGGTGGTGTCACGTGTCCCCAAGGTCCACATCTGCAGTAAATGTTTAGAACTGCAGCGCTTGAGGGCCCGGGTCAGGCAACTCGAGGGGCGTCTGGAAATTGCGTTTCTAGTCAGGGAGAACGAGGAGTTAATGGCTAGGAACCATGAGCAGGAAGAGGTCTCAAAGGCTGAAGAGAAGGGAGGGTGGACGACTGTTAGGAGGGGAAAGAGGAAGAAGAAGAGTAGTCAGGGCCCCCCGGCCTCCCCAGAGGCCCCCCATGGTTCGTCGACAGGGGCACAGAAAGATAGGCAGGAGGGGGAGACTGACTTAGAGGGACAGAAGGGGGCTGGCAAGGTGATAGTGGTAGGAGATGGGAGGGTCAGAGGTATCGATAGGAGGTTCTGTGGAGAGAGGCGTGACTCCAGGATGGTGGTCTGCCTCCCTGGAGCAGGGGCGAAGGATGTAACAGAAAGGGTAGAGGGAATTTTGAAAGGGGAGGGGACACAGGTTGAGGTCATAGTACACGTAGGGGAGGGGGACATAGGAAGGAGGAGTAGGGTAGAGGTCCATAGGCAATTTAGGCAGTTGGGGGCCAAACTAAAGAGCAGGACCTCCAGGGTGGCACTCTCTGGGTTGCTGCCCAGTACCAGCAGGGCAAAGAATGATGAGATCATGCAGCTGAATGCATGGTTGAGGGATTGGTGTAGGGTAGAGGGCTTTACTTTTGTGGATCACTGGGAGGTGTTTAGGAGAGAAGGGCAATTGTACAGGAGGGGTGGGGAGAATTTGAACAGGAGGGGAACTAATGTCTTAGCGGGGAGGTTAGCTGGGGTGTTTAGGAATGGTTTAAACTAATATGGAAGGGGGGTGGGGAGGTGGCTGGGAGAGAGTCAGGTGAAAGGAAAATTTTCAGGGAGAAGGAGGTTCCGAGGGACACTGGTGGGTTGAACTGTATCTGTTTCAATGCTAGGAGTGTGGCAGGGAAAACGGATGAGCTTAGGGCCTTGATGTTTGTGAGGCAGTTAGATGTGGTGGCTGTAACGGAGACGTGGTTACGGGAAGGGCAGGACTGGCAGCTGAATGTTCCTGGGTACAAGTGTTTTAGGTGTGACAGAGGAGGGTTGAAGAGAGGTGGAGGGGTGGCACTGTTAGTAAAGGAAAACATCACAGTAGTGCAGAGGGAGGACAATATGGAAGAGACAGGGATTGAGTCACTGTGGGTGGAGTTGAGGAATAAAAAGGGAGAGATTACGTTGCTAGGGGTGTACTATAGGCCACCCAACAGCCCGAGGTCAGTGGAGGAAGGCATTTGCCGGGGCATTTTTGGACAGGTGCAGGAAGAATAGAGTGGTTGTAGTGGGTGACTTTAATCTTCCTGGAGTGAATTGGAGGGGGCCTAGAGCTGGGGGTACGGAGGGAGAGGAGTTTGTGAAATGTGTTTTGGAAGGGTCTCTAGAGCAGTATGTAACTAGCCCGACTAGGGGAGGGGCTATACTGGATTTAGTGTTAGGTAATGAGCCAGGGCAGGTGATTGAGGTAGAGGTAGGCGAACATGTGGCTAACAGTGACCACAAGTCCGTCTACTTTAGGATAAAAATGGAAAGGGACGAGTGCCGGCCGAACGGGAGTGTGCTGAACTGGGGAAAGGCGAGCTATAGCAGGATTAGGAGGGAGCTGCAGGACACTGATTGGGAGGGACTGTTAGCTGGCAAGTCCACGGTTGGCAAGTGGGAGGCTTTTAAGGGCAAAATGAAATGGTTGCAGGGGAGGTATGTTCCGGTTAAGCGGAAGGCTGGGAAAGGTAGGATTAGAGAGCCGTGGATTACAGGGGGTATTGAAGACTTGGTCAGGAAGAAGAGGGAGGCGTATGTTAGGTCGAAATGACTGGGTACGGAGGGTGCGCTGGAGGAATATAGAGAGAGTAGGAGGGAGCTAAAAAGGGGAATTAGAAGGGCGAAGAGAGGGCATGAAATGGCTTTGGCTGGTAGGATTAAAGAAAATCCAAAGGCATTTTATTCCTATATTAAGAGCAAGAGAGTAGTTAGAGGGAAAATTGGTCCTCTTAGGGACAAAAGTGGGGGGTTATGTATTGAGTCGGAGGGAATGGGGGAGCTCCTGAATGAATACTTTGCGTCGGTATTCACGAAGGAGAGGGGTTCGGAATTGTGCGGTCTCTTGGAGGGAGCTGAGGATCAGTTGCAGGAAATATCTATTACGAGGGAGGAAGTGCTAGGGCTTTTAGGTAGCGTAAGGACGGATAAAGCTCCGGGGCCTGATGGTATTTATCCCAGGCTGCTTAGGGAGGTGAAAGATGAAATTGCTGGGCCTCTGGCGCAAATCTTTGTCTCTTCTTTGGACACAGGTGAGGTCCCAGAAGACTGGAGGGTAGCAAATGTGGTACCGCTGTTCAAAAAAGGTAGTAGGGATAACCCTGGAAATTATAGGCCGGTGAGTTTGACATCGGTGGTAGGGAAATTAATGGAAAAAATACTTAGGGGTAGGATGTATGAGCATTTGGAGCATTGCAATCTGATTAGGGATACGCAACATGGCTTTGTTAGAGGGAGGTCTTGCCTTACGAATCTTGTGGAATTCTTTGAGGAGGTGACAAAAACAGTTGACGATGGGAAAGCCGTTGATGTCATCTATATGGATTTCAGTAAGGCATTTGACAAAGTCCCTCATGGTAGGCTGATAGAAAAGGTTAAGGCGCATGGAATACGAGGTCAGGTAGCTAGGTGGATTGAGAACTGGCTGGGTAATAGGAGACAGAGGGTAGCTGTGGAGGGGACCTTGTCGGGCTGGAGGCCAGTGACCAGTGGTGTGCCGCAGGGCTCAGTACTGGGACCTCTCCTCTTTGTAGTATACATAAATGAATTGGAAGAGAGTGTAGGTGGTGTGATCAGCAAGTTTGCGGATGACACCAAGATGGCAGGGTTGGCGGGTACTGAAGTGGATTGTCAGGTGATACAACAGGATACAGATAGGTTGGTGCATTGGGCAGATAGGTGGCAGATGGAATTTAATCCTGACAAATGCGAGGTGATGCATTTTGGAAGGAATAATGCAGAGAGGAGCTATGTGATTAAAGGTAGACAGATTAGGAGTATACAAATACAGAGGGACCTGGGAGTGCAGGTTCACAAATCCATGAAGGTTGCGTCACAAGTGGAGAAGGTTGTTAGGAAAGCTTATGGAGTGCTAGCCTTTATAGGAAGGGGTATAGAGTATAAAAGCTGCCGTCTAATGCTTCAGTTGTATAGAACGTTGGTTAGACACATTTGGAGTACTGCGTCCAGTTCTGGTCACCTTACTACCGGAAGGACGTGGAGTCTCTGGAAAGGGTGCAGAGGAGGTTTACCAGGATGTTGCCTGGCATGGAGGGGCTGGGTTACGAGGAAAGGTTGGAGAAACTGGGACTATTCTCCTTGGAAAGATGGAGATTGAGGGGGGACATGATAGAGATATATAAGATACTGAAGGGAATAGACAGAGTCAATAGTGAGAGACTGCTCCCTAGACTGGGTACAAATACGAGAGGACATGATTTAAGGGTGAGGGGGGAGAGGTATAATTTGGATGTGAGAGGAAGGTTCTTTACGCAGAGAGTTGTGGGGTATGGAACGCGCTACCGAGTAGGGTGGTGGAGGCAGGAATGTTGGACTCATTTAAGGTTCAGTTAGATAGACACATGAGTGAAACGAGGATGGAGGGTTATGGTAGGGGCTATTAAATAAGGGTTAGAACCTCGGGAGACACCGGAAATGCAGACTTGTGAGATTAACGTTTTTGTCTTTTTATTCCGCAGGTGGAGGTCCACCTCGTTGTCAAACGAGGGGCATGCACACGGTGGGTCGTGCGTGGGCTGCTCTTGGAGGTTCCGGGAGTGGCCTAGTACTTCGTGTCGGTGTGTGTGCTTGATCCTGGACTGGTAGACGGGCGCCGCAACGGCTCGGTGACTAGCACTGCTAGCTGTGCAGATACATGGATTTGGGCCTGTGTCTGTGGGAGTTTGTGCATTCTCCCTGTGGTTGCATGGGTTTCCTCCGGGCGCTCCGGTTTCCTCCCACACCCCAAAGATGTGCTCTTAGGCTGATTCGTTTTACCAAATTGACACTATTCTCCCCTGAATCTGGCTAAGTTAGGGGTTCCATTTGTAGACACGCAGGGTAGAATAGGCGTAGGGTGATGCGGCGGCACGGGCTCGTTGGGCCGAAGGGCCTGTTTCCCGTGCTGGGTTGTTCTTTGTTCTTTCTTTGTATAATGACGTTTCACATGTTTGCAGTTTCAACTACTCATACTTTAATGGGTCTGGATGATTGATGTATCGGTCTGTAGTAAAAAGGTTTTTTTAATACAGGAGAAAGTTATCAATAAATGATGTTTTTAAGAAAATCTCTAACATTTCTACTATCAATATAAAGTTCACTAGTTTTGTATAATGTGTAATGGGTGAATGGGCATAGAAGTGCCATAGCTTGGCTTGACAACTTGACAGGCCACAGGAATTGTTTGGCAGCACACACTTTGGCATGAGGGAGTCATAAGAGTTGCATGGGGGCATACTTCGGATCATAGGCAGCAGTGAGGAGGCTTGAGGTGGCACAGATGAGGCATGGGGAGCATGATAGAGTGAACTGAGATGAACTCCCAAAGCACTGAGGCAAGACTTTTAAATAGACCGTCTCCCAAGCCAGGCTGCCTTTGAACATTTTTCCTGGGCTTGCTCACCCAACAGTAGCTCACAACCTCTCCCCAACCTCAGCGTCTCTCCCTGTCCCTGCCTTACAATGAAAATTACATCCCTGTGGGCACTTTCTCTTGAGGTGGACAGGCCAAGCCAGGAATTTTCCCAACTCCTTTTACCAACTCCATTTGTCTGGACTTGAAGCCACAACCTTCTGACTCAGAAGCAGATATGCTGACCTCTGAGCCACAGCTGGCACTGCAATTGCCATTTTAGCTGAACTCACTCCTGTATGAGCCTTCTCTCAACTCATTAAACTCGTAGAAGAATTTGGTTAAGAAACATCTGGGGAAAAAATAATCCATTTGATAAGAAATAGAAGGGAAAGAGAAAGAGCTAGGAAAAATAATAGCATGTGTGCTGCGTTGTTCATCCTGAGAAATAAGTAGTATGACAGAGGTTGTCAAGGAATTGCTGAATGGCCTACTCCTGCTCCTATTTCTTATGTTCTTATGTTCTTATGAATTATTTCCTTTCATACAGAAGTCTAGCAGTATAAACTGGATCTTCAAACTAAAACAGCTGTCCTGTCATCTGAAAGTTACTGAAACTTACAAGGTCAACAAATGGCTTGACAGCATGCACACAGCTACCCGATGAACAGGATATCTGAGTTAATCAGAGCAGGCACGTTTTCCATAACAGAAACACAGCCAATTTGTTTATCATTGCTCTGATCAGTACTGCAATGTGCTGACTTGTAATATTATTTACATTTAAGTTCTTATCCTTATGTTTCAATCCTCCCTCCATAGTTTCACCCCCCTCTACCTTTGTAATCTCCTCCAATCATACTCTCCTGACGGTTTCTACGCTCCTCTTACCCTGGCCTTTTGAGCTTCTGTGATTTTAATTGCTTCATCAATGGTGGCCATGCCTCCAGCTGTTTGAGCTCTACGCTATGGAATTATTTCTCTAAACCTCTCTATCTCTTCCTCCTTTAAGATGTTCCTTAAAAACTTAACACATTGATTAAGTTTTTGGTCATATATCCCGATGTAGCTCAGTGCCAAAGTTTGTTAGATAATGTTCCTGTGAAATGTCTTGAAATGTGTTACTATGTTAATAGCACTGCATAAATAGAGGTTTTTGCTGCAGCAAGTTTGCTGCAGGTTTTGGACCTGCCCCCATGAATACTTCTGTGCAAATTATCTTGTGGATAAACTGTTTACATGGATTTGTCAGCTGGATAAATATTGTTGCAGTGGTCCCTTTCCATTCACAGGCACATGATGAAAGGCCATGTTGTGCTTTGGGCTGGAAATCAAATGGCCAGATACACTGGTCTGTACAGAGATGAGCCACTGGTCACATCATGAACAACCCCTGACTTATTATATCTCAAGGAGAAATGATTTATCTCATAGAAAATCCCATTAAATTTTGCTCAGATCTCTTAAAGGTGAAGGAAAATCTAACAATATCATGCTTGGTTGGAAGTATTACCTAATTTTATATAAAAAAGGAACAGACTGATGAGAATTTTGATTTAATTTGTTTCTTTTAAAGACTACTGTGTAAGAGGATTTCCACCTCTTTCTGGATTGTCATAGAATTAAAACTTAATCTCCCAGACACTCCTGTGAGCAAACCCTTTGACAAAATCATTGGGATATTTCATCTTCAACTTTGCTCCAGTTCTGGCCAGTTGCCTGGAACTGGAATCAATCAGTCGGGCTGTAGTGTGCCCAGAATGCACTGGAGTACTGAAATATATGCGATCAAACTGGTTAATGGATGGGCCAGGCAATGAATGGATCATTCTAATGAATGGTCACAAAATTTGCTTAAGCTCAGATGTTGGTAGACCTGTTAAGTATTTCTAGATTTTAGTGTTTTTATTTATGTTAGAGTGGTTTCTGAAGTGCAGAGGATTGTAGATATGGTCATTGCCATTATTGTCTAATGTGACAATACAATGGTTTTAAGAAATGTATTTTGTGTTATGTTTCTTGTGAAGGAACTGTTAAGATTCAACTCTGATTAAACGGTGCCACTTTGCCTGCTGACAATGCAGAAGAATAATTGCCCCTAGGTATTAGGGTGTTTGTTTTAATCTGAGCTAATGCAGTTTTGCTTATTTTTTGAGTTATCCCCTGGGTTTCAGAATAAGATTTAATTAGGTTGTTTGACAAGAGTGCATCATGCGCTAAGGGAAAGACTAGGCCTGGAGGGAAAAGGCATGCAGTTTCTGTTAGATTTACAGGGAGCAGCATCTCTTCTCTCTTTCTCTCTTTTTCTGTCTGGGGAGTTTAGTCTGGGACCTGCTAGGAAATAGGTATCCCTCTTCAGAGGTGTTAAAAGGCTTGAGATCTGATAACCCTTGCAAACCTGTGTTGTTTTGCTAATTTTGAAGGGGAGTTTACATCTATGAGGAATATTGCTTGAATTGGAACTAATAGTGCTAATCTAGCAGTTAAGAATTGTACTTTGTCATGTTTAAGTATTTCAATTGGTAAAAGTTGTGCTCATTCTTTTTGCTATAGTTAAAATGTGTTGTTAAGTAAAGTTTGTTTTAATAAAAGTTTCCTAGTGGGTCAATAGGCTCTCACCTGGAGTGAAACACTCTGTCTTCACACTAATTCCAAAATCAAATATAGTTGGGGTCTAGTCCAACTTCATAGTGTATCTTGGAGCTTCTGAGATAGTCCCTAACACTGATTACAGCTGGAGTCAACATATTGATGGTAGGAGAGGGTGGGATGGATGGGAGCAGGAAATGTAGACAGAGTCAATGGATGGGAGGCTGATTTGCGTGATGGATTGGGCTACATTCATGACCTTTTCTAGTTCCTTGTGGTCTTGATCACAGCAGGAACCATACCAAGCTTGGCTACAACTAGAAAGAATGCTTTCTATGGTGCATCTGCAGAAGTTGGTGTGAGTTGTAGCTGACACGCTAAAATCCTGGAACACCTAGATAACAAGGACACCTGTGTCAGACTCCGAGTTATTGACTACACTCATCTCCAAACTCCATGGCCTTGGCCTCGGCACCTCTATGACTGGATCCTGAACTTCCTAATTCATAGACACAATCAGTAAGGATAGGCAACAATACCTCCTCCACAACACATTGTTTAAGAAGTTAAACCATTGTTTAAGAAGGGGAACAGAGACTTCCCCGGGAATTATAGACCGGTGAGTCTTACTTCTGTTGTGGGCAAGGTTTTAGAAAAAATTATTAGGGATAGGAATTATAGTTATTTGGAGAGTAATGAATTGATTAGAGATAGTCAGCATGGTTTTGTGGAGGGTAGGTTGTGCCTTACTAACCTTATTGAGTTTTTTGAGGAAGTGACCAAAGAGGTGGATGGGGGTAAGGCAGTAGACGTGGTATATATGGACTTTAGTAAGGCGTTTGATAAGGTTCACCATGGAAGGCTTCTGCAGAAATTGCAGATGTATGGGATTGAGGGTGATCTGGGAAATTGGATTAGGAATTGGCTGGCGGATAGGAGACAGAGGGTGGTGGTTGATGGTAAGTATTCAGCATGGAGTTCAGTTACGAGTGGTGTGCCTCAGGGATCTGTTTTGGGGCCACTGCTGTTTGTAATTTTTATAAATGATCTGGATGAGGGTATAGTTGGGTGGATTAGTAAATTTGCTGATGACACCAAAGTCGGAGGTGTGGTAGATAGTGAGGAAGGGTGTCTTAGTCTACAGGGGGACTTGGACAAGTTGCAGAGCTGGGCCGAGAGGTGGAGGATGGAGTTTAATGCGGAAAAGTGTGAGGTAATTCACTTTGGCAGGAATAACGGATGTGTAGAGTATAGGGCTAACGGTAGGACTCTGAATAGTGTGGATGAACAGAGGGATCTAGGTGTATGTGTACATAGATCCCTGAAAGTTGGGAATCAAGTAGGTAGGGTTGTTAGGAAGGCCTACGGTGTCTTGGCGTTTATTGGTAGGGGGATTGAATTTAGGAGCCGCAGCGTCATGTTGCAACTGTACAAAACTCTGGTGTGGCCGCACTTGGAGTATTGTGTGCAGTTCTGGTCCCCACATTATAGGAAGGATGTGGAGGCTTTGGAGAGGGTGCAGAGGAGGTTTACCAGGATGTTGCCTGGTATGGAGGGGAGGTCCTATGAGGAGAGACTGAGGGATTTGAGGTTGTTTTCGTTAGAAAGAAGGCGGCTACGACAGGACCTTATTGAAACATATAAGATGATTAGAGGTTTAGATAGGGTGGACAGTGATAGCCTTTTTACTCGGATGGAGAAAGCTAGCACGAGGGGGCATAGCTCTAAATTAAGGGGTGGTAGTTATAGGACGGATGTCAGGGATAGGTTCTTCACCCAGAGGGTGGTGAGGGATTGGAATGCCCTGCCTGCTGCAGTTGTAAATGCGCCTAGTTTGGGGGCGTTTAAGAGATCCGTGGATAGGTTCATGGATGGTAAGGGTTTGGTTTAGGTTAGAGGGTCATTGTTTTTTAACTGGTCGGCGCAACATCGTGGGCCGAAGGGCCTGTTCTGCGCTGTAATGTTCTATGTTCTAACACCAGTGCCCTGCAAGATTGTGTTCTCAGCTTGCTACTATGCTCCTTATATACCAATGACGTGGCCAAATTTCCCTCCAATTCGATTTTCAAGTTTTCTGACCGCACCACTGTAGTGGGTCGGATCTCAAATAATGATGACACAGAGTACAGAAATGAGATAGAGAATCTGGTGAACTGGTGCGGCAACAATAGTCTCTCCCTCTTTGTCAACAAAATGAAGGAGATTGTCATCGACTTCAGGAAGCGTAAAGAAGAACATGCCCGTCTTCATCAATGGGAAGTAGAAAGGGTCAAGAGCTTCAAGCTTTTAGGCATCCAGATCACCAACCACCTGTCCTGGTCTGTCCACGCTGACACAATAGTTCAGAAAGTCCACCAAAGCCTCTGCTTTCTCAAAAGGCTAAGGAAATTTAGCATGTCAGCTACGACTCTCACTGACTTCTACAGATGCACCATAGAAAGCATTCTTTTTCGTTGTATCCTAGCTCGGTATGGTTGCTGCTCTGATCAAGACCGCAAGGAACTACAAAAGGTCATGAAAATGTAGCCCACCATCTTGCAAATCAGCCTCCCATCCATTGAGTCTGTCTACATTTCCCTCTGCCTGGGCAAAGCAGCTAGCATAATGAAGAACCCCACCCACCCCAGACATTCTCTCTTCCATCTTCTTCCGTTGGGAAAAAGATACAGAAGTCTGAGGTCAATTACCAACCTAGTCAAGAACTGTTTCTTTCCTGCTGCCATCAGACTTTTGAGTGGACTTACCTTGCATTAAGTTGATCTTTCCCTAGCTATGACTGTAACACTACATTCTGCACTCTCTTGTTTTATTCTCTATGAATGGTGTGCTTTATCTGTATAGTGCGCAATAAACAATACTGTAAGTTAATACATGTGACAATAATAATTCAAATCAAATCAAAGAAAGCAAAAGATGATAGTGTTTACTCAGATATTGTAACCACAGGTAAGTTTGATCAGCTCAGAAACCATTTCTACACAGGTGTATAGTTTCCCAGAATTTCACAGTCCTAAAGCAGCTGTCAAGCTAGTTTGAAGCCCACAGCCTCACTGATTCTTGTCAAAACTCATTGATCTGAGGGATTCTCTCTACTGTTTGTAAGCGAGCTTACACTAGCCACAGACCATTTGTTTTAGGGAATGAGGGGAAAATATTTCCCTTAATCCTTTCCTTTTTTTGACTTTATTTAATTGCCAATTGAAGAAAAAATTACAATCAACCTTGGTCCATTGAGTATCTGATCATCATTGTGCACAGTTTTATTAAATTAATCCCATTCTTAATCCATATTTGCTCAGCTTTCCTGTTGCGAGATAACTAGACTTCAAGGGCAATTAGGATCAATTGAAGAATTATAGAACCCATACAGTACAGAAGGAGGCTATTCTGCCCATTGAGCCTGCACCGACAACAATCCCATTAGGCCCTATCCCCATAATCCCACATATTTACCTTGCTAATCCCTCTGACACTATGGGGCAATTTTGCGTGGCCAATCAATCTAATTTACACATCTTTAGACTGTGGAAGGAAACCCATGCAGTCACGGGGAGAACATGCGAACTCCACACAGTTACCTGAGGCTGAAATTGAACAACGGTCCCTGACGTCGTAAGGCAGCAGTGCTAACAACTGTGCCACTGTGGCCAATAAGTGCTGGCCAAGCCAATGATACCCACCAGCCATGAAAGAATAACAAAAGACAATTTATTTTGCTGAGTCTTTCCCTCATATCTACTATTGTTTGAGTCTTGTTAACTTTCTACAATGATATCTAGCTCTGAGATCACAAATTGAAGTAAATAATCTGTAATGATTTATATCAATGCCTCAGAAATTCAAAAACCTGGATTATTTTTGCCCTTAATCTTCTTTTCTAAATAGGTCCTCTCTATATAGCTCACTGCTAGAATGACTGCTCTGAACCTATCACACATGTGGTCTCACCCACAGTTAAACTGACTTGTTTCAACTTGGAATCAAATATGCTTTGGAGCACCCCAATGTTGGTTCACCTCACCGATAACAGTTTGATAGCCACAACTCAATCCAGTTCCATCGTTGCCCACTTTCTGTGAGGTATGTTAGAATCCGTCATCAAGGAGGAAATAGCAAGGCATCTCGAGGGGAATTGCTTGATAGAGCAGACGCAGCACGGTTTCGTTAAGGGGAAGTCGTGTCTGACAAATTTACTGGAGTTCTATGAGGATGTGTCTAGGGCGGTGGATAGAGGAGAGCCGGTGGATGTGGTCTTTCTTGATTTTCAGAAGGCATTTGACAAGGTACCTCACAAGAGGTTATTGCAGAAGGTCAGGGGGCATGGAGTTGGGGGTAGGGTGTTAGCGTGGATAGAGGATTGGTTATCAAATAGGAGGCAGAGAGTGGGGGTCAATGGGTGCTATTCGGATTGGCGGTTGGTGACTAGTGGAGTGCCTCAGGGGTCGGTGCTGGGGCCTCAGCTATTTACCATTTATATAGATGATCTGGAAGAGGGAACCGAGTGTATGGTGTCGAAATTTGCTGATGACACCAAGATTGGAGGAACGGCAAATTGTGCGGAGGGTGTGGAGAGTCTGCAGAAGGATCTAGATAGGCTGGGCGAATGGGCCAGGAACTGGCAAATGGAATTTAATGTTGGCAAGTGCGAGGTGGTCCACTTTGGTAGGAATAATGGTAGGAAGGACTATTACTTACGTGGCGAAAAACTGCAGCAGGCGACGGTGCAGAGGGACCTCGGGGTCCTTGTGCATGAGTCGCAAAAACCCAGCTTGCAGGTGCAGCAGGTGGTCAGGAAGGCGAATGGGATGCTGGCCTTCATAGCGAGGGGGATTGAATATAAAAGTAGGGCGGTCTTGCTGCGGCTATATAGGGCATTGGTGAGGCCGCAGCTGGAGTACTGTGTGCAGTTTTGGGTGCCGTACTTACGCAAGGATATTTTGGCCTTGGAGGGAGTGCAGAGGAGGTTTACTAGGCTGATGCCGGAGTTGAGGGGGTTGAGCTATGAGGAGAGGCTGAATAAACTAGGCTTGTACTCGTTAGAGTTTAGAAGAATGAGCGGAGACCTCATTGAGACGTATAAGATGATGAATGGGATGGATAGGAATTTGATAAGAGAGGGGATTAAGGGTTATGGGGAGAGGGCGGGAATGTGGAACTGAGCCACGACAGATCAGCCATGATCTTATTGAATGGCGGGGCAGGCTCGAAGGGCCAGATGGCCTACTCCTGCTCCTATTTCTTATGTTATGTTCTTATGTTCTTATATGTGGTTTCATGGTTTTTGGGCTGTATAATTACGACTGCTCTAAATTCCATCTGAGGCTCCATTAAACAATGAGCTTATTTATTCTGAATTTCTTATTTATCTTGTTATCTTTATAGAACTAAGAAAATTACAGCACAGGAACAGGCCCTTTGGCCCTCCAAGCCTGCACCGACCATGCTGCCCGACTGAACTAAAACCCCCTACCATTCTGGGGACCATATCCTCTATTCCCATCCTATTCATGTATTTGTCCAAACACCCCTTAATCACAGTGGATAACTTTGCCCACATAACCTTGGTGTCATCTGCAAAATCTGTACTATTACAAGGGTACCCATTTGATAATATCTCAGTACATGTTCAATATGGAACTGCATACAGTAGGAAGAATTTTGAAATTCTACAGAGGATATAGTATAGTTTCACTAGGATGCTGTGTGCTATGAGGAAATACAAATCAAAATAAAGGTTTTAAAGTTTGGACTTCTTTCATTAGAACAATACAGACAGCAATAGAATATGTTAGAAATATTTCAAATTATGAAAGAATGGGTCAGGATAGACTGTTCCATAAATGAGGGACCTTGAACCAGGAGCATAGGTACAAGATTAAATTTAAGAGATTTAAAACAAAGAATGAGAGAAGCATCTTTACAAAGAGAATTGAGAGGTTATGGTTCACTTCCAAGATTAGAAGTTCAGTTAAGGTAGAAATGTTCTCAACATTCATGATTAGACTGAATGAATGGGAGTGCTTGATCAACTATTCATGGAATAGTATGCTTCCATTTTCATCACCAATGTTCAATATCAGGCATTTTAATTTTGGTTGTGATTTTTCCAAGTAATTTCACTACAGAATCCAGAGAAGTAGGCAGGAACAGAAGGGGACCATTGGACAGGAGACAGAGACAGAGGTTGGGAGTTGGGAATGAGGAGAGGTAGGCAGAGGCAGCAGGATGGTAGAGGCAGGGAGAAGATCATGGAGGAAGTTGAGAATGAGGAAGACCCCATCAGAGGTTCAGAAGATACTTCACAGGTTAGCCCCCAATCAGTTGCTCTCCCATTTTGGGAGGAAAGCCATAGGTGGTCAGCAAGGAATGGGGAGTGGTGGTGGATGGTGTTGAATGATTGGGGAGAGTGGGGTCCACGAGCATCAAGGAAAAGCTCTCAAGGGAGAAAGTGAAGTTGGGTTAGGGTGTGTTTCACTCTGGAATGGTTAAAGTGCCAATGGGTGTGGTGGTGATATCACGTATTTCGCAGCTTACTGATTTATATCTTTGATTCAGTCCAATGGGGGAATTGGTAGTAAATGGAATTGCTACATTGTAATTTCTCCTTCAGGTTAAAGTCACCCATTCTTCCCTCATTAAGCCTCACTTACTGTAACAATAATTTTATTTGTAATGTGCACTGTAACATTTCCCAGCTGAATTGGCTAAAACCCTGACAGGTTACCTGATGGACATGTTGTGCGTTGCTGTACCTAAAGCTCTTCTGCCAAAAATAGAAAGGCTGTAACAAAGAGTTACGAGTGGGGAATCTCCATCACTTCTCACAGGCTGTAACACAAAACAGAATAGGTCAGCATTACATGCAACTCATGACCGTACACTTGAGAGCACAGCTTAGACCACAGAATCACGCAACATAGTGGGAGGCCATTCCTCCTGCAAACAACAAAACCAAATTGTAAGTCAGTAACAAGAGGCGATAGATTTAAGAAAATTGACAAAAGATCCAGTGGTTAGATGGGGAGAATCTTTTCCATGCAATGCGTTGGTATACTTAGAATGCATCATCTGAAAATGATGTGAAATCAGATTAAATAATATCTCTCAAAAGGAAACGGGAAAACTTGCAGGACTGTAAGGATGGAGTGAGGCTAAATAGATCACTCTTACAAAGAGAAAATATTGCAGCTGCTGGAAATACAAAATAAAAACAGAAAATGCTGGAACTGGAAAATTAGGAACAAGAGATCATCCAGCAACATGAACTTGTCTGCTATTCTGATCTGTACTTGAACCCCTTTTCTCCACCTTCATTCCCTAACCCTTAATACCTTTGCAGAACAAAATCTATCGGCTTCAGTTTTGAAATTTTCAACTGGCCTTCTGCATTAACAGCTTTTTTGAGAGGGCACAGATTTCCAGGTTTCCACTACTCTTTGTGTGAACAAGTGCTTTCTGGCATCACCCCTGAATAGTGCAGCTCTAATTTTAAGATCATTTCTCTTTGTTCTGGATTTCTCCACAGAGGATGTAGTTTCTCTGTATTTGCCCGATCTAATCACTAAATTATCTTAAACACCTCAATTACATCACCTCTTAATCTTTGATACTCAGGAGAATACAACTCCCATTTATGTGATTAGTCTTGATAATTTATCGCTTTTAGCCCTAGTATCATTTTAGTAAATCTACATAGCCAAGGTCAATCTATCCTTCCTGAGTAACGGTACCAGGAAGTGACCACAGTATTCAGATGGGGCCTGACAAGAGCTTTATAAATGGGACATAACTTCCAGCCTTTTGTATTTCATATTTAACTGGCTTTGCATTATTAACAACAAAGATGTAAAAATAAAATCCATACAAGTGGAACAGTGAGTGACAGCACTTCAGTGATTAACAAGAATGGAAACCTTCCACACACAAACAATACTAAACTAACAAAAATTCCAAAACAAATATACTTTCCCACTTGTTGCTGCCCTAGCTACATCAAGTAGCACGGTAATCATCTGGGTTCTCTGCAGGAAGGATTTTGTGCTCAAGGGTTTGAAGTGGGACTTGAACCCACAATCTTCTGCCCAGAGGCAAGAGCTGCACCAACAGTGGATCTTAAAGGAGGAAGTACAGGTAGAAGGGTGTAAGAGAATGCCTGATGCCCCACAGTTGCAGTGCTGCCCCATTGAGAACATGGCCTCAGTTATATGGGGGAAAAGAGAGGGGAGTTTTTAAAAATCAGGCACAATGATTCTAAATGTAATGTCTGCAGCCCTAGACATTTCACTAATAATCTGGAGTGGTGTTGGGGTCATAATTCAGCATCATTCTTAAAGGGAAAAATGTACTGACCTTGTGAATGGAATTTCTAAATAAAAAAGTAACAGATTGATGCTGGAATTGTGGGCTTAATAATTATCAGACAGAACTAAATAGACTATGCTCTTCACACTGGAATAGAGAAGGCTAAGAATTGGGGGTCGCCCATAGTCAAAGGCCACAAATATAACACAGTCACTAATAATGGGGGAGGGATTCTCTGGCCTCCTCACAGTGTGTTTCTTGTGGCAGGAGATGGCGCACTATTCACCGGTGGTGGGATCTTCTGCTTCTACTTCTCTCAAAGGGACCTCTCATTGACTGCACTCCATGCCAAGGGAAACCAGCAGTAGGGATGCACTGTCAGCACAACTAGAAGACCCCACTGGTGTCATGAGCTGAAGAATGTGGTACTCGCTACTGCATGAGGCAAATACCAAAGAGGCATTCAAAAAGAAAATTACATGAAGGGGAAATAAATAAAATTTATTTATTAGTCACAAGTAGGCTTACATTAACACTGCAATGAAGTTACTGTGAAAAATCCCCTAGTTGCCTTACTCGGCGCCTGTTCGGGTACACTGAGGGAGAATTTTGCATGGCTAATATACCTAACTACCATGTCTTTCAGATTGTGGGAGGAAACTGGAGCACCCAGAGGAAATCCACGCAGGCGAGAACTTGCAAACTCCGCAGTTACCTGAGGCTGGAATTAAACACGGGTCCCTGACGTTATGAGGCAGCAGTGCTAACCATTGTGCCACTCTGGTATAGAAGGGTATGCTGAGGAAGCCATAGCACTGGCATAAACCAATTGAATCAAACGGCATGTTTCTTGACAGAAACAGACTTAACATCGAGTCTGTATAACTCTTCTTCAAGGTGAGTCATATGGACTTGGAACGTTCACTTTGTTTCTCTTCCTGCAGATGCTGCCAGGCCTGCTGAGTTTTTACAGCATTTTTTGTTTTTAATTTCAGATTTCCAGCATCCACGGGGTTTGCTGTTGTTATTATTGCCTGTTTCTGTATTGTGCACTTCATGCAAGACAATTTGGAAACAAAGGAAAATGAACACAATGACTAGGAATAAGATTGTGGGAAGGTGAATTGAGAAATATAATTTAATTGTGTACCTTTGTCCTTTTACTGGTGCAGTGCTGAATCCACTCCAAATAAGCATTACAGAAGCTGGCTCTTGAGATTCCCTTGAGGCAATGGTCATAGTCTTCATCAATGTTCACATTAAAAACCCCTGGGTCCCTGTCGATGTAATTCCATGCTGTGCACGGATGCAGAGCTTCCTGTATGGATTCATTGCTTAACCAGTCTTCCAGTTTTGGAGAGTGAATCAAGTAATATATTATGCTCTGTCAAGAAAAATTCATTAATACACAATTTCATCTCACGGTTGTAACAGATGTGTTAATTAATACCAGCTTATCTCAGTACAATTCTTTTCATTAACAATATTTCAAAGACATTAAGGAATGACTTGAATGCTACTTTTTAACTATTTAATATTGCAATATAAAACACATGTCTTAAAATATTCATTTCATGAAAGAAGGGCCTTAGTGAGAACTGTTTGCATTTATACAGCAAAGGAGATGTAACAAGAGTTTACCAAATATTTGGTCAAGGATGTAGACTTTTAAGAGAAAGTGGGAAGTGAATTCAGAGCATGGGACTTAGGTTACTTATCCTGCCAGATTCTACTGTGGATCAGGATAGAAATAAGTTCACTGCAACTTCGCCAAGTGCTCCGTGTCATGTTCAGCAGCACAAGGTTCATAAAATTCAACTGCTCTCAAATCATTCCTATGATTTAGCAGAGGTCCCACTGTTTTATCTGACCCTGCCTTTCTCGGTTAAACACCTGCATCCTGAGTTTATTACCACTAGTCACTTGTTTATTATAAGCTCACATCTGTTGGTTTCAACCATGTCCCATTTTGATTTCTATCTTCCATGTAACTTGTACCACAGACGCACCCTGCAGCTGTAGCTTCTCACTAACAAGAATGTACTTGGCCCATGTTCATTTCACTGCTGCTCTCTGGTTGCACAATAACACACCAACCGTGGGTTAGTGGGTATTTCCCCATTGGATCAAATGGTCATGATTTTAAGCTCCACGCCAGAGACTTGACTACAAAAGTGAACTGAAATTGCAATGTTATACTAAGGGATTGCAGTACTGTTGGAGTTGCCACCCTTCAGAAGAGACGGGGTTCCATTTGCCCTCTAGTTATTATCACATTGCTGTTTATGGGATCTGGTAACAGTGATTACAATGAAAAAAGATAATCCATTAGGCACTTTAAGATGCCCTGAGGTTGTGAAGGAAACTATATAATTGCAAGTTGTCTTTATTACTCATAGTATAAAAAGGTTGGAAGAGTTTATGCCACCAGCAAAACTCAGACCTCTGACGACCAACACTCAAAACATTTATCTGTTGGCAATTAATTCGCTGCCATTGAACTTCTTTGCAGCGAGGCATGTGTTTCAGATATGGACAGGACCTGGGAGGTTTGCCTTTGGGAATCTGTGCGTAAAGCTTTCTTTTTGCATCCTTGATGCAAGTCATTTCCTACAATGCACCTTTAGGGGATCCCTTTCTGTCTTCAGCTTCTGGCATGTAAATAAACAGTTGGAGCAACAGGGCAATTTACAAACTATAAAATCTCAATTTTAAATATTTAATAAGGCTGTTTAGTTATTTCTATATGAGAAATGACACTAAGGTGGAGTGGGAAATAAACAGATGGAGGGTGAAGCAGGCATATTTCATTGAGACACCAGCTGTAAGCGGTGGGTACTGTATTGGGAAAATGCACTGCTTATACTCTTGAAAGTGTCATCACATGACCACATAACTCCAAATGTCCAAGCCCCATGCTCCCACAATTTGTCAACATACTTACCGTCAAGGTGTCCCGTCACCCCCCACAAAATCCCAACACTGATCATCTCATACATTCATCGCCATAATTCACCACCTTCCCTTGGCCAATCAGAAAGTGAACAGTCTCTTTGTTAGCCAACTCGATGGTTCTTAACTATAATCAAACAGCCTTCTTCTCCATCTCCAATACTTTTTATAACTACCGAACATAAGTACTGAATGAAAATTGTATAAAAAGGTAAATTTTTAATATCCCAATTAATTTTATGTGATCCAACTTATCAGCGAGTGGGAAGGGCCAGGAACGCAAATTCCCAACAGGCCTCAAGAGTTCTGCACAAGCACGGGCTGGGAGCTGGCTGAATATGCGCAATCTGGTGTTCTGCTGTTTCTTGAGCCGGGGAAGGGCCCATAACATCTACACAAAAAGAAAAGGGTGCAAAGAATTGGGTCTTGTGACCCAGGAGTGGGCACCACATTCACAGGAGAGTCCCAGTCAGGGAACAAAGAGAAATTCCAAAAGAGGGTTCTCAATAGAGGACAGGGAGAGGTCCCTTAAAGAAAGAGATGAGCAAAGAAAGAGGTTCCCTGTCATATAAAAGCAATGGTTAGCAGATTTTGAATAATGACAGTTCAAGAGAAACACTGAAGATCTAAGAACACAGCAGAAGGTTAGTGATTCTGTGCTGCAGGTCACTAGATCAAAGATAACCTTTTGGAACAGTTGCATTCTGCATGGTGCAGCCAAGGTGTTGAATAGTGTTTGAGAGTTGGTGCTAGAATGTAGAGTCAGGAATCCAGGATGAGGGAGTCTTGGGGGTTTGAGATTGAAACTCTGCGAGGTGAGCTGTCACTGAGATAGTCCAAGGAGGAGAGAATTCTGGAATGAATTCCAAGGCTCAGTTTTCGTCAGAGCATAGCTTCAATGAGACTGATTGCTGGTGTCTGGGTGGGTTGCTGAAAATCCTTGGGATTTGTCTGTCTTGGTCAAAGTTGCCATTCAATGTGTTTTGTGTACATTGGGCCACAGTTTGTCTGTTAATTCACATTAATTTTCATATTAACCCCGAATGTTAGGGTATAAGATGATATTGGAAATTGTCTTATCTTTCTGAACTTGAATGATAAAGTGGAATCTTCTGGCCTTATTCTCTTAAATATCTTGGATCTCAAACTTTGTCTACTTTAAACAAAATGTTACTGGTCCCTAACCAGATCATACCAACAACTTGGGGGTCTAGTCTGGCATCATAACAATTTGCTGTAGGATTTTGCTCACAACAGTATCCTGGAGGCTAATCTTCAATACCTTCAGGACAATCCTGGAGGCCTGGCAACACTATCAACAGTTAGTTTAGACTCAGTTGCCAAAAGCAAGTCTCATGAACTTTAGCCAGGCCACCAGAAGGGATTTTCCCACCACTTAAATAAAATATAAACCCAAACCCATCTCCATCTCACTGTTTTCTTCTGCCAGTTGTTATCCAAAAAGGGTTTCAGTTAAAGCTGAGTTGCAGTCTGATTCTCATTGCTTTATCACAGCTGGCAGTTATGACAGGCTGTAGGAGGAAGGTCTAAACAAAAAAAGGAGGTGGAGGCAAAATTTATGAAGCAAAATAGCATACTAGAAACTTACTCGCCTACTACTACCTTTACGTAATAGGTGATAAGCATCTTTCGCAGGTCAAACATCTGCAGCATACACGCTGCGTTGTTGTCACTGATGCTGTAGCCTTCCAGCACGTATTTAGATGATGTAACTTCCCAGGCCAGCCAGCGTTGGATAAAAGCTGCATTAAATGACAACATGTGAGGCAAATGCCCTGGCTGACAGCAACAGCAACAGCCTTCGTCATCCTCGACCCCCTCTGTTATCGCTTCAACCTCCCTCTGTTGACAGTATGTCCCTGAAAAATAAACCATGACAACAAATTATTTTTGAGGTCAATTAGCTTATCAGGCTAAATACAATATACCCTGCAAAATATATACCCAAAAATATATACCAAACAACATAATCCATATAACACATCCCAAATATACATTGTACAATAAATCCAGTACAATATATATACACTAGACAAAATGCAGCTACAATTTTTAGAGTACACTATAACGTGTATAATAGTTCCTGTGCAAATGTTCCAAACTATGTACCCCATACAGCATGTATTGTACAATATGTACCACTATAACACATTCAGCACAATATATCTCATGCAATATGCACCATACAATACATCCCACGTATGTTGCATAAGGCAAAGACCTATCCAAGATGGATTATATCATAGACCATAGAACAAAAAAAATCCATTTAGCATCTTTAGTATAATAAAATATCCCATGGCACCTCACAAGAAGCAACATAAAACAAAATATGAGAACATATAAACTACAACTTTTAAAAGAACTTTATTTATTCATGGGATTTGCTGACCAGATGAGCACTTATTGCCCATCCTTAACTGTCTTTGAACTATGTGGTTTTAAGAGTCAACCACATTTCTGTGGGTCTGGAATCATGTAGGTCAGACCAGGTAAGAAGGGAAATTTCTTTCCCTAAAGGGCATTAATGAACCAGATGATTTTTTTTATGACAATCGACAAAGGTTTCATGATGATTAGACTTTTAACTCCAGATTTTTGTTGAATTCAAATTTTATCATTTGCTATGGAATTTAAACCTGGGTCCCCACACTTTATCCCGGGTCTCTGGATTACTAGTCCAGTGACAATAGCACTGTGCCACTGCCTCCCCATACAATACCAAACAATCTGTACAATATTAACAGAATTCATACCATACAATATGAACCAAGCAATATATAGTCTATGATGAATATTATGAACTTAAGGAAAGACTTATACGTATATACTGTTTTTTTTCAACCACCAGACATAAAACACGTTACATTCAATGATGCTAGATCAATTATACATTAAATTTCCCACAAGCAGACTGTACAATATACACCAAATAATATATCTATTTGATATATTAACAATGTAATGACAGAATAGTGGAACAGATTTCATCTCTCAAAATCTATGGCAGTAAAAGGAACAATTGCATTGATATAGCATTTTGTCATCTCCTCAAAAAATCCCAAAGTGTTTACATATTCGATGAATTACCTTTGAACCTGCAATCACCGATATGTTGGCAATTACAGATTCCAATATGTACAAAGCAAGATCCCACAAACTGCAAACAAGATAAATGGCCAGTTAAGCTGTGTTTAGTGGAGCACACAAAATCCTCGTGCTATTAGTTTGGTAATGGTCTCTTAAAGCGTTACATTTATCCTCAAAAGTTGACAGCTCCATTTAGTGCATATTACCCACACAGGAGTTAAGACATTTATCATCTCTGTCAGTCTTTCACTGGTCTTCTCCCAAACAGATGTTATTAAATAATTATCAGTCCTCCCCTTCTTCCACTGACCAGGGTTATTGCAAGTATTTTGTTGAAGCTCATTATAAAGGCTATTTTTATCATTTAGAGAAAAATCTTTCATCTCTTAAATCTTTGCCTCCTTTTACATAATTTCTACTCTGAAGACTTTTTTGTCTTGTTGCATCCAGGTTGTTTCTATTTGTGTTTATTTCCACATCAATAAAGCATTTCTAATGGCCTCCTGCTCTTTGCTCATTTTTCTAAGCTTCTAGGGGTCTTGTGCATCGTGCCAGCACATGATGTGCAAACGCTGTACATGATGTACTATTGTACCTGAATTCATATCCACATTCTCACCAGTGTATACAAATTTCAGTGAAATCTGCAATCACAGTGATAATAAAGAGGACGAGATTATTCAATTTCTTCGTGATGGTGCCTGCACTAGTGTCATAACCGAATAAAGTCGTGGGGTCACAGCTCGTCAATAATGCTTGCTGACGCATATCAGTTGTCCTCTCCTCAGATTGGAGAGCACTCTCCCTTGGGCAGCCCAATCCATAACATCAGCTTTACACACCAGTGACAAGTTTAAAATTGACCTTCAGTCTTTCTGATGCACAACTTTACCAAATTAACCAGCATTTAGTGTCAAGTCGTTCACTCTCTACATCTTTTATTATACATGTGGAGCATTCAGGCAGAAATGTTGAAGTGATTTGTCTAAAATTGTTAATCGTGGATGCACTTAAATACTAATGCATCCAGATGCCACACAAGTTTGATTTAAAATCATTCCAAAGTGCATTTGATTTTTATGAATTTTTTATTCTTCGTATTCGAGTCATAAAGGTTTACAGCATGGAAACAAGCCCTTCGGCCCAACTTGTCCATGCCGCCCTTTTTTGTAAATCACTAAGCTAGTCCCAGTTGCCCAGGTTTGGCCAATATCCCTCTATATCCACCTCACACATGTTACTGTCAAAATGCTTTATAAAAGACAAAATTGTGCCCATCTCCACTACTACCTCTGGCAGCTTGTTCCAGACACTCAGCACCAAATAACAGAATAACTAATATTCTTGCAAGACCATGAATGTATAAGCTAACAAATGTTCAGACAGCTAAAAGCGAACAGTAAATAAAGAGCATTCAAGTGAAGGCGCCTAATTAGAACATTTCATCTTGCTCTGTACTAATCTGTGCAGCCTCAGTATCACAAAATAATTAAGTTTCAGCAACTGAACAGAAAAATAATTAAAATGTAGAAACCCAGAAAAAAACATAGCATCAAAACAATCAAAAAGTTTGGAAAAGCATCCACTGTTTATCTGTAAACTCTGCAACACTGAAATCATGTAACTTACCATCGAAATATGATGGGATAATTAAAGCAAAAGCAAAACTGTCTCGGTGACAGCTTGAGCTTTAGTAGCCATGACAAATCCCATGCTACTTGTACAGATGTCTGCAGACTATTACCATAATGCAAAATATACTCATCCGTGAACATAATTGGATGTTTACGTAATGACATAGTAAGAATTGCCCTTATAGTGTGCCTTTCATAACCTCAGGACATTCTAAAGCACTTTATAGCCAATTTTGAATTGTAGTCGCCATTGGAATGTAAGAAATGCTACAATTTGTGCACAGTGAAGGCTCAGAAACAAAAATGGGATACATGGCCAGATAATCTGTCATTTGTAGCGATGTTGGTTGAGAGATAGATATTGGTCAAGACGCGGGAGAACGCTCCAGATCTTCTTCTAACTAATGCTGTGTAGATCTTTTATGTCCACTCGAGAGGGTCCTCAGTTTATTGTTTATCCTGAAAGACAGCAGGGCAGATCTTACCTTCTTGTCCTACTCGTCGATGAATGTGGCTACCGGTAAGATCGTGAGATAGGTGAAAAATCAGGTTTGCACCCAATTTCTCATCTGTCGTGATATTACCAGGTCCAGAAAACTGGTGAGATCAGTCTTGCGCCCAAAAACAGATCTAGGCAGATCTCACTATTTAAACTGAACTTAAATTTGATTTCAATATAATTAGTGAGCTCAGGATGGAACTGTCCAGGTTCACTTGCCTTTGCGGCCTCACCAGTGAAGGGCCCCACTGGCAAGGATCACGTATGGTCCCCATCAACGAGGCCTGTCATGATAGCCTCATTGGTAGGACCGAAGGCCACTGAGGCCCCACCCGGGAAGTCGGGGGCAGGTGGCAGTGCCTCTTGGGGAGGGGGCGCAATTGTCCAAGCTGGGACGGGGGGGCGGGGAATGATTAGAGGGTGGGGGGGGGTAGAATTGGCCATAGAGGCTCATGATTAGGGGGTGGGGGGACCTTTACAGTGAGCTACCAGCTATCCAGCGAGATTAGACCCAGACTCGCCTCCTTCCCCTGCTAGCAGGAAACAGATTTTGCATTACTTTTTGAACAGAGTGGCATGAGATTGGACTTGTGGCCCAGCTGAAAAAACGGATCTGAAACTGTCCCATTTTCTGGCTCATTCAGAACTTAGAATATTTTTCGTAAGATCAGCCACAGCACCTCTGGTGTAGCACTTCCCCATTACTGCATTGTGCTCAAGACTCTAAAAAGGACGGACACATTACTATCCTGGTTTATTATCCAACAGTATAACCTGTTGATTAACCAAAGCAAATTATCCCTATCAGTTAGTCTACATCGGATCCAGATACGAAATAAAGAAAATATCCAATCGTGGAGAGCTTGGGGAATTGAGTCACTTTCTCTTCTCAAACTACTACACTTGCCAACGTCTCAAATTTTTCACACGCCATGTCCTGTGATTTTACTCTAATGGGAGCTCACCTCTGAATTCAAGTCCTCTTAGCTGGAAAGTTACTAGACCATTGCCAATCTCTATCAACTGAACCAAGGCGTTGAGGTAATCTGAGGCCAGGATGAAGCAGTCGCCTGTACTGTAGCTTCCCCAGCGACCCAGAATTAAATCACCACACAAGCTTTGCTGCAATGATCTCGTCAAGTGCTCATAGAAGATGGAGTTTAAGTTGTTATCATCAGCCCCTAGATGTGCAAACACCAAACACAGCAAGGGTTAACTTACAATTTTGGCATTTAAACAGAAGAAAGAATGTTATTGCACAATGTTGAGATGTAAACACTGCCCTGACACTTATTACTGGATACTGTTTGTACAAGTGTGATTCGCCCACTCCAAGTGTTGACTAGTATAACCAGACAGCAAAGATTCTGGAGGTTACATAGAACATAGAACATAGAACATAGAACACTACAGCACAAACAGGCCCTTCGGCCCACAAGTTGCGCCGACCACATCACCTACCAACCTACAGACCTATCTATAACCCTCAATCTCATTAAACCCCATATACTCATCCAGAAGTCTTTTAAAAGACCCCAGCGAGTTCGCCTCCACCACCACTGACGGCAGCCGATTCCATTCACTCACCACCCTCTGAGTGAAAAACTTACCCCTAACATATTTTATATGTTATATTTGCAAACTTCAACAACCTTAAAGCCTACATGAAATAATTGCTCATAATGTACAGCAAAGAACTAGGCCATTCAGCCCAACTACACCATGTCTGTTTATGCTGCACATGAGCCTTACTTCATCTCATCCTATCAGCAGATCCCTTTTCACCTCATGAACTTATCCAGCTTCCCTCAAATCTCTGTACTATTTGTCCCAAACACCTCATATTGTAACAAATTCCACAATTCCATCACTTCCTAAGAACTTGTTCTTGATTTTTTTCATTGTATTTATTTATTTAGTGACTCTTCTATAATTAAAACCTCTAGTTTTGGTCTCTCTTACAGGCAGATGTATTTTCTCTATGTCCACCCAATGAGTTCCATTCACTCTTCAATTTTCAAACGAGAAGAGCTCTGATCTGTTCAAAGTTTCCTCATGAGTAGAACCTTTCAGTTCTAATATCATGCTGGTACATCTTTTCTGCAACTTCCCCAGTGCCTCTATATCTTTTTTTATATAATATGGAGACCAAATCCGTGCACAATTCTCTCAGTGTGATCTCAACAAGATTTTATCCAAATTTAACATAACTTCTCTGCTTTTTAGTTCTATTTCTCTGGCGATGAATACCAGCACTTAATTTTTTATTTATTACCTTTGTAAGCTGCATTGCTATTTTTAGTGCGCTGTTTTTCTATATTCCCTGATCTTTTTAATCTTTTGCAACATTTAGACCCAAATTATCCAACCAATATGTGGTCTTATTCTTCTCACCAAAATTTACCATTTCAACTTATCTACAGATAATCAACAAGATAATGAATGTTAAAGCAGCCTTGCTCTGTTTCATTTCTGGTTTCATTTAAAGTGAAATCTAACACATTGCGAACCTAGAGAAAGTGTGGATGAGGATGTTGCTGTACATATAGAACTATAGTTTTCTCCCAACATCATGGGGATGAAAAATTTGGACAGGATGCCTGGTGCATGGAATCAACTCAAGTGACATGCCCTTTCCTGGCAGCTCATTCTGGTCATAGCATCTCATAGAGCATCCTTGCCTTGAATGTCCATTGTAAAGCATGCAGGGGGAAGAATAGGGGACATATCTGAAGCCCAGTACTACAGAATTACATGAAATAAACAACAATGTTTGGGAAGTACAGATTTCCAAGCCCACAACTCTGCAAAGTTTAGCTCTAATGATGCTTTCCATAATGCTGCTGACTGCAAGAGAGGGTAGCAAGTGTGGGACCCAACGAAGTGATCCATGCCAGAGAGAAAATTAATGCTTTGAAACAAAAACAATCACAACTCCCCTGAGGTGATAAAAAAAATCAAAGAGTTTAGGATAGAATTATAGTCACGTGGAAAACTTTAGAAACATAGAACCCCTACAAGTGCAGAAGGAGGCCGTTCAGCTCATCAAGACTACACTGACTCTCTGACAATAATCCCACCCATGCCTTATTCACGTTACCCAACGTACTTACCCTGCTATTAGCATGACCAATCAACCTAATCCACACATCTTTAGAATGTGGGAGGAAACTGGAGCACCTGAAGGGAACCCACGCAGACACAGGGAGAATGTGCAAAAGGCACACAGAGAGTAACTCAAGGCCAGAATTGAATGTGGGTCCCTGGGGCAGTTAGACAGCAGTGCTATTCATGGTACCACCGTGCTGTGGGTTGATTAGGAAGAACCAGCATGGATTTCTATAGGGGAAATCATGTTCAACTAACTTGGAGTTTTTGAGGAGGTAATAGAAAGGTTTGATGAAAGTACTGCTTTTGATGTGGTCTACATGTACTTTCAGAAACATTCAACATAGTGTCATGCAACAGACTTGTGAGAAAAGTTATAGTTCATGGAATAAAAGGGACTGTAGCAAGATGGACACAAATTAGCTCAATAGTATGAAACAGAGAGTAATGGTTAATGGGTATTTTTCAGGCTGGAGGAAGGTTCTCCCCGGTGCTCCCCAGGGGTTGGTATTAGATCTTTTGCATTCTTTTATATACATCAATGATCTAGATTTTGGTGTGCAAAGAACAGTTTCAAAGTTTACAAATGACACAAAACTTGGAAATACTGTAAACTATGAAAAGGACAGTGTAGAACTTCAAAACGGTTAGCTCAAATTGGTGGAGTGGGCAGATGAAATTCAATGCCGAGAAGTGTGAGGTGATGCATTTTGGTAGGCGGAACACAGAATAAGGTATAAAATGTTTAAAGGATGCAGGAGCGGAGGGACCTGGGTATATATGTTCTTGGATTATTGAAGGTGACAAGGTAAGTGAAGGGAGCAATTAATAAAGTATATAGTATTCTAGGCTTTATTAATAAGGACATACCGCACAAGAGCAAGGAAGTTTTGCTGAACTTATATAAGACGCTTGTTAGACCTCAGCCAGAATATTGTGTACAGTACTGTGTGGCACATTGTAGAAAGGATGAGAATGCATTTGAGAGAGTGCAGAAGAAGATTATAAGAATGACTCCAGTGATGCAAAACTTCAGTTATGAGAATAGATTGGGGAGGTTGAGACTGTGCTCCTTGGAGAGAAGGTAGCTAAAAGGAGATTTGATAGAGATGTTTAAAATCTTGAGGGGGCTGGACTGAGTAGATAGGAAGAAATTATTCTTGCTTGTAAAAGGGTTGAGAACAAGAGGGCAGTGATCTAAAGTGATTTGCGAAAGAAGCAAATGTGACATGAGAAAAAATGCTTTTCACAATTCAGGGAACAATATTGGATGATGCAAAAGTGCTGAATACTGAGAGGCAGCATGGATGAGACCATTACCACATAAATGGACATTAACCTAAGAAGTGGTTTGAGACCAGACTACACAGCCAGAAAGTGTGGTGGAAGCAAATTCAATTGAGGCATTAATAAATGATTACTTGAACAGAAACAATGTAGAGGGGTACAGGGAAAAGGCAGGAGAATGGCACTAAGTCACGATGCACATTTGGACAGTCAGCGCAGATACGATGGACCAAATGGCCTCCATCCGGGCCACAACAATTCTGTGATTTTGTGAATAAATGTTCCCCCAGAGACTTTGCTTCATCTTTAGTTGTATGTATGTCCCAAATCCTTGGCAAGGGCAGAATTTTTGTTTTGTCTGTTTTGTAGTTATATTAAACGTCTTGAGGGGTTGACAGGATGGACAATTGTTTCTATTGGCCAGGGAACCTAAAACACGGGAACAAAGTCTCAGTGTAAGGGTCTGATCATTTAGGACTGAGCTGAAGAGGAATTCCTCCAGTCAGTGTGCGTATCTTCATCATTTTTTTTCACCCCAGAGATGCTCAATCAGTTAATATATTTAAGGCTGGGTTAAAACAGGCTTTTGGTCTCTCAGGGAATTAAGAGGTAAGGGGAATTGGTGGAGAAATAGAGTTAAAGTCCAAAATCAGCCATGATGGTATTGAAAGGTGGAGCAGGTTAGATGGGCCATATGGTCTACTCCTGTTTCTATTTCTTATATTTTTATATTAGGTTAATGTCCATTTATGTGGTAATGGTCTCATCCATGCTGCCTCTCAGTATTCAGCACTTTTGCATCATCCAATATTGTTCCCTCCACCCTGAAAATAATCAGAGGTCTTTGTCTGGTGGTCATGATTATCTTGACATTTGTGATTAAAAACACAGCTCCCATTTTCTGATAAGGCATCTTGTAGTCACAAACATTCCAGTTAATCTGCAAAGATGCACAGAAGGTGTTACTTATTTTACAGAGTGCAAGGAACAAGGGACTGTCAATTTCATTAACAATCAGTCATGAAGCCATTATGGCAATCATATATCAAAATGTAATCCAGGGTCCACTTCAGAGCCATGCATTCTGTCCTTTTAGCTTTTCCATTAAAAAAAACCCACCTCTCTGTTTATAATGGGAACCTCCTATGTAAACCTATTGTGCTGTTATTAGAATCTGCTGTCAATGGCAGCACTGCAACACCTCCAGTGGCAGGAAAGTGCAATTATAGTGTGGTATTCACAGAGGCCAATGCTAAACTGAGAATTCCAGTCAAAAACCACCAGATGATTAGAGGGGGAAATGGAACAGGTCACAATGATAACACCTTTTCATATTGCTGCTTTGGCCTCAGCTGAAGTATTGCATCCAATTTTACGCATGAGATTTTGGAAAGGATGTGAAGATCTTGGAAAGGGTATAAATGAGTTATATGATACCAACAACGAAGGCTTCAATTTTGTGAAGAGGTCGGAGAAACCAGGGTTAACTCTCTTTATAGCAGACAAGGTTAAGGGGAGATTTTGCTCAGAATTATCCAAGGTTCTGGTCGAGTAGTTAGGGAGGGACTGTTTCTACCTGGGTTGCTAGCTAAAGGGCACAAATTTGAAGTAACGGGTAGAAAAATCCAACTCTGCAAGTTAAATGTGATCTGAAATGGTAATAGATTAGACAGTAACTTTCAAAACAGAATTGAATTTTTAAAAACTTGCAAAAGGTAAATCTGCAGGCTATGGGAGTGGGACTAATGAGGCAGCTCTTTCAAAGAGTCAGCACAAGCAAGATGAGCTGAATGGCCTCCTTCTGTGCTGTATCATTCTATGACACAGCAGGTAGGCATTTTTAAGTTTAGGACTGAGTCACATTATTTGAAAGTGGAGTTTATCCGAGAGTGAGAGAGATTGACACTTTCTGAAACAGCATCTCTCACCTCAAGAAGCACAAAATTCACAGGAACATTTCATTCTTGTAGTGGTTATATTTTTAGGGGCTAGACAATCCTATCACAAAGTCTGCACATAATTGCGATGCCAAGGGACGTTAGCTACAGTTGTACTAGCTCTTTCTACTTACCAGTACTTCTGTTTATCTGTGAATCCAGCCTCGTATTTGAATGATCTACCCGTTTGGTGCTGGAAAAAAGCCAGAAGTAATTGTATAAGCTTTGAAAATTACCAGCTGATCTCTCATCTCATAGGCCACAGAGTGTGATAACCAAGAGTACACGCAGAGGGGCTAGACCCAAGTTAATTAGACCAGTACATAGACATAATTCAGCTCATTTTCAAGCTATATATTTTGTCCTTTTCACATTTTTGTTTTAATAATCCTGCTTTCATACCTACAATAGGAACTCCCTCTCTAAACCCCTCATGACATAATTAGATTTTGGTGCTACACCCTCATTCACAGGAGTGTGTAATTACAACATAACAGGATTACAAATGAAGTTCCCATTGTAAACATGGGCCAAGATATTCCAGGTAGTGGAATTTCCCTTCCGCCATCTAAAGAGTCAGCGGTGCCCTACAGCCATTTCATATTCCAAGGAATGTTAATTCGCTGGAGGTGACATTTCTGTTCCTCAATCAGGAAGAAGTCCTGCTTCGGAGGGCTGCCAGCTAATCTGATCAACCAACAATTCTCTAGTTTCTGCTGGATCAGAAGCTGCAGTGGACAGGACTGGGACTACAATCAATCCTCAGAAGCTGCAATGGACAGGACTGAGACTACAATCAATCCTCAGAGCCTAAAAGTGGGACTTTCTGGCCTCTCCTGCCAGTGGGATCTTCCAGTCCTGCTGAACTCAACCCCTTGTGGTGGGTTCCCTGGGTTGCAGGTAAACCATGCACAAGCCCATAAACTTTGGCAGGACCAAAAGATCCTGCCAGCAGTCAACGACTCACTACATCTGGTGCAGGGAAAATTAAGGAGGCGAGGAAATCCAGGCTGAAGTCCTGGGAGTTCCGGATCAAGTAAGTTTTGGGAGTTTCAGGGCAGGGAAGATAGGTGAGGTCATCATGGGGAGAGGGGGCGGTGGGGGTGTCAGTGGAGAGGCTGGAGGGGGTGGAGCAAACTCCCGCACGGACCAGACTTTTTTGGGGGTGACACCTCATGTTGAAATGAGGCTGCCAATGGAGGCACCCCACACCTCCTCCACCCTTCCTGCCTGTGACCTAAACAGGATTAATTTTTGAGTGCCCCCTGCCCTGAACTCCTCGTGCCAGCCCAGATATTGAGACTGGGTAAGAAAGGGTCTTAGTGGTCAATAATTGGCCACTTATGGCCCTCAATTGAGGCATGGGTGGTCATGCCGGCCTAAGCCTCTCCCAACGGAGCTTAAAATTACAGAGTGGTCACTGTGGGTGGGAACAGTCCATCCCCATTACTGCTTTTCCCTGCCTGTGGGGAAAGGGGTGAGGCCCTCCAAAAAATTTTATGGTCACCAATCACAAATATCTGCCATTAGGAGAACAAAATTCTTGCCAAGAACACAGAAATTTATAATGGAAAAGATTGGAGAGCATGTGCTTCTGGAGTCTTAACATACTGGAGATGTTAACCACAAATTTCCTGTTTGTAGTTATGATATAGGTAAAGGGCCAAACACTATTTTCTGAAACAACTTCAAGGGACATATTTCAAAGCTGGTCACGGGCACAGAGATAGTTTACAACTGTTCTCCTCTTTTCCTTCTCTCCCTCACAATATAAGAGCCTGGATGAAGAGCATAGCCAAACATGAAACAATGCGATTATCTTCATACGCACATCATGATGAGTTGGCTTATTATTTGAGCACGCATCACAGTCAAATCCAACCTAATTTTTTTCCCGGACTCCACACACTGTGTGCATCTGCAACTTGGATTGGAGAATAGCAGCTGGGAGTGTAAACCAAAGTCGGTTTTCCTCACTAAATTTCAGACATTAAGACCACCTTTAGTCCCACAGTCACCACCTGGGCTCAGGTTAGTTATCTCAGCACAAACTGAGAACTAAACTTTTTACATGTTGCAATACATTGAGGATTCACAATGCAACATTTTCAATTTAAACTGGTTTCTCCTCCCTCCATACAAGAAAAAAAATGACAAAACCTTTGGTCAGATTTCTAAAATGATTAAAGAACTGTAATATCAACAACACACTGCCAACAAAGTATAATCACAACTTGTGTGGTAACACTAATAAAGTGAGGACATTTGATTGAGCAAATGAGGAGAAATCATTTCCACTGACAGAAGGGTTGATACAGTAAGAAGTCTCACAACACCAGGTTAAAGTTCAACAGGTTTATTTGGTAGTAAACACCACTAGCTGTTCCTTTATCAGATGAGTGGAGAGTGATCCTGTGTGGAAGAGTATTCAATAATAACTTTCAAAAATGACAGCCTTCAGGGCTGAAAGATTCTATGAATGAATACGCATTGTCTTAAGTTAGTTTTCCACCTCTATTGACAGCCTCCATTGCCCAACTCACTACTCTTAACTTCAACTTTGGAGTCTGAACAGAGAGTTGAAGGAGCAGGTTGGGATAAACATCAGCAAGAAAGGACTTTTCCTGTGGCTGCTCCAGCAATCAGACTCTCATCCTCAAATGAAGCCTACTTACTTGTAATTCCTTTCCCAGAACTTTACTGGCCTAGCATAGGACATCATGAAAATGGCGCTGCCAAGGAATGGAGTAAGAGGTGTGGAAAAGAATGAAGATATAAGAGCCTGGATGAACAGCATAGCCGAATCTGAAACAATGCAATTAAGGAATTGATTTCATAATTGCTGTGAAAAAGTGATATAGATATTTAATCAAAATGTGCAAGTACATTTAATTATCGTGACACAGGTAACCTTATACATTGTTGGATATATTGTTTGCAAGTGGAAGCTCTGACCCAAATTCAAAGGTCAGCCCTCTGCAGTTTCTTTTGTATGGGCTTACATCATTCACCCTTACCCTCTCTAATCAAAGTTACAGCCCCTCCAGTAAGACTTCTTGCCTTAGAAGATTCAAGCCCCACTCCAGATAATGAACCACAGAATTCAGTACCATGAACCACACTCAGTACCAGTACCAGAGGAGTGCTGATGTGCTATCTCTAAAATAAGACATTAAGTTGAGGCCCATCTCAGTTGGATGTACAATATCTCAAGGCACTATTTTGAAGATTAGCAGGGAATTTATCCCCAGTGTCCTGGCCGATATTTGTTGTAAAAGCTATTGTATAAGAGTATTTTTTTTTGCCTTCAGTGATTTCTCTTTCATATAGATGATCTGGAAGAGGGAACCGAGTGTATGGTGTCGAAATTTGCTGATGACACCAAGATGGGTGGAACGGCAAATTGCGCGGAGGGTGTGGAGAGTCTGCAGAAGGATCTAGATAGGCTGGGCGAATGGGCCAGGAACTGGCAAATGGAATTTAATGTTGGCAAGCGCGAGGTGGTCCACTTTGGTAGGAATAATGGTAGGAAGGACTATTACTTACGTGGCAAAAAACTGCAGCAGGTGACGGTGCAGAGGGACCTCGGGGTCCTTGTGCATGAGTTGCAAAAACACAGCCTGCAGGTGCAGCAGGTGGTCAGGAAGGCTAATGGGATGCTGGCCTTCATAGTGAGGGGGATTGAATATAAAAGTAGGGAGGTCTTGCTGCAGCTGTATAGGGCATTGGTGAGGCCGCAGCTGGAGTACTGTGTGCAGTTTTGGGCGCCGTACTTATGCAAGGATATTTTGGCCTTGGAGGGAGTGCAGAGGAGGTTTACTAGGCTGATACCGGAGTTGAGGGGGTTGAGCTATGAGGAGAGGCTGAATAAACTAGGCTTGTACTCGTTAGAGTTTAGAAGAATGAGGGGAGATCTCATTGAGACATATAGGATGATGAATGGGATGGATAGGATCGAGGTGGAGAGACTCTTCCCGCTCAGAAAGGACAGTAGGACTAGGGGGCACAGCCTCAAGATAAAGGGGGGGCGGTTTAGAACGGAGTTGAGGAGGAACTTCTTCACTCAAAGGGTGGTGAATCTCTGGAATTCTCTGCCCGTTGAGGTGGTGGAGGCTGCCTCGCTAAATATTTTTAAGACGCGGGTTGATGGGTTTTTGATAAGAGAGGGGATTAAGGGTTATGGGGAGAGGGCGGGAAGGTGGAACTGAGCCACGACAGATCAGCCATGATCTTATTGAATGGCGGGGCAGGCTCGAAGGGCTAGATGGCCTACTCCTGCTCCTATTTCTTATGTTCTTATGTTCTTATTTCTGTCACCTTTGGAGTCCTTCATGATTTATCCTTGATCCTCTCCCCTTTCTCATCTACATGCCTCTTGGTGACAATCTACAAACACATCAAGTCCCACACCCAATTCTACCTTTCACCAGCTCGCTCTGCCTCTCCACTTTCTTTAATTTGTCACACTGCCCAGCAGTCAGACATGGAGAAAAGCAAATTACTGCGGATGCTGGAATCTGAAAGCAAAAGAGAAAATGCTGGAAAGCCTCAGCATATCTGACAGCATCTGTAAGGAGAGAAAAGAGTTGATGTTTCGAGACCAGATAATTGTTCGTTAAAGTTTTGACAAAGGGTCATCTGGACTCAAAACATCATGTCTTTTCTCTCCTTACAGATGCTGCCAGATGTAGAGATGTCAGTTTCCTCCTATTAAATATTGGAAGACCAAAGCCATTATCTTTGATCTATGATACAAACTATGTAGTTTTAATAACCAAGACCATTTCTCCATTTGGCCATTATACCAGGTTGAATGAGACTGTTACCAATCTCGGCATCTTATTTGAACCTGAACTTCTAACTCATCACCATAAATTCCAAAGACCATTTATTTCCACTTGCGTGACATCTCCAAACCAGCCTCTGCTCATCTGGCCCTGAAGCCCTCATTTATGCCTTTGTTACCACTAGACTTGACCATTTTAATGGCCTCCTGGCTAGGGCCTCCCATCTGCCATCCTCTGTGAACTTTATTTATTTCATTCTGTTCTCTGCTGTCTGTAACTCAGCTCATCCTCAGACAGGCACTCATCTGTCATCATAATATGCTGGCTGATCTAGGCTTTTAATTTGTAGATTATTCTATATTTCATCAGTCAGCAGTGTAGGCACACTGTGGATTGTACACCCCAGTGCCAATCTGCTGATTCATAAAGCCAGGAGTTTACGCAGTGAAGTGTGCAACATAGCATTCTGTTACCAAGGTGAGGCAATGTTCTTTTAAGGTAACAAAATTCTAACTAATCTGTAAACAGAGTTCTGGTGTTGGGCGTATCAGTTGGAGAACATGTTCATGGCTGCTAGCTTAGAAGCTCACAGCAATTTAAGATTGATTTGCCTCTTATAAAGTGGGACATCTGGAGTGTTATTGCAGGTTTATCATGGGATTGGCAAGTGTGTCATCATGTTAACAGATACCTCATTCCAATATTAGCGTAAGTTAGGTCAAGTGTAACCAAAACAAAACAGTTGAAGCTAATTGAGGTTTCTTTTTAGGAAGGAAGAACGAACCTACAAAAAAGTTGCATCTCTCAGCAATGCCCTGAAGTACTTTATGAACACTATCATGAAGGATAGTTTTACAGCTAGATCCATAAATGACAATGAGATGAATGATCAACTATTACATATTTTAGCATGTTGGTTTGCGGGGAAGTTGTAGCAACTCCCTGTTCATCTTCAAATAGTGCAATGGGATCTTTAATCACTAGAACAGTCAAACAGGTTTTCAATTTTACTTTTCATCTGAAAGATGGCACCTTCAAAAGTGCTCTTTCAGTGCCATCCCTCAAACATTTCAGTGCTGAGTGCTGTTGCTCAAATAGTTCAGTGCTCTCTTAGTGCCCTTAATGGTATTACTCCAACACTGCACTCCTTCAGTACTGCCATTCTGACAATGTAGCAACCCCAGTTCTGCCCATCCAACATTGCAGAGTTCCTTCAGTATTGCCATTCCTACAGTGCAGCAGCTCCTCAATGCCGCACTGGAAATATCTACATAAAAACGTAAGAAATAGGAGCAGGAGTAGGCCATCTAGCCCTTCGAGCCTGCCCCGCCATTCAATAAGATCATGGCTGATCTGTCGTGGCTCAGTTCCACATTCCCGCCCTCTCCCCATAACCCTTAATCCCCTCACTTATCAAAAACCCATCAACCCGCGTCTTAAAAATATTTAGCGAGGCAGCCTCCACCACCTCAACGGGCAGAGAATTCCAGAGATTCATCACCCTTTGAGTGAAGAAGTTCCTCAACTCCATTCTAAACTGCCCCCCCCTTTATCTTGAGGCTGTGCCCCCTAGTCCTACTGAGCAGGAAGAGTCTCTCCACCTCTATCCTATCCATCCCATTCATCATCTTATACGTCTCAATGAGATCTCCCCTCATTCTTCTAAACTCGAACGAGTACAAGCCTAGTTTATTCAGTCTCTCCTCATAGCTCAACCCCCTCAACTCCGGTATCAGCCTAGTAAACCTCCTCTGCACTCCCTCCAAGGCCAAAATATCCTTGCGTAAGTACGGCGACCAAAACTGCACACAGTACTCCAGCTGCGGCCTCACCAATGCCCTATACAGCCGCAGCAAGACCTCCCTACTTTTATATTCAATCCCCCTCGCTATGAAGGCCAGCATCCCATTAGCCTTCCTGACCACCTGCTGCACCTGCAGGCTGGGTTTTTGTGACTCATGCACAAGGATCTAGTCTAGATTATGTGCTCGAGTCCCCAAACTGAGACATGAATTGACAACCCTCTGACTCAGGAAGGGCCAAATTGACAAGAGTCAATCTTTCACATCTATTTTGAAAAAAAACTACAAAACCAGAGCGGGCCGTGATTGTAATGATCCATTGAAATGAATTAAAAACACAAGATATCTGTGCCAAATTCAATGCTTCACATTACATGAATTTCAGCACAAATGTGGGTGGGAAATTCCTCAGTCTCCTTCTGCTGCACTGATACTTTTTTGCCACTTGCCTCAGACTTTTACCAAAAGGCGTGCTGGTTAGGTGCATTGGCCATGCTAAATTCTCCCTCAGTGTAGCCCAACAGGCGCTGACGTGTGGTCAGTATAGGTTTTCACAGTAACTTCAATGCAGTGTTAATGTAAGCCTCCTTGTGACAATAAAAAAGTCAGAAAACATTGAGCAGCTACCAGAAAATTCCTAGTTTATATTGTGCGCACGAATGTCATTTTTCTTTAAATGATTCAGTAAGGTGCCGAGTTCTCAACTTATAAACTTACTGTCAGCACCCTGTGACCTTGCGACTTTTTGTCAGACGTAAAACTCATCCTAATGAAAGATTCCAGATGTCCCTAGTTTAAAGCACCGATAAGATTCCTGGCCCCATTACATGGTCAGTCGTTGGATGCCCTGAAACTTAAGCCTGTGCCTTTCTTACAGGAGCTGATCATTTCTACAGACAAATCTAAAGGGAAAAGATTCGTTTGATTTTATTTAATACTTTTTGCGTGTATGTGTGTGCGTGCCCGTGCCGTTTGAAGTATCAGTCCTACATCAAAATAGTCATCATTAAGCAGAGTAAATAAACCAAAGTTGGACAGTTATTTTTGGTGCTTTAGGTACTTCTTTAGAAAACTGCTGGAAGTTCGAACTGATAGCAACACAACGAGGAAAGCAGGGAATCTGTGAGGTTAGTGACCAAAAGAACCAATCTGTTTAAACAAGGAGATTCAAGGATTAAGAAAGAAACAGGAAAAATGGAAAAGGAAAGCGGATGAATTTGAGTCGTCAGATACGGAAGATAAATAAAGGGGAGGGAAAGGAAGATTAGATTGACAGCGAGAGAAAGGAACAGAAAAGGAAGGAAAGGGGAAAACAAGTGCTCTAAGTCTCTAACAATAATTTAGAAATAAAAAGATCCCACATCTTAATTTGTTCATTCTGAGCAAGTGGCATTGCAGCAACGTAAATCCCGCTCCCTCCCCCCCCCGCCGCATTAAAAAGTTGCGTACACTGTTAATAATGGGTCATTATAAGGAAAATATTACAATTCCATGAAACCCACGGGGACGTTGAGGGTGAGCTGTCACCTTCACTAAGTTGTACAAATTGTCCGACACTTCTTGGTGATTAACAATCCACAATATAACTTCTCCTCGCCGCCTGTTTCTTGGTTATTCACGCATGAATAGTGATAAGCCCCAAACTTGCCATCACTTCCGGGCTAAATTTGATCAGTGGAAGTAAAAAGTGGAAGTGTTCCACTTCCTACCAATTTTTAATGTTCCTGAAGTGCTAAGGACTTCAAAACCCTTTCAAACCACACGATAACATACTCAGATAGTCATAACGCTTGTAAGGAAGGTGTGAATTGTACTCTTCCAACAGTTCTGCTTATAGACACATAGCCCTCTGATACTCAGTTTTCCTAGGGACGAGCTTGCACCCATGCAGAAACGGAAGAAACGGAAACTCGGTGAACCACATTCAAAAGGATACGAGGAACGGCAAAGGGCTGTGCAAAAGCATGAAAGGCCGAGCCCCATGCAATCTGCCAAGGGGCAATGTAGGTCATAACAAACTGCAGCTTGTGCAGCAAGTCCCACAGCTACGCATGGAGATAAAGAATGTTAATCAACATTGTACGACAATCTCGGCAAGATAATACGATTAGAAACAAATCACATTTAAAAGTTGTTACAAACATCCTATAAACTGCATTGTGCTTCCTGTTTCCACAATAAAGGTGAAAATTTTTAAAAATACTGAGGTAACATACAAAAAACCTATTGCCACTTCTTAAATGGTAAGATATGTCAGCAAAAGGCCAAAGTTAAAAAAAACAGTTGAAAGAATCAAATCAAAATATCTGACACACGATTTGTGAAGCAGAAGTGATGGAGTCTTATGCAGTTTCTGAGATATGATATGCTACAAACTGTTATGCTTATCCATATTTGTTATTTCACAGATAGCAAACAAAATCCTTCAGCTTCCACTTGGTTTGAATTTTAAAATTATGTATTTTTTGGGAAGCTTGCACTAATCTGCAACTTGAAAGATTTGAAAATAAAATCATACAATGTTGCAATTTTACTGTGTCACTGTCTATTCTACAATGTGACTGGGATTAAATTATGACATATTCTTGGTTTATATTCCCTTGGCTTTAGAACATTGAAGGATTATCTAGTTGCGATCTTTAAAATGACTTAGGAATTCGATGGGGCGGATAGGGATAAACAATTTCCTCCGGCGGAGGAAATAAGTACACGGAGGCATAATCTTACAATTAGACTCAGGACGCTTAGGTTTGAAAGCAGAAAGCAAACAGTTCTTCGAACGAAAATGGTGGAAATATAGAACTCTCCCGTTCAATACAGTATATAAATTCCGAATATATTTTTCAAGTTTGAGCGCAATAGATTTTTGCTGGGTAAGGATATGAAAATGAAGCAAAAACAGATAGATTAAATTGAGGTACAAATCAACAGTTATCCAATGAAATGACAGCAGGCTGGAGGGGTTGAATGTCCCGTTCCTATGTTCCACTGGCTCTTTATTGTTTGCACATATGAGCCATTTCAATGTTGGGATCAAAATAACTGATGATTACGTGCAAATACAAAGCTGTACTGGGAAGTTAGTATGTTGGCTGACCCAAATACATTCTATTCTAACAGCTCCTATCACCAGGAAACAATTATGCAGCTTTTGCCTAATTTTTGTCTACATTCTGTTAGTCACACGACATATCGCAATGTAAATCTACGCAAAGCCTTTTAAAGTTTAAACCTTCAAACTGCATGAAAGGCAAATAAAACAGTTGTTTAATCCAATTGCTTTTAAAGTAACAGTTCTTATTTTTCAAAGAAAGAATTTTTATTTCCAGACACATCACAGGTTGAGCGTGAGGCTACGTTTCCTGATGCTGAAACTGCAGAGGGACATACAGAGCTGGATTTTCCACAAAGGGTGGGTGGGCTCAACACACCCCGGCGTAAATGTCTGGGGTGAGCCTGCTTCCACTTGGCCAGCTTGCCCTGCTTTAATTTTCCAACTGCCTGATCCTTAATTATTATGAGGCAACACCTCCATCTCTCTTTAGGAAGGATTTCCACTTCATAGAGCTGCCGGCCAATTGGAGATTGGTCACTGCAGCACTACTGGATTCAGTGGCCACCGCCAATGCAGGTGTTCAACAAGCGAAGTTGTCTTTTACGACGTCGTAAGTTTGTTTATTTATCAGTGTCACAAGTAGGCTTACATTAACACTGCAATGAAGTTACTGTGAAAATCCCTGACTCACCATAACCCAGCACCTATTTGGGTCCATTGTGGGAAACTTTAGGCTGCGGGAGTAAATCGGAGCACCCAGAGGACACCCATGTACACACGGGTAGGATGTGCAAACTCCATACAGAGAGTGACCCAAGCTGGGAATTGAACCTGGGTCCCTGGTGCTGTGAGGCAGCAGTTCTGACCACTGTGCTACCATGCTGCCTATGTCATGCATGTTGTGATTGTTCCACCCCCTGGCAGCAACATCATTATAATAAATTAACATATCTTTATCAGACCCAGACACAGGAATCATCACCTATGTCAAACTTCATCAAGATAGCGTGACGACAGAACAGCGTGAATTGCAATTGGTCACCAAAGGAGTGCACCTTCCAGAAGAGATCAGGTGAGTGCAGCGCTCAGGGGCAAGTCATGCCTGGGAACCCCTAATTTTTGTCCAGACACCCTCTGGCAATGCAGGGGATGGCACTCTCTGGCAAACACACTAAGAAGTCTCACAACATCAGGTTAAAGTCCAACAGATTTATTTGGTAGCAAACACCACTCGCTTTCGGAGCTTTGCCCTTCATCAGGTGACTAGGGAGTTCTGATCACAAAGAGAGCATATAAAGGCACACACTCAGTTTATATTTTCCCACCCTGACTTTGCTGATTTCTGGGAAAAGCTCACCCATTAAATCTCTGCTGCCTTCCACCCTATCACAGACCTTTTTGTTTTTCCTCCCTTTCCCTGCCACTGCTTTTGCTTAAAAACTGTTAAATATCAAACATTCTTCTAGTCTTCATGAAGAGCCATCTATCTTCATGGATGACCTGCTGAGTAGTTCCTATACTTCCTGTTTCTACTTCGAATTTCCAGCATCCTCAACCACCCTTTTGGAGGGTGGTTTCATATGAAATTTTAGGAAACGAAAACATCTCTACAAATTCACAAACAATCATAAATTTCAATGTATAACACATTTGAGGTAGTGGAGCAGAACAAGGTGCTTTGCAGAGAGCAGCAGGCTATAAAGGCAGATCTTGGGAAAGGTTTGGGATGACAGATTGATCATATGGTAAATAACAGATTTTGAAAGGGGACTGATGGGACAAAGGCCGGAATTCTCCGACCTCACCCATGGCTGGGATTCTCCAATCCCACAGCAGTGAATGGAGTTTTGGCTGAGTGCTAAATTCTCGCTAGCAAGGTGAATGATATCGGAGAATCCTGCCCAAAGTGAGGCACGTTTTATAAAGGCTGCCACTGCTGATTGGCTTCCATTCACCTCAGCTGGAATGAACATGCAGACATGGAAATTAAGGTCTGCTCCGACCTGGTTGGAACACCCTGATAGATAGTGCTCCTCTGTGCGCTTTAAAAATGAAACCTCTCAGCCTCGGGTTGTCCCAAAGTGCCTGACTGCCAATCAAGTACTTTTCACTGTTGCAATGTAGGAAAATGAGTCAGCCAGTCTGCACAAAGGAGAACCCAAAATCAACAATGTGATAATGACTTGATAATCTGCTTTGGTGTTGTTGGTTAAAGGATAAATTTTAACCAGGACAAAGTGAATAGCTCCCCTGCTCTTTTTTGAAATAGTGCATGAGGTCTTACATTGCTCAATAGAAAGCACTATAGTTAGATGAACATTCGAATTAGGAGCAGAAGTAATCTGCTCCGCCATTCAATAACTTCAACCCCACATTCCTGTCAACACCCGATAACCTTTCATCCCCTTGTTAAATAAGAACCTATCTAGTTCTGTTTCAAAAATATTAAAAGTTTCTGCTTCCATTGCCTTTTGATGATGTGGAGATGCCAGCACTGGATGGAGTGGGCACAGTAAGAAGTCTCACAACAGCAAATTAAAGTTCAACAGGTTTATTTGGTAGCACGAGCTTTCGGAGCACTGCTCACGTGATGAAGGAGCAGTGCTCCGAAAGCTGGTGCTACCACATAAACCTGTTGGACTTTAACCTGGTATTGTGAGACTTCTTACTACTGCCTTTTGAGGAAGAGAATTCCAGAGGATCATGGTCCTCAGATAAAAATTCTCCTCATTTCAGTCTTAAATGAGCAACCTCTTATTTTTAAACAGTGATCCCAAGTTCTAGGTTCTCCAACAACAGGAAACATCCTCTCCACATTGACCTTGTCAAAACTCCTCAGGATCTAAAGGTTTCAGTCAACTTGGCTCTTACTCTTATAAATTCTAGTGGGTACAAACCTGACCTCTTCAAAATGTCCTCATCAGACAGCCAACCCATTCCTGGCATTAGTCTAGTAATCCTTCTCTGAACTGCTTCTAATGAATTTGCATCTTTCCTTAAATAAGGAGACAAATACTGTACACAGTACTCCAGATGTGGTCTCACCAATGCCCTGTACAGCTGAAGCATGATCTCCCAACTTTTGTAATCAATTCCTCTCACCGCAAACAATAACATTCTATTAGCTTTCCTAATTACTTGTTATACCTGTTTAATAGCTTTTTGAGATTCATGCACCAGGACAACCAGATTCCACTGTACCTCAGAGCTCTGCAATCCCTCACTATTTAAATAATAAGCTTTTTAATTCTATCCTGCCAAAATGAACAATTTCACATTTGCCCTCATAATATTCCATTTGCCAGTTTTTTGTCCACTCATTTAACCTACATCCTTTTGTAGACTCCTTACATCCTTTTCACAGCTTACTTTGATACCCATCTTTGTGTTGTCAGCAAAATTAACAACCATAACTTCAGTCCCTTCCTCCAAGTCACTTCCATGAATTATAAAACGTTGAGGGCCCAGTGCTGATTTCTGTGACACACAACTCATCATATTTTGCCAACCAGAAAAGTAGCCATTTATGCCAACTCTGAATCCTGTTAGCTAGCCAATTTTATTGGCTATTAATATTAATTATATACCAGTTTTTTTTTACATAAACTACTGAATGCTACCATATTATTAAAACAATAAATGAGGCCTAATGTTTCTTTCAAACTACACTTAAGTCTGCAGATTTGGAGGGGAACTAGTGTCTTAGCAGGGAGGTTAGCTGGTGTGTTTAGGAATGGTTTAAACTAATAGGGAGGGGGGGTGGGGATGTGGCTGATAGCCCATTAGACACTGGGGCCGGGAGAGAGTTGGGTGAAAGGAAAATTATCAGGGAGAAGGAGGTTCCGAGGGACACTGGTGGGTTGAACTGTGTCTGTTTCAATGCGAGGAGTGTGACAGGAAAAACGGTTGAGCTTAGGGCCTTGATGTTTGTGAGGAAGTTAGATGTGGTGGCAGTAATGGAAACGTGGTTACGTGAAGGGCAGGACTGGCAGCTGAATGTTCCTGGGTATAAGTGTTTTAGATGTGACAGAGGAGGGTTAAAGAGAGGTGGAGGGGTGGCACTGTTAGTAAAGGAGAACATCACAGTAGTACAGAGGGAGGACAATATGGAGGAGTTAGGGATTGAGTCGCTGTGGGTGGAGTTGAGGAATAAGAAGGGAGAGATTACGATGCTAGGGGTATACTATAGGCCACCCAACAGCCCAAGGTCAGTGGAGGAAGGCATTTGTAGGGGCATTTTGTATAGGTGCAGAAAGAATAAGGTAGTTGTAGTGGGTGACTTTAATCTGCCTGGAGTGGATTGGAGGGGGCCTACAGCTGGGGGTACGGAGGGAGAGGAGTTTGTAAAATGTGTTTTGGAAGGGTCCTTAGAGCAGTACATAACTAGCCCGACTAGGGAAGGGGCTATACTGGATTTAGTGTTGGGTAATGAGCCGGGGCAGGTGGTTGAGGTAGAGGTAGGCGAACATGTGGCTAACAGTGACCACAAGTCCGTCTACTTTAGGATAAAAATGGAAAGGGATGAGTGCCGGCCGAACGGGAGTGTGCTGAACTGGGGAAAGGCGAGCTATAGCAGGATTAGGAGGGAGCTGCAGGACACTGATTGGGAGGGACTGTTAGCTGGCAAGTCCACGGTTGACAAGTGGGAGGCTTTTAAGGGCAAACTGAAAATGTTGCAGGAAAGGCATGTTCCGGTTAAGCGGAAGGATGGGAAAGGTAGGATTAGAGAGCCGTGGATTACAGGGGGTATTGAAGACTTGGTCAGGAAGAAGAGGGAGGCGTATGTTCGGATGAGATTGGAGGGCTCAGATAGTGCACTAGAAAGCTTTAGATTGGCTAGGAGGGAGTTGAAGAGTGAGTTGAGAAGGTTGCAGGGGTGTAAAATAGACAGTATTACGGTTGATAAAGAGGATGTGCTGGAAATTCTTGAGGGGCTGAAAATAGATAAGTCCCCTGGTCCGGATGGGATCTACCCTAGGATTCTCTGGGAGGCTAGAGAGGTGATTGCAGAGCCTCTGGCTCAGATCTTCAGGTCGTCATTGGTCTCTGGTGTAGTCCCGGAGGATTGGAGGATAGCGAATGTTGTCCCATTGTTTAAGAAGGGGAACAGAGACTTTGCCGGGAATTATAGACCGGTGAGTCTTACTTCTGTTGTGGGCAAGGTTTTAGAAAAAATTATTAGGGATAGGATTTATAGTTAGTTGGAGTGTAATGAATTGATTAGAAATAGTCAGCATGGTTTTGTAGCGGGTAGGTCGTGCCTTACTAACCTTATTGAGTTTTTTGAGAAGGTGACCAAAGAGGTGGATGGGGGTAAGGCAGTTGACGTGGTATACATGGATTTTAGTAAGGCGTTCGATAAGGTTCACCATGGTAGGCTTCTGCAGAAAATGCAGATGTATGGGATTGTGGGTAATCTAGGAAGTTGGATCAGGAATTGGCTATCAGATAGGAGACAGAGGGTGGTGGTGGATGGTAAATATTCATCATGGAGTGCAGTTACGAGTGGTGTGCCTCAGGGATCTGTTTTGGGGCCACTGTTGTTTGTAATTTTTATTAATGATCTGGATGAGGGTATAGTTGGGTGGATTAGTAAATTTGCTGATGACACCAAAATTGGAGGTGTGGTAGATTGTGAGGAAGGGTGTCATAGTCTGCAGGGAGACTTAGATAGGTTGCAGAGCTGGGCCGAGAGGTGGCGGATGGAATTTAATGCGGAGAAGTGTGAGGTAATTCACTTTGGTAGGAGCAACAGATGTGTCGAGTATAGGGCTAACGGGAGGACTTTGAATAGTGTGGATGAACAGAGGGATCTAGGTGTGTGTGTACATAGATCCCTGAAAGTTGGGAATCAAGTAGATAAGGTTGTCAAGAAGGCGTACGGTGTCTTGGCGTTTATTGGTAGGGGGATTGAATTTAGGAGTCGCAGTGTAATGTTGCAACTGTACACTACTCTAGTGCGGCCGCACTTGGAGTACTGTGTGCAGTTCTGGTCCCCGCATTACAAGAAGGATGTGGAGGCGTTGGAGAGGGTGCAGAGGAGGTTTACTAGGATGTTGCCTGGTATGGAGGGGAGGTCCTATGAGGAGAGACTGAGGGATCTAGGGTTGTTTTCGTTGGAAAGAAGGCGGCTAAGAGGGGATCTTATTGAAACATATAAGATGATTAGAGGTTTAGATAGGGTGGATAGTGATAGCCTTTTTCCTCGGATGGAGAAAGCTAGCACGAGGGGGCATGGCTTTAAATTAAGGGGGGGTAGCTACAGGACGGATGTCAGGGGTAGGTTCTTTACCCAGCGGGTGGTGAGAGATTGGAATGCCCTGCCTGCTGCAGTTGTAAATGCGTCTAGTTTGGGGGCGTTTAAGAGATCTCTGGATAGGTTTATGGACGAAATGGGATTGGTATAGGCTAGTGGGTCATTGTTTTTGTAACTGGTCGGCGCAACATCGTGGGCCGAAGGGCCTGTTCTGCGCTGTAATGTTCTATGTTCTATGTTAGGTCGAAATGACTGGGTACGGAGAGTGCGCTGGAGGAATATAGAGAGAGTAGGAGGGAGCTAAAAAGGGAAGTTAGCAGGGCGAAGAGAGGGCATGAAATGGCTTTGGCTGATAGGATTAAGGAAAATCCGAAGGCATTTTATTCTTATATTAGGAGCAAGAGAGTGGTTAGAGGGAAAGTTGGTCCTCTTAGGGACAAAGGAGGGGAGTTATGTATTGAGTCGGAGGGAATGGGGGAGATCCTGAATGAATACTTTGCATCGGTATTCACGAAGGAGAGGGGTTCGGTGTCGTGCAGTGTCTTGGAGGGAGCTGTGGATCAGTGGCAGGAAATATCCATTACGAGGGAGGAAGTGCTAAGGCTTTTAGGTAGCGTAAAGACGGATAAAGCTCCGGGGCCTGATGGTATTTATCCCAGGCTGCTTAAGGAGGTGAGAGATGAAATTGCTGGGCCTCTGGCGCAAATCTTTGTCTCTTCTTTGGACACAGGTGAGGTCCCAGAAAACTGGAGGGTAGTTAATGTTGTACCGCTGTTTAAAAAAGGTAGTAGGGATAACCCTGGAAATTATAGACCGGTGAGTTTGACATCGGTGGTAGGAAAATTAATGGAAAAAATACTTAGGGGTAGGATGTATGAGCATTTGGAGCGTTGCGATCTGATTAGGGATACGCGACATGGCTTTGTTAGGGGGAGGTCTTGCCTTACGAATCTGGTAGAATTCTTTGAGGAGGTGACAAAAACGGTTGACGATGGGAGAGCCGTTGATGTCATCTATATGGATTTCAGTAAGGCATTTGACAAAGTCCCTCATGGTAGGCTGGTAGAAAAGGTTAAGGCACATGGGATACAAGGACAGGTAGCTAGGTGGATTGAGAACTGGCTGGGCAATAGGAGACAGAGGGTAGTTGTTGAGGGGACCTTTTCAGGCTGGAGGCCAGTGACCAGTGGTGTGCCGCAGGGCTCAGTACTGGGACCTCTCCTCTTTGTAGTATACATAAACGACTTGGAAGAGAGCGTATGTGGTGTGATCAGCAAGTTTGCGGATGACACCAAGATGGCAGGATTGGCGGATACTGAGGTGGAATGTCGGGTGATACAGCAGGGTATAGATAGGTTGGTACATTGGGCAGATAGGTGGCAGATGGAATTTAATCCTGACAAATGCGAGGTGATGCATTTTGGAAGGAATAATGCAGAGAGGAGCTAAGTGATAAAAGGCAGACCGATTAGGAGTATAGAAATACAGAGGGACCTGGGAGTGCAGGTTCACAAGTCTATGAAGGTTGCGAGGAAAGCTTATGGAATGCTAGCCTTTATAGGAATGGGTATAGAGTATAGGAGCTGCCGTCTAATGCTTCAGTTGTACAGAATGTTGGTTAGACCGCATTTAGAGTACTGTGTCCAGTTCTGTTCACCTTACTACCGGAAGGACGTGGAGACTCTGGAGAGGGTGCAGAGGAGGTTTACCAGGATGTTGCCTGGCATGGAAGGACTGAGTTATGAGGAAAGGTTGGAGAAACTGGGACTTTTCTCCTTGGAAAGACGGAGATTAAAGGGAGACATGATAGAGGTATATAAGATACTGAAGGGAATAGATAGAGTTAATAGTGATAAGCTGCTCCCTAGATTGGGTACAATTACGAGAGGTCATGATCTAAGGGTGAGGGGGGAGAAGTATAATTTGGATATGAGAGGAAGGTTCTTCACGCAGAGGGTCGTGGGGGTATGGAACGCGCTACCAAGTAGGGTGGTGGAGGCAGGCACGTTGGACTTGTTTAAGGTTTACTTAGATAGACACATGAGTGAAACAAGGATGGAGGGTTATAGTAGGGGGTATTAAATAGGGTCAGAGCCTCGGGAGACACCAGAAATGCAGACTTACATGTTAACGTTTTTGTCTTTTTATTCCGCAGGTGGCGGTCCACCTTCTTGTCAAACAAGGGGCATGCATACGGTGGGTCATGCGTGGGCTGCTCTTGGAGGTTCCAGGAGTGGCCTAGTACTTCGTGTCGGTGTGTGTGCTTGATCCTGGACCGGTAGACGGGTGCCGCAACAGCTCAGTGACTAGCACTGCTAGCTGTGCAGATACATGGATTTGGGCCTGTGTCTGTGGGAGTTTGCGCATTCTCCCTGTGGTTACATGGGTTTCCTCCGGGCGCTCCAGTTTCCTCCCACACCCCAAAGATGTGCTCTTAGGCTGATTGGTATACCAAATTGGCACTATTGTCCCCTGAATCTGGCTAAGTTATGGGGTCCACACACATACACGCAGGGCAGGGTAGGTGTAGGAGGATGCGGCGGCGCGGGCTCATTGGGCTGAAGGGCCTGTTTCCCGTGCTGGGTTGTTCTTTGTTCAGTCCATGCCAATATAATATCCCTACACCATGAACTTTTATTTTATACAATAACCTTTGATGTGGCACCTAATCAAATGCCTTCTGGAAAGTACAGTACTTACACTAGTTCTCCTTTATCAACAGCACATGACTCCTTCAAAAAACTTAGATAAATTGGTTAAACATGATGTTCGTTTCCCAAAATCCTGTTGACTCTGCTTCATAGCCTTGATTTTTTTCAAGTGCTCTGCTATAATATGTTTATTAATGTATCTTACAATTTCCCTGTGACAGATGTTAGGCTAACTGGCCTGTAATTTGCTGCTTTCTGTCTCCCTCTATTTCTGAGTAAAGGAGTTACATTTACTGTCCTCCAATGTAATGGAACCTTTCGCCAATCTAGAAAATTTTGGAAAATTAAAACCAATGCATCAACTATCTCATTAGCCATTTCTTTCAAGACCTTAGAGGGAAATCCATCCAAATCAGGGTATTTGTCCTGCCTACAGCCCCAACGATATGCTCAGTACCACTTCCCTGTAATTTTCCTGAGTTCCTTCCTCTCTTCCATTTCCTTAATTATAGCTAAAAGAATGAGAATTTAGGCATGCTTTTTGACATGACTTCCCGACCCAGAATCTCTACCACCTACAAGGACAAGGCAGCTGGTACACAGGAATACCACCACCTTCAGGTTCCCCTCAAGTCACACACCACCTTAAGCTGGAAACAGATCACTGTTGCTGGGCCAACATCCTGAAACTTCCTTTCTAACATCGCTGTGGAAGCACCTTCACCACACCAACTAGAATGGTTCAACAAATAGGCAGCTCACCAGCCCCTCTACAACAGCAATTAAGAATAGGCAATAAATGTTGGTTTTGCTGTCAATACAGACATATCCCATGAATGAATGACAAAAAAGTCATTCCAATAAGGGACTCAGAAGAGGAAGTAGTGAGAATCTGGAACTTCCTAGCTTATGAAGTGACTAAGGCAAACAGTTCAAATGCATTTACGAGGAAGTTAGGTAAATACACCAGGGAAAAGGGAATAGAATGATATGTTGAAGGACTGAGATGAAATAGGTAGGAGAAGGTTCATGTCAGCATAAGCCCAGGATGGACCAATTGGTTCAAGTGTTACAAATACTGTAATGTCTAACTCAAAATGTAGCCTAAGCTTATGACAGATGAGAGACACAGTATGTGCAAATACTTTTTCTTCATGGTGTGAACCACCTCTGCACACAAGCTGTTCTATGTGGGGATTTATTATAAACAGGACTTGTTTGGTCCCATGCAGTCATGGGATAAGTGTTAGATATAAGGCTGTGTTTGCTGCCAACACAGCACATATGCAGTTCTAGTGTTTCTCCACCATATTTACTGTTTTACAGACTCACGCAGCCGTGCTTAATTGGGGCGGCCATACTAGAGATTGGCCATTGTGCCAGGCTGGCAGCAGAACAGGATTTCATAGCGCTGGCCCTGCTGGGTTGAAATCCATTCTGCATCAAAGAGAAAAACAAACTTTTGCACCTTTTTAATGCAGAAATAAAGTCAATAATTTAAAGTAGCAAACAAATAAACAGAAACACTTGGAGACACTCTTGCAGCATCTTACGTTGAATGCCTCCGAGTTTTATTTAATCATTTTTCTGCCATTCATCTGTAGATACAAAATATGAAAAAATCTTAAGACCTGCATATATTTTCTGCCCACAAAACCTATATTATTGGCGCACTTTTATTGAATAATCAGCAGGCTGGGTGCTGCAGAGTGGACCAGTATGCATACCATACTGCATAGGCAGGAATGGCCGTGTAGATTTAATGCAGCCCTGCTGAGTAAACAGCAATTCATTTATTAATTAAATGGAGGATAGTGCACCTGTCACAGTGAATTCATATCTATAGATGTGGGGTAGTTAATTTTGCATCAATTACATTGATTTGGTGAATCATTGATTTTGCAGTGTCATCAATTCAGATTTATAGGGTTTGAGCTTTGTGTAGAAAGGGCAGGTTAGATATTAAATTTTGAGAAAATCGCTCTTCAGTATGATTCAGGTTTTATATATGCCTAAGCTTCATTTATCAGGAGCTCTTGTCATTCATTTCTCATTTTTGTTTTGTGAATACCTCCCCTTTCACCTTTCTTTAAAAAAATCTGTAACTATCACCCTTTTTTCTGTCAACTCCCACACCTATCGCCAGTCACACGAGAACATTTGTGTGTGTATGCTTCACTATCATTTGCTTGTCACAGCAACCAGATGTCAGTGTTCACAGCTCCCTACAGACCAGCTGAGGAATAAAAAAAATAAATTATCTGGGAAGTCAGCGAAAGCAAAATGTGCAAGGTCGGTCCAAATGCAAAATATTTCATCTTGATTCCTGCCCTCCCATGAGAAAGGCCATTTCATGTCTATTGAGGAATTATTAGTATGGGGGTGGAGGGGGTAGCGGCGGGGAGGGTGGTGGAAAAATAAGCAACAAAAATAAAAAGAATCTGCTGCGTTTCTCTTCCTACTTAATACTTAGGAGTGGGAGTTCAAACAATGAGTTCTGTCACAGCATTAATCTGCAGAGCTATCATCTGCAAATTAACCTTTAATTAAGAGTTTTCAGAAGCCAGCACCATGCAGTTACCATAGCAACAGGAAGCGTTATCCCCCTCCCCACCCCAGTATGTCTCAGTAATTTAATAACTGCTAATTAGTTTCAGTAACACATGAATATGAGTCACTCCTGCTGCCAAAGAAATGTTTGTGAAAATACCTTCACACGTCCTTAAACTAAAGCTTTTTACAGGAGATGTGTACAAGAGCAATTACTCAAATCCAAACTTAAAAGCTCAATGTATTCTTTAATCTGACTTGTGTTTTTAAAGTGGGTGCAGATGTTTTATTGTGCCTTTATATGGTCAGGTTAGCCTCTACTGCTTCGTACTTGCGTATGACTGCAGATAGTAATTAAGCTAAAAATAAAATCCTTTAGAGACTTAGAGCTGGTGTGTACTGATCACTGTGGTACTTACCATGGCGAGGCTGCATTTTCATTTTCAGTAAGCCAGTTAACTGACCCAAACTGTCCCTCAAATATCATCCGTAGGATTGTAGGACATGAGGGTTCTGTTCAACCAGGAGACCACTTAGCCCTCAAGCCAGTTCTATAATTTTGTTAGATCATAGCCATCAAACTTCATATTCTCATCTTTACTCCAGGTTCCTTGATGCTCTTACTCAACAATAATCTCTCAACTTTAGCCTTGAAATTTTCAACTGACCTGCAGCATGCACTGTTAGCACTGGGGTAGACAATCTTCATGCTGAATTCCAGAGGATTTTCTGAAATAACTCAAGACTCATTGTTTTAAGCTGTTTTTCTTGTCCTGTAGTGAGCTAATTATCAGATTTCCTCCTCACAACACACTCATACCAAAAGCAACCAAGCCATTGAGGACCAGGTTAAAGTCTTCATTATTAGCATGTGCAGGAATCATCAAGCCAGGCAATAGCTTCTGCAGTGGCTAAGTTGAGTTCGCTGAGCCATCTGCTGAATTTTGTCAAGGGCCAGTCTTTAATTATATGAGTCATTGATTAGGGTTCACCACAGCTGCAGTCTGGGTTCCCTGCAAGGCTCCACTTGTGCCAATTTGTGTAGATGATGGCAAGAGCTGAAGTCCTTAAGGTCTGAGCATTTGCATCCTATAAAGAACCAGCAAGTTTGCTGAGTATGTTGTTTCACATTTTGATCTTTGCTGTTGTCTTACTCAAATGTTTTTTGTGCATCAGCATTAGGTCAAGGATACACCAAGGTAAATGGGATATTGTTCATGATTTAGTCTTAATGTTTCAAGACCACTATTTGGAACTCAATCCGGTAATGGTGCCCACCCAGTACATTCACTCAATGTTGGCACTGTAGAGACAAGTGAGCACACTGGGCTTCTCCTTTCCTGTTCTAAGTAGAATCACTTAATGCTCATAATTACAATTAAAAAGGCGAACACCTGGAATTTGCAGCACAGAAAGAGTCCATTTGACTGTTGTGGTGCCAGTGCTCCACACAAATCTCCTCCCACCCCATTGTAACTCACCCTATCATCAAATCCTTCTATTCCTTTCACCCTCATGTTTTATCTCACTCCCCCAAAAATGCTTCTTTGCTATTTACATTAATCACTCCACAAATTCCATATTTTAACAACTGTCTGAGTAAAGACCTTCTTTCTGTATTCCTTACTGGAATTTATAGTCTCCTGGTTCCAGACTTCTGGACATGTGGAAACAGTTTATCTACCCTACCACACACCTCATAATTTTAAAGACCTTTGTCAGATTAAGCCTTATCCTTTGCTTTTCTAGAGAAAGGAGTTCCAGCCTTTCCTAACAGATATGACCTTAGTGAATATACCTCACTGTAGCTGTGGATTTTCCAAATAACACAGATAGTTATAACGGTCATTGTTGAAACCTTAATTGTTCTCTGCCCAGTTGCTGCCTAACCTGCATAGCCATGTTCTGTTTTTATTTGTGGTTTCCAGCATCTGTAATATTTTGCAACTGTTGTGACATTCTATCATTTTGTTTCATTCTAATCAATTCCCCCACTGGCTGAGGTTATTTATGAAGACCTGCCTTCTCAACCTTGCCCCTTGCCTGAGGTGTGGTGATTCTCAGGTGAAATCACCACCATTTGGGACTAGGGCGGCATTACCTTTACTAAGAGCCACGAGCCATTTGGAAATAAGTTGATGCAGAAAGAGGATAGAACACAGAGTGAAAATGGAATAGAGAAATGGAACAATTTATCCCTTTTACTTGCTCTTGTCTCGCTAAGGTTCATCTTGTCATGCATCATCACTTCCATTTATTTCACTGGGATAGTGAGGGAGCTTTTCCATTGTTAATTACTGAGTGGTGAATCTCCTTAACATAGCTAATGGGCGCCCTCGGCTGGATAATGTGGGAACACAAAAAGATTAATCAGTGTGAGGAAATGTGGGTTTTAGAAGCTTTCATCCCTTCTGTCTGGAAGGACGGGTATAGGACTGACGTGACATTCTGGTGGGGAGAATTGAACACGGCTGAATAGAAGTAATGGGTAATTCATTATCGTCAGATTCTCCTCTCTAGAATTTGCCCTAGGCCAGTTTTAGCTGTTTGGCAAGAAAGATTGCAAGAAGTTTTAATCAACTCTGTGAAAAGATAATTATTGCCCAGGACATTGGGGAGAACTCATGTTCGAGTCGTGTCAAGGGATTTTTACATCCATTTAACAGGAATCTTGCTTATAAAGTTTTGTCCAAAAGATTCTGAGAGTGCAGCACTCCCTCAGTAATGTGGATGTGTTGGCAACGTTCTAATTCACAGACTGACTGAGGCCAGACTTATATTCATTAAGCCACAGCTGAATTAATATTTGATTTCAATGCATCAGTGGCATCTGTTACTGAATACAACTTAATCATAGAACCCTACAGTGCAGAAGGAGGCCATTCAGTCCATCAAGTCTGCACTGACTACAATCCCACCCAGGCCCGATCCCCACAGCCCCATGCATTTACCCTAGCTAGTCATCCTGACACTAAGGGGCAATTCAACATGGCCAATCCACCTCACCTGCACATATTTGGACTATGGGAGAAAACCAGAACACCCTGAGGAAACCCATGCAGATTCAGGGAGAATGCGCAAACTCCACAGTGTCCTAAGCTGGGAATCGAACCTGGGTCCCTGGCGCTGTGAGGTAGCAGTGCTAACCACTATGCTGCCCCTAAAACAGATGTAGTCACCTCAACATAGGTCTTCTGGAATTCAGCAGCGTGAGATTCCAGGTATATACTTGGAGACCTCCCAGTAAAATCCCACACTGTAACTGTGGCATAACATGAGGCTTTTCATTAGGAAAAAAGGAAGACTTGAAACTGCTTTAAGTCTATTTATGGTGCTTATTAATAAAGATCCTTGTGTGCTAACTGTTTATAACTATCTAGCTATCCCACCTGACTTTCATCTGGTCAGGTAAGACTTAGGGATGTTAAGTGGCACAGTGCCAAAAGCCACTGAACAATACCTGAATCTGAAAGGTTCAAATTAACACTTAATAGCCGTTAATTTGTAACTACTGCTGCTTTTCACACCCAACAAATTTGACCTACTGAAGCGCAGCTTTTGCAAAACCAGCTGATTGAGGAAATGGGATCACTGGTGCTAAATAATCACCATGAATTTCAGTCTTTGTATTGTTTGCTTTGCATGTGAACTGTGCAAGGTGTGAAATGCAACAGGAACTGACAAACCACAATTCAATGTAATTAAAAGACTAGTGTCAATTGCCAACATCTGACTCCAGAACATTTGATATTGGCACAGGGTACAGTCAAAATTGGTCTATTTACCATCTCTAATACAAAACACACACTCGTATTTTACACAGATTATTCCTATCACATGCCACTGGAAAACTATTCACCATATCCCACTAAGGAGTCTATTCATCATCATATCCTACCACACAAACAATTTATCGTGATATCATGTATACACTATTCATCATCATATCCCACCAGAAGAACAACAACTTGTATTGATATAGTGCTGTAGCAAAATAACTTGACACAGAGCACGTTAGGAATTAGAACAAAGAAGAGTACAGCACAGTAACAAGCCTTCAGCCCTTCAGGCCTGCGCTGTTACTAAATTAATAAGGCAGACAACCCAAAACTAGGCCAGAGAAAATAAAGTCTGCATTTATGTAGCACTTTCACAATCACAGGATGTCTCAAAGTGCTTTACAGCTAATGAATTGTTTTGAAGTTTAGTCACATCTCTAATATAAGAAAAGCGGCAGCCAATTTGCACACAGCAAACTCTCACAAACGGCTATGACCAGACAACCTGTTTTGTGATGTTGAGTCATGGATAACTCTTGGCCAGGATACTGAAGTAACTCCTGAGCTCTTCTTTGAAATTGGCCTGTGGCATCTTTTACATCCATCTAAGCCTGGCAGTAACATCTCAAAACAGTGAAGCAGACCCTCAGTCCTGCATTGGAATGTCAGCCTCTGAAGTTGGACTTCAATTCATAACCTTCTGCCTCAGGTGAAGTGTTACAAAATGTGCTATAGGTAAGGTTTAAAGAGTGTTGTCAAGGAGAAGTGAGGTACAAAGGCCAACTTGCAATGAAACACCTCGTGCGTCAGCACAGGGCTTTGACCAATGGAGGGTCCTGTGCTGGCTGGTGTCAGTGAGGAAACCAGAGTCTGAGAGTTCTGAATTTGCTGATGCGCACGACAGCAACATTCAGCAACATTCGTCATTTCCACTTAGAGTGGGAAAGCGCTGATCCAAAGGCCTGAGGTAACTTTGTTCAGGATAAGTCTTTTTCCACAAAGATTTTCAACAACAGTTATGTTATTTATGTTGAAATCTAAAGCAATTAGTTAGATCTGGGCTTTGTGTTTTTTAAAAAAGACAAATTTATGAAATTCTGCTGATTGAAGCCTCAGGATGGAGAAGCCACAGCAGAAGGGTGAGTGCAGCATGTCCCACACAGCTTCCTGCTGACTCTCAGAGTCCCCCTGGTAAATACTGAGTCACATGAGCTCACACAATAGAAAACCGTGGACTGTTGATTGAAGAGCTCACCGGCAAATGAGGAGCCTATTCTCCAACAAGCAGATAAGCAACCAATCACATTGAAGTATGCACACATGGCAAACCAGTGGGAGAGTTTTGCAGCAATTATCAGCTTAGCATGGAGTTAGAAACTTATTAAACCTCATTTTTTCAAAGCCTGTTACAGAGAAACTGACTACATTAGAGTGGAAGTTCTCATTGTTTCAATTGATTTCCCATTAATTGGTGACTGCTTCAACAGTGCCATCTGGAGAAATGGACTATCAATGGTAACAACATCTGGACAACTACATGGGCTCTAGGAGCTGCTCTTAGTTACATGGAGAAATGTGACAGTTCTGCCATCATTAACATGGCAAATGTTGGCCCAATACGTTCAATCTTCCCAATGCACAGTTAGTCAAAATTCCTGCTCATCTGAAATTGAATGTCAAGTTTGACATTTTAGAGATAGTAGCAGAGTCAAGGGAACATAAGAACATAAGAAATAGGAGCAGGAGTAGGCCATCTAGCCCTTCGAGCCTGCCCCGCCATTCAATAAGATCATGGCTGATCTGTCGTGGCTCAGTTCCACCTTCCCGCCCTCTCCCCATAACCCTTAATCCCCTCTCTTATCAAAAACCCATCAACCCGCATCTTAAAAATATTTAGCGAGGCAGCCTCCACCACTTCAACGGGCAGAGAATTCCAGAGATTCACCACCCTTTGAGTGAAGAAGTTCCTCCTCAACTCCGTTCTAAACCGCCCCCCCCTTTATCTTGAGGCTGTGCCCCCTAGTCCTACTGTCTTTTTTGAGCGGGAAGAGTCTCTCCACCTCTATCCTATCCATCCCATTCATCATCTTATATGTCTCAATGAGATCTCCCCTCATTCTTCTAAACTCCAACGAGTACAAGCCTAGTTTATTCAGCCTCTCCTCATAGCTCAACCCCCTCAACTCCGGTATCAGCCTAGTAAACCTCCTCTGCACTCCCTCCAAGGCCAAAATATCTTTGCGCGGTTGGGTGTCATCAAAATATATTTGGAAACTGATGGTATGTTTTTGGGTGACATTGCTGTGAAGCAGAATGTAGATGAGAAATAGACTACAAATTATATTATTAAATAGCATACTATTTACCATCATAACTCACCATACAAACTATTCACTATCATATCCCACAATACAGACTATACCCTACCCCAGTAAATGCATGTGCAAGAACCATAGTGACACAGTGTTTCTGAAATTACTCGCCTTACTCAATAAAATTGACATCAGGAAAAAATCCAGCAAAAAAGTCTCGGAGATGCTGCTGTAATCAAACTGGAAAAAGAGGACGGTGAAACTCAAAGTTACGTATTGGTACGTTGGATTACAGAAGGATGAGCGCAGTAGCTTCATACTGGCCATGGTCATCATGAAAACATCGAGGCTGCAACACAAAGTATAACAGTGGTTAACAAGTATAAACCATTTTGATTGTCCTGCCATGGATTGTTGTCAACTAATTTAGTTGCTGGGACATAATTAAACCAGGATAATTTGGGTGCTTTTATTCTTATGTTTCCATTCTAAATTCCTATATTGACATTTTTAATGGAAATATCTATGTAAACTTCTCACTGTAGTTGCACCATTCTGTTGGTGTGGTGGCAATATCGCATACACCTTTTGGATCCATGGAGCATGTGAACTGTAGCTCATTAAGCTTGCACAGCCAAATAACGAAAGAAATATGGACTGGATTTTACAGGTGCCACAATACCCACATGCCCCCACTCTCCCAACCTATAAAGTCAAAGGGGAACCTACCCACGATCCCAACAGGTGCCTTGCAGCACTTTAACAGTGGGAGCTGGGAATTGCTTTGAGATATGACTGTATCTTGGGAAAGTCCTGCCTTAGACAGCTACTATCCAATCAGATGGCCAGCAGGTCTGTAATCTCAGCAGCACCATCAAAGAATGGTGGTCACTGCTGGGTGTAAAGGACCGGCAGAATATTTCCAGTAGTGGTTAATGACGTTTTTTGAATGTCTATAGTGAAGTTCTCCATGGGTTAGACTTTGGACCCTTGTCTTCCTGATATATATTAATAACATAGACCTTGGTGTACAGGGCACAAATTCAACTGATACAAAACTTGGAGAAGTACTGTGAACTGTGAGAAGGAAACTGTGGACATAAGGAAAAATATTCTCATGCAATGGGAGATTAAGGTATAGAATGCTCTGCCTGAGAATGTGCTAAATGTATGTTCAATCCAGGCATTCAAAGGGAAATTAGTTATCTGAAAAGGAATATGTACAGGGCTATGGGGAGAAGACAGGGTGATGTCACTGGGTGAATTGTTCATCCGGAGAATTGGTGCAGACATGACAGGCGCCAAATGACCTCGATGTTGGAACAATTCTGCTGGTGAGCCCATTTATTTATTTTTATTCATTTGTGGCATCGCTGGCTGGTCAGTATTTATTGCCCATCCCTAGTGCAGTTGAGAGTCAACCACATTGCTGTGGCTCTGATGTCACATGTTGCCAGATCAGGTGAGGACAGCAGATTTCCTTCCCTAAAGGACATCAGTGAACTAGATGGGTTTTTCTGACAATCGATAATGGTTCATCACTAGATTCTTAATTTCAGATATGTTGAATTCAGATTCCACAATCTGCTGTGGCAGGATTCAAACCTGTGTCCTCAGAACATTAGCTCGGTTTGTGGATTAATAGTCTAGCGATAATACCAGTAAGCCATCGCCTCCTCAGGGTCTTGCCAGGGACTGAGAGGGCTGGGGATTGATTTCAAGAGGTCAGAGGGGTGGGTTAAAGGAGTGATCACCTTGGAGATGGGTGGCCCTCTGAAGGGCCACAGGAGCTGCTCAGCTTCTCACATTGTATGTGGTTCCCCCCATCACAGGTAAAATACCAGCAGCAGTGAAATGAGACTCTTTAGTGGCTATTAATTAACCACTTAATGGCCTCAACAGGCCCAAGAATGGGCAAGTCACCCAACACCTATCCATCCCCTGTAAAATGTTAAATGTTAGGAATGGGTGACTAAGTGGTAGAAGGCCACCCACTGTATTTATATGCTTCGACCTTCAAAGCTGCCAGCAGGGAGACATAAAGTCCAGCCCTTGGACATGGAATGAAATACGGATTTGTATAAATTTGTGTTTGAACACACTTCCCATTGAGACCTTTTCACATGCCTGTGTACCATATGGCAACACCCGAGAAATGTCTCACTTAACCCTCTTTTAATGGTTATTCATCCATCTTTCAGTCCTTCCACACTTCCAAACGCCCTGGTTCAGCTTTCATTTATTTATCTCCTGATTTCCATGTCTTTGCCCCTCTCTATCTGTGGCCAGATTGGTTTACCCCAAGGTTTATTGTTACGTAGTTTGAAATAGAAATGGTGCTCTCGAGGAGAATGATGTGGTCAACAAAGTCAAACATGGTCATGAGGAACAAGGAGTGGGAGGCAGCAAACCGTGTGCACCATCTCATGGGATGTTACTTTATAAGCCAGTCTCTGGGTGATTCACTCTTCTCTGTGGCACCATTTGTACTTCAAACTACAAAGCAATAAATCTTGGGGAAACCCAATCTGGCCATAGATAGAGAAGGGGAAAGACGTGAAAATCAGGTGATAAATAAATGAAGGCGAAACCAGGGCACTATATATACATACATATATACACAATATATTAGTATGGAAAGACTGAAAGGTATGGATGAATAACTGTTAAAAAAGGGTTGAGTGAGACATTTCTCAGATGTTGCCATGTGGTACAAAGGCATGAGAAAAGGTCTCAATGGAAGTATGTTCAAACATAAATTTATACAAATCTTATAATTATAAACCTCTGACTCTGCTATTCTCCAACTCGAAACCAAGCAATGATCGTTTGCCTATGATATTCTCTTTTTTTACCACTGGGGGTGAACAGACACAAGGAGCTCACCACTTTGGTAGTTATAGGCCAACAGTTTGCTACAGTGTGTTGCACTACACTGCATATTTTCAGAGAAATTCCAACACACAAACAGACCACTTGGTCCGATCAGTCCATGCTGGTGTTCCTCTCAAATGAACCTAATCTCATATGCTTTGCCTTTGCCTGAATCATCCCAATTTCCTTCAAAAACCTAACCTATTCTTGAGTGACCTTTGATCATTAACCCCAATAGTGCATTCCACTGACTCACAACCCATGGTGTATTTCAAGTTTCTCCTTTCCTAGCATTACTCCAGAGGCTAGTAGACCTTTCCGGTTATGTGCAGTCAAACACCACCCAGATAGGATTGGGTAAATAATTCAAAATGGTTCTTGTTGGAATTGATTAACCATTACCAGCAAACAGACACACTGGAGAACCTGTCAAAGCAATTACTACATTTTCTAAAAATAATAATGTAAATGTGTAGCAGCTCACTGTAAGCCAAGTCTTTTCTGACTGCTGAGCGAGAAAGCATCATTGGTGAGTGCATTGAGCACCACAGCAGGGTAAATGATGTACTTCTCCAAACACAGAAGCCAAACGTACAATCGCTCAAACCACATTAATTGGGCTGCATCTGGAACACAAAACAAAAAAAATTACACAGAAAATAAAGAGGGAGCAAATACACTGTAACTGGTTATGGAGCTAAGGTAAGTGGATGGAGTTAAAGTGCAAATTAGTCAGGATCTAACTGAATGGTGGATGAAGTTTGACAGACTCCCTGCTCCAAAAACCCTTCTTCAAAGGTTTAGATAATACATAAATGGGGGCGGGGGGCATTGTTATAAATATCATCTTGTACTTAAATCTGTGATCCCTTCCTTTCACTGTTAAAACACAACAGATGCTACATTTTGTCAGTGCTTTTTATTAGTCCAATGGGACATGAAAAGTGCTGGCTAGGCCAACATTTATTGTCCAATCTCAACTGCCCCTGAGAAGGCAGTGGTGAACTACTGCAGTCCATGTGGTGTAGATATACCCACAATGCTGTTAGGGAGGGCGTTCTAAGAGTTTGACCCAATAACAGTGAAGGGCATGATGATATATTTCCAAGTCAAGATTGTTTCTGACTTGGAGGGAAACTGGCAAATGGCAGTGTTGCCACGCAACTGCTGTCCTTGGCCTTTTAGGTAAAGGTTGCAGATTTGGAAAGCGCTGTTGAAAGAGCCATGGTGAATTACTGCCACTGTGCATCAGTGGTGGAAGGAGCAAATGTTTAAGGCTGTGGATGAGGTGCCATTCAAGCAGCCTGTTTTCTCCGAGATGGTATCAAGCTTCTTGAGTGTTATTGGAGCTGCACTCATCCAAGGCAAGTGGGTAATATTCTGACTTATGCCTTGTAGATAGTGGACAAGCTTTGGGGAATCAGGAGGTGAGTTACTCAATGCAGAATTCCCAGTCTCTGACCTCCTCTTGCAGCCACAATATTCATAAGGCTGGTCAATGGTAAACCCCAGGATGTTGCATACCATATTGTTTCATCTTGGGCAGTCTGGGCACTTGGAAGATGAGGAAGTCAGAAATCAGGGATGAACTTTGCACTATAATTTTTGACTTTAAAATGTAGGTTGCAGTTGGCACCTTAGATTCAAATCACCACCACACATTCCCATCTTTAACTACAACACTGGCGTTCAAACCAGACCAAATACTAAAGTAAAAGTCTATCCTTTCAACTAGCTAGTGTGGACACTGTCTTCACCTGGTTTCTAACTGATTGAAGGCTTGTACAGAAATCTTTAAGTCACAGCTGCCATCTTTCAGGTGAATCACCAAACTGCCCCCTCAAATAGATATAAAGGGCAATTTTCAAGAAGAGCAGGGGATTCTCCCCAGTGTCTCAGCCAATTTTTGTCCTTCAATAAGCATTATTAAAACAGATTATTTGGTCGTGATCAGATTTTATTTTGTGGGAGCTTGCTGTATGTACATTGGCTGCCTCATTTCCCTACATTGTACTAGTGACTGCACATCAAAAAGTATTTCATCTGCTGCAAAGTGCTTTGGATGTTCAGAGGTTGTAGAAAGTGCAATAGAAATGCAAGTCTTTCCTCCTTTCATCCTTCACATGAGATCAGTGAATGGCAGCAGCATTGGGCACTGACCCTGGTTAGTACAGCTCCACTGCTTAATCCCTCAATATACTGAACCATCAGGATACAGCAGATTTCATTTCTAATGAATACTGGTGCTCTTAAAGGATTTTTAATATGTTTTTGTTGTAAATGCAAATCCAAATCAACAATTTAATTTACGGTCTACTTCACAATCTTTTTAGCATATTTTCTCAGATCTAAAGAACTCAGTTTAATTACAATCATGTTTTAGCTCCGGGTGATGTATTACTTTAATTTAAGCCCCATTTCACATGCAGTGCAGTTACTAGGCATGAAGGTTTTAATTCCCCACTATTGTCTTGATGCTCAAGCAAATTAAGTTCCACTCTAAGTGATCCCTATGTAACCATATACGGTTACAACTGCAGCAATCCAGAGGCTCTTGTCAAATCATTTTCACACATCATTTTCAATGATCATTATCACTTGCAACAAGCAGAAATGCGCATCAAATGCAGACAAATTATAATAGCCAAGAAAATATTCATATCTGAAATAAAGCCACAAGGTTTCTAACCAGATTTTGTTTCACATAGCACATAAAATGTCACAATGGTGCAATATTTTGCAAAAAATATTCTCATATCAGCTTCTTAACAGCAACAAATTATTGCATTTAGAAAGTGCCTTTAACATAGTAAAATATTATAGGAGTGCTTTTAAACAATTTTTAGCACTGAACCACATAAGGAGATAATTAGGACAAAGGCTTGGTGAAAGGGGAGGGGGGTCTTAAGGAATGTCTTAAAGTAGGAAAGGGGGAGAGGGGGTGGAGACATTTAGGGAGAGAATTCTAGTACTTAGGGACCTAGCGGTTGGGTGGTCCAACTGCAAATGGTTGCGCAATTAGAATCAGCAATGCCAGATTTGGAGGGATTCAGGTTTTGGAGGGTTGGAGGGCTGGATGAGGTAACAGGGATAGAAAGGGGTGAGGTCATGAAGATTTATGATAAAAGGATGAGAAATTTCACATGTTAACAGAAATAATGCCTCAAAAGATACAAATAATTGACAAGCCAGGTCTGGTGATAACAGCTATCATTTGAGCAGATTGATAAATTGCACTGCAGTGGAATTACTCACGAGGGATCAAATACATTTGGCAGGAATTTTGTAGACAGAATAATGAGCATTATCAAGCAACAAATTAAAAGGAAAAACATCCATCCATTTATGAATTATTAATAGTACAGTGCTCTCATGCTGATTTAATTTTAATGCATGTACTCAGACTGACCAACTCACCCACAGAAACCTGAGAGGGGAGGTCACATACTGGTTCAGCAATACAATCTCCCATCTCTTTCCTTTTACTGTTCACTTTTGCAATTTCTCTCAGATAGATTAACAGAAAATAAGAGAATGGAACAAAGAGGGAAAACATCAGCTCCCATGACAAAATGGCTATTTTACTGCAATTAGGTGTTCAATCAGGGCTCTCACCTCCTCGATAAGTACTGACACAATTCCACTTAAACACGTACCTCTTATACATAACTCAATGGATACTGGGACAGTCCCACTTAAACACCTTGAAAGATTCTACGACAGCCCCATTTAAAACATCTCAGTAAATATTGGGACAGCTCCAATTACACATCCCTTTCTTATCAACATCTCTTGAGATAATGTGCAGTCCCATAACCAATTTCTTATTTGCTTAAAATGTAAGGATTGCTGGCAAGGCCAGCATTAGTTGTTCATCCATAATTGCCCTTGAGAAGGTGATTGCAGTGCAGAAATACATCTAACCAGGGTTGGAAATCCTTATGTTTCCTGATGACTCAGTCTTCAGTTTTCTCTCACTTCAAATCTGTTGTGTGGCATTTTATCAAATGCCTTTTGTAAGTCCACATAAACCACTTCAACATCATTAACTCACATCAACTCTCTCTGGCAGCATGGCGGCACAGTGGTTAACACTGCTGCCTCACAGCCCAGAAACCCGGGTTTAATTGCTGGCTTGGGTGACTACGCGGAGTCTGCACATTCTCCTCATGTGTGTGTGGGTATCCTGCAGGTGCTCCAGTTTCCTCCCACAGTCTGAAAGATGTGCTGGTTAGGTGCTTTGGCCATGCTAAATTCTCCCTCAGTGTACCCAAACAGACGCCAGAGAATGGTGACTAGGAGATTTCACAGTAATTTCATTGCAGTGTTAATGTAAGGCTACTTGTGACATAAAAAATAAACTTTAAAACTGTTACTTCATCAAAATATTCTAGAGAACTATTTAAACGTAGTTTTCTGTTAACAAATCCATGCTAGTTTTCCTTAATTAACCTATATTTGTGCAAGTAACCATTAATTTTTTCTTGAATTAACATTTCTAGAAGCTTTTCCACTGATGAGATTAAACTGACTAGTTTGTAGTTGCTGGGCTTATCTTAAAATCCATTTTTGAACAAGGATATAATATTTGCAATTTTCTAGTTTTCTGCACCATCCCAAGCCTAAGGAAAATTGGAAAATTATGGGCAGTGTCTCGGAGATTTCCCCTCTCATTTCCCTCAGTAGGGGAAAATCTAGACAATACAGACCATAATACAATACATATTAAAGATGATGGTAGAGAAAGGCATTCGAAAGGTGAAAAACAAAGTTAATAGATTAGAGAAAAACTGATTCAGAGGGACTGAGAATAGAACTTGGGAAAACAAAATGGGGAACAATACTGACGACAACAATGTAGAACAGCAATGGAAAACATTTAAAATGGTGTTCAACAGGAAGTAGGAAAATATATTCCACGAAAAAGAACAAACTAATCACGCATGAGACCCCATGGAGAGATAAAGGAATGAGGGAACAGCTGATGGTTATGAAAGAGGCATACATTAAGTATGAATTCAGCAGAAGAATGCATGATAAGAGAGTACAAAGAGGTTAGGAGAAAACAATTAGGAAGGCAAAGAAAAAACATGAAATTAAATTAACAAAGAACATAAAATAACAGTAAAATATTTTATAGGCACATCAATCAAAAAGACTGTAATGGGAATATGGCCATCAAGGGATAGGAAGGATAATACTACAACAGTACAGAATTTTAAATTATTTCGCTTTGGCATTTAGTAGGGGGATGGAACAGGTGCTCAGAATTTTACTGCTCACAGAACGGAATTCTCTGTTGGCCTCGGGTGGGATTTTATGAGCCTTGTCTGAGCGAGGTCGTAAAATCTCACCCACAGTATTAAATGCTCAGACGAGCCTTGAGGTAAGTGCATTTAAACTAAACAACTCAAAAAGGATAAAGCCCCTTGTGCACACAGATTATACATACATATTTTAAAATCTAGGGAAGAGATAGCAGAGTAATATACACATACTTAATAATCCATTAGAAAAAAGTGTAATTCCAGCGTTTGACAAATAGCTAATGTAATTCCTATATTTAAGAAGGGGGACAGAACAAGTCCAGGGAATTATAGACAAGTCAACTTAACATCAATGATAGGAAAATAAGGGAATTCTTACTAAAGGAGGGAGTAGGTGAATATCTAGAAATGATGATAAACATGAACAGTAAGCATGGATTTCAAAAGGGAAAATCTTGCTTCACCAACCTGACTAAATTTTTTATGGTAACAGAGTAGATAGTAGTAATGCACTACATGTAATTTATCTCGATTTTCAAAAGCCCTTTGATAAGGTGCCTCATGACAGACTATTAATAAAGTCAGAGAATGTGGAGTTGGGGACATACAGCAGAATAGCTGACTTCAAGACAGAAAGCAGAGAGTGGAATAAAGGGTAGTTACTCTTGATGTCAAAGCATTTGACGCCATCCAGGATGAAGAAGCTTGCTTGATTGGCACCCCATTCACCAGCTTCAGTGTTCACTCCTCCACCAACATACAGTGGCGACAGCATGTATCATGTACAAGATGCACTGCAGCAACTCACCAAGTCTCCTTCAAGAGCTGATTCCAAACCCATGACCTCTACTATCTCAAAGGACAAGGACCGCAATTAGATGGGAACACCACCAACTACAAACTCCCCTCTGTTAAATTCTCTACTACTGGGGTGCATCCCCAAGAACTCACAGTATTGACAGACGTTAGGGAATGCGGGTATTTATTGCAGAACTTATTCGCTCCACACTCCAAACAACAACTGCCTACTAGGGCGGTCCCTGGGCAGATCAGCACACAGCCAAGGTCACCTGACTCATTCTTTTAAGGGAGGCTGTGCCCAACATACATAATTCCCTCCAAGCCGCCCACCATCCTGACTTGGAAATATAATCGCTGTTCCTTTATTGTCACTGGGTCAAAATCCTGGTATTCACTCCTAACAGCACTGATATACCTACATCATATGGACTGCAGCAGTTCAAGAAAACAACTCATCACCAAGTTCTTATAGACAATTAGGAATGAACAATCACTGCTGGTCTAGCTAGTGACATGCCACGCCCCATGAAAGAATTTTTAAAAATCAGGGTGATAGAAGATGGGAAATGAAGTTCTTCCACAAGGCATTGTGCTGGGACCACTGCTGTTCACAATGTACATTAACTATTTGGATTATGGAATCAAAAACACCATTTCTAAATTTGCAGATGTCACCAAATTGTGGGGGAAGGTGAGTAATCAAACCTGAGGACTGCAACAAATTACAGAAGGACATTAATAAACTTGAAGGAATGACAAATAATTGGCAAATTAAGTTCAACATAGAAAAAACATGAGGAAATATATTTGATAGAAAAAATAGGAAGGTCACTTGTGACTTGGAAAGTGCAAGTAGATGAGGTAGAAGAAGAAAGGGATCTCAAAGAGTACAAATACACCAATCATTAAAAGTTGCGTTACAGATTAGCAAGACCTTTAAAAAAAGCAAACCAATACTTGAATTGAAAAATAGGGAGGTTACCCTGAACCTGTATTGAACCTCAGACTACACGTAGAATGCTGCGTACAGTTCTGATCGTCATATTATAAAAACCATGCTGAAGCACTGGTGACGATGCAGAAAAGATTCTCAAGAAGGTTAAATTTTAAAATTTATTAATTATTGTCAGAAGTAGGCTTACATTAACACTGCAATGAAGTACTATGAAAATCCTCTAGTTGCCACACTCCGGTACCTGTTTGCGTACACTGAGGGGGAGTTTAGTATGGCCAATACACCTAACCAGCACATCTTTCGGAGCATCCAGAAACCCACGCAGACACTAGGAGAGTGTGGACACTCCGCACAGACAGTGATCCATGCCAGGAATCAAACCCAGGTCCCTGGCGCTGTGTGCCATTGTGCTGCCCCAATGAAAAATATGTGGGTATATTACATATCAAGAAAGGATGGCAGGCTGGGTCATTATTCTCTTGAATAAAGGTGGCTGAGCACGACCTAATAGAGGTCTTTAAAAATTACGAAAGGTTTTGACAGTTGATGGTGAGAGAATGTTTCCTCTTGTAGGAAAGGGCATAAATAGAGGCCATCAGTATAAGATAGTCAACAAGAAATCAAATAAGGAATTCAAAATAAACCTCCATACTTGGAGACTGGCGAGAATGTGCAACTCACTAATCATAGGGGATAATTGAAGTGAATTATATGGATGCATTTCAGGGGAAACTAAATAAGCATATGAGGAAGTAGGGTTACGTTGATATATTTAAATGGGAGAAAGTTTGAGTGGATAAGTAATGGCATGAACTGAATGAGCTGAATAGCCTGTTTCTGTGCTATAGATTTTAAATAATCACTAATTAGAACTCTTCTAGTCTCAACACAAACTGAAGTCTCTCATTCCTGATACCAAGCTGCAATTCTCCACTGAACCTTTTCGAAAGCCTTGACGTGTTTTCTATAGTGTGATGTACAGAATTCGTCAACTGGGACTTAACCAGTGATTTACAAAGGTTTAGTGTAACTTCTAAATGAAAGGCAAGAAACCTTATGATAGATTGAAGGCATGAAAACATTTAGATTCCATTAACTATTCCAAAATTGATCCAATTATGCAGGACAAAATAAGGGCAGCTTCAATAGCATCATTTTCTGTTCAGCCAATAGCCCTTCTAAGAACCTGACAGTGAGAGATATCAAACATAAAGGATATCTTTTGGTGAGAAAATAAGGCAGAAATTTGATCCCTATTTCTTTAATTGTCAGATTGACAGATACAAAATGAAATAATTTTATACTGTTCTATGCAGCAGCACTAACCTTGGACTTCAAATTGTTGATATTCCTTTGTTTTAAGCAAAGGGTGTGCAAAGCAGGACCACGGAACTTGTGTACGAAGTCGCGGGATCAGGTAATGTGTCAGAAATCCAACTGTACCAGCCAAAGCATACAACACAACACCAAGAAAGGGCTGGAACAAAGAAAGATAATTAATTAGAATCAAGTGGTGGTTGTTAAAATAATCCAAAAACAATTTGGAATCTACAGTCTAACTTGAAAGACTGTGTTTTATATTTCCTTAATTAGTGATTCATGTTGAAACTATACTGAATGATGATTAGGGAAGAGAGCAGCCAACCTAGAAGATAAAAATGCACTCTTGTGCTCTCTAACCCAATCTGGCTCCGGCTCCAGCTGCATGTCTATTCTAAAATTCCTATGTCTTGTATGTTACTTCCCAAGTGCTAGGGTAAAAGGCATCATCAAACAGAAGCAGGATATTCTGTAACTGAAAAGTTAACATCCAGAATTGTGGTCCACACTGGTTAACAATAACATTGGCGGGAAAATGTTCAGGTCCTTCCAGTAGAAAGTCTAGTGGAACTAGGAAAAAAAAATGGACCTGAAAGATAATAATCCATAGAATCATAGACTCGCTACAGTGCAGAAGGAGACCATTCGACCCATCGAGTCTGCACCTATTCTCCGAAATTTCTAAATTCTCTGCCCTATCCTCGTAACACCTCGCATTTACCTTGGCCAATCCACCTAACCTACATGCAATGGGTGACATGGTGCTGTCTCTCAGCACCATGATTTGATCCCCAGCTTGGGTCAGTGTGTGTGTGGAGTCTGCACGTTTTCCCTGTGTCTGTGTGGGTTTCCTCCAGGTGCTCTGGTTTCCTCCCACAATCCAAAGATGTGCATGTTAGATGGATTGGCCATGTTAAATTGCCCTTTAGTAGCAGGGGACTAACTAGGGCATCAGGTTGTGGGGATAGGGCATTGGTGGGGTTGTGGGTGGTGCAGATCAAAGGGCTGAATGGCCTTCTTCTGCATTGTAGGATTCTATGAAAAGTTCTATATATCTTGGGACACTAAGGGGTAATTTAGCATGGCCAATCCACAAGTCTCTATTCCCGGTGCCATGGGCTAGCAAGTACAGAAAAAAGATGATTGTGCAGGTAAATGTATGGATGGAGGTGGGCGGCTTCAAGTTCTTGGAACATTGGAACTGGTTCTGGGGGATGGACCACCCGGACAACATGGGCAGGTTGTACATGAACAAATGTTAATATTCTCACTTACAGGTTAACCAGTACTATCGAGGAGAATTTAAACACAGTTGGCAACAGGAGGGGAAACAGAAAATAGCAGGAAAGAGCAGAAATTAGATCATAAAACAGAGAGAGACAGCACAAAAATTAGAATCATCCCAAAAATGGCAAGAACCAGATTCAGGAATGAAAGGGTTAATAGCCAGACAAGTTTAAAAATCGCACAGGCTGAAAAGCAAAAGTCTTCTTATAACAGCCTTCACAAACAGACAGAAAGACCATTAGTTTGGCAAAGCACTGAAATCAACATCTGTAACTGGAAAATGGAAGTGATCCAAATACAGAAATGAGCTGTACTATGAAGTTTTCACGAAGATTAGAAATTATAATAAAGCAAGTGTAAAGTGATTGTGATTGGTTTATGCTAATTACTTGTAATCAATTTTGAAAACTTTAATTGCCTTTGTAGCTTGGAATACACCACTCTGGCTTGTTACAGGAATGTGAACTCTAGCTTCCCAGTGTCCTTACTGCAGCTTGTATTAAAACAGCTGATTAAGAGAACTCTGTGACTTGTCTGGGTACTCAAAGGGAAAAGTTGTGACCAATTAAAAGGCTGCCATCAAATCCCACAAAAGGAAAATAGCAAAAATGACAAAGGAAATATTAAATTCTATGTATCTCAATGTCTACAGCAGGGGTGGCCAAATTTCCTCAACCTTAGACCACAGACGATAATCTTCAGATACTGAAGAACCAAAGGCCATGGATAACCTTTACAGACACATTTTTATTACTACTGCACACAATTTTGTGAGGAAATACATTAATAAAAATTTAAGTGCAAATAGTACAAAAAGTATATGCATGTTTTCATTTGCCCTTAAGTTTTCTCCTATCTTCAATAACCATTAAGTACATATAGCACAGTTTCTAAATCTGAATTGTTATATTCTACTCATGTTCAATTAGTTGGTTTGCTTAAAATACCACTGAGCATCATCACGTGCATGCACAACAGTTAACTGATCGGTGTAATTCCAGGAACTCTAGAACAAGACATAATAGTCATAAGACAAGGTGTGGCAGATTTAAAAAGAAAGATGAGGAGAAATTACTTTTCTCAAAGGCTCATGAATCCGTGGAATTCCCTACCCCAGTAAGTGACGGATGCTGGAACTTTGAGTACCTTTAAAGAAGTGGTGTGCAGATTTTTAATTAGTATGGGTTTGAAGGACCATGGTAAATAGGCAGGAGAATGGAGTTGAAGCCCAGATGAGATCAAACATGGCTGTATTGCCTACTCTTGCTCCTAGTTCTTATGATTCTTTCACTGAACAGGGCCAAACAGCACAATGGATTTGACTGCTGTGGATAGTTTAGTTGGGTTTTTAATCACTGCCCGAGTCATTGTACTAGAGCCAATTTATGGGTTTAATGAACTGCATCCGGTTGGTTACCTCCCTCCAAAGCTGCACTCTATGTCTAAAAGAACTGCATGTGGCACACAAGCCATTGTTTGGTTTCCCATGGTCTGTAGTGTAACTAATAAGGTTTGTGAGTTACAGGCAAAAATTGCTGAATCTATTTGGCTTCAGTTGAGGAACAGAAGGGGAGCTGTTACACTGTTGGGAATTTTTTAATAGAGCTCCAAATTGTGTGAAGGAAATAGATGAGCAAATGTCAAGCTCATGTGACAAAAATAGAGTAGTGATATTAGAAGACTTTAATGACCTTAATATAGATTGAGAAAAACAATTGTAAGGATAGGTGAGAATAGGAATTTCTGATGCGCACACAGGGAAAACTACTTGACTAACATCTATTGCTGAAAAAAGACATATATATAGAGTGTTGATTAATTGGCAAGTGGACTCTGATTGGTAGAGACATTGCCTTAGAGAATGCATCACCTAATGGTGACTCGCAGTTAGCTGCAAAACACGTTGAAAATTTGAACCAGGCAGCTTGACTCTGATAGGTCAAGACACTGCCCTGAGGAGTGCACGGATATGACTTATTTTGTTTGGGTGAAATAGGCACAATATGTGTACCTGATTTTTCAGATTGCAAAGAACAGCGCCATATGTCACTGTTAACTTTTAGCCCACTGAGGATAATTTAGCAAGTGTTGTTGCAGAATCGCACCTAACTTTGGAAACTGTGTTTGAAGTTTTGCAAGTACATACTGGTTGTGTGCAGTCCGTTGTGAACAGTGGAAGGGACATTCTGTTTGAGATGATCTGCCAGTTTACAGTCCCAAAAACGGGAAAAGTACAGGCGGTCCCCAACCAGCCTGTAGTTTTTTTTTTAAACTGATCATGTGCCCTTTAAAAAGGGGTTCTGATCTCCCAGCAGCTGATGTAACTGGCAGGGTGGGCTCATTCAGAACCTACCATGGCAGCAAGATGCCGTGGGATCTCCTCCCTTTCATTTTTTTGCCTAAGTATTTGAAAATGCAGCGGGAAAAACCCGGCAAGTGCTCTGCTTTTCCTACCTGAGATAACACTTAGAGAAAACATTAGAAGTTACCACCCATGGAATATACAACTTGAACTTTTACTCCTTCAGAATAGAAATATGACAGGAAGATGCAAATCAGCCTTTGGAGCCTCTTCCACCACTTGATTAGATCAGGCCAATCTGTAAATTAACCTCATCTACCCATCTTGGTTGCATGAATCTTAATACCCTGACCTAACAAAACTCTATCAATCTCAGTTTTGATACTTTCACTTGGCCCCCTGTCTCAACAGGTGTGTGTATGTGTTTGTGTGTACGCACGCACGTAAGGGGAGACGGAGGGGAGGGGGGAGAGAGAGTGTGTGAGAGAGAGCGAATGGCGTGCATGTAAGAAGCAAGAGTGGGGAGACAAGTTGGCTTAAGATAACTGGCATTAATGTTTCAGGGAAGGCTCCATAACCCACATAGCCTGAGGCAAGCCATTCAAAGGTCCATTGATAATCAGCAGGACAGAAAAGTTCTGTTGGTCACAAGGGCTGTAAAATTCTGTCCCACAAGAAATGGTTTCTCTCTATCCATTAATACCAGCGAAAAAGAATTATTGGAATATGCAACCATTGCAGTGATTGGGAAAGAGATACTTGTAGTCCTGAAATTTAGGAGGACCAGGCCTAGAACTTTTTAAAATTCATTTTATTGGATGTGAACATCAGTGGCTAGGCCACCATTTATTGCCCATTCCTACTTGCTCTTGAGAGGGTAGTGGTGAGCTGCCTTCTTGAACTGCTGTGGTCCTAGTGGTGTAGGTGTATGCACAGTGCACAGAGTTATGTTGCAGTAGTCAGTATAGGGCACTCTCAGGGCAGACCTCAAGTAAAACTCCTCTTCTATAGGGCCATTTTCTTCATTCATTCCAACCTCAAGAAAACTGCTTCTGTCAATTTTTGATTTTCCACAAGCAATACTAAACATGACCAGGTGAGTTAGTTTTTTAAGTTTTGTTTCATAACTCACATATGTAGAAAATGTGTCAAGAACAATTTATTCATTTAAGACACCTGTTGAAAAAGAGTGTCTTTCAGATCAATAGGGCTGGATACAATTCTTTCCCATCTAGGGAAATTTTGATAAAGGGGCAGTGCTTGCCCATTGTGAACAGTGGAAGGGATATACTGTCTGATATGATCCACCAGTCTACTGTTCCAAAGACAGGCAAAGTACATGCAGTACCCAATCAGCTTGCAGTTTTTTAAAATTGATCAGGTGCCTTTTAAAAGGGGGGCCCTGATCTTTCAGAATCTGATGTCGGCGGCAAGGTCTCATTCAGAACCTGCCGTGGCAGCATGACGTTTTGCCATCTCCCTCCCTTCCAATTTTTTCCGAAGTATTTGAAAATGCGGCGGAAAATCCAAAAAGAGCTCTGCTTTTCCCACCTGAGATAACACTTAGAGAAAACATTAGAACTACAAAGAATATACAGCCTGAACTTTTAATTCACTCCTTCAGACCAGTTGAACCACTCAGCTCCAAGAGGGTAGATTTTAAAAGTTTCTATTGAATGGACTGTCAATGAATAAAAATCAGGAATATTTTGATTAAATTTTGCTCTTTAATTTTTTTGAGCAAATCAAAAAGAGAAGTCCTTTGACGAATGCTTTGAAATGTCAATGTTCTGTTTTAAGAGTTTTCTTCTAGTGTCTATGATTTTGCAGGTTCCGCAGTTTAGCGAGTGGAATTTTCACCCTTCCTGCGCTGTGAGCAGAAATGTCTCAAACATGTCCAGATGGTGTAATAGCTCTTGTTCAAGTGCAAACATAAATATAATTCAACTGATCCTTACACATTTTGAAAACATTAAGCTGCAATACATTGTGCCAATAAAACTGAAGTGCCAACAACATGGAAGAATAGTCAGTATGAATATATACCTTCAATGAAAGGAAAACAGTGGTTGCACTGATTGCAAAGGTTAGAAGGGTAATCACTGCACACATAACAAGATCAGATTTCAGGACTTCTCTCTGCAAAGACACAAATACATTTTAGCATTTTTCTGAAACAAAAACAATTCCAAGTGTTATTTTTAAACCTATTGAACAACATAAGAAATAGGAGCAGGCGTATACCATGCAGCACCTCGAGCCCAATTCATCACTCAATACGATTATGACTGATCTTTCAGAATTTTGTACATTTCAATGAGATCAGCTCTCATTCTTCTGAACAACAGAATTCAGATTCAATTTGCTCAGCCTCTCATCATAGCACACCACTCTCATTCCAGGAACCAATCTATTCGCTATACCATCTCCAAAGCATATTTCTTCTTCCTGAAATATGGAGACCAAAACTGCGCACAGTACTCCTGGTGTTGTCTCACCAAAACCCTTTATAATTGTAGTAAATGCTACCTGTGTATATCCAAGTCTTTCTAATTACCAACATTTAGAAGTTTCTTTGTCTCTTTTGTCTATGTCATTAATGTAGTCTGTGAGTTACTGACAGTCCAGCACTGATCCTTGTGGCATTCCACTAGTTACAGCCTACAATGTGTAAATGCTTTGTTTATCCCTCCCCTCTGTTTCCTGTCCATTTACCAATTTTACATTCATAGAAACCATAGAAAATTACAGCTCAGAAACAGGCCTTTTGGCCCTTCTTGTCTGTGCCAAACCATTTTTTGCCTAGTCCCACTGACCTGCACTTGGACCATATCCCTCCACACTCCTCTCATCCATGAACCTGTCCAAGTTTGTCTTAAATGTTAAAAGTGACCCCGCATTTACCACTTTATCCAGCAGCTCATTCCACACTCCCACCATTCTCTGCGTGAAGAAGCCCCCCCTAATATTCCCTTTAAACTTTTCTCCTTTCACCCTTAACCCATGCCCTCTGGTTTTTTTCTCCCCTAGCCTCAGTGGAAAAAGCCTGCTTGCATTCACTCTATCTATACCCATCAAAATCTTATACACCTCTGTCAAATCTCCCCTCATTCTTCTACACTCCAGGGAATAAAGTCCTAACCTATTCAATCTCTCTCTGTAACTCAACTTCTCAAGTCCCGGCAACATCCTTGTGAACCTTCTCTGCACTCTTTCAGCCTTATTTACATCCTTCCTGTAATGAGGTGACCAAAACTGCACACAATATTCTAAATTCAACCTTACCAATGCCTTATATAACCTTACCATAACATTCCAACTTTAATACTCGATCCTCCAATTTATAAAGGCCAATGTACCAAAAGCACTCTTTACGACCCTATTCACCTGTGACTTCACTTTTAGAGAATTCTGTACCTGTATTCCCAGATCCCTCTGTTCAACTGCACGCTTCAGAGTCCTACCATTACTACTATGTAATGTACTTTCCAAAGTGCAATACCTCACACTTGTCTGCGTTAAATTCCATTTGCCATTTTTCAGCCCATTTTTCTAGTTGGTCCAAATCCCTCTGCAAGCTCTGAAAACCTTCCTCACTGTCCATTACACCTCCAATCTTTGCATCATCAGTGAATTTGCTGATCCAATTTACCACATTACCATCTAGATCATTGATATAGATGACAAACAACAATGGGCCCAACACCGATCCCTGCGGCACACCACTAGTCACAGGTCTCCATTCAGAGAAGTAATCCTCCACAACCACTCTGGCTTCTTCCATTGAGCCACTGTCTAATCCAATTTACTACCTCCCCATGTATACCTAACGACTGAACCTTCCTAACTAGCTTCCCATGAGGGACCTTGTCAAAGGCCTTGCTGAAATCCAGGTAGACAACATCCACCGCCTTCCCTTCATCCACTTTCCTGGTAACCTCCTTGGAAAACTCTAATAGATTGGTCAAACATGACCTACCACGCACAAAGCCATGTTGACTCTCCCAAATAAGTCCCTGTCTATCCAAATATTTGTAGATCCTATCCCTTATCACATCTTCCAATATCTTGCCAACCACTGACGTCAAACTTACTGGCCTATAATTTCCCGGATTTCTTTTGGAACCTTTTTTAAACAACGGAACAACATGAGCCACCCTCCAATCTTCTGGCACCTCCCCCGTGAATACTGACATTTTAAATATGTCTGCCAAGGCCCCTGCAAGTTCACTACTAGCCTCCCTCAAGGTCCATGGGAATACCCTATCCGGTCCTGGGGATTTATCCACTCTGATTTGCCTCAAGACAGCCAGTACCTCCTCCTCTTTAATCTGTAAAGGTTCCATGACCTCCCTACTTGTTTGCCCTACTTCTGTAGACTCCATGTTCGTTTCCTCAGTAAATACGGATGCAAAAAACCCATTTAGTATCTCCCCCATCTCTTTTGGTTCCAAATATAGTCTAACACTCTGGTCTTCAAGAGGACCAATTTTATCCCTCACTATCCTTTTGCTCCTAACATACCTGTAGAAGCTCTTTGGATTTTCCTTCACTCTGTCTGTCAAAGCAACCTCATGTCTTCTTTTAGCCCTCCTGATTTCCCTCTTAAGTAGCTTCTTGCATTTTTTATACTCCGCGAGCATCTGATCTGTTCCTTGCTGCCTGTACATTTCACACAACTCTCTCTTCCTCTTGATCAGTGTTACAATCTCCCTCAAGAACCAAGGTTCCTTATTCCTATTTACTTTATCTTTAACCCTGACAGGAACATACAAACTCTCCACTCTCAAAATTTTTCCTTTGAAGGCCTCCCGCTTTCCATTTATAGCCTTACCAGAGAACAGCCTGTGCCAATCCACACTTCCCAGATCCCTTCTCATTTCATCAAATTTGGCCTTTTTCCAGTTCAGAATGTCAACCCGAGGTCCAGATCTATCCTTATCCATGATCAGATTGAAACTAATGGCATTATGATCGCTTGATCGGAAGTGTTCCCTCACACTCACATCCATCACCTGCCCTAATTCATTTCCCAATAGGACATCCAATATCGCATCCTCTCTAGTTGGCACCTAATATATCCACCCTAATATATTACCTATATTACCTCCAATTCCATGAGACATTGGCCGGAGTTCACCAACCTTGCCTGCAGCTGAGATTCTCTGGTCTCACAGCACAGAATGAAGATTTGGTTGAGCGCCAAGTTTTCTGTTCTTGGTAGCAGCAGTGGCATAAGAACATAAGAAATAGGAGCAGGAGTAGGCCATCCAGCCCTTCGAGCCTGCCCCGCCATTCAATAAGATCATGGCTGATCTGTCGTGGCTCAGTTCCACTTTCCCGCCCTCTCCCCATAACCCTTAATCCCCTCTCCTATCAAAAACCCATCAACCCGCGTCTTAAAAATATTTAGCGAGGCAGCCTCCACCACTTCAACGGGCAGAGAATTCCAGAGATTCACCACCCTTTGAGTGAAGAAGTTCCTCCTCAACTCCGTTCTAAACCGCCCCCCTTTTATCTTGAGGCTGTGCCCCCTAGTCCTATTGTCTTTTTTGAGCGGGAAGAGTCTTTCCACCTCTATCCTATCCATCCCATTCATCATCTTATACGTCTCAATGAGATCTCCTATCATTCCTCTAGACTCTAACGAGTACAAGCCCAGTTTATTCAGCCTCTCCTCATAGCTCAACCCCCTCAACTCCAGTATCAGCCTAGTAAACCTCCTCTGCACTCCCTCCAAGGCCAAAATATCTTTGCGCAGGTGCGGCGCCCAAAAATGCACACAGTACTCCAGTTGCGGCCTCACCAATGCCCTATACAGCTGCAGCAAGACCTCCCTACTTTTATATTCAATCCCCTTCACTATGAAGGCCAGCATCCCATTCGCCTTCCTGACCACCTGCTGCACCTGCAAGCTGGGTTTTTGCGACTCATGCACAAGGACCCCGAGGTCCCTCTGCACCGTCACCTGCTGCAGTTTTTCGCCCCATAAGTAATAGTCCTTCCTACCATTCTTCCTACCAAAGTGGACCACTTCACACTTGCCAACATTAAATTCCATTTGCCATTTCCTGGCCCATTCGCCCAGCCTATCTAGATCCTTCTGCAGACTCTCCACACCCTCCGCACAATTTGCCGTTCCCCCAATCTTGGTGTCATCAGCAAATTTCGACACTCTACACTCGGTTCCCTCCTCCAGATCATCTATATAAATGGTAAAAAGCTGAGGCCCCAGCACCGACCCCTGGGGCACTCCACTAGTCACCATCCGCCAATCCGAATAGCACCCGTTGACCCCCACTCTCTGCCTCCTATTTGACAACCAATCCTCTATCCACGCTAACACCCTACCCCCAACTCCATGTCCCTCGACCTTCTGCAATAACCTCTTGTGAGGCACTTTGTCAAACGCCTTCTGAAAATCTAGAAAGACCACATCCACCGGCTCTCCTCTATCCACCGCCCTAGACACATCCTCATAGAACTCCAGTAAATTTGTCAGACACGACTTCCCTTTAATGAAACCGTGCTGCGTCTGCTCTATCAAGCAATTCCCTTCAAGATGCCTCGCAATTTCCTCCTTAGTGACAGATTCTAACATTTTACCTACCACAGACGTTAAACTAACCGGCCTATAATTCCCCGCCTTTTGCCTGGCACCTTTCTTAAACAACAGCGTAACATTAGCCGTTTTCCAATCATCCGGCACTTCCCCGGAATCCAGCGACGTTTGGAAAATAACCACCAAGGCATCCACTATCACCTCCGCCATTTCTTTCAGAACCCTCGGATGCATTCCATCCGGTCCTGGGGACTTGTCCACAATCAGCCCCTCCAGTCTGTCGAGCACCGCCTTTCTAGTAACAGTAATGTCATTAAGACCCTCCAGTCCTACCACCTTTCCATCGCTAACACCCGGCAAATTATTCACGTCCTCCTCCGTGAAGACAGAAACAAAAAAGTTATTCAATACCTTAGCCATATCCCCATCCCCTACCACTAGGTCCCCTTTCTCATCCTCTAAAGGACCAACATTCACCCTAGCCAGCCTCTTCCTTTTTATATATTTATAAAAACTCTTGCTATCCTTTTTTATATTAAGCGCTAGCCCAGCTTCATAGTTTCTCCTACCCTTCCTTATCAACTTCTTTGTCAATCTTTGTTGACATTTAAACCTCTCCCAATCCTCTTCTCGCCCACTACTCTTAGCTACTCTAAATTCCTCCGCTTTTAGTTTAACACTTTCCTTCACCTCCTTCGTTATCCACGGCTTATTACCTCTCCTCCTACGGTCCTTTTTGACCATTGGAATAAATTTCCGTTGAGCACCAAGAAAGATCTCCTTAAAGATCCTCCACTGCTCCTCAACAAACCCTCCCAGTCCACATTCGCCAATTCTTCTCTCATCCTATCGTATTCCCCTCTATTCAAACAAAGGACGCGTGTCCGGGAACCCACTTTCTCCTCCTCCATCTGCACCAGAAACTCCACCATACAATGATCACTCTCCCCAAGAGGATCCTTCACCACAAGGTCCCTAATTCTACCCGCTTCATTACATTACACCAGATCCAAGATAGCTCGCTCCCTCGTCAGCTCCAACACACACTGTTCGAGGAAACTATCCCGGCAGCATTCCAAGAACTCTTCCTCGAGCCCCCCACGTCCAACATGGGTCGACCAATCAACATGCAGATTGAAATCCCCCATAACTACGGCCATCCCATTCCTGCACGCCGCACTTATTTGCGCGTTAACAGCCCGCCCCACCTCCAGATCATTATTCGGGGGCCTATAGACTAATATATGCAAGATATATTTGCATATATATTTGCATATATATATATATTTGCATGATATGCAAGACTGGAGATTTCAGACACTCATCATGTGTATTTTGTGTGGTATTCTATCAAATTTTTTTGGAACTCCAAGTGTACTACTTCTGCTGGTTCCCCTCTGTCTACCCTATTAGTTACATCCTCAAAACTTGCTAATAAATTTGTCAAACAGGACTTCCCTTTCATCAAACCATGGTGACTTTGTCTAATTATAATATGATTTATAGGTGCATTTTTAAGACTTCCTTAATAATAAATGCCAGGATTTTCCTGATAACTGGTGTTAGGCTAAAAGGCCTGTAGTTCCCTATTTTCTCTCTCCCTTTCTTGAAGATCCATGTTACATTTAGTAACTTTCAATCTGCTGGAACTATTCCAGAATCTAGGGAATTTTAAAAAATATCTTAGTGCCATCTACCTACCTTGGTTCTGTAACCCTTAATACTCATAACTAATAAAAATCTATTAATCTCAATTTTGAATTTTGCAATTGATGGGAGAGATTTCCAGATTTCCTCTAACTTTTCTGTGTAGAACTGCTTCCTGATATCACCCCCGCCCCCCAAAATAGCCTAGCTGTAACTTTAAGATTTTATCCCCTTGTTCTAGACTTCCCTGACAGGGGAATTAATTTGTCCCTATCTCCTCTATCAAATTCTTTTATCATCTTAAACATCTCAATTAAATCATCGCCTTTTAATCATCTTTGCTTGAGAGATTACAAATCAAGCTGATGCTTGATTTAACCCTTTCAATCCCTGTATTCAGATTTGATTCTAGAATAAGACTGTTAGGATATTCAACTCCATAGTATAATTTGGGATATTTTAATTGTACCAAAACAGCACTATTGTCAAATCATCATACATTGATAATTAACTGTGAGAAGGGACATATACTATGGGCGCCATGGTGGCACAGTGGTTAGCACTGCTGCCTCACAGCGCCAGGGATATGGGTTGATTCCTGGCTTGGGTCACTTGTGGAGTTTACACATTTTCCCCTTGTCTGCATGGGTTTCCTCTGTGCTCCAATTTCCTCCCACAGTCTGAAAGGCGTGCTGATTAGGTGCATTGACCATGCTAATTCTCCCGCAGTGTACCCGAATAGAGTGTGGCCACTAAGGGACTTTTTTACAGTAGCTTCATTGCACTGTTAATGTAACCTACTTGTGACAATAATAAATAAACTTTGAAATACCACAGAATTCCTCAGTTTTTCAGGAAGAACATCCTTGCTTTCTGACAGAGGATGTTCTGGATTCTGGACTTCCAATTCATTGAACAACTTGGAGCGAATGAGAGACCTGCAGTGAAATAAAACACCCAATTATATAGTAGCATGGCTATGCCAATCTGATTAAACAATCCATGTCAAGAATTCTAGATTTCCACTAACCATTGTGTTGTGTTGCAAGGTCACTGACCTGAAATGTTAACTTTGTTTCTCTTCAAAAGTGGTGCTAACGCACTGAGTATTTCCCGCATTTTCTGTTATTACAACATTTATCTTAGTTGCAAAACAGAGCCACCCCTGCCCCCTTCTATTTTCATTGGTGCAGTCATTAACAATTTAACTAGGTGAGTCAATCAGATCCACGATCAAGGATTCCTTCAAGCAAACGGACATCTGAAACCTTCCTTTTAGCGCTCAATCAATAACAACTGTGGGGAATCTGATCAAAATTACTTACATCAACACTGCTGGCTCACTGCTTTGTCTGCTGAGGTGGTAGGAACAAGCAATCAGCAGTCCACAGTAAGCAGAAAATAGCACCGGAATGTGCTGCGTATCCCACGGTTTCTGCAATAAAAGAAATAAAAGCTACATCCTCACTTTTTTCATTAAATATCCAACAGCTCTTTATCAATTTATATTGTAAGTGGAATCTTTAATTTAAAAAATTGTTTTTTTTATTGTTTATTTACTATTGTCACAAGTAGGCTTACATTATCACTGCAATTAAGTTACAGTGAAAATCCCCTATTCGCCACACTCCGGTGCCTGTTTGGGTACACTGAGGGAAAATTTAGTGTGGCCAATGCACCTAACCAACATGTCTTTTGGACCTTTGGAGGAAACTGGGGTACTTGGAGGAAACCTAGACACGGGGAGAATGTGCAGACTCTGCACAGACAATGATCCAAGCTGGGTCCCTGGCACTATTGGTCGAGCAGTGGTAACCACTGTGCCACCGTGCCGCCCAATCAGCTACAAAGATAAGTTCAAGCCTTAAGGATGTGATTGTAATAGAAAGGGTGTAGAGAAGATTCCCCAGCATCTTACCTGGGCTAAAGTTTCGATAGGCTGGGGTTGTTTTCCTTGGAGCAGAAAAGGTTGAGGGGTGACCTAATTGAAGTGTACAAAATTATGAATTGAAAGAAACTTTCCCCCTTAGTAGAGGAGTCAATAACAAGGTAGAGAGCAGGAGATTTAGAGGGGATTAAAGGAAAAATCTTTTCACCTAGAAGGTGGTAGGAATTTGGAATTCAAACTGCCTAAAAGGCTAGTAGAGGCAAGAACCCTCACAACATTTAAGAAGCATTTAGATGAGCACTTGAAATGCCACAGCATACAAGACTATGGACCAAATGCTGAAAAATGGGATTAGAACAGGTAGGTGTTTGATGGCCGGCATAGACATGATGGCCTGAAGACCTCTTTCCTCTTTCTGCGCTGTAAAACTCTATATGCAGGATTTTAGGGCCTCGCTTGCCCCAAAACCGTAATATCCTACCTGAGGTCAATGAAACTCTCCATGGTTCGCCCCTCTCCTGTTCCAATTCCCGTGGTGGGCGGGACATAGAATTCCGGCTTATGACTCTATGACGTGAGTCAAACTTATTTTAGAGCACTTTAGACTTGGAGGTGAATGGATCATGACTTCAAAACAATTAAATGGTTGGATAGCATCTCTATTAGTAGGTTATTCTAATTTAACAAGTTGCGGAGGAGCAGAGGGCAGGAGTTCAAACTGTGTAATACTAATAGACTGAATGTTGAGTTGTTCTTTTCCCAGCGACGTTAACACATTGCTGATTAGTATGATGGTACTGACTCTTTGCATATCCTCAAGATGGAGCTAAACCAGTTCCTAACTGGGGTAGAGGTCATGTCATTCGGAAAGCTTTATAGATAAGACTTGCACCTCGCAATCTCCTGGGCTGATTTCAAATACCTGAGGAGTCTGGCCATTTTCTGGGGAAGAAGTTAAGTTTGAATTCCCTCATTGATTTTTTTGCTGACTACCTTATATTGATAAGCTCTAGTTTTTCTCTTCTCCACACCGTGAAAACATTTGGGATGTGATTTTCCCACCCCACCATGCTGGTCGAGTAGCATAGTGAGGTGGAAAATTCCAGCCCTTTAACTCCCCCCTCCCCTCCCACTGGTGTAAATGGCCTGATAGCCTCTGTGTTGCACAGAATGCTGTAAATTCATTTAACGAATCTTGTCCAAAGGTCAGGCTGGGAAACCTCCCATTGGGCACTTAGAACTTTCTGGGGGAAAATCATGCCCTTGATCTGTGTGTACTCAATCAAAACCTCTCATAATTTAAAAAACTTCTATAGGTCACCCATAATCCTTCCCTTTTCAACAGGAAAGAGACCCAACATATAGTATCCTATGTTTTATTACTAGGAGCATAGAGTACAAATCAAGGAGATTATGTTAAACCTGTAAAAAACACAGTTTGGTCTCAACTGGAGTGTTGGGTCACGTTCTGGATACCACAATTTAGGAAGGATGCAAAGACATTAGAGAAGATGGAGAAAGGATTCATGAAAATGGTTCCAGGAATGAAGAATTTCAGTTACAGAAGCAGATTGGAGAAATTGGAACTGCTTGCTTTAGAGAAAAGGTTAAGAGGGGGAGATTCCTTCGAGGTATCCAAAATCACGAGCAGTCTGGACAGAAAAATCTGTTCCCATTGTTGGAAAGATCAAGCGCAAGTGGGCACAGATTTAGTCTAATTGGCAAAAGAAGCAATGGTGGTATGAAGGAAAACCTTTTCATGCAGTGACTGGTTAGGATTTGGAATGCACTGCTTGAGCAGTGTGTGGAAGGAGTTGCATTAAGCTATTCAAAAGGAAGTTGAATTATTTTCTGAACAGGAAGAATAATCAAGGCTACATGAAGAAGATGGGGGAGTGACACTAGATGAAGTGTTTCTTTGGAGAGCTAGTACAATAAGCTAAATGGCCTCCTTCAATGCTGTAACCACTCTGCGATTCATTTAAGCTTCAACAATATTATTGTTCCAATTTATTTTGGTTGCTGACTTTACTTCCAGTGGCTTCCAAATTAGGTTTTTGCCCAAACATCCAATTAACAGCTTACCTTTACTGTGCCAACACATAAAGCATACAGCAGCGATACAGCAAGTAAACTGCGGGAAAAGCCATACAGTGATGAGATTAGCCCTGTCGCAGCTGAAAGACACAGGTATTATGCATGTTATTTTATGGTTAAATGTCACAAATTCCTCCAAGCCAATAATCACCACACCATCCCCTCTAGTTAACACAGGCTGCAAGTTCCTCCAAAGCCACATTTCCCCCTGTCCTGATGGAACAGAGGTGCATAAGTAAACCCAAGAGATAATAACCAAATAGGCTTGAAAATTGCAAATGATTTGGAATGTAGATCAATGTGAGGTAGTGCATTTTGGTAGGAAGAATAAAGAGATAATAAGTATCTAAATGGGGCACAGAAGCAGAGGGATATGAGAATGCTAATACAAAAGTTCCTAAAAGCGGTAATGCAGGGTAAGACAATAAAAAAATCAAACCTAGCACTGGAATTCATTTTCAGAGGGATAGAATTGAGAAATCAGAACTAATGCTAAACTTACAATGAATGTTTATTGGACCACACCTGGAGTTCTGCTCTTCATTTTATAAAAAAAACACTGGTGAAAGTACAAACAAAAAACAAGGATATGTTACAACTGGGAAGTTAAAACTAATCAGCAAAGATTGAACAGGCTAGGGCTCTTTTCTCTAGAACCAAAAGTCGGCCTAATAAAAGTATCTTTAAATTATGAAAGGGTTTAATAGGATAGACGTACAGAAGTTATTTCCTTTTACAGTGAGAGCAAAACTAGAGGTCATAAATATAAGATAATCATTAATAAATCTAATGGAGGTATGATAACCTTCACCAGGCCCTCTGGGAATTAATGATTGATCTTCCTGTGGGACTCATTGAGCATCAGTTCCCTGATAACAAAGTTAAGACTTGCTAGGCTGGAACTTAATACCTTTTAGAAGGCTTGGGTAATAATGATGTTAGAGAGTAGAATGCAATTGGCTAAAGTATGTTATTAATGATTGATTTATATTGAAGATGATTTGATCATAACTAACAGAGGTGGGAACATTACATTTGAGAAATGTATAATTGATCAATCCATGCATTTTAACTTCAGAGTTATATTGGAAAGCTGAGGCTTCCCTGTAGAGAGCATTGGATTGACCCATGTTATCTCTCCCTTCGATCGTTGGTTAATATATATATGTCTTTAAACCGAGACACTTGCATGTGTCTGTATTGGCTGAAGTTTTGGCAATACCGAGCCTCCAGACAACCCTGCAACACGGTGGATACATTGATAGGATATGACGTCAGATGGTAGGGGGCTCATGTGGAGCAAAAAAGACCTGCATGGGTGTGTTCAGCTGAATGGTTTGTTTAGATGTTGTACATTCCCTGTGGCTCCATTTAAATAATCTAACATCAAATACACGAAGTCAGTCCACAATTAAATTGCACACATGATATACTGGAAACGACTTCCGTTTGATGACAGAGAAATCACATTGATTACATATTCTTATTGGATTAACTAGGAATAATTCTCTGTATTTTCTAATTATCCACTGCCTGTACTTTATTACTTGCCTAATAACAGAGAAGAGATAAATCAGTTAGTCCCAGCAGTAATAACCCAAGTCAAATGAGACATTATGATGCTGACTGCTTGCAGTTTGGAAGTAGCCCTGATTAAAATTAGAAGCAGCGACTGGGGAGGGAGGGGATGGTATCCAGGCAATAAGCTGAGGAAAGAAATGATACAGGCATTAATTCTGGCATTACAGGCTAATGGGGAAAACAGGAGAAGAGTAGTGATAGTTCTTTAGAGTTCAAAACAATGAAAGATGCTGTGATATAACAAACTTCTGAAGCCAACAGAATACAAGTGATTCATTAAATTGTTGCTATACTTTAGGAAGATGTAGGATGATTTGACAGATGTTCGTAAAATAATGAAGGAACTAGATAACGTTAACGTGAACCAATTATTTTGTCTGATGATGCTTGGGAGCAGCAGGGGTAATCCTTATAAATTATGCAAAGACATATTTAGGCTCTATGTTAGGTGATTGTTTTTCTATTCTGAGAATAATGGACCCCTGGAGCAGGCTGTCAGCTGGCACAGTGAACACCAAAGCACTGGATTCCTTCAAGAGAGAGTCGGATCTGTTTCAGGATAAAATGGAAAGGTTGGAATCATTTTTCAAATTCATTTATGGGACATGGGCATTGCTGGCTAGGCAAGCATTTATTGCCCATCTCTAATTGCCCTGAGAAGGTGCTGGTGAGCTGCCTCCTTGAATGCTGCAGTCCCTGTGGTGTCGGTATATCCACATTGCTGTTAGGAAGGGAGTTCTAGGATTTTGACCAAGTGACCGAAAGAATGTTAAGAGGGTGAGTGAATTGGAGGGGATCTTCCAAGTCATCGTTTTCCAAGGTATCTGCTATTCTTATTTTTCCAGATGGCAGCATTCATGGGTTTGGAAGGTACTGTCTAAGGAATCTGGACGAGTTTCTGGTAGTGTAAATCAGGGTCAGAGAAATCCTTGGGACTAAGGGTATGTTTACATTTATTTTCACTGTAGTTGGCCAAAGTTTTAACTCTTCTCTCATCTCTCCCAGGAGATCACATGGTTATTGATGAGATGTATTATAAAGTAAAGCATTACAGCTATGTATGACAGGTCGGATAAACCCAAGGGTTTCTTCCTGTCCATTATTCTCATATATCCACATACTTAGAACAAATCACCAGCAGAATATGTATATTAGAGGTTACACAGTACGTAAACAATAAATAAAGGCCACATCTCTCTTACATTATCCCTATAGTAATGACTGCAAGTTTGCAAAGACAGGGATTGCACAACAGGCAACAACATTTATCACACTAAATATTTGGTGACAGTTTCACTGAGTGATGACTCTATGCTGAGGTCCCATAACACAGCTGTTAGCACTTACATTATCAGTCTGAATACTGGGGCACAAAGGGCATCTCAGCAGCATCCATTCATGCCCTCCACACTAAAACCCACACAGCTGCCCCTCTAGCAGGACTTGCTCAGTGCTAACTAAGACCAAGATATCAAATTTCCTCTCCTTAAGCCATGGCACCCTATATTTACCCATCAAAAGAGGTGGTGTGCTATTTAAACAGATTGGTGGAAAATTTATTAAAATCACATGGAAACCAAAAACAATTAGTACTTGCTTTAAACATGCATCTTAAATTAGATCCCATCCAGGAATATACATTTCAGCCTGAAATATGTGAAGTTTTTAATTTGATTTTATTAAAAATTGAAAGCTGAAAATAAAACTTGTGTGATACATACCAGATCCCCCAAAGATGTGCATGTCTATTTGTTCCAACAAGTATGTGAAAAAAGTATTAATTTGTGGAAGAAGACCCAGTAGGAAGATGACAGGGAAACACTGTGTGAACCCTGTAACAGAAGAGAGGACATGGTAAGGGAAGCAGGAAAAGAGAACACAGTGAAGGCAATAGGAACAAAGGACATAGTGAGGAAAACTGGAACATAGGATACGGAGGAGGCAACAGGAATACAGGACATAGTGAGAAAAACAGGAATAAAAGACACAGTGAGGGCAACAGGAAAAGATGGTACAGTGAGGGCAACAGGAAAAGAGAAAACAGTGAGGGCAATAGGAATAAAGGATATAGTGAGGACAAAGGAACATAGGACACAAAGGAGGCAACAGAAATAGAAGACATAGTGAGAAAAACAGGAAAAAAGGACACAGCAAGGGCAACAGGAAAAGAGAAAACAGTGAGGGCAATAGGAATTAAGGACAGTGAGGAAAACAGGAATGCAGGACACAGACAAGGCAACATGAATAGAGGACATACTGAGGAAAACAGGAATAAAGAACAGAGTGAGGCAACAGGAATAAAGAACAGAGTAAGGCAACAGGAAAAGAGGGCACAGTGAGGGCAACAGGAATAAAGCAGGGTTTTTCAAATTTGGGTCGCAACCCACCACATTGAAAATGGGTTGCCAGGTATCCTGTTTAAAAAAACATGCAAAGTCTTGAGGCCCTTTTCAAAATAAGGGCGAGATGTGTTCAAAACATTGGGAGATGTTCTGCGATCCTGTTCAAAAGAAAAACAGGATGTTTTGTTTATAACACACAATTTGTAGAAGGCAATATGGCAATGAGGATCTCTCAATACAGACTTCTTCACTCAAGTGGAACTTCTTCACTCAAAGGGTGGTGAATCTCTGGAATTCTCTGTCCATTGAAGTGGTGGAGGCTACCTCGCTCACAGGAATGTGGAACTGAGCCACGACAGATCAGCCATGATCTTATTGAATGGCGGGGCAGGCTCGAGGGGCTAGATGGCCTACTCCTGCTCCTATTTCTTATGTTCAGACAATGACACAGTCAGCTTGAAGAGGAAAAGCTGAGTATTGCCAGATAGAATTCAAGTAACATGCACTTTATGAAAAGAAAAGGTAAGAGGGTGTATTTTTAAATGTACAGTAAATCCCGTTTAGATTGCAACTACAGCAGTTTGCCTGGTCAGTGGAACACGAGGGGTGGCCATTTTGTAAAAGTGTGTCACTGGAAAATAAGTTTGAAAACAATTGGAATAGAAGACACAGCGAGGGAAACAGGAGAGAGGACACAACCATAGCACCAGGAAGAGAGGACATATCAAGGACAATAGTGGCAAGGACACAGGAAAGAGGCAAAGTGAGAACAACATCACAGAGAACATTGCAAGGGCAACAGGAGGGAGAACACAGTGAGGGCAACAGTAATAGAATCATAGAACAACACAGGAAGAGCTCATTCTAACTGATGGTCCCTGTGTATTGGCCCTTTAAAAAACTGTCCAATTTAGTTCCACATAAACTAGCCTTTTCCCCATAACCCAGAAAATTAGGACTCTTCAAGTACATACCCAATTGCCTTTAAATGTTCCAATGACATATTTCTATAAATAATTTTCAGCAGTGGTCACTGGATGGCAATCAGGACGAGGAACAGTAGATGTTCTTTGTATGTGTACACAACCCGAGGGCCAACACATATAGCTCAAATATATCTCTTTTCAGCTGAGATCAATTTGCTTAGTCCAGTGCAGGAGTTAACCCAGGACCTTTCTGGTTTGTTTGGACCAGTATTATATCAGACAGTGCAACTAAGTACTATATATAGCACTTTAATTTATTGATGCAACTGAGAAAATACAGCTAGTGTTTATTTGAAATCTGTCAGCTCATACCGAAATATTCCCTAAGTAATCATAACATTACTGATGCTCAGCAGCTGTTAATGGCCCCAGGCCCATTCCTTTGTTCAATAATATCTGCATTGTCAGTTAATACCTATGAAGGAATAGTTGCCATGGGTATGTGGAACAGTGAATAACCAAGGGAAATGATTATTGTTTGTAGAAAGAGAAATTAATGCTTGATTTGCGAAGCCATAAGAGGACAAATAAGTAAAACAGATTGTAATTTTGTGAGTTCATCCTCTTTACAGTTGAGACCTGAGATTTTGAGATGTGCTAATAGAATTATGAGAAACTCGAGATAAATGCAACAATGATCTGTAATTTATGAGATCAATAGCTGTATTGTAGGGGATTCTAGGGAATAGAGGCACAGTAAGGGCAATGGGAATAGAAGACACAGCGAAGGCAGCAGGATTAGTGGAGACAGTGAGGGCGACAAGAGAAAATAAAATGAGGGCAACAGGAATAGTGGACAGAGCAAGGGCAGTAGAAATTGGGGAGGACAGTGTGGGAATACAGGTTACAACAAGGGAAAAGGAACAGAAAACACAGTTTCAACAAATTTATCTTCACTGTTCCATTATATGAAATACTAAGGGAGTGCTGCACTGTCAGAGGGATAGTACTGTGAAGTGCTAGAACATAAGAAACAGAATCAGGATTGAACATTTGGCTCCTTCAAGCCTGCTCTGCCATTCAATAAGATTGTGGCTGATCTGTCTGTGGCTTTAACTCCACTCTCCTGCCTGACCCCAGACCCTATGCCTCCTTTATAGATCAAAACTCTGTCTAATTCAGCCTTGAATATATTCAATGATTCACTGCTTTCTGGGATAGTGAATTTCAAAGATTAATGACCCTCAGAGAAGAAATCCCTCCTCATTTACAGCTTAAATAGGAGACCTCCTATTTTGAAACCATTTCCCCTGGTTCTCGATTTCTTCATAAGGGGAAACATCCTTTCAGCATCTATCCTAACAAGCCCTTTCAGAATCCTATTTCAATTAGGTTATTATTGTTTCAATAAGGTCATCTTATGTTTTTATACTCCAATGCTTATGGACCCAGTCTGCGCAGCCTTTCCTCAAGATAACCTCTTCATCCCAAGAAACAACTCGGTGAATATTTTTTGAACTGCCTCCAATGAAAGGAGGCTAAAAATAATATGCATTACTCCAGATGTGATCCAAGCAATGCCCAGCACAGATGTAACAAGGTTTCCCAACTTTTAGACACTATTCCCCTTGCAACAAAAGCCAACATTCCATTTAATTTCCCAATTACTTGCTGTCCCTGGATGTTAACTTCTGGTGCTTCATGTATGGGGACTCCCAGATCCTTCTATGTTCACAGCATTCTGCAGTCTCTCTATATTCAAATATTCTGCTTTTCTATTCTACCCATCAAAGTGGACAATTTCACATTTTCCCACATATATTCCAAGAGCAGATTTTTTATATCACTTTGCAGATTCTTCATGTCCCCCTTACAACTTGTTTTCTTATCTGTCTTTATATCATCAGCAAATATTGCTAAAATATACCAGATCCCTTCATTCAAGTCATTAATATAGATTATAAATACAGTTTGCCAATCTGAATGTGATCTATTTATTCCAACTACCTGTTCCCCGTTAGTTAGCCAACATTTTATCCACGACCGTATACTACCTCCAAAACCATGAGTTCTCATCTTCTGTAAAACCTTTTACATCACACCATATGAAATGCCTTTTAAAATCCAAATATACCATATAACGGATTACCCTGAATCTACCTGGCTTGTTGCAACCTCAAAGAACCCTAATAAATTTGTCAAAGATGATTTCCCTTTCATATAAATATATTGATTTTGGTTGACTGTATTATGATTTTCTAAATGTTCTGCTCTACTTCCTTAATAATGGATTCTAGCATTTTTCCATGGTTGCGTTTATTTGTACTGTGATAGTAGGCTAGCACATCCTACACATGTGCAGATGCATTGCACTGATAGGAGTTAGTGGGCAGAATTTTCTGGATGGTGAGCACTGTAATCCATTCCTACAAAATCTCAGAAGCCCACTGTCATTTCATGCTCAACTGAGTTCTGACTGGCAGTGGGTGAAACTTCCAGGGGGGAATAATGTCCATTTAATTTTAGACTCTCCCTGCCTTTCTCATACCGCGCCCCCCCCCACTCCCCCGGGGGAAGTGTAAATTCCTGCCCACTGTTTCAATGGGCCAAATGGCCTGCTCTGCTTCTATTTCTTATGATTTTATATTTCACAGTTGTATGGGCCTGGCTGAAATGGTTCAAATGGTTTGTCCTGTCATCATTATTTGAATGTGCTTGAATATTCATTTTAATGAACAGGGATTCATACCAAGTTCCATTCACTCCAGAGATGCTGATCAACACTGACTCCTGGCTGGCATTCCCTCAATTTTAAAATTCTCATCCTTGTTTTCAATTCCTTCAATGGCCTCACCCCTCCTTATTTCAGTAACCATCTCTAACTCTGCAACCATCCAGGATCTATGTGCTTCTTCATTTTGAAATCCTGAGCATCCCAAATTTTAATCATCCCATTGTGACTACAGCTGCCAAGAGCCTACGATTCTTCCCTAAACTTTTCTGCCTCATTGGTTCTCTCCTCCTTTAAGACCCTCCTTAAAACCAACATTTCTGAACAAGCTTTTGGTTATCTGTCATAATATCTCCTTATATGACTCAGTGGCAAATTTTGTTTGATAACACTGTGCGAGTTGCCTTGGGTCTACATTTACTACATTAAAGACACTATATAAATGCAAGTTGTTATTGTTGAACATGATAAGTCACATAATGCTCCCAGGACATTGTGTACACATATGGTTGGTGATCTAGGATTTGTTGCCACCAAGAGCAGATGGCACACATTTGCACAAATATTTGCAGATCCACACCATGAATCATTGAAGATTATTCTGAACAAACAAAAATAAAATTCTGGACAAGATGCACTTCATCTGGTTTTGTTTCATTTTCTGGGCATAATTTCTATTGACTCCGGTCACAAAGAACTCTCTGCACTTCCCTAAGGGATGTCAGTTCGTATCGCTTTTGCCGAAGGAAAGAATGTTATTGATTTCCTCAAGAAAAATCCTTTCACATACGTCTCTATGTGAATCCCAACTCAACTTATCTTAGAAGACACAGCAATATTACAGAGTTCACACTAAAAATAAAACCTAATCTGACACGTCGTTTGGCTGTACAAAAATATTATCTTGTTTCTGTGGAGAGTTAAATGGACATCAGCTTGTCCTCTTACCTAAAGCTACAGATAATAGTGAATGCAACAAAATTAGATCCATAGAGTTGGCAAGAATGTTACATACAGCTTGTAGCAACACATAAGAAATGACAGGCACTAGTTCCCAATAATAGCATACATATCTCTGACTGTTAGGCATATCTAGTGAGCTATTATCTAAGACATATATAGTTCCACCTTGGCATTTCCCCAATTCTTTCTGCACTGGGCTGTTTAATAATCTCAAAGGTGATAAGCAGTCAGAATCAGGGCATGCATTTTTAAACCAATTCTTTTGCTCAGTAGTAGCACTCTCAAATCCATAATCAGCTGATTTATAGACAAACAGGATTCCAAATAAAGACTGAAATTCTCGCAATATATTGAGAGACTGCTGCACTGTTGGAGATGCCATCTTTCAAATCAGGTGCTGATGAAAGGTTTCGCAGCCATTATTCACTGAAGTGCAGAGGAGCCCTGTCTGATGTCTAGTTAATAATTATCCCTCAACAAACAAATAATCTGGTCATTATAACATTAACGTTAAGTTGGGAGCTTGCTATGCCCAAACTGCCTTCTGCATTTACTACATTACAATAATGACTACACTTCAAAACAGCATGTCATCATTGGCTGTTCAGTATTTTTGAATGTACTGAGGGAGGAAAAGATGCTATATAAATGCATGGCAGTCTTTCTTTCTTAGTTCTTCCTTTTATTCTTTCTTTCATCAATTTGGAGCAATGCATTTATAAACATTTTCTGAATGAAGATGTGAGCAAAGAGACCAGAGCTTTCTAATGATTACTGCAGTAAGCACTTTAACCAGCAGTTTAATGGTTAAACTGTCAATTATACGTATTGACTCACCAATAATAAAATCTCTGGCAGTAGCAAAGTTTTCTGGAGATATTAATCTGATTCCATAGAGAGTAGAAGTTGGAAGTCGAGTGCATTTACTCCCAAGATCCAAAACCCACACAAGGCTACAGCAGATGGAAAAATAAATCGATCTGCTGTATGCCACAATTCTATTGTGTCCCTGGGAGAAACATTGGGGAAAAAAGACTGTTACAAAAGTATACATGATCTTAGGTTTTAATAACAGGAATAGAATACAAAAGCAAGGACATTATACTAAACTTATATAAAGCACAAATCACAGGAGTATTGTGTTCAGTTCTGGGCATCCCACATTAAGAAGGATAGACAAGGCCTTGGAAAGGGAGTAAAGGAGATTGATTACAATTGTACCAAGAATGAGTTTTCTGGCGAAGCTAGGATTATTCCCCTTAGAGCAGATGAGATTCAATGGTGATTTAACAGAAGCATTCAAAATTTCAGAGGGGTTTTAATAGACCCTTTGTCCTCTCAGACGAGACATTCCAATTAATCCCAATTTCCCAATCTTTCCAAAGTCCTGTAATACTTTCCACTTCAAGTATTTAACTAATTCCCTTTTCAAAGTTACCATTACATATTTCCAGCACCCTTTCAAACAAAGCATTCCAGATTGTAACAATTCACTGCATTAAAAAAACCCTTTTCATGTCATCCCTGGTTCATTTGCCAATTATTTTAAAGCTGTGTCATTTGGTTTCCAACCCACTTGTCATAAGAAATAATTTCTCTCTATCTACTCTATCAAAACCCCTCAACAGTTTGAACATCTCTATTCAGTACTCCCTTAACTTCACCTATTCCAATGTCAACAATCCCGATTTCTTTGGTCTCTCTAATTTCATTAGTGTGATTGTGTTAAATTAGCACAGAAGTAAACTGCATCACCCTCACTCACAGCTGAGACCCATAAATGGTAGCAGCTCTCTATGAAATCAGGACATTGGGACCTGTGTATTGTGCCACCACCTCCCTGTCTGAAATCAGTGAGGATCACAGACCGAACCATGGCTCTCCTGGTTGGCATAACTCAGCATTTACTCACTGAGATACTGGGGCAGCTCTCGAGCTTGAAGCATACAAACTGAAGGACACTATTCAGTCCCTCTGTTGTCAGATACAAACAGGAGGCCATTCAACCTCTCAAGCCTCTTACATTTGAACAGAGGCTATTCAGCTCCTTGAACCTGTTACACATCAACAGGAGGAGGTCGTTCAGCTGACTGAGTCTGTTACACAGGAATAGGAGGTCACAAATCCCTCAAGCTTGTTACATAGGAATAGAAAGAGGCCATTCAGCACCTTTAAGCCTCTCATAGAGTAACAGGATTATGCCATTCAGTTCCTCAAGCTCGATACACAGGGACAAGAAGAGGCCATTCAGCACACATTGGCTGGAGGCACTCCCTGAACTTGTTCTGCTGTTCAAGAAGTTCACAGCTGATCTGTAGCTTATCTCCATCTACTGACTTTGGTTTTAAAATTCTTAATACCTCTGCCAAACAAAAATTCATTGGTCTATTTTGAAATTTTCAGCTGGATTTACCATTCAGCCGCAACAATTTGGATTTATACAGTGTATTTCACAAACACAGGACATCCCAACACTCTTTACAGCCAATGAAGTGTACGCATTGTTACAGTGTAAGAATAGAATAAACAATTTGTGCAAAGCAAGATCCAAAAAAACTACTAAAGATCTGGTTTTCTTTAAGTGCTATTAGTTGAAGGATAAACACCGGCCAGCAGGACACCAGGGCAAATGCCTGTCCACTTCTTGGAAATAGTGTTATGGGGCATTTTACATCCACCTGAGACAGCAGATGGGGTTTCAGCTTAACATCTCATCTGAAGAACACCACCCCAGAAGTGCAACATTTCTGCACAGGTAAGTTAGCCTAGATTTTGTGAACAAATCCTTGGAGTGGGACTTGAACCCACACAAACATTCTGACTCAGAGGTAAGAGAGCTATATACTGATCCATGGATGACACCTCAGTGGGGGGTTATCTACCAAATAAAGGGCAGTAAACTGCAGTACTTTTCTCCTAGGATCCAGCATCTGCTGACTGTCAGAATTTGACGAAATGTAAAATTTCACTAAATTGGGTTGTTTGAAATTGGACTGTTTTAAAGGCTATGACAGTAATAATGCCTGTTAAGAAAAAAAATCACATTTGATCTTATCATTCTCAACTGAACTGCCTTGGGAAGTGTAGAATTTCACACAGCCTCTACTCTTACCAAGATTAAAGTGGCTTACAGCAATGTCTCTGTCCAATGCTATATTACAAAATTATAAATAATAATGTTGAGACAGTTCTTATTTTATTCTATATCTCTCTGAATAAACATGTATCACCTATTGTGACAAGCAGCATTGTTACAGGCAAAAGATCATAATTCATAAGAATAGGAATCAGATCAACTCTTTCTTGCTGCTGGTGTTATTCTACCTTCTGCACTTGACAATAAACTGAGCTGCTCTTAACAGTTCTCCCTACGACATTCTATAATGTGACATTAAAATAGACTTAAACATCCAAATCCCTATGCTACCCATATCCAGTCCTGTTCAACCATCATAAGAACATAAGAACATAAGAAATAGGAGCAGGAGTAGGCCATCTAGCCCTTCGAGCCTGCCCCGCCATTCAATAAGATCATGGCTGATCTGTCGCGGCTCAGTTCCACTTTCCCGCCCTCTCCCCATAACCCTTAATCCCCTCTCTTATCAAAAACCCATCAACCCGCATCTTGCCGACCTACACTGACTTCCAATACAGCAAAGTCTCAATATTAAAATTCTCATCACTGTTTTCAAATCCTTGCGTGAACTTTCCTCTTCTTGTCTTTATAATTCTCTAAGATACCTGTGATTCTCCAAATTCTGGTCTCTTGACATTCCTGATTTTAATCGACCCATCACTAGTGGCTGTGTCTTCAGCTGCGTAGACGCTAACCTCCGGAATTCCCTTTGTAAACCTCTCTGCCTCTGAACCGCACTCTTCTCCTTTAAGCTGTTCTTTGAAACTTTTGGTCACCTATTTTAATATCCATTCATGTGGTTTCATATCAAACTTTGATAACACTCCTACAAGGCATCTTGGAACTATTTATTATGTTAACAATAGAATATAAATGCAAGGTGCTACTGATTAGAAGCCATTAGCCCTGATTCTCTTCAGTTCTTTGACCTCTGTCAACTGTTGCACGAGGACTTTGCATTGTGGAGGGATCAGTATGATATGATTACAGTCTGATCAGGTTAGGAGCATTAGGAGGCCTTGCAAATCGGACATGAGGACAACTATCAAGCTGAAACAACATTCATTCAAAAGAAGCATCGCTTTTAAAATTATGGGACAGATTTTCACTTTGAGCAATATCAGATCAGCTTCCCATACTATATCTGTTGGTTATCCATCCCTGCCTGAAACACATCCCAATGGTCATAATTGCACATTATACACCCTCTGCCTGTTACAGGTCTACCCATTACACACCCACCCATATACATCCTGCCCATAATACAACACACTCATCGTACACCCCAGCCCATGACATATCATTTGCCTGTTAAACACCCAATTGTCATACATTTGGTCATTACAATACATGCCTATTGAAAACCTGCCCGTTTTACACCACACCCATAATTCACTTCTCAGGCATGTTGAACAACCCCATCGGTTACACAACCCTGCTTGTCAAACACTGCATTGAACACACTTAGCCATTATATTCTCCTGATTTGCTGCTTACATACTCTTGTCTGTTGTACACCTGGCTGCTATACACCCCTATTTTATACCCCTACTCATTATACATTGCTGCCCTCATATACTCGCCTTTCTAAGTTTCCCATTACATTTGCCTGTCATATACCCCATTTTATTAAAACTCATTTTACACCAGCCATTATATCTGCCTTACTCATGATACACCTATGCCTGTTTTCCTTCTTCATTGAACGTGCTACCTCTACATATGGAGCATTTTAGGAATAACTATAATATGACTTAATTCTCAACAACACCATTGAGCTCTGCAAAACATAAGCCCCTATCCATTCCTCCAAAAGGTGCACACAAATTTATTTTCTGCACACCATCAGAATATTTGCTACTTTCTTTTGAGTTTCACATTACTGCTCAGGATGTAGGGTTAGCTAATGAAAGCGAATCAGATTACATACAACACCAGGAGAAGAGGGAAAATCAAGGTTATGATAATTCAAAGTATTTCTTGACCAGAAGTTGTGAATCCAAGCCCCAGCATGCCGTGTTAAGAAACTGAATTCCATAAATCTGGTGATTTGAGAGTTGTCAGCAGATCAAACCCATCTGGTTCATTACAGTCTTCAGGAAGGGAACCTGATCTCCATATGCAGTTGGATTCTACCTCTGATACCTTACATGGTTGGTTAATCTGCACTGAGGGCAATATGGGATGGTCAATAAATGCAGTCTTGTCAATCACCTACACTGAGGATTGATTGCCAATGCTCCAGGATTGTCCTGGAGCCTTTGGAAGCCAGAGAGTCCTCTCCTGAACACAGCTGCGAGCCAAATATGATGTGGATATGCCGGCGTTGGACTGGGGTAAACACAGTAAAAAGTCTGACAACACCAGGTTACTTGAACAGCAGGTTAGGTGTAACGATTCGCATTCTGATCAGTAATCTGTAAACTGTCTGTGCTTTATATGCTCTGTCTGAGGCCAGAACTCTCCATTCACCTGATGAAGGGACTAACCCCGAAAGCTAGTGAGTGTACTATCAAATGAATCGGTTGGACTTAAACCTGGTGTTGTCAGACTTTTTACTGTGCGAGCCAAATATCCAGGAGAAAATCAGGGTTTGGGGGTGATGATTAAAATTTGTGAAGTTTTCAAAATGAATTATTAGAAAATAATGGTTGTGAGCAATCAAACTATGTAAAAAGGGAATTCAGACTTTTTGATTGGCATCCAAAAATCATCAAATTGCATAATGAAGTGTCTGCACACTTTACAAATGGCTGGGAAGTCACATATCGCAAGGATGGATATGTCAGTGAGCAATAATGGAAATATTGTGGGGGTGAGGCACCGTGAAGACAGATGTGTCAAATGACCAATGGCAGAGGTGTGAGGATGGAGTGGTTGGAGGCAGATGATCATGTGATGACACCTGTAGGACAATGTCTAACCAGAGTTTTCAACCCCACCCTGAAGCTGGCAAGTCTATCTTGGATCATCATGTGTTGGGAAATGGCCTCAATCTAACAGGGGTCTGCAGGACAATTACATCAGCCAGAAAGTGATTTACTGGAACTGGGTAAGTGGTTGAGGCCAAGAATAAGCTAGATAGTGTCATGGGAAGGTAGTAGGATTGTCATTCTGGAAGGGCTAAATCACATGGAGTCATTGGGTTGAAGTCTAGGCATTTGCCCTTCAAAACTGGTTTTCATAACTCACGTGTACAGGTGATGCAGGATCAGGCTGAGCACTCTGAAACAGGACAAGAAAAGAGTCATCAAGACCTGTGACACATTACCAGCATTAAAATTGGACAGGACACAATGTTTACACTTACTTTTAACAAGGAATATTGACAGCTTGCAATAACCAGGCAGAAGTGGAAGACTGACAGGTCCTTGAAAAATCCTTGGTTAAGGAGATTGAATCCGAGAAGGGCAACAAGAACAGCCAAGCAAACTGCTAGCACGTTTTCCCCAATTTCTTGATTCCTGTGAAAATATAATACATGTTATTTGAACGTTGCTCATAAATTAGTTTAAATGGAAGCTTTAGTTTGCTTAATATACACTGGAGGAAACACATGGCAATTTGGAAACAGGTGGAGTGAATCTCCTCTGTCGTTCTCCTGATTAGCCACTAAAAAATCAATGGTAACTATTTTTAACGCAGTGTACCTGGAGTTATGGCAGCTGATTGAGAGAACCATGGGTAAAATTGCCAGTGGGAGTTACCACATGGATTCTGTGATTGTTGCATGACTCAGCACATCAGAAAATCTGTGGCTCATCTAGACCTAGTAATTGCAAATGATCCAAACAATACAGGGATGTGGGAGTTATGGCACACTGACAGGGCAGTGACCACTGAATGATTTAACCCTGGTCTTCAATTCAATGAAACCAAAGATACAGGAGCTAGGTATTGCCCATTACTTTAAATGGGCTTAATTTAAAAGTATAAAGGAACAACCTCAACAAATTGCTAAGGGAAGATTAGTGTTCAACAACACCTCAACAGAGAATAAAATGGATCACCATTAAATGTATAATACTACCCATGCATGATATTGGAATATGAAAATCAAACTGGATGAGAAACAGAAAATGACTACTTGCTAGAGGAATTGCATTGTAGGGGACTACTCAGCGGGTGGCATTGAGTAAGGGGGGTTAAGTGGGGGAGGGAGGGGTGGAGTACAGATAATTAACAGGGAAAGACTAGAGAAAGTTAGATCTTGAAAGGAAATGTCAAAACGATGACCTCACTGACATTTACAAGATAGTTGGTTCCTATATTTTTGATTTTACTGAATTTCCAATCAAACTAAGTCATTCAGTTGTCACCGCCTGTCAGTGTGCCATGACTTCAACATCCAGTGTGCTGTTTGGATCATTTACAATGAACAGGTTTGGATGGGCAATGCCTTTTGTGGATTTTGTAATAAAGTGAGTAATTGAACAATCAAACGATCCATGTGGCAGCTCCCAGTGGAAGTTTCCTCAGTCAGCTGCCATAACTCTGCCATTTTATGGATACATTAATGTAGAAACTTGCTTTACATTAACTCCAGTTCCAACTGGTACAAGGGATCAGAAGTTTAAATTAGTAAGTTCAGGATAGCTATCATGGTATCAAGCTTGAGTGTCATGGAGCTGCACACACCCAGGCAAGTGGAGAGTATCCATCATATCCTGGCTTGATCTTTGCAGATGGTGGACAGGCATTGGGGAATCAAGATGTGAATTACTTGCCTCAGAGGTTCCAGCCTCTGACATGTTCTTGAAGCATAGCATTTATATAGTTGCTCCAGTTCAGTTTCAGTCAATGCATGTTGATGGGGGAGGGGGCAGGGTGGGGCGGGGCAGGGAGTTAGGCGATGATAATCCCATCAAATGTCAAAATCGATTCTCTCTTGTTGGAGATGAGCATTGCCTGGGACTTGTGTGGCACGAATATTTCTTGTCACTTACCAGCCCAAGCCTGGATATTGTCCAGGTCTTGCTGCACATGAACAAGGACTGTTTCATGTGCAACATCATCATTTCTTATGGACTGTAACAATGCAGAGTTCTATGAAGTGATAGAAACTTTAAAAGCCAAGAAGATAAATACCTGTCAAGTAAAGTCAATAAAGCCAGGCGATCATAACAAATTTCCACCCACTTGCCAGGTAAAATCCAAAACCTGTAGGACTGTTTGCAGTTGGGCTTTTCCTCTATTACTTTAACAGTTGATTCACGATTCACAGCCCCTCCCTTCAGAGATAAAAGGATATTTATATAAGCAAAAAATTAGAACAACCATCCAAAATACACAGCTAAGCCTTCTCTACATGGCTCATTGAATTTTACTTTACCCATATTAGCTGGAAATGAAATTGTTCTATGTCAGCTACTGATAGGTCATTTCTCCTAATTAGAAGGAGGGGTCACAGGGTCAGGATAAGTGGTCAGCCATTTATGGCACAAATGCGGAAAAACTCCTCACTCAGAGGGTTCTAAAATTTTGGAATTCTCTGCCTCAGAGGGCCTGCTAATTCTTAGTTGTTTAATAAATTCAAGACTGAAATCAATAGATTTTTGGACATTGAGGGAATTAAGAGATTTGGGGATAGTGCGAGAAAGTAGACTTCCATTTTAATTCACAGGAGATTAAACGTGACGCGTGGTCTGTGATTCAGTCCCTATTCCGTAGGGAGGCAACTATCTGCTGCAAAAGCCCCATCTCACCAACAAATAGAACTTGAGATATTATGTCCACACTTGTCTCATACTGCTCAACCAAATCAAATGCCAGCTTGTTATGGTACTTCTATTGGAATTGGGGATGGTGAGATGTAAAGTGTCTGATTGGGATCTAGTTGGCTTCAAATGATGATTGGGACAGAATTGATTCTCAGAAAATCCACACTGATCTGGCTAATATCATAGTACCAATGAATCCCTACAGTGCAGAAGGAGGCCATTCAGCCCATCAAGTCTGCACTGACTCTCTGAAAAAGCACCACACCCAGCCCCCCTCACCCCTATCCCCTTAACTCCACACATTTACCATGGCAAATCCACATAACCTATACATCTTTGGACACTCAGGGATAATTTAGCATTGCCAATACCTTCTCATTTTTGGACTCAGAGGGTTGATCTACATCACAAGAAATTGGATTCTTCCTGTTTGACTCCAGATATGTCAACAGCTTGATGAGTAGAGAGATTCTATTTCGGAAGCCTTCAATCCTCTGTGCTGGGAAAGTATGGTGATCTTAACAGGTTAACCTATAACTGGGATATAGCAGGGATCAGTGCTAGGACCCCAGCTATTCACAATATACATTAATGGTTTAGATGAGGGAACTAAATGCAATATCTCCAAATTTGCAGATGATACAAAGCTGGGTAGGAGAGTGAGCTATGAGAAGGATGTACAGATGCTTCAGTGTGATTTGGACAAGCTGAGTAAGTGAGCAAATGCATCGCTGATGCACTATAACATGGATAAATATGAGATTATCCACTTTGGTAGCAAAATCAGGAAGACAGATTATTATCTGAATGGCTATAAATTGAGAGAGGGGAATGATACCTGGATGTCTTTGTATACCAGTCACTGAAGGTAAGCATGCAGGTGCAGCAAGACAAATGGCATGTTGGCCTTCATAGTGAGTGGATTTGAGTACAGAAGCATGGATGTCTTGCTGCAATTAGACAGGGCCTTGGTGAAGCAACACCTGGAAAACTGCAAGCAGTTTTGGTTTCTTTATCTGAGGAAGGCTGTTCTTGCTATAGAAGCAGTGCAACAAAGGTTTTCCAGACTGATTCTTGGGATTGAGATCTGAAGTATAGGGAGAGATCGAGTCGGTTCAGATTATATTCATTGGAGTTCAGAAGAGGAGGGATCTCGTAGAAACCTATAAAGTTCTAACAGGACTAGAGGCAGGAAAGCTGCTCCCGATGGTGGGGCAGTCCAGAACCAGGGATCATAGTCTAGGCATAAGGGGTAAACCTTTAGGACTGAGATGAGAAAAAATTTCTTCACCCAGAGAGTGGTGTGCCTATGGAATTTGCTACCGCAGAATGCAATTGAAACCAAAATATTGTATGCTTTCAAGGAGTTAGATACAGCTCTTGGGGTAAAAGAGGTCAAAGGATATGAAGAGGAGGCAGGAAGATGCTTTTGAGTTGGATGATCCAGGCAGTCCGGATATAAGATAGTTTGTCACGGTTATACACAAAGTGACATTAAGTCAAGGGGCCCACACTGATTACCACACTTGCTTACAAAAGTTAACCGATTCCGTTTATGTTTTGTGTTCTTTTAATGAAAGCTGTAATTAAGGAAAGGAAATTTTTAAAAATGGAAACGCTGAAAATACAGCAGTCCAGGCAGAATCTGTGAGAGAGGAACAGAGTCAATGAACATGTCTGACCTGCTCTACGTTATTTCAAAGTTTCAGCATTTGTGGCATTTTTGCTTTGAAGGATGAATTTTAATATTGGAATGCATATCTCAAATTGTAAAAGGTATATTTAACTTCTAGCATTTTGAAATTAGTTGTCAAGATAACATCCTTATGTATATCTTCACTGAAATTGGCAGCCCATCTTCAATTATTTTGTTTCGACACAATGAGATATTTGGCATTAATTTCTGCACGGCCCATTGCCTACCTGCCGTGCTTCTGAATATCTTCTAATTCGCATTCTCTGCAATACAACTGGCTGTTGTTGATGGGGTGGCTCATCTATCGTTTCCTCTGCCCCGTTGTGGCCATCTGCTGAAGGATAACTGTGGGAGTTGGGCTGATGATCCCTGAAGTGAAAAACATGTGAAGAGTGATGCTATCTAGACTTCTGCTGCTAACCACACATTAAAGGCCCATTGCCATTTAAACGCACACTTTTTTTTAAAATAGAGTTCTTGCATTTAATTACAGAACAGAAAAATAAGGCACAATATTATCGAGGTAATCATTATTGAGGTAAATCTGAGGAGCTTGCAATTTCTTGGTGTCCCATAAGGCTGATTGTTGATTCACCTGGGGAGATTAGATTGCATAGAATGAGTAACACAGCAGAGTGGTTGAGAGTGTAAGAGAGAGCAACATAAAAGTGAATACAGAAATGAAGCAAATTTTTTAAAATGAAGTAGAGAAAACCAAAAGCACGCCTAAAGACAGATTTTTATATTTGGAATCATATAATATTACAGAGCAGTAGGAGGCCATTCGACCAAACATGCCTGTGTCAGTTTTTTGAAAGAGCTATTTAATTACTTCCACACCCCCGCTCTTTACCTACAGTCCCTGCAATTTATTTCTAATGTATTTATCTACTTAGCTTTTGGAAGTCACTATTGAGTATGTCTCCATCACCATTCTGGGAAATGCCTTCCAGATTACAATTTACAATTGCCTCTGGTTGTTTTGTCTATGTCCTCTAATTACTGACCATCCTGCCAGCGGAGACGTTTCTCCATATCTACTGAATCAAAACTCCTCTCAAAATTTTAAAATCCCCTACAGTTAGCCTAGGAGAACTGTGATCACACCTTTCCTGAAACTGTGTTCCCCATTTCACTCTAGCCCCAGACATGACCTAGTCATTATAAACACCTGTTCCACCAGAAGGACAAGCAAAAGATCTCATGGCAACAGCCCTATTCCAAGCACTGGCACCTGACTATATCATCATCTGAGCAAGGGATTGGAAAGAATTCCACATCACCTGCTCATGACTGAAGCCAATGACTGCTGGACTGACTACTGACTAATCTGCTCTGCCATCTCCATCACGCTGGCATGTAACTGGCAGAGGCAGAAAAAAACTTTGCTGCATGAGACTCAATGTCAGCTCTCCGAGGACTCCTCAACCAAGGTGTAGACTTCAATGCAAATGCTCTTGACAATATCCAATAACACACTACCTGACACCATCTGAGCACAACCCCAATTTGCCATGAGGTCAAAAGAAACATCTGACAGCTGAAAACAACAAGGCTCTAAAACAGATGGAATCCCCACTGAAATATTACAATGTGATGGCGAGGCATTCTTGACAAGAATTCACTACCTCATCTCCCTTGTCTGGAAGAACAGTGCATGTTGGAAGATCTCAGAGATGCCTTAATTGTGATTGTCTTCAAGAAAGGAGGCAGGTCTGACTGCAGAAATTACAGATTGATCTTCCTACTCTCTGCTACAGGAAAGGTCACTGTGAGAATCCTCCTCAACTGCCTCTCAGTGGTTGAAGAGCTTCTCCCCGAGTTTCAGTGTGGCTTCTGACCATCAAGAGGCACAATGGACATAATCTTCGGTGCGCGGCAAATCCAGGAAAAGTACAGGGAGCAACAGCAACCTCTACAGATGGTCTTCTTATGTCTGGCATGGGCCTTCAACTCTGTCTACCATGAGTGATTGTGGAACATCCTCAAATTCGGCTGCCCACAGAAATTCGTCACCATTCTCCACAATGAGATGTAAGCCAGGATTCTCTCCAACAAAACCCACCACAGAGCCAATACATGTGCAAACCGGGGTCAAACAGGGGCTGCATCATCGCACTAGTGCTCATCTCTATCTTCCTCACAGCAACATTCCACCTCATCATCTTGAGGCTCTCCACTGGAGTGGAGCTAACCTGCCAGATAAGTGGTTAGCTTTTCAGCTTTTCAATCTCTGATGTCTCCAGGTCATAACCAAGACCACCCCAGCTTCTGTCATCAAGCTGCAGTACAAGAGCACAAGAGCACATGCGTGCACACTCAGAGGCCAAGCTACAAAGCCCTATCGATTGCATTCACTGAGGTATATGAGAGAACGGACCTCAGAATAAACAAATGGAAAACAAAGGTTCTCTGCCAGCATGCTGCTGCCATACAAAACTGCCCCTGAACCATCAAGAACCACTGTGAGCCCTTAGACAATGTGGATCATTTTGCACACCTCGGGAGCCTCCTGTCAGCACGAGCAGACTTCGACAATTGAGTCCAGCATCGACTCCAATATGCCAGTTCAGTCTTTAGAAGCCTGAGTGTTCAAAGACAGAGACCTCAAATCAAGCACCAAACCCATGGTCTACGGAGCAAGTGTGGTCCTCACCCTCTTAGATAATAGGATTCCCCTCCTCGTGATCCCCTCCAAGCAGTCACTAGGATTCTGTAGAATATGGGTTTGAATTGTAAGAATTGCTAAGTGTTTTAAAATCCAAAGCAAAGTAGTTCATAATTAATGGGACCACAATGTCCCACAGCTTGCGATATGTAAGAAGAGGAAAATGTCATTCAGTCCCTTAAACCAGTTTTCTCATTTACTTAGAATATGGTTGATCTACACCCTAACTCCATTTACCCACCTTTCCTGGACTCTCCCAGTAGAGGAAATAGTTTGTCTCTATCTGCCCTATCAAATTATTTATGAATCTCAAACACCTCAATTAAATTGCCCCTTAGGCTTCTATACTGTAGTATACTGGAGATAAGATGGAATTTCAGGGCAGCATGGATGAAGGCTTTTAATAAACAAACATATCCACATTCATGTCCTATGCTGAGTGATGGTTGGGCAAGAGATGGTGGGAGGAAAAATAGAAGAGACATGTTATTTTAAAATAGACCACATATTTTTAAGAACCCTATTAATAGTTATCATTAAATCACCGGGTTTTTGTTCAATGCTGATAGTGAACAACAGTTTTGATGATAAAAGATTGAAATCACTACAGCACCCTCTAGTGAGGGTGAGCTGAAACAATCTTTGATTATTTCACCAGTTAAAGAAAAACATGCAGTTTTCTAGCCCCAATTCACTATCAATGGACTTCCCAAAGTTTTTTGCAACTGTGAAGTATTTTTGAAGTGTAGTAGCTGCTGTAATGTAGGAAACACGGTTACACAATTTGCAAGGTCCCACAAACAGCAACAAAATAAACAACAAGATAATCTAATCTTATTAGGTATTGGTTAAGGGATAGATATTGGCCAGGACATTAGAAGAACACTCATTCTTCTTTAAAATAGTATCATGGAATCTTTTAATGTCTGGCTGAGAGAGGAAAAGCAGCCTCAGTTTGACAAAAATCAGTTGAAAATTTTAAATTAATAATTGATCTAACATCAAGAGTTTCAAACTTCTACCATCCTTTATGTGAAGGAATGCTTCCTACTTTACTCATGAAAACTTTGGCTCCAATATTTAGATTATATTCCTTAATCCTAGACCTCACAACTAATGGACATAGTTTCCATCTCCCCTGTCCGTTCTCCTTAATATCTTGCAAACTCCAAACAGGTCTCTACTGCTAAATTCAAGAGAATATAACCCTAGTTTATGTAATCTCTCCTTGTGATTTAGCCCGTAATGTCCAGATATAATTCTGGTAAACTGACTCCAAGGTCAATAAACCCTTCCGAAGATGTGGTGCCCAGGCTGCTCACATACTCCAGATGTGGTTTAATTAAGGCTTTGTACAACTGCAAAGTAACGTCTAACCCCTTCAATTCTAGTCCTCTGGATGCCGAGGATAACATCCCATTTGTATGTCAAACACCGTGAAGCATCAATAAACATCAGCTGTGATTCACTGGTGATCCTATCTTGGGTCGTGAGCAACGAGACTGGGAATGCAATGGAAGAGTCCATGTATCATTATTTTACGAGATCCAGTAGCAAAATGAAAAAAAAAACAACTAGCACCTTCACAAGAAAATTTAAAATCATCTTTTGTGCCAATTAATCAGGTGGTACAGTGGCTAGCATTGCTACTTCACAGCGCCAGGGACCTGATTTGATTCCCGGCTTGGGTCACTGTCTGTGTGCAGTTTGCACATTCTTCCCATGTCTGCATGGTTTCCTCCCACAGTCCAAAGATGTGTGGATTGGCCATGCTAAATTGCCCCTTAGTGTCAGGAGGACTAGCGGGGGTAAATGCATGAGCTATAGGGATAGGGCTTAGGTGGGATTGTGGTCAGGTGCAGACTCAATGGGCCGAATGGCCTCCCTCTGCACTGTAGGATGATACATATACAACTGATCTGGAGCCAAAGAATAATCCCAGCACACTTCAACCCTGTTTCTGATGGACCTGAGTTGCCTAACATGACACTGGTCAATCATTCACAAGTTCTTAACATATTCTGTTGTCCTTTTTCTAACAGCTGGACAAAAGTACTCGGCACAGTGATTAATTTATCACTTTCTCCTGATCTGATATATAATTCATCATTTTCAAAGGGGTGTGTTGATCTTCTGAATCATATCTTATTAGTGGAACCATTGAGAAAATCAAACATACTTACCATGAACTTTGAATATGTTCTGAACTTAGAGGATTTTCCAATGAATTTTCAAAGCCTCTGCTTTCAAGACCAAACGTGTATGACCTTACTGCTCCTAAGGATGAAATGACACAGTATTTCACTGTTTTATTCATTTTCAAATTTAACCCTCTACTCTCTGGCAATTATTCAATTATAAAATTCTCATCTTCTTTTAAATTTCTCCCTACTCCTGAAATCTAGTCTAACCATACAACTCTCCATGAACTTCGCACTCATCTAATTCTGGCTTCTTGAGTTTTATTTTTCTACCATTGACTGATGACGATGCCTTCAAGCTTTGGAATTCTCTCCCCAAACCTCCACTTTTCATTGCTCGAGCTCTTTCCCCTTCTTTAGGGCATTATTTTGGACTAAGCTTTTGGTGACCTATTCTAATATCCCTTATGTTGCTTCAAGGGGAGGATGTTGGTGTAGTGGTAATGTCGGTATAGTGGTAATGTTGTTGCACTGGTAATCCAGAAGCCCAGGCAACACTTTAAGGACACGGATTAAAATTCAATGTTGTGCACTGCAGACCCTGATTGTGAATCTCAGCAGGGGTGCTGATCAAAGGCACTTTCCCACAGAGGGGAAGGAAGGCAATCTTCTTGGGGTATCTTAGTGGCCTCCAGTAATCCTAGCCCAATTTCAACTGGGAGATGATGTCCTAAACAGCAAGAAAAGGAAGAGAAATTGGGAAAAATACAAGCTTATATCCATGTCTGATCTTTCATTCAATCTAACCTTTATAAACAACATACAACATGCTTCCATTCTATGCACAGAAATTGCATTTACTCACCACCAAAAAATACTCACCAAGCTCATCTACAAAGAAATGTGTGGCACCAGTGGAGGTATCATGGTGTGACGCAGCTTCATGTTTTGGACTATCACTTGGACACATGGAGCTCCCCCATTGTAATGAACAAGAGTGGTTCTGCACTTCTTGGTTATCCTGTGAACTGTAAATTATTACCCAGGAATTTAAGTGGACAAAACAGTGAGCACAACTATCTCAAATTAGTATGATAGTTCATCTCCTTAGATATAAACAAAAATAGATTATTTTTGTTACATATTCCTGTGCTCATCCAGGTGTGAGATGTTATTTCCTGAGAAAGAAATTCTTGCTAGCGCCGGCAATAAATGTCCTCAATCAAGCACAGTACAGCCAAACATATAGGCTTAATATTTCTAGTACAAAAGCAGACATTCTGTGATTGTTTTAATGATTTAATAAGAGCCTCCTCTAACTCTATCTAATCCGAACAGCAAATTTTTGATTGCCTTCTCTAGCTTTTACTTCAATGTATCTATTCTACTGGTTCAATCAACTGCTCCAAGGGGTAGCAAATTTCACATTCTGACCACTTTTTGAGTAATGATGTTTTTTCTGAATTCTCTGATAGATTTATGACTATTTTATATTTAGTACCTCTAGTTTTAGTCTCCCTCACAAGTAGAAATGTCTTCTTTATATTTACCCTGTCAAACCTTTCCATAATATTTAAGACCTCTTTCAGGTTATCCGTCAATCTTCTCTTTTCCCAATACTCTGCCTGACTTCAGAACAGCAATACCTACTTCACAAGAGTGACACTTTTAAAACATTTTCCATACCAGTCACACCATGATCTCTCTAAGTGAGACACCCAGAGCATCAGACCTGATTCATGCAGTTCCAAGTTCCCAGGAACCCTGAATTACAACATATATCCCAATAGTTGTTGACTTACAGGAGCAAGGCTGATAGGTTTCTCAACCCCATTCTCCCGCCTTTAGCCCATAACTTTCTATCTGTCTTAAATACACTCAGTGACTTGGTCGCCACAGCCTTCTGTGGCAATGAATTCCACAGATTCACCAGCCCCTGGCTGTAGAAATTCCTCCTCATCTTGGTTCCTTTACTCTAAGGTTGTGCCCTCGGATCCCAGTCTCTCCTACTAATGGAAACATCTTCCACACGTCCACTCTATTTAGGCCTTTCACTATTCTGTAAGCTTCAATGAGATCTCTCCCATCCTTTTAAACTCCATCGAATAGGCTCAAACACTCCTCATACATCAAGGCTTTCATTCTCAGGATCGTTTTTGTGAACCTCCTCTGGACCCTATTCAAAGCCAGCACATTTTCCCTTAGATATGAGCCCAAAATTGCTCACAATATTCCAAATGTAGTTTAATCAGAGCCTTATAAAGCCTCTGCAGTATATCCCTATTTTTGTATTCTAATCCTCTCAAAATGAATGCTTACATTGCATTTATCTTCCTAACTATTAACTCAATCTGCAGGTTAACCGTAAGAGAATCCTGAACTAGAACTCCCAAGTCCCTTTGAGTTTGATTTCTGAATTCTCTCTTCATTTAGAAAATAGTCTATGTCTCTATTCATTCTACCAAAATGCATAACCTCACATTTCTCCATACTGTATTTCATTTGCCACTTCTCTGCCCACTCTCCTAACCTGTCCAAGTCCTTTTGAGGTCTCCCTGCCTCCTTAACACTACCTGCTCCTCCATCTGTCTTTGTATCATCTGCAAACTTAGCCACAATATCCTCAGTTCCTTCATCTACATCATTGACGTATAAAGTGAAAAGTAGTGGTCCCAAAACTGACCTCTGTGGAACTGCACTAGTCATCGCCTGCTATTGTGAAACAGAAAGAAGTCTCACAACACCAGCTTAAAGTCCAACAGGTTTATTTGTAGCAAATGCCACAAGCTTTCGGAACGCACTGTTCCTTTGTCAGGTGGGTGGGAGTTCTCCACAAACGGGAGTGAGAGTGGGAGTTCTGTTCACAAACATGGCATACAAAGACACAAACTCAATTTACAAAATAATGGTTGGAATGCTGGTCTTTACAGGTAATCAAGTCTTAAAGGTACAGACAATGTGAGTGGAGAAAGAATTAAGCACAGGTTAAAGAGATGTATATTGTCTCCAGCCAGGACAGTTAATGAGATTTTGCAAGCCCAGGCAAGTCGTGGGGATTACAGATAGTGTGATATGGAGAGAATGCACATCTCTTTAACCTGTGCTTAACCTTCTTTCCACTTACATTGTCTGTACCTGTTTGTGAACAGAACTCCCACTCATCTGATGAAAGGGCAGCGCTCCGAAAGCTAGTGGCTTATGCTACCAAATAAACCTGTTCAACTTTAACCTGGTATTGTGAGACTTCTTACTGTATTTACCCCAGAGCAAAGCCAGTATCTCCACATCATTCTGCCAGTCAGCCAATCTTCTAACCATGCTAGTCATCATTATGATTTACAACCTAATATTACTGCATTGAGGTGCCTGTTAGCTGAGCAGCTTGATTGACAGTTCCATGTAGTTATAGAATAGAAATGTTTGTTTTCATGAGAAGTCCATGGAAGGAATTTCAATGTATTGAATGGATTTTTATCAATAAGATTTTTGAAAAATAATTACATCACATCAATAGATATAACTATTTTAGGTCAGCATGGCTCCCTTGAAGCTTTCCCACATTTGGGACTAGGCAAGTTAACATGGAGGGAGTAATGGCAAAGGGTGGTGAGCAGAGGATATGGGTTGGCATGAATTGGCACAAATTGGCATGGGGCGACAAAGGGCCACGGAAATAATTCAGGTCATGGGTTGACATGGGGGTTGTGACAGGTCATGGGGGATTCAAGAGGCATAGAGTGATATAGAGGCATGAGGTATCATAGTGAGTGGATAGAAGAGCAAAGGATGACATGGGAGCATATGAGGAGCAATGGGGTCGGGAGGCATGATGTGGCACAGATTGGCTTGGATGTAGCATAGGAAGCATGTGAGGAGTGAGGGCTGGTGGGCTTTTTTTTGTTTATTCTTTTTTAAAATAACTTCAACAAAATACCACTGCACGGAAGGAGGGCTTCCACCCAGTCCTACCCCCACAGCCTCTGCACTCATTCCTGGGGTCAGGGGTCTAACCTCTAACCCCGCCTGCCGCCAATTCCAACATTCAGGCCTCATTTCAGAGCCAGGAAACATCTCTGCACTCCTGTACCTGGAGCAAATATTGGGCCAAAATATTAGCACTCAGTCACATTGACAATTATCTTCCAACCTTTGTTTCAGGAGATGACAGGAGAAAAGTGTGTATTGTGCTCACTTGCACATGACTGATATTTAATTTAAAAAAAACATGAGTTTCACTTTCCTAATTTACCTCTGGCAAGATATCAAGAATATGCAACTGAGCTTGAAGCTTTATATTTGGACTGTTCTATTTGCGTCACCAGGTGATGGTCATATACAGATAGATATTCATTTTCAGCTCATATCCTGACACATGATGATGAATTGGAATTATAATTACCATTTCACAAGAGAAAAACAAAAGAGAATTTCAAAAGTGAAAAATAATCCCATTTAAAGGCTCACGCAAAAGACAAAAGTCTAAATTCATTACCAAAGAGTCAACCAATATTAACTGTTTAAGAATCAGGGCACCCAAATGATCAAGATAATGGGGTAGATTCTGAAATCAATGACCTGAACATTGCAGACGACATGCCTGGAATATTTTGACCAGATGAAAGATTTTGCCAGGGAGAAAAAAACTCAGTAAATCTGTCTTAATTGGCCAAAACCACAGATAATTCAAGGAATTTGGGATGCATCATTTCCAATGCAATTGATTCCATCTCCGTCCAAACCCATTGTTTTAGGTTGACCCAGACAACACCCAATCTTAGCATTCAATCCGATCAAGATGAGCTTCTAAACCCCATCTCCCTCTCCATCACAAAAAAAAATTATTTCGACATTTCTGTTCCCATCGCAGTTCATTTACTGCTTTATCACTTTAGACTTGACACCAATATCCTTCTGGCTGGCCTCCCATCTTGCACCTTCCATAAACTCCATCTCATCCAAAACTCTGCTATCTGTATCCGATTTCACAACTTCTGTCATCACCGACTTACATCAGATCGGCTGTGATAGCTTCAAAAGATGAATAGCCTGTTCTCACTCACCATCCAGTCTGAGAGATAAAGAATGGCATCTTAGGCAAGGTATTTAATGGCTGCCAACACTTGCATAATTGGACCACTATACAGGCAGTGGAATGATGGAATAGGAGGGATAATGGGATGTAGAAGGAGGTACAAATTATGAGAGCAACAAGGAATGGGTAGGGACAAGGAGTGGGAGGGACAAGGCAAAACTCTGCCTGCTTATATTCAGAATCAATGATTTTAACGTTCACAGAATTGTACATTTGTAGAGTTTACAATTTATCATTGCAGGACAATAAAAGCTTACCTCTGAGGTGAACTGGCAAAGGTTGCAGAAACAGTTTGATTGTTCTCTGTATTTTGCCGCTGTCGTATTGTTGATCTTCTTGCACCACTGTTGTGGTCACGCCGCCTCGTATGTCGTGGTCCAGTCTCTGATAGGGGCACAACTACATCATAGAGAAAGGTTGAGAAAATTTCCCATAAAAGGATTATTGACTTCGATGCAGTGAACCAACAGTTGAGTGGGCCAATGAAAGAGATAGAAAAGTTTGACGCACCATCGAAGCTCATCCTCCGTTTCCCAGAGGTTTCATAACTCTCAGCCACAAGTCTCCACTTAGTAGCGGAAGATGGGGCAGCTGGTGTAATAAAGCATCACAGTAACACCCAATCTCTTTCATGTTTTAAGAACATAAGAACATAAGAAATAGCAGCAGGAGTAGGCCATCTGGCCCTTCGAGCCTGCCCCGCCATTCAATAAGATCATGGCTGATCTGTCGTGGCTCAGTTCCACTTTCCCGCCCTCTCCCCATAACCCTTAATCCCCTCTCTTATCAAAAACCCATCAACCTGCTTCTTGAAAATATTTAGCGAGGCAGCCTCCACCACTTCAACGGGTAGAGAATTCCAGAGATTCACCACCCTTTGAGTGAAGAAGTTCCTCCTCAACTCCGTTCTAAAACGCCCCCCCTTTATCTTGAGGCTGTGCCCCCTAGTCCTGCTGTCTTTTTTGAGCAGGAAGAGTCTCTCCACCTCTATCCTATCCATCCCATTCATCATCTTATACGTCTCAATGAGATCTCCCCTCATTCTTCTAAACTCCAACGAGTACAAGCCCAGTTTATTCAGCCTCTCCTCATAGCTCAACCCCCTCAACTCTGGTATCAGCCTAGTAAACCTCCTCTGCACTCCCTCCAAGGCCAAAATATCTTTGCGCAGGTGCGGCGCCCAAAACTGCACACAGTACTCCAGCTGCGGCCTCACCAATGCCCTATACAGCTGCAGCAAGACCTCCCTACTTTTATATTCAATCCCCTTCGCTATGAAGGCCAGCATCCCATTCGCCTTCCTGACCACCTGCTGCACCTGCAAGATGTGCTTGGTAGCAGTGCTGATCTCTGCTCATTAACAATTTTTATCATCCCTGATTTCACCTAATCCTCAATCACAACTCCTCGTTATTTGCACCTCACCCCAATCTCAGCTCATCATATCACATTATCCCTGATCTCAGGTCCTCACTAATTTCACCTCATTCTGATCTCAGCTCATTATTCTCACCTTATCCCGACCTCAGTTTCTCACCAATCTCATCTCATTCCCAATTTCAGTTCCTCACCGATCTCACCACATCCCCAGTCTCAGCTTCTCACCAATCTTACCACATTCCCAATCTCAACTCCTTACCAATCTCACCTCAATCTGAATCTCAGCTCCTCACCAATCTCATCACATTCCTAATCTCATCTCACCAATCTCACCACATCCCCAATCTCATCTCCTCGCCAATCTCACCTCATCCCCAATCTCATCTCCTCACCAATCTCACCTGATCCTCAATCTCAGCTCTTCATTATTCTCACCTCATTCCCAATCTCACCTCATCCCTGATCTCAGCTCATCAATTTCACCTGATCCCCAATCTCAGCTAATCACCAATCTCAGCTCATTCCTGATCTCAACTCCTCACCTGTTCTGGTTATTGTCAATCTCAGCTCCTCACCATTCTCAGTCTATCCCCAATCTCAGCTCCTTAATGCCTTCCTGATCCCAGCTCATTCACAATCTTTGCTCCTTCCTGGCTCCCCACCAATCCGGTTCCAGTTCAATCTCAGCATCAGCTCACCACCAACTCAGTTCATCTGATTTTTGCTGCTCACTGTCACATCCCATCCCGTTTCTATCCCTCAGCATGTAATTTCATTACTGATCCCAGCTCATCACTGATTTTCACCAATTTCGCTCTTCACCAATCTCCACTCATCCTGATCTTCACTCCCTGATCTCAACTGATCCCTAATCTCTAATAATTTCTGATCTTTGCTCCTCCTTCATATCAGTTCATCAGCAGTTTCAGCTAATTCTTGATCGTGAGTTAAAGTTTCCATACTTCTTCCAAATTTGTTTCTATAAATGGAAAGATTGCTAATTCTTGAACTGTTGAACCAGTGGTTTGCAGATCCAGCTGCATTGCATCCAAATTGTCATCGATTCAAATAAGTACTTCTATTCAAAATTATAAGCATCTTTAAAATAGGTTAAGACTAATTTAAATGATTTTTCTCATGGTACTTTTAAATAAATTTTTGTTGAAGTTGGGTTAGCAGAGCAATGGCTTGAGCAGAGGTAAGGAGAACCCCCTCCTTCTCAGGAATGATAATGGGTGAGACAAACCTGTGAGCCAATGGCTGCATGCAGAGGGCTGAGAGTAGGAAATGGTCTGCTTTATAAGAGCATCAAAGAAAGAAAATAGCTTGCATTTATGAAGAACCATGCACAACCTGAGGACATCTCAAAGCCCCTTACAGGCAAAGCATTTTTGAAGTGTAGCCATTATTAGAATGCTGGAAATGCACAACCAATTTTAACTCAGCAAATTCTTACAAACAGCAATGGATATTAATGACCAAATAATCTAGTTTTAGTGATGTTAGTTAAATGACAAACATCGGCCAGGAGGTCCTGTGGATTAACAATCATGCTCTTCTTTTAAATAGTGCTGTGGAAATGTTTATGGCCATTTGAAAGGTCATGCAAGTTGTTTGGTTTAATGTCTCATTCAAAAGGTGGTATCATCAACAATGCACCACTCCTTTGGTGCTGCATTGTTCTTCAATCCTTCTGACTAAATATGACAGTGCTCCATCATTGCTGATAACAAAGACACAAGATAAAGTGAGAAATGAAAGGATTCAATCTTCTGTTTATGTCTTTACTGTTGTTAAATCAACATCAATGAAGAGGACATAAAAGCACAACCAAGTAGTTGAGTAAATGATTACAAGCCATGAGAGAACGATTGAAAGGTATATTTGACATGACAATTTTTTCACCTCTGTGACTTGGTTCTAAATCTAGCCCAAACTAATTGGGTCTTTCTACTGACTGAAAATGACCTACTATACAAATTTAAAATTCAATCTAGCACTATTTATCAGCAAAACCTCATGGTGCAAAATTCCCAATAATGCACAAATTAACATAGTCAGGTGAAGCTGCAAGTAATTATCCATCTGCATTCCATCTGACCTGGAAGTACTAAATGTCAACATTGGGTGACAAGAATGAAAAAGCAATAGCTCACTGAAATTCACCAAAAGTAAATTCAGAGTTATATTTGCGACAATTGCTGCTGGAACTTAAGAACAGGAGTAAGCCATTCAACCTTGAGTCCCATTCAATATGATCATGGCTGGCCTGTAACCTAACGCCATATAACCACCTCTGCTCCATGGCCCTCAATATCTATGGAAAACAAATATGTATCAATCTCAGATTTAAAATTAACACTTGATCTAGTATCAATTGCTGTTTGCAGGAGTGGTCCAAATTTTTTTCACCCTTTGAGTGAAGATTTCACACCTAAAAGGTCTAGCTCTACCTCTTACATAATGGCCCTGGTCCTAGATTCCACAAAGTTATTTCTATTTATCATATCTGTTCCCTTTAATATCATGAAAACATTGATCAAAACACCTCCAAAGCTTCTAAATTGCAGGAAATACAATATTAATTTGTGTAACCTCGCCTCATAATTTAATCCTTGGAGTCCAGATATCATTTTGGCAAAGCTCCAAGGCCAATGTAATTCTTCCTACACTGTTTCCAGTACTCCAGGTTTGGTCTGACCAGGATTTGTAGCTGAAAACATGATTTCATAGATTTGTGTATAGATCCACAATGCTGGGTGCCAACTCTACAGGGCCCAGTGATAACTCCAAAGATCATAGAATCCTTACAGTGCAGAAGAGGCCATTTGGCCCACCAAGTCTGCACGTACTACAATCCCACCTGGGCCCAATTCCCATAATTCCTCATATTTACCTTGCTAATCCCCCTGACACTAAGGAGCAATTGAGCATGGCGAAACAACCTACCTGCCAATCTTTGGACTTTGGAGTACCCGGAGGAAACCCACGCAAACACAGGGAAAACGTGCAAACTCCAAACAGACAGTGAGCCGAGGCCGGAATTGAAACCGGGCCCCTGGTGCTATGAGACAGCAGTGTTGAACCACTGTGCTGTCTGTAAATGACTTCTACCTCCTATTTTAATCTTCTAGATATAAAAGCCAACATTCTATCTGCGTTTTTGATTATTTTCTATACTTGTTGATTGATGTACCTGGACACCCAAGTCTCTTGGACCTCCACTATTTTTAATTTTGCACCATTTAGAAGTGAACCTCATATTTGCTTACGTTGAAATCCAATTGCCACAGTTTTTTCCCAATCAATTAATCTATTAATTTCTCTTTGCAATTTTAATGCTTTCATTCTCACCATTTACAATGCCACAAGTAATGGAATCCATGGCAAAAGTACAGTTGGCTCAAGAGGTGGGGGATTTGGGGTTCGGGGGTGGGGGGGAGCAGGAAAGATTGTGCGCAGTGCCCAGGTCTCCAGAGGTGCTGCTGTGTGAATTCAAGCAGTGATGCTCTATGAAGTGGGGGGGTCGGCCACCATGGAAATGAATACACAGGGAGGAGCCCTGGGAGAACACTCCAAGACCAGCCTGACCAGATGCAACAGTGTGGAAATACACTGCAAAAAAGTAATGTCTGTGACTTGGAGAAACATCCCATGTGACTGGTTTTTTACGAGGATGCATATAGTTGGGATAAAGGTTTGGTGGGAGATGTAAAGAGTTATCAGAAGCTCCTGATGCTGACGTAACAATGATGTAATGACATATGGAGGGAGGAAAGATCCAACGTCGCACAAAGTTCCTAAGATGTACATAGAGCTGTAAATAAATACTAATGGTTTTAACAAACTACAGTTTTATTTGGGGAAAATAGACAAACCCCGAAACAACCCGTTTCCAGATGACAAAACTGGTTTGAGCAGGAAGAAAGTTAGTGAGTGGTGGTTGTTGGGGCAGCGCAGCCAGAAGCTGAGGTGAAGAAGTAAGATTCCAACAGGTTTACCAAGCATGGCAAACCCATTACAAAACTATGCTGGTTTTTTCTGAGCAGCTGAATATTTTCAAGGTGTTCAGTCATTATAGACTCTAGCAGTTGCCCAAAGTACATGAGACTAACTGGTCTATAATTTTATGATCTCCCTCTGTTAAATCTGAGACCATAGTGGCATAGCTGCAAAGAACTCACAGGAGAGGCAAGTCACAGGAACAGTAGGGTTTATTTGCTGAATCGTACTCTCACACTCCAGCCCTCAACTGGCTGTAAGGGTGGATTCCTGGACGGATCGCCATTTGTCCCAGCTCACCTGATTCATCCTCTTAAAGGAGCTATGTCCTCCCAGAAATAACGCTCCTCCCTTCAAAATAACAGTCCCCATCCAGAAATAACAATTAACTATTTACATATATGGTCATAAATTTACACATCACAGACAGCAATAAACATTCATTTGGCCTCCCAATATTCATGTTATATAGATGCGATCAATTGGTCCGGAGGCCGACAGTTCCATGGAAGTTGTTTCCTGAGAGCTGGAACTGACCTTGGGTTCCTCTCCAGCGATCGTGGTGCCGGTGAGTCCGCCTCCAGAGATTCTTCCATCCATGTGTGATCAATCACTATTACGGTGTTCCTGGCTCATTAGCTGAAGATGTAGCTATTGGTTCTCTGCACCGTTCCTCTGGAGCCTCTGCCGGTTCTACCTGAACTGGCTCCATCTCCCCAGCTGATGTTTCCACTCCTTGATATGGTGTTGCCAATAATTGGTCCATATGTCCATGCCAAACCAACTTGTCTTGCTTCTCCACAGTATAAGACAATGACCTTGCCTTGGCAAGTATTACTGCCAGAATCTTTTTCCTCCCTAGCGCTAGTTCCTCTTAGAACTACTTTGTCTTTTGGAAAAGTTCTCAGTTTTGCATGTTCAACTTGATGGCCCATCTACCTCTCTTGATGGTCATCTTCACCACTCCGGCCTCAGTAAATCAAACATTAATGCTGGTAAGACAGTTAGTTACAATGTGTCGGGGAAATTTTGTCGGTGCCTATGGTAAATTTCGATACATATTTAGAAACTGGTTCACTTATTGCCACAACGATCCTTTCCTCTTTGAAGCCTTCAAGAAGTGTTTTACCAACTGCTCAAACCGCTCTGCTAGGCCACTTGTTGGATGATGCAGATTTTATACGCCTAATGCCATGTTCTCTTTAAATTCCTGGCCACTTAGAATAAGCATTCACAGCCACTAGTAACATGAGGTTTTCCACTGGTCCTGCAAAATCAACCCATAGTCCTTTTGGCCATACCCAAGAGTGCAATATGGATGCTGGTGATGCTTTCCGAATTTGGAAGCACACTACACACGGTCCGGCTTTTTCTTCTATGCTAGCATCAATGTTTGGCCGCCAGACATAATTCCTGGTCACCTCTTTCATCCATACCACCTCTGGGTGTCTTGGTGCAGTTGCTCCAGCACTTTCCTCTTCAATGCAGTCAGAGTAATGACCCACATACCCCATGAAAGCAGTTATCCCATACTGACATTTCCCACTGTTGGTTCAAGTAGGGCTTCAACTCTGGATCCTTCTTCTGATAAGTCATTCCCCTCCAGATGGGGTCTATCATCTGACTCAGTATGGGGTCTTTTCTTGTGGCTTGCGTAATATCGGCAGCTGTAATCAGAACTTTATTCTCTTGTGAAAAACACATCATCTTCCCCGCCTCTTTGGAATCCTCTCTGTTTCCTGGCAAAAGCAGTTTTGATATTGTGTCTGTATTGGCAATAATGGATGTCATATGAATGTCCTGACAAGATCAATGCCCACTTTTGCAACTTTGTGGCAGTAATTGATGCAATACCTAAAGAGGGCCCCAAAATTCTTGTGAGTAGACTGTTAAAACAATTTCCAGCTATACAGGAATTAGTGAAACTGCCATTCCAATAGTGATACTCAGTGCCTCCTTCCCTATCTGGGCATAATTTCTCTTTGCCTTAGAGAATGAACATGACATAAAGATGATGGGTCAATCTTCCCCATTGGCCTTCACGTGGGAGAGAATCATTCCCACCCTGTGTGATGATGCATCACATGCCAGCTGAAGAGGTAACTTTGGGTTAGTCTATCAAAACCCCAGACTCCTTTAATGCCTCCTTTGCTGCTTGGTAAGCCTCTTACATTCCGACGTCCACTAACATGTCTCACCTTTCATCAGAAGTCTATGCAGAGACTTCAATATTGTCACCAGATACGGCACAAATTTACCATGATAATTGATCAGTCCAAGAAAGGACCTCAACTGTGGCATGCCTCTGTCAGGGCACCTTCATAATAGCTTCCAGTTTCTTTGGAGCCCTATGCAACCCCTCATCATCAATGATGTGACCCAGGTACTCTTGAAAAATTCACATTTGTCTCTCCTAATTTGCAGACCATGGTCTTGCAGCCACCTCAGTGTCTCTTCCAGATTATGTAAATGTTCCTCATCGTTGGTACCTGTAATTAACATGTCATCTAAGTAGCACTGCACCTACTGAAGACCAGTTAAAATTTGGTCCATTGCTCTCTGGAAAGTGGTCAGAGCTGACTTAATTCTAAAACGTAGTCACTTGTAGCAAAATAACCCTTTTTGAGTGACAATCGTTAACAAAGGTTTTGAATCCTCAGACGCCCCCATTTGCAGGTATGCTGAGAGATAAATCTTAGGGAATTTTTTTCCTCCAGTCAGGCCACTAAACCCTCAATGAGGGTTAATGGATATTGTTCCATGCATAAGTTTGGGTTCACTAAGCCCTCACAGATTTGTCAGTCTTCATGACCAGATCTATGGGCATGGCCCACTCATTCATGGCCACTGGTTTCAAGACCCCCAACTCTACCAATCTCTCCAGTTTGACCTCCATTTTGGGTCTAATTGCATATGGCACTGGCCAAGCTTTCATGCTCCTGGAGCAAGCTTCCAGTTTCAACTGTATATTCACCTTCACTTTTTTCATCCCCCCAGAGCTTCACTGCACACTTCTTGGTATCTTCTAATACCTTGTCCAGGCCCAAACAAGCTTCTGAGACTCTGTTTACTACTTCTCAATTTAATCTCTGTACTTCATCCAAGCAATGCAGGGTAATTCTCTTTTAATGACGTACAAGGATAGACATGCACTACGGTGGACATAACCCTTCAAAGGCACCACTTAATCCACATATGTTCTCAGAATACTTGTAGGCTTCAAGGGAAGATGATTCAGTTTCTTGTTATATATGGACTCATGCACAAGGACCTCGGGGTCCTTGTGCATGAGTCGCAAAAACCCAGCCTGCAGGTGGTCAGGAAGGTGAATGGGATGCTGGCCTTCATAGCGAGGGGGATTGAATATAAAAGTAGGAGGTCTTGCTGCAACTGTACAGGACACTGGTGAGGCCGCAGCTGGAGTACTGTGTGCAGTTTTGGTCGCTGCACTTATGCAAGGATATTTTGGTCTTGGAGGGAGTGCAGAGGAGGTTTACTAGGCTGATACCGGAGTTGAGGGGGTTGAACTATGAGGACAGGCTGAATAAACTAGGCTTGTACTCGTTAGAGTTTAGAAGAATGAGGGGAGATCTCATTGAGACATATAAGATGATGAATGGGATGGATAGGATAGAGGTGGAGAGGCTCTTCCCACTCAGAAAGGACAGTGGAACTAGAGGGCACAGCCTCAAGATAAAGGGGGGGGGCAGTTTAGAACGGAGTTGAGGAGGAACTTCTTCACTCAAAGAGTGGTGAATCTCTGGAATTCTCTGCCCGTTGAAGTGGTGGAGGCTGCCTCGCTAAATATATTTAAGACGCGGGTTGATAGGTTTTTGATAGGCAAGGGGATTAAGGGTTATGGGGAGAGGGTGGGAAAGTGGAACTGAGCCACGACAGATCAGCCATGATCTTATTGAATGGCGGGGCAGGCTCAAAGGGCTAGATGGCCTACTCCTGCTCCTATTTCTTATGTTCTTATGAAATCAACGACCCCGCTATGTCCACCACCACCTTCACTTCCAGTTTGGGCATTACCCAAAACCACTCTACATCACCATGGACTGAGCACATTCAGTTTAAATTTCATTCTGTCAGTTCGTTTTTGTCTGCGGATTTGCCAATTCGTTGTCTCTTTCAACAGTGGCTATTCGCCATTTCCTCCTGGTTGTGAGGCCTAGTTGTTTCTGTTTCACCCCTTCCTGGGACCCTGATGCTCTCCCGCAGTTTCAACATTGAGCTGCTCTCATCCAGCCACCGGTCTCCATGCGGCCCTTTTTAACCACACTGACAACCCTCCTTGGGCTTCGATTGATTTCCTGGGGCATCCACCATCTTGTATACCATTGCTCTTGTGCCAAAGTGCGAGTCGACAACTCTGTGAATGGCTTACCAGCTGGTTTCTCTGGCTGCAATATGTTCCTTGGACTGGAACAACACGGTCACCTTCAATCTTGTTTCCTATAATAAAAGTCCTAAATCTCTCTATATATGTTGACCATGCCTCGGCCTCCTTATGGAACTCTCCGATGTTCCTGAACTTTCCTGCCACTTTGCCTTGGCAGTGGCAAGGCTTCCTGCCACAGCATGATTAGGCTTGAAGCCTGTTCCTCCCATGCAACACCTGGCTGTGATTGCAGTTGCTCGACAAACGCTGGACTCTTCATTCACCCTGCAGTCCCCTGTGATCGGCAGTGAGTAGTTCCAAGTGCCCGTTTCCTTCCCCCATTATCCATCCAGCGCTATGGCTGCTGCGCAGACCTGAATGCAATCCCCTTCCCACCCCCCAATGTACTTGCCATGGGTACTTCATTGGTCCAAGGTGGAAAAAGAAGAAAATCCTCACTCCTTCCTCACAGTCATGGAACGAAAACACCGATCATCATCATCATCAATGTTAAGTCTGAGATTACAGGGGGCAGCGGGGGGGAATGGCTCCAAAGAACTCAGACACAATCCAATTCACAGGAACAAAAGGGTTTGATTAACTGTATGTTTTGCACTCCAGCCCTCTACTGGCTGTAGGGGCGGATTCCTGGACCCTCCACCCCAAGTCATCTGACGTGTTCTCTTAATGGGGCTACGCCACATACATAACACCCTCTGTTACCTTCCTTAAAGAACAGAGGGTGGCAATGCACAACTTTTCAATCTAAGAAAGTGGTTCCCAAGTCCAGAAGACTTTGGAAATATACTTAAAGCAACTACAATGTTCTCAATTACAACCTATAAAACCCTGGGACGAAAGAGATTTTCCTTTTATTATTTTGCTTAGATGTTCTGATTCAATCTGAGTTTCCTTTGGACTTTTGCCATTTAGGTCTCTTCCTGTGACTTGAATAAAGTATTATTCAGCATGTTCACCATTTCTACATTTTCATTAAAACTGATGACTCTTCAAACTTGGTGAGATCACATTTGTAATATTGCGTGCAGTTCTGGTCACCTCACTATAAGAAGGATGTGGAAGCATTGGAGAGGGTGCAGAGGAGATTTACCAAGATGCTGCCTGTTTTGGAGGGTAGGTCTTATGAGGAAAGGTTGAGGGAACTGGGGCTTTTCTCTTTAGAGCAGAGGAGGATGAGAGGCAACTTAATAGAGGTTTATAAGATGAGGGGGATAGATAGAGTGGACTTTCAGAGACTATTTCCTTGGATGGATGTAGCTGTTACCGGTGGGCATAACTATAAGGCTCATGGTGGGTGATCTTGGAGGGATGTCTGAGGTAGGCTCTTTACTTAGGATGTGGAACGGACTGCCTGCTGTGATAGTGGAGTCGGACACTTTAGGAACTTTCAAGCAGTTATTAGATAGCACATGGAGCACACCAGAATGATAGGAATTGGGACAGCTTGATCTTGGATTCGAACAAAGCTCGGCACAACATTGAAGGCCGAAGGGCCTATACGATGCTGTACTGTTCTATGTATGTATCTATGGTAATGTGGTGATATTGTCAAAGGGACCACATTGCTCCTGACCACCCTCTTTCTTCTAACATAATTGTAATAAAGTTGTAAGTTGATTTTGATATTCATTACAAATTTCTTTTCATACTCCCCATTTGTAGCTCTATTTTGTAATCCTTTGCTGTGCTTTGTATATTTCCCAGTCACCAGGATCATTGTGCTTTTTGTGCATTTTTATCTGCTTTTTCCATTTAGTTTCAAGTTGTTCCTTGCCTCTTTAGTTGTCCCAATTTGCTATTCTATCTGATTGGGGATTAATGTGCAAATCATTTCAGCATCAAACAACATTGGCCATGGCGTTATTGTTTGGAGGGAATGTGATAGCAAAAAACTGATTCTGCAATGTAACATTAATGTGAATAGATTATAGTGACATATATGACATACAGTTACCACAGGGACATAATGCTGGTGCTACCAGTATGGGCATTTTTCCAAAATTGCTCATGCTGAAATCTAGATTACTGCTTTCAGAAAAAAACAAAGTCCAGAATGCTCCGATGCAATCCACCCTACGCTCGCTGTCAGCGAGAATGGAAAATTTGGCATTCAGCCAAATCTCCATTTACTACAGCTATAATAGAGAATCCCAGCTGTGGGCAAGATTGGAAAATTCTGGCCAAATGCTCTCAGGAGCTCATAATGGCTAATGTGCGACGATTTAACAATACATGCCCTACTGGAGGAGACATCATAAGCTTGATGTATTCTCTTATCTCCTTCATTAACTCTTCTGTAGATTAGGCTACTTGGTAAGATTTATTTAGAAATGAAATATACACAAGCAAAAGACACAGGAAGATATGAATACAGATATGAATATGTATGTTGGGTGCATAGTCCTTTAAGGGAGCAGGTCATGTTACCCTTGGGGTTTTGTTGTTCTGCCCAGGAACCAACCTGCAGCAGCAGGAGTTGGAGCGTAAAGCAAATTAGACCTGTAATAAAATACTGGTCTTCCCCAATGTCTGCTTATGGAATCAAATCTTGGGATACAACACAGCAGCAGAATACATAACACTGGAAACAAGGATGGGATGACTGATGGCTCATAGGGTAAAGGATCGGGACTTCCATCATGGCCGTCTGCCGAAACAATGGTGCAGAGAGAGAGAAAAAGGATTCTTGGAGGAAAGTAGTGAGTTGAATGGACCCAGATGCTGTCAATGATTGCAAAGTTCTGTCTCCATGATTGCCGCTGGAATCAGTCAGCACAGGCAGCTTTCAGGCCTAGATTTTCAGGGGCAGGAAAACTGCGGCTGGCAGCAAAAAATAAAAAACGGTGGGCGAATTTGGTGTTTGACAAGGAATCTGAGTGGTGGCCAGCCTATATTGAGCAGTTTAGTACATTTTCAAAAGCAAATCGGGTGGCAGATGATCTCATAATGCTGGTCTTAGCACAGTTGGAAGCAAAACATTCAGCGTTCTGAGGAGTTTAATGCAGCCAGAGAAACTGGCTGACAAGTCTTTTCAGGAGCTGAGAAATGTACTGGAAGGACACGTAATGGTAGACCACTTCCATTTTTACAAGCAGGACCAGTTAGAGGGTAGGACCACCACTCAATTCATTGCACCCCTTAAAAGCCTAGCACAGCACTGTGTATTTGGGATGTACTTTCAGGACATTGTGTGATCGGCTTGTGTGTGACCTCCAACAGGAAGCAATTCAGTGAAGATTGTTAGTAGAGCCATAGCTGGAGTTTAAAAAGGCTCTTGAAATTGTAATCTCAATGAAATGGACCACCAGCAGGGCAATGTATTTAGGCGCTAGCAGAAGTGTGCACAAGTTGACAGAGACACTGAAGAGTCAGTCACTGCCCAAGGAATGTTGTCAGCGTGGCCAGGAGTAGGGGGGTTGCTGGATGAGGGGAACACATACTGGAACCGTCAGAAAGTGGGCCATATTGCCCGAAACGGTAGAGTACCAGTGCTCCAGGAGAATGGGAAGTCAAAGCGACCGGCGTCAAAACCAAGGAAGATGTGGCAAGAGGCCAGTGTAGATGAGGACATATGGGGTCCGTGGGATCTGCGGATCAAACAGCCAGACTGAGAAGACACGGTTTAAACTCAAAATTTTATCTGTGTAGGGTGAAGCAGACTGGTTCTGAGCGATACCCAAAGTGTAAGGGAAACCAGTGAAGATAGAACTGGACACAAGGGTGGCAGACCCCAGGAAAAGTTGACTCACCTACCCCTGAAACCAGCAAACATCACTGAGGACACACCGAACAATTAGTCCCTCTCAAGGGTTATGTCTCAGCCAACGTACTGCTAAGGGACCAACGCGCAGAATTCTCTTTACGTTGTAAAAGGTGACTACCCATTTTGTTCGGATGATCCTGGCTGAAACAACTGAAATTGAACTGGGAGGTGGTGAGCAGACTAACGGAGTCTCGTTCGAGCCTTAACGATATTTTGGAGAAACGCAAGGGTGCATTCAGTGGAATGTTTAATGAGATGGAAGAAGTGAAAGTGTGTCTGCAGCTGAAGCTGGATGCATGTCCAAGAGCACAAAGGCACATCTGCTGCTGTATGCAATCAGACAGAAGGCTGACCTTGTGATTAGTAGGTTTGGAAGTATTGGAACTAGTGGCCAAGAATGAGTGGGCTATGCCCATTGTTCCCCAATAGCTCAGTGAGGATATGCAGGGATTTTAAAGTCACAGTGAACACTGCCTCTGTGTGGATCAGTATCCACTGCCCCTTAATGAAAACCTGCTTAGGGGTCTTGCTGGAGGTCAAAAAATTACCAAAATGGATCCCTCCTCAGCCTACTTACAGCTGGGAATGGCCAAAGACACTCAATCCCTATTGACCATTGTTACCCAAAGAGTTGTTCCGTTATATGGGGTCATGTCGGCCCCAGCCTTATTTCAGAGAGCCATGGACCAGATGTTGAATGGTGTCCTGGAGGTCCAATATTACCTGGATGATATTCTGGTAACGGGTCCACAGATGAGGAGCATTTGCGAATGTTGGAAGAGATGATGAAGAGACTGCAGGAAAATGGGCTACAGGTAAAAAGAGAGAAGTGAGAGCTTTTTCAGTGATTCCATCAAATATTTAGAACATGTTATCGATGGGGAAAGATTACATAAAGCACCAAAGAAGTTGGAAGCCATAACGAAGGTGCTGAGATTTGAAAATGTCTCTCAAATGAAGTCCTTCCTGGGGCTCAAATTATGATGTTAAATCTGTGCCAGGCTTGGTGACAGTACTGAAACCACTGCATCAAGTATTAATGAAAGGACTGGCATCGAAGTGAGCGCCAGAGTAACAGATGGCTTACCAGGCAGTGAAAAAGGCCTTAAAGACTCCAAGGTCTTAGTTCATTTTAATCTGAAATTATCTCTTCGACTGGCCATATGGTGTAGGAGCTGTTCTATCCCAAGTGAGGGCAAATGGGGAAATCAGGCCTATTGCATTTGTGTCTAGGTCATTCTCTAAAGCAGGAGAAAAGTATACGTAAGTAGGGGAAGAGGCATTAGGCATCATTTTGATGTTACCAAATTTCACACTATTTGTATGGCAGGCAGGTCATTTTACTGACAGACCACAGACCACTGACTACAATTTTGGGACTACTCTCAGGGATTCTATTGATGGCCAACACTCAAATACAGCAGTGGGCATTGATATTATCTGCCCACTCATAAGATTTGCTATCACTCAGGCCAACATGCAAATGCGGATGCTTGACCCAGGCTGCTGCTTCCTCATGAGAGGCAGGCCTAGGACGAGATGACCCAAATCATGGACTTTTCACAAGATGACAAAGTACCACTGTTCAGGTGAAGAACATTGCAAGGAAACATCCCATACTAAGTCAGGTGGTAGACTTCATCCACAAGGGAGGAACAAGCCAGAAGAATCTGGAACTGAAGCCATATCTTAGCCATCAGTGGGAACTGTTGATGGAGGACAGTTGTTCGTTGTGGGGCATGCAGATTATCATTCCCCATTCTTCCCCTTGAAAAGTGCTGGAGCAACAGCATCGAGTGCAGATGAAAGAGGTTAGCCACAATTATGTGTAGTGGCCAAACACAGATGTGAGCATAGAAATAAAAGCAGGCTCGTGTATTATGTTCCTAAATTTGTAAAACATCACCAGCATCCAGGGAAATAGCCAAAAGGCCTTGGGAATGTGTCCAGTAAAAGGCCTATTTGCTGCTGGTGGCCAGCACACACACTCGAAGAGGCCAGAAGTGATATGTATGAAGTCAATGACCACAGAAATGGTCCCCAACAAGCTCAATATCATATTTGCTAGGTTTGGATACCCAGACCAGGTTGCAAGTGACAATGGACCAACTCATTTTGCAGGACTTCACAGATTACATGAAGCTGCAGTCTGTACCCTACCGCTCAGAAATGAATAGCTTAGCAGAGCGTTTGTACTTTGTCCCTGAAGGTTTCACAGGGCGAGGGGACCCTGATGCATAGGTTAAACACATTCTCAAACGTGCACAGGAATACTCTCCATACAACCACCAAATGGTCCCCAGTAACATTGATGTTTGGGAGGCAGTTGCATACAACGTTAGACCTACTGAGTCTGATGAGACAAGAAGAGTGGTGGAGACAAGCCAAGAAGTGCAGAAGGCCCATCGGGCTGAGCGTGCCAAGGTGAGGGCGTTCCAGAAGGGCAAGCTTTGACTTGCCAGGAATGATTCTTTGGGTGAAATAGGGCTTCCAGCCAAGACAGGGCAGTTGTCTGATACCATAGAATCGCAGGATTAGTTGATATGGCGATAGTATGTAGACCATTTTCTTGCAGCCCCACATCAAGGGGTAAGAACTCATCAACAATTTCACAAGTGCTTTGGACAGCGTCAGCATGGGTACCAGAAGAGGGAGGCATGCCTTCTAGTGAGGAAGCTGTGGGGATGCCACTGGCGACCGATGGCACACAGGAAGAGGGTTCACATATGAGGTTTGGCCCAGGCCACAATTGGAGATGAACCAGGTTCATGAAGGCATGGGACCATCATCCCTAGAAAGATTGATCATGTCAATGTAATTATTGCCATAGGGGTTGGACAAAAAACAAAATAGTGACTATGTAAATAATACCATCACATTGCATCTTGTTCATTCTGCATATATGTTTTATAATTGTTGTTACTAACTGTATATAAATAAGTTAGATTATATTTTCTGTTATGGATTATTGTTGATTAAGGGGGAGGAATATTATGTATGTTTGGTGTGTAGCCCTTTAAGAGGTCACATGACCCTTGGTGGTCACGTGATCTTAAGAGTTTGAGATCTGCCTGGGGACCATCCTGCAGGAGTTGGAGCATGGAGCAAGTGAGACCTGTAAGAAAATAACTGTATTCCCGACCTGTGGGTTACACCATAGCACAGAATACACAATAGTCAGCCCATGAGACTACTTTTTGGTACCATATTAATATGTAACAGTCATGATACTTTTTCACACACCTGCGATGTTGCAGTCAGGTGAGGCAAGTTTCGGTTTGCTTGAAAATTCATTGTCCTTTATGTCACAACTGAAAACTAGTAGGCAAAGCTGCAGGCTTGGACTGTTTTCACAATACAGGCTTTTCTTTACAATTATAAACAGGCAAATACCATATTAGGCAAGATGTTGCTGGCTGGAAACTGCAGTTTACCCCCATTTTTCCACCCATACCAAATTATGTTTCACTTCTTACGCTGGTTATAACAGTGTTCAAATGGTTCAACAAACACAGAACAGGGATCTCTGCATCACAGCCAGCCTGCATGCATTTCCCAAACCATCACAAAAAAAATGGAAATGCATCACCAATCTCTCAAAAACCAAGCTTCTGCCTTTAATTGCAGGTCATCCTTCTCAAACTGTCTGCAGTTTTGATATGTTGACAAAACCACCCTTCTTCAAAGTCTCTCCACTGTTATCCAGCTGAGTGGGTCTGTATTTTCCTGGTGATATTCTTCACTATACCATGGTAGATACAGAATCAGATTTTTCTTCAGCTCCTCCTATTTCTCATGCTGCTCCTTGGTGGCTTCATGCAAAAACACAGCATCAGTTTGTATACATATACTGACGACATCCAGCTCTACCACACATCTCTCTCATTCCTCCACTGCCTCTAAATTGTCTGATATCCAGTACTTGATGAAATTTCCTCCAATTAAGTATCAGGAAGATGAAAGCCATTTTCTTCATTTCCAACACAAAATCTGGTCCCTGGTCATGAACTCCATCCCCTATCCTGGTAACTGTCTAAAACTGAACTAGACTGTTTGCAACTTTGGTGCCATATTTGATCCTGAAATGATATTTCAACCATTATTCAGGCCATCATTAACAATATCTATCTGTTAGAACGCCTGACTCTGTCATTACTTATGTTCATATTCTGCTGAAATCCTCATCTGTGCCTTTGTTATATCTATAGACTTTTCTGTTCAACCACTCATGGCCTGCCTCCTGCGTTCTTTCTTCTGCAAACTTAAAGCCATCTAGAACTCTCCTGCCCACGTCTTAAGTCGCGTCAAGTCTCATTCACCCATCACCCTTATGTTTGCTGATCTACATTGACTACATTAAACAACAACTCAATTTTAAAATTCTCATCCTCGTTTTCAAATCATTTCATATCCTCGTCCTTCTTCCTCTCTGGCACCTCTTCTGGGTTGTTTTCATCTTCCATTCTGCCTCTTGATCATCCTTGGCTTTAATTGTTCCACCATTGGCACCTGTGCCTTCAGTTGCTAAGGTTCAAAACTCAAACTCAACCCATCTCCATCCCGTGTCTCTTCTTATGCTCCTTTTACGATGTTTCTTGAAACCTACCTCATTGACCAAGATTTTGGTCTTCTACTCTAATGCTTCCTTATGCAGTTTGGTGTCAAATTTTACTCTAAAACGCTACTATAGAGCACCTTGGAATATTTTACTACATTAAAGGCGCTATACAAGTAAAAGTTGTTGCTGATACTAAAATAGCAAAAACAAAAACAGATATTCCCTACCCGTCAGAGTTGAATTAACCTACTTCCCTAAACAAGCATATTTTACGAATCAAACTTCACACTCCACGTATTTAGTACAATGTACTTACCTCTTACCCTCATTCTACAATCAAATTATATTGTCTTCCCCACTTTGACTGCAGGCTTAAACAAAATGCCCACTATTCTCAAAATGAAAGAGGCCTTTAAAAAATGGGACCATCCTGGGGTTTGTCAGTCATTATTCTGTATCAGCTTGAAGCAACTGGGAAGATATGAAAATCCACAAATACGCTCATCTCATTTTAATATGCAACTTCAAAACAATCCTGTTTTGTTTAAAATTTTTGCAAATTCAATTTGCTTAAAAATAGGATACTTAAACATTACTTATTCCCAGATGTTTTCCGCGAAAAAACACAAGATTCCCAGAAGATAACACAAATATCTGAGGTGAGTCAACATAAGATTCTGTCCAAGTGGTTCCTTAGAAAAGTATAACAGTGAGTATGTCACCGGTTCAGAGTCCCAATAATTTTGGGTGACAAGGTGGTGTGCCATTTACTAATTCACTTCCAACCAAATAAATCAAATTGTGTTTCAGCTGTCAAAGATGTCAGCCATGATTCATTCGGTAGTAACTGAGTTCGAAGGACATGGTATTCAGTCCCATTCCAGAAATATGAGGACAATATCTAAGCTGACATTCCAGGTGCTGTACTGAGCGAATGGTGAGTCCATCTTTCAGATGAGATATTTAACCAAAACCTCACCTGCTCTTTCAAGTCCCCGGCACCACTTTGGAGAAGAGCATTGGTTTTCTTTCCTGAACACATGACTGCGAAGTGCTTTTGAACTTTTGAATGTTTTTCTACATTAAAGTTGCTATGTAAATGCAACTTGGTGCAGTTGCTTTTACATTGTAGAAAAGGCAACCACTTAGTAATTCATTCACCTAACGCGTGACAGTAGGGGCTCCATAACTTACACCAGAGGCTGTTTTTCCAAATAAAATTGAAAGAAACTGCAAGAAATTTTAGATTTTGATATTTTTTGCTTTCAATCAGACCAGATCACGCAGGTGAGTAATAAATAAATTTATCACCAAATATCATTTGCAGAAAGTCAGTGGCCTCAGGATTACAATTCCCAGCAGCCATTCCTCCTGATCCCGAAAAGCTGCAGCAAACCAATTCAAAACAAATGGAAACAGAGACAATGAGCAAGAGTAAGAAAGATGTATATAATGCAGTGTGAACCGCGAGACTAGGACCCATAGTCTGTCATCAGGAGAGGGGGAGAAAGAGAAAATCAGAAGACAGTGCAAGTAGTTTTAGCTTGACACATTTGGCAGGAAGCTTGTGGGGTCATATACGTTTTATATCACAACCTACCCAAGGTTTTTTTTTAAACATACGTGATAAATGAGATAGTAATTGGAAACAAAAGCAAAATACTGTGTATGCTGGAAATCTGAAATTAAACAAAAATGCTAGAAATACTCGGTGTCAAGCAACATCTGTGGAGAGAAACAGGGTTTCAGGTTAAGATTATCTTTCACCAGAACTGAAGAAATATAGAAATATATTAAGCCAGTGGAAGGGGGAAAGGGTACCTCATAACTGGAAACAGTTTCCTTCAAACTTCAGCTAATTTTTTTTTTAGATAAAGGAAAGATAGTTTCTCACAATCTCTCTCATTCTATTGCAGTTTCAGAAATTAACAGAAAGCAAAACACCAAACCACAGCTGCTGCATAACTGAATGCTCGACTTTCCAGAGGTACAAACTGTCCAAAGCCTCCCACGTAAAAAAAGAATAATTTGAATCTGTCCCCTATTCTTCAAATAAATTTTTAAAAACTAGCAAATTCTGTAATAAGCTGCAGAAAAAATTACAACAATAGTTCAGCCAAGTAGTATTGATACAGCCTGGGAAACTGGGTATGGTGTACACACTCAGACAGCAACACCTGAATTCAGCTAACAGCATCCCAGCTCCACATGAAAACAACAAATCCACCCAGGCTCTTGCAAGCATGAGACTTCAAACAAAACCTTACAAGATGTAAAAGATCATTCAATAGAAGCATTTTATCATGTTATTGTGAAAAGTGTTATTAAACGTTGTTTAAACTTTTATTCGAGACATTAGAAATTTCAGTTAGGGAATATTTTTCAAGCTCATTGAATGATTTCTGAAAAGATAATGCAGCACCAACTGATGGCCTGATTGCAAGGTAATGGGAAGTTTCCATTGCAAATAAATAATTCACAACGGAAACATTAACATAAAAGTGTGACAAAAAAAGCAGGAAATAAGATTTTGTAGGCAAATATAAACTTTTTAATAAGATATAGCTGAATGTTCCACTATGCCTATGTGGAAATAACACAAAAGAAAATACACACTAGCAAGTTATTTGAATTTACAAAAACTTTTGAATAAAAACACCCTAACACGATATATACCATACCTCCACCCATGGCACCCGCCTCTTGACAATCATTCGTCCAGCCTGCTGCATTAATTCTTGAGCTATTAATTGACTCCAGTAAGGAAATGAACTCTATAAAGTTTGACTCATTTGGGATTTGCCCTTCTTTGGCCTCTAAGTCAGACTTTGAAGTGGTTAATGTTCTTCCCTGATTGTTGTTGCTCCCTCTGGATGTCCTGCTCAAGACCACATCTGTTCCTCCATCTGCACTAAGGACCCTGATATGTGTTTGCGAAGAGCAATCAGCCACAACTTGCTGCTCGCGTTGCCTCTGGTTTTCTATAAGGCAATGCACAACTTTCAAGAAAGAGTCTGACACAGCTCTAGAGCTGGCCGGTTGATGTGAATTTTGGTAGTTGTGACATGCATGATCTGGGGAACAGCAGGACTGTGAATTAGTACTGGATGAGGTTTCTATTGAAAGATTGTGATGAGATTGGAGACTTGAGGTGCTGCTGAGACTAGTATGATCACTTGTGTCCTCATCTTCACTTTTGTTGTCTTTAGGGACCACTGTAATAGACCAAGATTCATTGCTACCACAAACAGTGGAGTCAGTATTAACATTTACTTGTTTCCTTGACTTCTGCTTATCGTACTGGTGACTAGACAAAGCCTGTTTAAGAAAATTGGAAGACTTTGGTCTTACAGCAAGATCTGTTTTTGATACACACTGCACCCCTTTATTCACATTAACATATAAAAATGATGAGGGTATTAAGTTACCATTATTAATAGTGTCAGTGCTCTTTCGGCCAGCTTCAGGCAGTTTCAATGCAGTAACTGGAATGTCTGATAAATCTGGATCTTGCATATTTGGCAAACTCGGTGTCCGTTTAGGATTCTGAACTGAATTATTTTGATTAGTTCTAGACTGCAAATTCTGAATTAAATCTGTGCTGGAATCCTTATCAAGGTAGAGTTCTACTTCCTCGCGTTCTGTAGGTTTCACCAGACAAAAATTATTAATTGGAATCCTTTCATCGTCAGATTCATTCAAATCATCCTCTTTTGCTCCCAGGTCTGTCACTCTGATTAACGCAGCGTTGGTACTCGGTTCACTTGGAAACTCCTGGTCCCCACATTCAGTATGACCAACACTGTTCCCAAGGGTTTCGTCACTATGATTGGAACATTTCCTGCACATTATATTTTCAGCAGTACTCATTGGTAATGGCTCAGCATTATCTGCATTAGTCACTATTACATTGCACTCAGTCTCTGATGCATTAGGACACTGATGATCTTGGTTTAATTTAGCTATGAACTGTTCTGTAGGTGCTCGTCGTCCTGGAGAACCAGGTGGATCCTTTGCCTCAGTCGGAGCCACCTTAGAATCAGCTGGGTTGGCAGGCACTGATACAGTACAAACTCGAGATGAAACATGATGCTTGATGTTTTTAGAACCATTTAACCGACCCGTAGCACTAAGTGGACAAACAGTAGATTCACACGGGGCAGCAGCTGGGGAAAGGAACAAAGACGCTTCTTCCAAGGTGTCACTCTCTTTTTTGGGTTTTTTGTTGGGCTCTGCATCTTGAGACACTGACTTCTGGTAACAAACTGGGGAATCATAGGGCATCAAGGGTGTTGCACTGTTCAGGTCAAGATCTGCAATAAACACAACTTAGATTTTACCACAACAGGTTGCAACGATATTTAATCCAAGCCAAGGGAATGGATGTAGTGATCTAGTAAAACAAAGTGTAAATTTTTTTTTAATCAAAGCAGATTGGCCTAGATTAATCCCACTTCAAATAATGCACTCATTCCTGTTTCTTTGGAAACTAGTTTAATAAAGAGATGGTGATCATACACCATTTTATTTAATATTAGTTTGGTACATAAAGAGAAGAGATTTTTATTAGGATAGAGGGACATGGAGATCACCTTTATTAAGGAAAGGGTGATATAAAAACACAAACTTATAGCATAGAATGAGACCATTGGTCCCATCATGCCTGAACTGGCTCTTTGAAATCAAAGTTGTGTTTCGACCCACACTCTTGTTTTTTGTGTGTAATCCTGTAAGTCCCTCATTATCAAGGACCTGTCAAATTCTCTTTAAAATTATGGGAATCAGCTACCATCACCTTTTCAGGTATAGTGTTCCCCCAGTAACTGAGGGAATAAATTTTACCTCACCTCTTCACTGGATCTTTTCCGAATGATTTTGTCCCTATGACCTTTGGTCATTAACCCACTCAGAGAGACTATTCATTCCTATTTACTTTATCAACGTCTCTCATCATCCTGAAAACCTCTATTAAGTCACCTTCTCTGATGTTAAAAGAACAATCTTGACTTTTCCAACCTCCTGACAATGAAAATCCCTTATCCCTGATAACATCCTGGTAAACCTTCTCTGTACCTTTTCCAAGGTCTTTACTTCTTTCCTGAAGTGTAGTGTGCTGAATTGTCCACAATGTACAAGAACTGAGACCCAACCAATGTTTTGTAAATGTTGAGTATGATTTCTTTGTTTTTATACCCTATCCCTCTCTTTAGAGACCCAAGTAACTTCATCAACCCACCCTGTCACCTTTAAGAATGTGTGCCTAGACATCTAGATTTTACTCATCTGCTCTTCTCAAAATTATTCCATTTATAAAATACAGCCCAAAAGCAATATAGTATGTGCTCCCAGTGTGCATGTTTTTTGGGGGGTGGGGGAGGCATACAAAATAGGGTAGGAGCCCACCTCACTACCTTTGCACCCATCACCAGCTCTCCCCCATAATATTAGGGCATGGACCATGGACAGGTGCCAAAAGCTGACAGCCTACCCACCACATTCAAATAACTAATCAAGGGTCAGTTACACTTATCAAGCCTAGTTACCCTGATAATACATTGTCCATGCCATAAAACATTTGGTGTGGACAACCTGTGGCACAGGGCAGCCTGAATTAGAAACAAAACTCTTCAGTTCTTAGCCCCCCACCCCCTTAAAGCCCTCCCCTCTTTCCTATCTGTCTGCAGACTTAAATCCACCCTCAATTGCTCTCTGTCTAGTCTGCCCAAAGCAACCCTACCCAATACTTTGGACTTACCTGCTCTGGGAATCCACGGGCCTTCTCCTACAGACCAGGCAATAACCACCGACACTATCTTGGTGTTTAACCAATCTAAATTGGTCTGCAGCTCCAGAATACAGGGCCTCCCGCTCCCCGCCGAAGTCCCACTTGGCCCTCATTTAGCCTGCCTGCAGCATTTTATGGGAACAATACTGCAAGCTATCTCAATGTATCCACCACCACCACCTTTTGCCTCATGTCATTGGATCAATTTTATTATTTATTCCACCTCTTCTCAGAATCAGCGCAGAAGGAAGTTATTTGACCACACTGTCTCTACACTGGCTCTCCAAACAAGCAATATGACTTTGTGCCAATCCCCTGCTATTTCCCTACACCCGCACACATTGTTTCTATTCAGGTAATCATTCAATGCTCTTTATGAGCAGAACAGTTTCTCCCTATCTACTCTGTCCAGCTCCCTTATGATTTTGAACATCTCCATCAAATTTCCTTTTAGCCTTCTTCTCTCCAAGGAGAACAGTCTCAACCTCTCCAATCTATACTCATAAGGTTTCTCATCCCTGGAACCACTCTTGTAAACCTTTTCTGCACTCTCTTCAATGCATTCACATATTTCCTATAGTGTGGCTGTATACAATATTCCAGCAGAGGTCTAACGAGTGTTCTGTGTACATTCAGCATAATGTCCTTGCTCTTGTACTCTATGCCACTATTAATAAAGCCCTCCAATTGAGGTACCAGCTTCAATGAACTATGTATACATACACCCAGGTCCCTCGGCTTCTGTACCCACTTAAGAATTTTACCGCTTATTTTGTACTGTTTCTCCATGTTCTTCCTACTAAAATGCATCACTTCACACTTCTCTGCATTATGCTTTATCTGTCACCTATCTATGTCATTTTGATGTTCTACATTGTCCTCTTCATACTTTATAATATTTGCAAGTTTTGTATCATCTACAGACATTAAAATTGTTCCCTGCACACCAAGCTCTAGATCATTAATATACTTCAGGAAAAGCAAAAGTCCCAATATTGACCCATGGGGAACACTACTACAAATCTTGCCCCTGCTTGAAAAATATCCATCGACTGTCACTCTGTTTCCTATTATTCAGCGAATTTTGTATCCATGTTGCTACTGTCCATTTTATTCTATGAATTGTAAGTATTCTCAAGTCTGTAACGCAGCACTGCATCGAAAATCCACGTATGCCACATCAACAGCATTACTTCATCGCCCCTTTTTGTTAACTCCTCAAAAAACCTCAGTTATTTAAACATGATTTCCCCTTTGGAAATCATTAAATCCTGCAGTGCAGAAGGAGGCAATTCGACCCAGAGTCTGCACTGACTGCAATCCCACCCAGGCCCTATCCCCACGCAATTACTCCAGCTGGTCCTCCTGACACTGAGGGGCAATTTACCACGGACGATCCACATAACCGCACATCCTTTGGCCTATGGGAGGAAACAGTAGCACCCGGAAGAAACCCCACAGACACGGGGAGAACATGCAAACTCCTCATAGACAGTGACCCAAGCTAGGAATCGAACTCAGGTCCCTGGTGCTGTGAGGCAGCCTGCTAACCAGTGTGCCACCATGCCACCCATAAATCCATGCTGGCTCTTCCTAATCAAGCCACATCCCACCTGACTACGAATTCTACCTTGTATAATTGTTTCTAGAAGGTTGCTCGCCATGATGTTAAACATTCCCCTTAATTCCATCCATTTTCCTAATTAGCCTCCTTCATGTCACTTCATTGACCTTTCAAAAGTTCAATACATACAATATCTTACTACCTTGATCAATCTTTGCTGCCACCTGATCAAAGAGTTCAATCAGGTTAGTCAGACATGATTAACCTTATAACAGATTAATGCTGGCTCTCCTTGGTAAATTTATGCTTTTCAAATGGAGGTTTCTTGGGGAGGGTGGGAGGCAGTGTACAGGAATCATCTTTATTGGAGATAATATGATAACAAACCAATTTCAAATGGTGGGATATTGTATGGGGTCTGACATGTCTATTTTAATGCACCTTTAAAAGCAGTATCATACTTGCCATCAGCAGAGACAGGAAGAGGTAGACATGATAAGAATATTTACCTTCTCTTTCTCCCCCTAACATTAAAAGAGCTTTGTAAGTTGGTTCATGTGAGAAGACAGTGCTTTCCTGAGGTGCAGTGAGTCTTCTGAAGTCTTTCTCTGGAATATGCAAAATCATCAGTATTAACAATGCATTCAGAGTATGTTATGCAACATTCAATCTTCTTCAAATTCATGAAATTAAAATGATTTAAAGGACTCTTTAAATTTACTCGTTAGAGTTTAGAAGAATGAGGGGAGATCTCATTGAGACGTATAAGATGATGAATGGGATGGATAGGATAGAGGTGGAAAGACTCTTCCCGCTCAAAAAAGACAGTAGGACTAGGGGGCACAGCCTCAAGATAAAAGGGGGGGCGGTTTAGAACGGAGTTGAGGAGGAACTTCTTCACTCAAAGGGTGGTGAATCTCTGGAATTCTCTGCCCATTGAAGTGGTGGAGGCTGCCTCGCTAAATATTTTTAAGACGCGGGTTGATGGGTTTTTGATAGGAGAGGGGATTAAGGGTTATGGGGAGAGGGCGGGAAAGTGGAATGAGCAGCGACAGATCAGCCATGATCTTATTGAATGGCGGGGCAGGCTCGAAGGGCTGGATGGCCTACTCCTGCTCCTATTTCTTATGTTCTTATGACTGCAATTTTTGTTTCAATTCTCTACAGTAACATTACACTCTGCACTCTCCTTTCCTTCCCTATGTACGGTATGCTTTGTCTGTCTCGCGCGCAAGAAACAATGCTTTCACTGCATACTAATACAGGTGACAAGAATAAATCAAATTTAAGATATATATTGCATATTACTAATATTAAACAGGGCAATGACGGATACAGAATTTGTTCAAAACAATTCTGATGATGAGTCACACTGCCTTCATCCAATGGGACCAATGTTACTTGTGTTATTGATTCTTCAGTAAGTATACCCTTCATAACAGCCTGGAACTATATGTATAACTTTGTAGTCCTTTTGTGATCAAAAATTACACACTTTGCCTTTTTAATTAACTCTCTGCATGTGAGCGCTGCTGGCTGGACCAACATTTATTGCCAATCCCTAGTGCCCTCTGAGAGGGTGGTGAGCCACCTTCTTGCACTACTGCAATCTATGTGCTTTATAAGACCCTAGTCAGACCCCACTTGGAGTACTGTGTGCAGTTCTGGTCGCCTCATTACAAGAAAGATGTGGAAGCTATTGAAAGGGTGCAGAGGAGATTTACAAGGATGTGGCCTGGATTGGGTGGCATGCCTTATGAGGATAGGTTGAGGGAGCTAGGTCTTTTCTCCCTGGAGAGACGAAGGATGAGAGGTGGCCTGATAGAAGTGTATGAGATGTTGAGGGGTATAGATCGGGTGGATTCTCAGAGGCTATTTCCCAGGGCTGAAATGGTCGCTACGAGAGGACACAGGTTTAAGATGCTGGGGAGTAGGTACAGAGGGGATGTCAGGGATAAGTTTTTCACTCAGAGGGTGGTGGGTGAGTGGAATCGGCTGCCCTCGGTGTGGTGGAGGCGAACTCGTTGGGGTCTTTTAAGAGACTTCTAGATGACTATATGGGATTTAATGGGATTGAGGGTTATAGATAGGCCTAGTAGGTAGGGATATGATCAGCGCAACTTGTGGGCCAAAGGGCCTGTTTGTGTTGTAGTTTTCTACATTCTACGTGGTTAAGTGCTTCCACAATGCTGTTGGAAATGGAATTCCAGGATCTTGACCCGTGACAGTTTCTAAGTCAAAATGGTGCAGGAACTGGAGCAGAACTTGGAGGTGGTTGTGTTCCTATGTTGACTCTCCTTGGTAAATATATGATCTTCAGATGGAGGTTTTTTGGGGGGAGGGCTGGCAAGTATGGGGGGGAGGGGGGGGCGGGCGGGCGAGCGAGCGAAGGGGGACGAGCGCGTGAGCGTGTGTGTTTTGATAAGGGGGGGGGGGCGCGTGCGTGTATATGTAAGAAGCAAGTTGGCTTAAGATAACTGGCATTCATGTTTCAGAGAAGGTTCCATAACGCACATCAGGTTTAGTAGGTTTGTGGAATTTTAAAGCATCTGGGCCAAGAAACAGTAAGGAAACAACCTTATAATGGATAAAAACAGTAGAAGGGAAGTTCACATACCTTTGAGTGCTTCTGCGTCTTTAGGATTTGTCGGCAGATCCTATTTGAAAGGAGCAAAGGTTTCAGTACATTATCTAAAAGGTGAGAGAGTTCGGTTGATTGGCCATGCTAAATTGCCACTTCATCTCAGGAGACTAGCAGGGTAGATATGTGGAGTTGCAGGGACAGGACCAACATAGGCTTGTTTTCAGTGCTGGTTTGATGGGCCAAATGGCCTGCTTATGCATGATAGGGATTCTATTCCATGATTAGGAACAGACTGAAAAAGCCATGGTGTTGCTCAAGTGCCTGCCAATATTTTATCTTAAAAAATCCGAATCTTGGTACAAAATTAAGCTTTCTTCTAAAACTCAGCTCTCTGTCTTTCTGTTAAATGTGAGGAATTACAATGCTGCTTAATTCATATTAGTTTGGGTGTAAAAATCATTCAATTTCTTTGGAAGTCAGTCAATCTGAGACGATTGCTGTTTTGAGCTGCAGACAAATTTTCCTCAAACTCACTCAAAACCCATTGGATTAATAGGTCATGCTAATTTGAAGAGGTATTTGGACTATTCACCACTCTGTCTACTTAAATTTAAAACAAATGACCAAAACAAACATATTATCATTTTTTTTCTATTTATTTAGGGATGTTTGTGGATGAACTTTGATGGCATTCAAGAAATTAGCTGGGGAAGAATAACAGTGTCTAACCGGAACAGGAAGTGAAACTGATTCATCACTTTCAGATATTGTCATTTCAACTATGCAAACTGATTTAACTGCTTGCAAATCCTTTCAGCGAGTTTCTTGGCTATCATAAATAAACATTGCTCAATAAAAATATATTTTGTCCAAGAACAGAAATATAGGAAAAAAAGAAAACCAAGGTATTTTTAAAATAATGGCCTTAATTCCTCCAACTTGATGGCAACCTTTAACAACAGATTTTTCAAAAATTGATGGATAAAGTATTAACCATTTTTTGAATCGGAATCTCCAACATTTACCAATATTTAGGTAGATAGGCAGGGTTACAGTGATGGAATTCCTAATTGTTAACGAAAATTGCCTACATCCTCTTTCTGAATTAGAAATGAATGGAATAATTTACAAACGACCACTGTCAGGACAGTTAATATTCACCACAGTATTACATGCAGATACACAAATACTACACACAATTTGATTTGTGTATCAAAAATAAATGTATTTATTTTCTCACAAAGCCCAGCTCTCTCACTACACTACTGCAAAAATGGAGGAACTCAGTCCATGAAACTGAAATACTGCATGAAAATGAATCAGCACAAAAATTGACAAATGCATTCCTGCTACATCAAGCAAAATAATTCATTTTATAAACTGCACTGTGTCATCAAGGTACTTACAGAGTCGTCACTAGCCCCAGGGTCCAGCATGGATTGCAAAGAGCTGTGGCAAACTGGTTGCTTTGAACTATCCCTGTTGAAGTCAGCCAACTGAATATCTTGCACACGATTCCTGTGACTTCAGCAAGATACAGTCAATCAGAAAGGGTAAGCCAAAAATTCAGCCAGATATCAAAACGTTTACTAGGAAGATCTGTGACACCATAGTTGGGATATAGACAAGGTGTTACAGTAAAATACATCTTACCAATCCTTCACAACTTATGAAAGACTCAAATGCTGAACTAATCTGTATAAATAATTTAGCAATGTATTGCATATTAACTAATTGTTATGATCTAGAATGCACTGTCTGGAAGGAAGTTGAAAGTAGATTCAATAATAACTTTCAAAAGGGAATTGGATAAATAATTGAAAACAAAAAAGAGGGTTATGGTGAAAGAGGAGAATGGGACTTATTGGAAAACTCTTTCAAAGAGCCAAAATGGGCATGACAGGGCAACATCATCATCTTTACTCAAGATTCTAGGAACACTGCACACTTAAGACACTATAACGAAGCTGAATATTTTTCCATATCAGATAGGCACATGTAAATCAATGTCTACAATTTCAGATTTTAACTCCTTCATCCATTCGTAGACACGCAGGGTAGAATAGGTGTAGGGTGATGCGGCGGCGCGGGCTTGTTGGGCCAAAGGGCCTGTTTCCTGTGCTGGGTTGTTCTTTGTATCCCTAAGGACTGCTCACAGAATACATTAATGAACTGACCTAAAGGGAGGATCGATTTCATTTGTGAACCGGAAGTTCCGCACTGATCTCTCTGAAGTCAGCAATTTACCTTGAAAATAGCTACATGCTCATCAATTGGCTACTGCTCTGATTTCAGGGGTATTGCAGGGTTTGAAAATTATGCAAAGTGACATTAATGACTTTTCCCTACAGCACCAACACAGGACATTTGGTCCAACTGGCCCAGGTCAGTGCTTATTCTCCATACAAGTACCATCAAAACTCTTTTCATCTAACCCATGTAGCATAATCTTCTATTCTTTGCTCCCTCGTAATTATCCAGCTTCCGCTTAAATGTATGAATGCTTTTTGCTCAACTACTGCCGATGGTAGTGGATTCCATATTCTCACCACTCTCTGGGTGAATAAATTTCTTCTGAATTCCCTATTCAAATAATTAGTAAATATCTTATATTTATGGCTTTAGTTTTGGTCTATGCCAGAATTTGGAACATCTCTCTGCCCATGCTGTCAAACCCTTTCAAATTTTTAAATACATCTGAGAAGTCACGCTCAGCCTTCTCTTTATTTTTTGAAAGAAATCAGCCCCAGCCTGATCAGTCTTTTCTGATAACTGAATGTGAAAAGAAAAGATTAGTGAAGACAAATGCAAGTCCTTTACAGTCCAAAAAAGAACAAAGGAATAGCAATGTAATTAAGCAACTACTTTAGATCTATCTTCACAGAGGAAGACAAATAACTTCCCATGGTCTAGTGAAGAGGAGAAATTCAAGGAATTAGTATTACCTAAAAAATACTGCTGGAGAAATTAATAGCACTGTAAGTCGCTAAATTCCCAGGACCTGATAATCTCCATCCCAGGGGAGAAAAGGATGTGCCCAGGGTATGAAAGGATAAGACCATGGAAATAGTAGATACATTGGTTGTCACCTTTCAAAATTCTGTGAATTGTGGAACAGACATGGCAGATTGGAGGATGGCAAATGCAACCCTACTACTTAAAAAAGCAGGGAAGGAGAAAACAGGGAAAGACAGACTGGTTAGCCTAACATCAGTAACAGGAAAATTGCTAGGGTCAATTATAAAGAATATGATAACAGGACGCTTAAAAACAATCAACAAGATTAGACAAAGTCAACATGGATTTATGAATGAAAAAATCACATTTGGCAATCTTACTGGAGTTTTTCAGGACACAATTAGCAGGATAGATAAGGGAGAACCAGTGGATGTGGTGTATTTGGATTTTCAGAGGGCTTTTGCTAAGGGCTCATTTTACAGGTTAGTGTGCAAGATTGGGGTATTTGAGAAAATATATTGACATAGATTGAGAATTGGTGAGCATGCAGGAAAGAAAGAGTAAGAATAAATGGGTCTTTTTTGGAGAGCCAGGCAGTGACTAGTGGAATCCCAAAGGATTCAGTGCTTGGGTCCCAGTTATTCACAATATACATCAATGATTTAGATGAGGGAAATAAATGTAATATTTCCATGTTTGCTGATGATATAAAATTTGGTGGGAACATGGTGGAGGAGGATGTAAAGAGGCTTCAAGGTAATTTAGACAAGTTGAGTGAGCAGATGCAGTATAACGTAGATGAGTGTGAAGTTATTCATTTTAGTAGAAAAACAGAATGGTAGTGTATTATGTAAATGACGATAGATTGGAAAATGTTGATGTACAAAGGGACCTGGGTGTCAATATACACCAGTCACTGGAAGCAAGTTGTAGTAATTCATCCAAATTCCAGTTTCATATCACTAGAATGCTTTATTGTGCACTACTGTGGCTTACAGTCAGGTTGTCTTCACCTTGAGACCTGCCGCACCGTCCAAGCTTAAAAACCCCTGCTGACTGCTTCTCATTAGGAAAGCATCTGCTTGCTCAATAAGGCAGCTCACACTTCACAAAGCAGATCTATTGATGCTCTCTTGTGGCCGTCATAACACAAGCATGCAGGCTCAGCAAGCAGTTCTGAATCATTGCAAGAGGGCTTGAGTACAGGAGCAAGGATGTCATACTGCAACTGTACAGGGCCTGAAACCACACCTGGAAAACAATGTGCCATTTTGGTGTCCTTAACTAAGTAAGGATACACTGCTATAGAGGGAGAGTAACAGAGATTCAGCAGGCTGATTCCTGAGATGACAGGATTATTGGGTTGAGATTGAGTTGGCTAGACCTGTATTCACTGGAGTTTAGAAGAATGAGAGGGGCTCTCATTGAAACATCTGAAATTCTGATGGGGCTGAACAGACTGGATGCAGGGATGATGTTTCCTCTGGCTGGGGGTGGGGGGGGAAGGGGGTCTAGAACAATGATTCACAATGTCAGGATATGGGTTTGGCGATTTAGGAGAGATGAAGAGAAGCTTCCTCACTCAGAGGATGATGAGCTTGTGGAATTCTCCATCACAGAAGGTTGTGGAAGCCAAGTCACTGAATATATTTAATAAAAAAGATATATTTCTAGACTATAAAGGCTGTAGAGAGGGGTTGGGGGAATGGAAAAATGGAAGAGGGAAGATTTGGACTCATGGACATGTAACCTGGCATTCTTGGTGTGATGGGGTGAATCAATCAGGGTAAGAAATTGATGACCTAAACGGTGGGGTCAATATCGTCCAAACATAGGTCCACCTCAGGATGTTACCTGGCTGAGACCTTACAGGATTCTGATTCACTTACAACATTTCAACTATTTCCAGGGAGGCTCTTTTATAATTTGCCCATAGCTACAGCATTGTCAGTAGACATGGGGCTCACCACTGAAAAGCTTTTCCTGCTACAGAATCACACATTTGCCATGCACAATGCCAGCACTTTAAATTTCAATTACAATCGCCTGAGAAATAGGACTAAGCAAGAGAGCAGAAGTGGTGCCCACTTTATTTCACCATCTGGAATGGTATCTTCTCCAGTGCCATATCATCAGTTTTAGATGGAGACCAGAACTTTCTCAGTGCTCCAAACGTGGTCCAACCAAGATTCTATACAAATTTAACAAAACTTCTCTGTTTTTGAATGCTACTTTTCTACACATTAAACACAGTGCTTTAATTTGGATTTTTTTTACCCCATGGAAAATTTCTGCTCCCAGACCTTGATTTTGAATCCACTAGCTCAGTGCACAGTAAGTCAAGGAATGGGATTGCACAGTGTCATGATTTTGCTCTTCTGGTCTGCACCGGTAGACAAGCCAGTGGAACTTTTACATCCCAGAGCTTTTCGGTCTGTCACACTCTTTTGCGCTGAGACAATGATTTAACTTGACGTAAGCAGCTGTATTTTTACCATTTATTTAATTTTCTTGCAATGTTTCCCATGAAGCCAATGACTTGAGATGTTTCGGTAAATGTACAAAGATACAGAATGCTTTGCTGGAAAACAAGAAGGGTGGTGATTCTGGAGTAATGACTAATTCACTGATGGTTTTGCATTTCTTATAAGCAAAAGAATTTAGATTATACTTTTGTTAAAATATAAGGCCTTTGTCTCTGATCAGTCCTTTGGTAAAAGGTGTGCTTGTAAGGTCGATTTATTGAAATAGGATATCACTCAGCAGCTAGGAAGCTCAATCTGGGCGAGATCATGCTACCTGATGTGCATCATTTGCATTAGCTGGAAAAAACCTTTTTAAAATTAATAATTAGATAATGACAGTAATTATCTGAAAAGAGCTATATTAAACACTACATAACTGACATAAAATGTTGGTGAAAGAAGGAGGAGAATTTAAAATAACTGTCATGATTCTGTTTGCACATGAATACAATGTCTGATTGCAGGAGTCAGAATGTGCCAGTTTCACCACAAACAGTCAATATTCACACTGAAGAAATAATTCAAACAGTCACACTGCACTTAGAAGTGAGTGTTCTCCCAAGGAATTGCTCCTGGATCGATGAGTGTAGTTCTTGCTGCTACCCATTATTGCTAAGTGATGCTTAGCATAATGTTCACAGAAGCTCTTTCTCTCCTACGTCTGCTCTCTCAAATCTTCCCCCTTTTGTTAACCTCACTGCCAGAGGCAACTGCTCTTAATTCTTCTAACATTGCTTGACTTTACAGTCTTCCTCTATGCTCCACAACTGTTAGGATTTGCTGTATAATTTTTGCTTCTCTACTTGCTGGCCTGTTCTGCTTTGTTTTTTCTCATGGGCATACTTCAAAAAGATAATTAAATTAAGTTGGGGATTCAGCAATTTATACTCAACTGATGTAATGTAAACATTTTTTCCCAGTGAACAATCTGTCAGAATTCAACATGGCTGCAGCATGGAAGTGATTTTCCAATGGTGGAAAACTGGCTGCCCTTTACACAAGTTGTCTGGTTGTCCCTTCCACTTAAGTCAATTAATGGGTCGAAAGCAGGTCCAGCCCTGATAAATTCTGTAATTTGACTTACCCATACTAACAGTATAACAGGGATTGCATAGCCAACACAAAACAACCAGCAATGCAAAATAATAGAGGTAGAAATTAGGAAACGAGAGAAAGCTAGCTAATAATATAAAAAAAAAGATAGCAAGTGTATCTACAATTAGATAGGAAAAGAATAACTAAAGCTATTGTTGGTCCCCTTGAGAGTGAGTCTGAGGAATTGATAATGGAAAAAAAAGAAAATGGCAGAAGGGTTTAACAGGTATTGTGCCTGTCTTCATTGTAGTAAACTTCCCTAAAGCTATTTGAAAATCAAAACAGGATAAGGAGATAACAAAACAACTACCATCACCGTTAAAGGTGTGAATAAAACTATTAGACCTAAAGGCTGACAAGTCCTCGTGACCAGATGCTCTGCATCCTAGGATCTTAGAAGTGATTAAAGAGACTGTAGAAACACTAATTATAATTTTCCAAAATTCCTTAGATTCTGGAACAGTCCCAGCAGATGGGAAGGTCAAATATAATGCCTTTATTCAAGAAAGGCAGGTGACAGAAAGTAGGACACTATAGACCAGTCAGCTTAACATCTGTCACAGAGAAATTGCTAGAATCCATTAAGGAGGTTCTGGCAGGATATTAGGGTAATCATAGTGGGATTAAGCAGAGTCAACACGGTTTTGTGAAAGGGGAATCATGTTTAATTAATCAGAATTCTTTGAAGTAACAAGCAACATGGATAATGGGGAAAACCTGTAAATGTGGTGCACTTAGATTTTCAAAAGGCAGATGGTAAGGTGACATATCAAAGATTACGACACAAGGTAACAGCACATGGAATAGGAGATTAACATTAGAATGGATAAAGGATTTACTAGCTAACAGGAAGCAGAGATAAATGGATCTTCTGCAGGTTGGCAAACTGTAACTACTGGTGTGTCACAAGTGTTTGGGCCTTTAATCTTTATTAATCACCTGGGAAAAGGAACCAAATGTATGGGGCTAAATTTGCTAATGACACCAAGGTAGGTTGGAAAGTAAGTAGTTAAGAGGAGGTGGAGTTTGCAAAGGGCTATAGATAGGAGCATAACATGGGAAAATGTGAACTTGTCCTCCGACAGAAGGAATAGAGAAGCAGAATACAATTTAAATGGAGATTGCAAAATTCGGTGATACTGAGGGATCTGGTCGTCCTGATATAAGAATCATGAAATGTTAGTATGCAGACACAGCAGGTAATTAATAACACAATAAGAATGTTGGCATTTATTGAAAGGGGAATCAAGTTTAAAAGTAGGGAAGTTGCAATGCAGCTGTACAGGGCCTTGGTCACTCTACATATGGAGAACTGTGTACAATTTTGGTCTCCTTATTTGAAAAAGGATATAATTGTGTTTGAACAGATTACAAAAGGCTCATTTGACTCCTCGGGGGAGTGAAGAGCTTACCTTATGAAGCACGTTGGTTATGAGACTGGGGTAACATATAACTCCAGACCAGGTAAAAATGGCAGGGTTACATCAATGAAGGACATTGCTTCTCCTCCACAATCACCTCCCAATTCTCTTTTCGGCTCTCCTGAGTCCATGTCCAACTACACCCTTACCCTATCAGCCATTAATCATGTAGGAGTGTGCAATTACCTGACAACTAGAGTCAGTTAATTATCTACATTACCACTATGATTGCACTTCAAAAATACTCCATTGGTCATGAAGCTCTTATCTCCCGAGGTCATGAAAATGCCACAGAAATGCAAGAAAAACCTTTGTTTTTTTTTCAGATAACAATAAGATTTGAATATTTCACACAGTATAATTTAAGTTCAATGGATCCTCCTAGGTTCAGGTTAATGCTTGGCCTGCAACAACAAGCCTGTTGAGCTTGGTGGATTCTGACTGTAAGACATGCTCTAAGTTTGTTGTTTCGTAAAACACCATGTGCTGTGTTACCCATAATTTCCAAGGAGATTCATAACCTACAGGCAGAAAATGGAAACCATGTAAATGTTTGGGAGCACAGTGGTTAGCTCTGCTCTCTCACAGCGCCAGAGACCCAGGATCAATTCCAGCCTTTGGTGACTGTGCAGAGTCTGCACGATTTTCATCAGGTGCTCTGGTTTCCTCCCACAGTCCAAAGATGTGTACATTAAATGGACTGGCCATGCTAAATCGTCTTTTAGGTGTCTGAAGATATGCAGGTTAGAAGGGTGGGGATATAGGGATCGGGTGGGGTTTGGGCCTGGGTAAGATACACTTTCGAAAAGTTGGTGCAGACTCGATGGGTTGAATGGCCTCCTTCTGCACTGTGGAGATTCTATGGTAGGGATTCCATCGATTGCCAATTCCCTCTTAGCCATAACCTCACTGCCAACAGTCTGCACATCGCAATACCTCTGCTGATCTTCCTTCAAGGGCAAGCTCCTCGATAAAGTACTCCAGATGTGGTTGGATTTCAGTGTAGAGATAGCAGGGATCTAACTGAAAGGCAGAGTTATCTTAAGGAAAGGCCACCTTCTACTCCTATGGAAATAAAATTAGTGTTCTCCTTTAATTGAATTTAGGAACTGACATTTCAGGGAATGATGTGGAGATACCAGTGTTGGACGGGGTAAACACAGTAAGAAGTCTCACAACACCAGATTAAAGTCCAACAAGCCTCAACCAGGATCGTACAGAATCATAGAATCCTACAGTACAGAAAGAGGCCATTGGACCCATTTAGTCTGCACCAACCTTGGGTTCACGTCAGGCTGTCTGTAACCCCCATGACTTGCCTGGGCTTGCAAAATCTCACTAACTGTCCTGGCTGGAGACAATACACATCTCTTTAACCTATGCTTAACCCTCTCTCCACTCACATTGTCTGCACCATTAAGACTTGATTATCTGTAAAGATTCGCATTCTAACCATAATTCTATAAACTGAGTTGGTGTCTTTATATGGCCTGTTTGTGAACATAACTCCCAATCACCTGGCAAAGGAGCAACGCTCCAAAAGCAAGTGGCTTTTGCTACCAAATAAGCCTGTTGGACTTAACTGATGTTGAGACTTCTTTCAGGGAATGCCCAGAGAAATTCATATTGTACTGAGCCCTTCTTTTCATTTCCCCCCATTCTAATGGCTGGTAAAGCAGATACTTATTGCTCATCCATTGCTACCTGAAAAGGTGGTGCTGAGCCTTTTTATTTGATACAACTGAGTGACTCCAGAGAGTTTTTCCAGAGTCAACCACATTCCTGTGACTTCAGAGTCCTAAGTCTGAAAGGGTATGGGGCATTAGATTTCTTTTTAGTTCTTTGGCATTGCTGGCTAGGCCAGCATTTATTGCCTGTTCACAATCGCCCTGGGGTGTGTGTGTCTGTCTGTGTGTGAGTGTGAGCGAGTGAGAGAGTTATTCACCACAGAACTCTCTGCCTCTGACCTGCCCCTGCAGCCACAGTATTTAAATGGATAGTCTAGTTCAGTTTCTGGTCAATGCTAACCATCAGGATGTTGATATCGGAGGATTCAGCCATGATAATGTCAATGAACGACAAGGGCAATGGTTAGATTCTCTCTTGTAAGAGTTAGGCATTCCTTGGGACTTGAGTGAACGTTAGTTTTTTTTGTTTCCTTCTCTAAATGGCAATGGTAAATCAGTTCAGATTTTAATAACTGTCCAACAACTTCATGCTCATTTGGACCAGATTTTTATTTCCTTATGTTTTAATTTGAATTGCAGACTTCTGTTGAAATAAAAGTCCGCAAGAACATAAATGTTCTATTCATTAATAGGGGCTTCCTACTTGTTCTCATTTCTGTACAGTTTCCGGTTTTACAATGACTAAGATTACAAAATCTCACCACAGATATTATTGCCTTACTTTGTGTTGCAGAACAAGTGGCCCGAAGACCACAAATTAGAGAACAACTCTCCCATAAGATCATTAAAAACACTTTGCTCAAAGCTCATTCAGAGCCATTGCTTTCATATGTGGTTGTATAATTTTAAACCTCAGCACTCATTGCTGCAATCCATTCACGCTGACTGCAGGCTCCATTTTACTGCCTTCGGTGATTCGGGTAATTCTATATCCTACTTACTTGAAAAACCTATTGCAAATTATGCTTAGGTAAATTTCAGTACCATTCCCCAACAATACAGCACTCCCTCAAACCTGCTTTCCTCCAATGGTTACAGTGTTCCCTCAATACTGTTTCTCAGTCAGATTCAATGTCTCCCCAGCATTGCTATTCTGATTTTGCAGAACTCCCTCAGCATTGCCTGTGCAGCACTGCCTCAGCACCTCTGCTCCAACAGTGCAAAAATTCCTGACTACTGCCCCTTCAGCTGTGCAGCACACCTGTCAGCCTAAATTTTGTATTAATGTCTCTGGAGTGGGACTAGAACCAATGACCTCCAATTCAGAGTACAGAATTCACTGAGACAATATTGCCACTAAATGTAAGGAATAGCTGGCAGTCTAGTGAAGAGCATGATCACAGCTACAGTACAGTTCATGCAATGAGGTGTACCTCAGCAGGACTAGCATCCATTTGAAAAAAGGTGGATTCTCGGTTTAACATCTCATCCAAAGAAAATATAGCTAATCCAGCAGACCCTCAGCATTACACTGGAACTATTGGTCTAGATTATGTTTCAATGTCTCTTGATTGGAACTTGAATCTAAAGCTTTCTGACATAGGCAAAAGTGTTACTCACTGAGCAATGACCAGAATCACAAACAAAATGAATCCTTATCTTGTAATTATCTACATATTATATGTAAATCCTTCTTAAGAACTGGTTAAAGAATATTATATATTTGTGCTGTCTTACCCAGGACTAACAGAAGACACTGGTTGTTGTTCTCTATTGTCTCCTTCTCCAGATACAGCTCCATGCTTTGTGGAAGCAACAGTCTGGTCATTATGACGTATTATTTCTTCTTCCTCAAACATAAGGTGAAGCCGATAATTAACTGTCTTTATTACAGTAAAAAGGAGAGCTACTAAACTGCAGTAAATTCCAAGTGCGACTTTGCTGGGTGATGCAGCCTGCAAAACAGATCAGGAAAACAGGCTTTAAGAGGTTAGTTGTCATTTAAAAGTTCACTGATACATAATTACATGTTTTTCTTGTGCAATTTTGTAGAGCCAATTCACATTTTAGAATTTCTCAATTTCACTGTCTTGAGGAGCGTAGGAACAGGAGAAGCCCACTTTGCCCCTCAAACTTGTTCCTGCCATTCAAACAGATCAGTCGCTTATCCCCATTTATCTAAGAATGTGCATTTGGTGAATTGGCTATTCTAAATTGTCTCAATGTGCCAAGGATGTTTGTTTTGGTGAGGGGAATTAGTAAGACAAACATGCTGTGCCAGAGAATTACAGCAGTGAAACTGACAGCGAAGGAAATTACAGCAGTGAAATTGGTGGAGTAGGAAATGATAGTAGCATTTGAGTCATTGGCTTATGTTTATTAAAATAAAAATGTACGCAGTTTTCAAAAATGTGTTTTCAGTTTCTTCTCCATTGTGGTATCAGTGAACAGCCTGTTTAATCATTTAGCCTCCAGAGAAATGGCAGCAGTTAACACTCTCCTATAACTATATTTCTCATTTCCATCTAAAAGAAGAGCACTTTATAAATTATTACGGTTACCTGATCACATTTTTTTAAACAGCACAGAAACAGGTCTGTCAGCCCAACAGAGCACAAACTACCTTCCACCATATTCCATCTAACTCTTAACAAATATTTATTTTCCTCTCTCTTTCATGTGTTTGCCTAGTTTCCTCTTAAACGTAGCTGTGCTGTTTGCCTCAACCATCTTCGTTTTGATGGCAATTTTCACATTCTCAGCACTCTTTGGATAAAAAAGGTTTATCTTTGGATTTATTAGTGTCTAGGGTTTATTTATGGCCCTTGGATTCAATCTTCCCCACAATGGGAACATCTTCTTTACGCTTATCTTACCAAATCATTTTATAATTTTTAAGTCATCCCTCGATCTTCACTTTGCTGGAGGGTTCACTTTTTTTCCAATCGTCAAACCTACTCAGTTCTGGCACATGAAGGAAAAACAATTGAGTTTGAACAATGTTGATCTTGCTTTTCCATAAATTTATCTGAGCAGTAATAATTTAGACAGAAGAGGCATAAGAATCATTTGGCTCAAATAGTCCATGTTGGTGTTTACCCTACACATAAGTAAGCAGTGCTAATCACATTTATTCATCTTTCCCATACTTCTTCAATGACTTGGGGCAAAATTTTACCAAAAAATGGCAGTATTTTTCTCTCCAGAGTTAAGGCGCACTGCCTAAAAAATTAAGGGACGTGTTTCACCCTGTCATGCAGGGGAATAGGGCTCAAACACATCACCAAAATCCAGCTGCACTGAGACTGGGTGCTATGTTTAAAAGGCGCCCCGATCATAACAGGAATAAACCTCCTCCCCAGCCCACCATAGAGGTGTGAGGGGTTTCCCACTCCCGATCTGAATTGGCACTACCCCTCCTGCAAACTGGCAACATCTGTCACTGGCATCCCATGCTCTTCCATCCACTCCCAGCCCACCACAACCCCTACGAAGTTCCCACTGGGGTCAGCTTCCTGACGCAGGTTGGCACTGTCAGGTTACTGCCTGGCCATATCCCTCTCCCCCAGAGCTATACTCACCTTTATGCTTCAGGGAGACCCCCATGGCGGGTTCTGTCGAGGTGAACCTGCAGCAGTCACGCTGGCACCTGCTGAATATCCAATGATGGGGAAGTTCCAGAAAGAGTGCTCATTAATAACATGCTAGTATATTAAAACAGCTTCCAATAGTCCCATGGCATGTTTCACACCACTCTGCCTACAAGGAGCCTGGAAGATCAGAACTCAGAAACACACCAGTGCAAATCAGATTTCTGGATTTTGAGGGCATACTGCCATTCTTGCAGATGGAGACTGCAAATTCAAAATTACCCCCCTTAACGTGTGAATCAATTACTACCTCAAGTTTTGCAGTACACAATACTCTATATTCAGTAGAAACGTTGGAACAAGCTGCATACGTCTCCTGCTACCTATTACTGGTGCTCCAGGGGCAGTAGTTTTCTCAATGGGCACAATGTTCCTTTTGTATTTCTGCAGGTGTAAATCTATTTCTCACACCATGTATTTTCTACATAAACACTTTTAAGCACATTTCTCCTGAGCTTGTGATAAGCTATGTTCTATAGCCATCTTTGGCATCTCAGGCATGTTTCAAATGAATCTTCCATCAAGGTTGTGTGTAAATCAGGTATTTAATTCCTACTACTAGCAGCATTTTTAGGACAAACTGCCTTTTAGGCTAGCTTGCTGAAAAAGTTGAATTGGAATACACATTTCACTGTCCACTACAGTAAGGCATGCCAGCACCAATCCCACTCTGAAATATTCTCATTGATGTGATACTTGTGATGAAGTGGCTGAATGAAACAGCTGAACTCTCAAAGCTTGTTTAAAAAATAATTTGATGCACATCTTGCATAAATACTGGAAAGAAAATACCACATGCAATGCTCCGATTTTATATCTTAATTATCATGCTGCCTTGAATACTTTTTCATGCAAATAAACTGGCAAGGAGTGTCTTACGCAATTTGGTCACCTGCCCTAATATCTTAAGTACCTTGGTGTCAAATTTTGCTCGATTTATGTCTTGAGATGGAGACAGGGGATCTGAGATTCCTACCCATTTGAAAAATAGTCCTTCAACTAATAACGTTTGAGAATTCTACTGGACTATAGCACAGAATCAAGCTTTTAATCCTTCAACTTTATGGTGATTACTTTATCTACGGACCATTCCATGTCTAATTCTACTCTCCTGCTCACTTTCCAGTCTTTAACATTCTCTTGTTAAAAGAATTTATGCACACTTCTTAAAGAACAGAAATTCTAGGCTCCTGTTCCTTCCGCCACATACTTTTACTACTCTGTTCACTGAGTATCGTGAAACTGATGCTTCCTCAAGACAGTTCCTTGGGTTTTTCATTAAATTAAATGTAAAATGATCTCCTAACCACCACAGTTCAATCTCTTTGGACAAATCAAGAGTTGGAATGTGAAAGCTGTAACAATGCTGAAAGGTATTTGGCAGAAGAACCAGAGGACAGATCGAGCCGTACTATTTATGCAGCAAGATGCAGTGGTCTGGAATGCACTGAGAAATGGAGTGGAAACAGATTCAATGATAACTTCCAGAAGGGAGAAGCAAAAATCTGCAAGGCAATGCAGAATTGCAAGGGAGTGGGACTAGCTCTGCCAAAGAGCTAGCGCAGGAATTTTTCTTTATTCCAAGCATTGACTTCCTCCTTTTAAGTTGTCCTGCAGTTGTAGTTTGATCTGAGTCATTTCCAGCTCCACCTCCAAGAGTCAATAACTGTTTTCCTTTATCTTGATATTGATCTGAAATACCCTTAGATGCACTGACAACCCCAAGAGAGCTCTCCTCTGCTCCATCTCACACCAGCTCATCAAGCTATCCTTCCTCTTGACTTCATTCTATCAATTTTTTTTAGTTAGCTGTCAGTTAATTCACGTTTTGTCTTTTCTCCAGCTTTAGTTCTTCTTGGTGATTCCTCTCTATGTTCAATGCTCCTAGTTTCTGAAACTTCTGCTTTTTGTTCTCAAGCCTTAATCCACTTGTCACAAGCTCCATTAGCATGCCCACCTTGACTTCCAGCACTTTGCAAAAAAAAATTCCAGTTGAACGATATTTTTTGCCAGCTTAACACTCAGTCACTGAACACATCGGAGCTCTTTCTCAAACCACTGCATTTCTTTTCTGAATAACCTGCTCCTTGTCAACAGAGAATCATTCTTTAGTCCATTATTCTGCTTTTGCAAACCATTGTTTATCTGTTTGCATTTCTTCCAAGGTGAAAGCATCATTCCCTTTTAACAACTTATCTTTTTATTAGACAATTCTCCTGAATTGCTAACTTGTTCAACAGTTCTGTTCTCTTTTTTGGTTTGTCCATTGCAACGTCCTCCCTGGAACACCTGGCAGTTTCTGCTTCTCTGCCAAGTTTCCCAAGCTTATTTGTATTTTCCAACTGATTGAACTATCAATCATTCAATTGGATTTCTAGAAAATTCCGAAAAATGGTTTTGGTAAATGATAGCTCTGTTCTGACTTCTGCTTCAAAAGTATAGTAGCTTTTGCAGTAGATAATGCAGTATGTTCTACATGAGCACCATGGATCAAACCTTTGATGCATTTCACCCTTAGGCTAGCAGTTCCATCATCAAACTAATAGCATCAATTATATGGTATTTCCTTGGCCCTTCGGGTTCAGTGCAATAAACTGTGTTGCTGAGTTTCACGCGTTTCTTTTTCTCTCAGCTCTTTTTACCTTTTATTAACATCTTCATGCTCTGACTCCTAATTCCCTTACCATTTGCTGGTGAGTGTTGCACTGTTTCTTACTGGCCCTGAGAGGTTTCTAGCTACTCCCACTCTTTTTCCACAGTGCTTGTTTCTAGTCTTAATATAGCTGGGCTGCTTGTCATTAGATTATGGGTCACAAACTTTTATCTAATTTTCTATTTGTTGTAGTTCTTGGTGAAGTTTATTCAAAACTTTTCTTTTCTGTGACTTGTCTTATTTTTAGACTGATTACATCTTTATTGTTAATTTGCATTTCACTACCAAAACTTCCAAGGAACTTCTCATTACAGCACAAAAAGATGAGCACAACTGAATCGTGTTATCGTCAGCTCTTTAATTAGTTAGTAAGGGACTTCCGTTGCCCTCTTTCTAGGTTCTCTCCATACCCCTGTTCCCCGGGATCTTCTAATACTTCCTCCTCTCTGGGGTTTCTCAGCGTTCCCCCTTTCTTCAAGGTCTTCCACTGTGCCACCCTCTCTGGGGTTTTCCAATACTTCCCCTCTCTGGGGTTTTTCAGTGCTCCCCCTTTCACCAGGTTCTTCTAGTGTGCCACCCTGTCTGGGTTTCCCAACACCCTGCACCTTCTCTGGTGCCTTTTACTGTCTACTGAGTCTGGCGCTGCCTCTTTGAGGGCTTTTACCCCTTAAGCTCTAGTATTACCTCTTACTTGAGGCCTTAGTTTACTCTGCTGAGATCTTGCATTGCTTATGGACCCTCTTTATAGAATTTCCCTCGATCTGGAATGTTCTTTGATTTTCCTGTTCCTTTTTGTGGCTGTTTCATTGAATATTGTACCATGTTAAATGCATCACTGCTTTAAGACTATATAGTTTTTCTCACACAGGCTGCTGTTGCTCAGTCCATTGGCTTCCTTTTTGCAGGTGGCATTTTACAACAATAACTCAATGCAAGTACAGAATGTTTCCGGCTGCTGTAGTTAAGGCTTTTCTTCCTCCAAAACTGCTTACTTATGAGTTTCAACCATTTTGTTTTAAACTTTGGCTTATTCTCTTGTTTGAAAAAGTTTCCAGAACATATCTGCTGGAAGTCCTCTGTTCATGGCTCTTTACCCAAACTCCCTGGAAGTTCTGTTCAGATTAAGGAGCTGCAATAGTTCTCTGAGGCCCCTCTTCCCTTTATACTCTTCTTACGTTTGAATCTGTTCAACTGAGTCAATATCATCAACTTCAAAAAAAAAACCTTCTTCCCAGATTGCCAGGGTGGCACAGTGGTTAATACTGCTGCCTCACAGCTCCAGGGACCCAGGTTCAATTCTGGCCTTGGGTGATTGTGTGGAGTTTGCACGTTCTCCCCACGTCTGCGCGGATTTCCTCTGGATGCCCTGGTTTCCTGCCACAGTCAAAAGATGTGCAGGTTAGGTGGATTAGCTATGTTAAATTGCTCCTTAGTTCAGGGGATTAGCAGGGTAAACATGTGGAATTATGGGGAAAGGGCGTGGGTGGGATAGGTGTTGGTGCAGGTTTGGTAGGCTGAATGGCCTCCTTCTGCACTGTAGGGATTCCATAATTTCACCTTTATAAATCTGAAACGCAGCTCTCTTCTAGCTGGGCATGTATTCTCTTTACTTCAAACTCCTGTCCTTTTCACTTTTTATTCAAGTTTCACTTCTCTTGCTCCTGAGGCTGAACACTCCATTTTCTTATATCTTCCCAAATCTTGCCTCGGTTATATCTTGCCAGGTTCTTTACTTCAATTGCTCCTCAGTGTCTGGCACTAGCTCAACAACTATCAGATCTGCCCCAGGGGTATTTCTCCCCCCAACTTCAATATTAAACCAGATACCCACAGGTAAGCTGTGCCATTGACTTCCATCTCATCACCAGTGCTATATAGTGTTGTGTGGCCACCATCTGGAATTATCAAGAGAAACTTCAGATATTGTGGGAACAAGGTATTTATTGAATAGAGAAACTTGGGGTACAGGAGGTTTATGCAGCACAAAGGTTGCCTTGGGGCAAAGTTGGGGCCCAGTTCTGCATGCTTATTCCATGCTTCCAGAAGATTCTGTCTGAGAGAGGACTCCACCCTCTGGTGTGAACAGCCACTCTTAGTTTCCATTGGTCTCAAGTCAGGTAACCTTTATTGCTGTACTGTCTTAAATAGAGAGACACCACATCACAACACTCTGGGATAAAAATTATCAGGCCTTCAATCCAATAATTTCTCCCAAAACCATTTCTCTACTAATATCGATTTCCTTCAGTTTCTCAGAACTTCAATTCATATTCAGGTACAGTGGGTACTCCCCAGAGCATCTTCCTTGGTCCTCTAATGTTCTTGCAATACATAAATGGCATAGGAGATGAAATCAATCCTGAAACCAAAATTAAACTCTGCAGACATGTACAGATCCATTCATAGGCAAGAAAACCAAATATCGATGCAAAAGGAGTTGAATGTTCTGAAAATGGTACTATAGATGGCAAATATCTTCCAACTTGTCAAAACGCCACATCATGAATGCAACAAGTTGATGAAAGCTAGGACCTTCTCATACAGCATGATGGGAAGTACCTCTGTCAAGCAAAACCTGTACCTTGGGCATCACCTTTCAAGTGACATGACAAGCGTATAATATATAAACCACGCTTGAAATGATGCAAACAAAATACTGGGACTTTTAATCTTGCCAAATGTGACAAAACAGTCAAAATTGTTACATACAAGATTTTGATACATCCCACACTGGAATACACAGCAATGGTATGGGAGCCCTACCAAGCCCACCTTGTAAACAAATTGAAAATGATTCAAAGACATGCAGCACAATTCATCTTCAACAACTGTGCTGGAATATCCAATATTAAGTATACACTGCACTCCCTGAAGTGACCTATACTGCAACAACAAAGACAGCTGAGTAAGCCAAAACTGTTCTGCAAAAGGGGCTTACCGGTTATTACTGATACTCCACCATATGTTAAGCAGTCAGTCAGTTACAGGGGGCAAAACTGCAACCAGTTTGTGCCTCTCTAGTGTCACACACAAACATACAGCTTCATAGCAAATACTATAGGAGACGGGAATAACCTTCTCCAGAAATAACTAATCAAACCACTTCATAGGCATTTGATTTTCTCTGTATACTTTAAATCTACAAACATGGTTTCTCTGTATACTTTAAGAACAAAAACATAGTACAGGGAAAAATCACAGCTCAGAGTCAGACTACCTCCGGACAATGACGTTTTACTTTGATGTCTGGATACTATTATCAGATTCTGATAACTCACTACAATTAACATAAATAACAAAACATTATTAGAAAAATAATGAAAACATTGACAATCACTGGACCTGATAACGTAAGGGGAACTTGCAGATGTTTTCACCATAATCTTCCAAAGTTCTCTAAATTCAGGAATCATCCCTTTGGATTGGAAAATCTAACTTTAATGTTGGGAAGTTACTAGTATATATAGGTAAGGCCAAAATGACTGAGCACTTAGAGAAATCTGAAATAATTAGGGAGAGCCAACATGCATTTGTAAAGGATAGGTCACGTATGACAAACTTAACTGAATTTTCTTAGGAGGTAACTAATGTCGTAGACCAGGGAGTATCTACAAACATGGTTTATATCAGCTTCCAGAAGGCAATCAGGTTCCACTTACAAGATTGTTAGCAAAAGTTAAAGCCCACGAAAATAAAGGCAAATTATTGAACTGGTTAAGAGATTGATTAGACAGTAGAAGACAAAGCGTTGGGATTATGGTAATATAATCAAATTAGAAAGAAACGACCAATTGTTACCCAAAAGGATCGGTACTGGGGCCTCAACTAGTCATTATATTTAATGATCTAATGAAGAACTGTATATTTAAGTCTGCCAATGACAAAGTTTGCTGGCACAGTAAACAACATGGACGGGAACATAAAATTACAAAGACACATTGATAGATTGAGCGAGTGAGGCAAAACTGCAGCTGATAAAATTCAATGCCTATAGTCTGAGGTTATCCAGTTCGGAACAAATTGACATTTTTAAAATAACTAGACAGCAATAATATAAAAAGCGCAAACAAGATTAGACCCTGGTTAGACCACATTTGGAGCACTGCATATAGTTGTGGGCACTGCACTTTGAATCAGCATAGATTCAACAACAACTTATATTTATATACTGCCTTTAACATAATTAAACGTCCCAAGGCACATCATTGGAGCATCGTAAAACAAAGTATGACACTGAGCGACTTAAAGCAATATTAGGTTAGATGACCAAAACTTGGTCAAAGACATAGATTTTAGAAGGATCTTAAAGGAGGAAACTGAGGTTGAGAAGCAAAGAGATATAGGAAGGCTACTCCGGAGCTGGGGGACTACGCAGAACTACAGGAGCTCAGGTCAAGGTTTTTTTTTAAGGAGCAGGATGATGAAAGCAGATTTAAAGGAGGGATGGACAACATCTAAAGAGAGAACCATTTACAATATTGGCTAACATGGTGACCAGGAGGGAAAGCGAGATGGGTCAGCAGTTTAGTGGAAATAGTATCAAGGGAACAGGAAGTGGATCTCATGGAGCTCAGAGAGGGCATGAGGGAAGAGAGAAAACAGAAAAATGCAATCTCCAGGGCTAGGGCAAAGAGGAAAGCATTGAAGGAAGCTTGGACAGGTGATCGAATGGAAGGTGGGACGTAGCAGAGGCAATTGATGGATTCTCTTAATCTTTAGTCCATGAGCTCGTCACTTGTTGTTGGACACGAGAATGGAGAGGGCAGAGAAGAGGTGTTTAAGGCAATGGTCTACATTCCAGAAAAGAAGCCGAGAGCTATCTTTGCATTCCAGATTATCCTAGAATAGTGAAAGCAACTTCGGCAGGTGGAGGAGGACCCAGTAATGTTTCAAGTGGTCCAGCCAGACCTTGCTCTAACTAGCCAACCCAGTTGTGCATCATATTCTTTCAAGTCTGCATCCCTCGAACCTAAGTGAACAAGATGAGCACTATATCAGAATGTTACCAGGGCTGTAAGGGTTAGAATCGGAGAGATTACAAAGACTAGGCTTTTATTCCCTGAACTATAGAAGGTTAAGTGGTTATTGAGTTTTACAGGATATTGAAAAGGATTATTAGGATAAATTAGAGAAACTCCTTCTAATGGTGTGGGAATCCAAAATAGGGAGGGAAATACCTTAAAAATCAGAGCTAGGCCATTCAGGAGAGAAGATAGGAAATACTTTTTCATGCAATATGGTAGAAATGTACAACATTCAACAACAACTTACATTTTTGTATACATACTTAACATAATAATATGCCCTAATACTTTACAGGACAGTTGTGGAAAAGAATTGAACACTGAGTTGCACAGGAGAGAATGGTCCAAATGGCCAAAAGCTTAGTCAAAGAGATGGTTTTAAAGGAGGACTTAAAAGAGGATTAAGTAGAAAGGTGGAGAAATGTAGGGAAGGAATTCCAGAGCTTGGGACCTTGGCAGCTGAAGCCCAAGACTGCTGATGGTGGAGTGATTAAGATTAGGAATGCTCAAGAGGCCAGGATTATGGTAATACAGATATCTCAAAGGAGTGAGAGGCTGGAAGAGATTACAAAGATAGCGTGACACAACATGTTTTGAAAAACAAGGATGAGAATTTTAAAAGCATAACGTTGCGTGATATGGAGCCAACACAGATCAGAGAGCATAAGTGACAGGGGAGCAGAACTTGATGCAAGTTAAAACATAGAATAGAATATCTACAGTCAGAAGGCCATTCAGCCCATCGAGTCTGCACTGGCAACAATCCTACATAGGCCTATCCCCTTAACCCTACATATTTATCCGACTAATCTCCCTGACATCCTCCTAAGGAGTGATTTAGCACGACCAATCAACCCAACTCCAAATCTTTGGACTGTAGAAGGAAACCGGAGCACCTGGAGGAAACGCACGCAGACACGGGGGGTACGTGCAAACTCCACATAGGCAATGACCCAAGCTGGGAATCAAACCTAGGTCCCTGGCACTGAGGCAGCAGTGCTAACCACTGTGCCACCCCACCTAGCTCCCCCTTCAGATGGGCAGAGTTTTAATGGGCAGATTATAGTTGGGGTGGGGGAAGAGGGTGACGGGGGAAGGATGTGACACCATTATAACCCGATCTGTTTAATCTCAGATAGTTGCAAGAAAGAGATATAGAGATGGAAGTAGACAGTCTTAGTAATCGTCCAGATATAATAGAAAGCTCATGCCAGAGTCAAATATAACACTAGGCTACAAAAAGGTGTGGTTAAGCCTCAGGCCTCAGATGTCAGGCAGAAGGATGGGGTTTGTGGCAAGGAAAAGCCAGAAAAACATACAAAAAGCTAGCTCAATTAATAATGTTAAATCTGAGATTAATAGATTTTGAAAGTAAAGGGTACCAAAGGACATGCAGCCATGTAGGATTGATGAAATTAGGATACATAAGGAGATCATTGTGCTCATTAGTCATTTTTTAAAAAATGATGTAATCAGCTGTCTAATTCCATATGCCTTTGATTCATATCACTTCACATAGCAATTGTGTAAAATGCTCAGATCTAAAATTGACAACTAACTAATCTAGCATCAGTTTTTACTTAGGAAGAGTTTTCCAAATTTTTAACCACTGTTTGCAGGAAGTGTATCCTAAATTCATCAGACTTATTCCAGGAATGGTGGGCCTTCATGTGAAGGCAGATTGGGCAAATTGGGTCTGTATTCTCTACAGTTTCAAAGAATAAGAACTGATCACATTAATACCTATAAAAGGAATGGACAGAGTAGATGCAAGTAAAATGTTTCCTTTGATTGAGGAGTCTAGAACCAGGGTACATAATTTAAAAGTAAGGAGGAATTCCACTTAGAGTTGAGGAGTTTTTTTTTACACAGAGCTGTGAATCTTTGAATTTTCTATCCCGGAGAGATGTGGAAGCTCAGCCATTGTGTACATTTAAAGCAGAGATTGATAGGTTTCTGATGGAACAATGACAAAGCATTATGGGGATAGTGAGTGTAAAATGCATTGAAGTGTCCAATCAGCCACAATCGCATTTAATGGCTGAGCAGGCTCAACGGGCTGAATGGCTTAATTCTGTTCCTATGTTCATTTTCGAAAGGTCATGCTCTAATTTTTACACTATGCTCCCTAATCATGGGCTCTTCAACCAGTGGGACTAGTTTCCTTCTATCAACCCTACCTGCCCCATTAATATCTTGGAAACTTCAATCAATGACCCCTTAACCTTCTACATTCCAATGAATGGCCTGGTTCTGATTTTAAGGTTTTTCTCCATGTTCTGGACTCCCACACTATTGGGAATAAATGTGACACCAACATTATAAACAGATCGGCTTAATGTCAGATAGTTGCCAGGGAGAGGTATGGAGGTAATAGTAGGACAATCTTAGAAGGATTATTGGACAAATGCCAGGAATAGGCAGGTTGTCCAATGAGGAAAGAGTTGGAAAGGCTAGGTTTATATCCACTGGCGCTTAGAAAAATAACAGGCGTTTTGACCAAAACCTTTAAGATCCTGAGGGGTCAATATGGGGGAGGATGTTTCTTCTTATGACAGAATCTAGAACTTGGGGGTCACTGTTTTAAAATAAGAGGTCGCCCATTTAAGACAGAGATAAGGAGAATTATTCTCTCTGAGGGCCGTGAGTCTCTGGAACTGTTTTCTCAAAAGGCAGCAGAAGCAGAGACTTTGAATATTTGCAAGGTGGGTAGATTCTTGATTAGCAAAAGGGTGTAAGGTTATCAGGGAGGTTGACAGGAATGTGGAGTTGAGGTTAAAATCAAGTCAGTTGTGATCTTATTGGAAAAACAGACTCGAAGGGGTGACTGATCTCCTCCTGCACCTAATTCACATGCACAGCCATATATTGTTGTATTTTAAGATTTTTGATCCACAAGGAAGTGAGGGGTTATGGGAAAGTGGAGTAAAGGTCACAGATCAGTGAAGGACCTCAGTGAATGGCAGAGGAACTCAAGGGGCCAAATGGTCTACTTACTCTATTTTACATTTTCTTACTTATAGCTTTCAGAAGCAATTTGGCCCACAGATGTATAGCATGCACGCTCACAGCATGTGGGCATGCCCTGGCACTCATGAACCAAATTCCTGACTGTGAACAAACAGCAAGATCCAACTGCTTCAACGTGTTGGAACTTTGGATCTGCTCAACAAGTGGATGGAATCTATTGCACAAGGCAAGAGAAAGAAGATGTCATCCATTCAATTGGCAAGCTGAAATGTCAGTGCCTCATGTGCATGATTGATAGACAACTTGCAGCTTGTCTGTAACACAGATAAGGCAGCTGTGATTGGTTGAACTCCCTGCAAGACACCAGGCTTGCTGAGAGTAGATTACCAAAAGAAAACAATTCCATGTTCATTTGGCAGGGGAAGAGTTCGGAGGAAACATGTCAGCAGTAAGACTCTGCTGTATAGAACTCACTACTTTCCAAGCTAGAAACCCCACAAATGGTTCAGAATATGTTCACTCCATTTGCCTTGCAACACAAACTGGAGCAATTAACTTCATGAACATCTTTGCTCCAATACCATGCCTCACTAGAGATGAAAGATCAATTTAATGAGAAGCTTGACATTGATCTCAGCAGAATCTCTGACCAGATCATCTACTGGGAGATTTCAACACAAGAATGGGCATGGTCATGCCGTATGACCCTCCTGCCTTGGACATCATGGCCTGGGAAAGATAAATGACAATAGAGGGTACTTGAATTTTTCTGCTTTGCATAACTAAGACTTTATTTTAGAAAAATAACATGCCACAAGGTGTCCTTGAAACATCCAAGATCAGGGCATTGGCACCAGATCATCTCTGAACACTATTCTCAACATTCCAGTGTTGACAGATTATACCCTAGTGTGTATCAGGGATAAGATAGAACCTTCAAAGGTTTTTCATTCTTCTAACTTCCCAGAATGCAGAAGTGAAAGAAACATACTTCAAGATACCGTCTATAATACTACACTCACAATGTATGGGAAGCAAGAGCAAAAAAATGGTGGCTGGTTCAAGGCTAACGTCATTGTGATGGTACCTATTACTGAAAAGCCAAGCAATCCATTCTTATCAATTGCAAAAGAGATCTGAGAGTGAAGCCTCTGAATGCATCAAGAGTCCAATAGAATGAGAGGCAGCACACTGATGACTACTGGTTGCAATTTTGTCAGAAAGATCCAGATGTCTTTTGACACAGGGAATGCTTGGAAAAGGCAACAGATTCATCAATAAAGGAAACCACTCTACTGAAATCAAAGGCAGAAGAGGTCAGGGACTGCAATAGACATCCTCAGTTCTAATCTGGGGGAAAGCACTGCCACCAAGAAAGCTCTAGATACCTAGGAAGCCTGTTTGATTTGGCAGATCTGGATATTGAACACACGGTGGGGGAGCTTAGCAAAGCTACTGACTTTTCTGTCTCTGCTGGTAGGAGGGAGCCATGTGACAGGGCATACATAATAGAGACTATAAACCTAGATGACTATAGCAATGGCAACAACTATTGAAATGACACTGTTCTGAGCATTATGGGAAAAGCATTTGCTCTTATCAAGCTGGCAAGAAGCATGCATCTTCAGTCCCAGTTTAGTTTCAAAACTGGAAGATCTAAAATTGACATGATTTTCTCAATCTTGGCAGCTACAAAAGAAATGCTGTGAACAAAGGAGGCCACAATATAATGGCTTAATCGATTTCACCAAGGCACTTGATCACATGAGCAAGGCAGTTTATTTAAGCTGTTGGAGAAAACTGGCTGCCCACTGAAGCTGTTCAGTGTTACCTCCTCTTTCCATGACATGATGGATAAAGTTAGCTGTGGCAAGGCAACACTGGATCCCACCAAGATCCTCAGTGGGGTCAAACAGGGTCGTATTTAATACCAGAAACAGAAAATGCTGGAAAATCTCTGGGTCATCCAGACTCTACACGTTGGCTCTATTCTCTCTCCACAGATGCTGTCAGACCCACTGAGATTTTCCAGCATTCTCTGTTTCAGATTCCAGCATCTGAAGTATTTTGCTTGCATCCGGCACTGACACTCTTTGGTACAATTGTCTCTTTGCTGCTTTCATCTGCCTTAGGTTACCTACAGAGGGTATTTCCAACCCAGAATTGATGGAAAGTTGTTCAGCCTTGCTTGTCTGAAATCCAAGATAAAGGTGTATTGAAACCTTATTAGTAGAATTTTTCTAAACTGATGATGATGCACCAGCAGATGAAGGCTCAGCAGTTTTATTTTCGCTGTCTCAGACAGGTCTTCGGTTTCTCTTGGCAGGACAAGGTCACAAACTCAGAGGCCCAAAGGCATGCTAATTCTATCAGCATACACTCACTGCTCAGCCAACATCAGTGCTGGCTCAGCCACATCCAACAGGTAGATCAGGTGCATGCAATCTGAACTGGCATCTGGGTCACAAACTCCTGGGCATCCATTCCTCTGCTACAAGGATACCTACAAGGGAGACATGAGGATGGTGAGCGTTGAAATTGTTAACTGGGAGACTGTCACTGATGGCCATAACCTCTGGAGTCCATTGTTTAAAAGTGCACTGGAAGAAGTGAGCAGAAATGAAATGCTCAGCTGGCTGAGAAGACCAGCCAAAGAAAACAGAAGCCAGAGAATTATGCACCTTCTCAGCCCACTATCTTCCTCTGCAGCAAATACTCCCATGCAACTGTGGGACTCCTGAGCCATACTAGGTTATAGCAGACAAGTGACCATGTCTTACAAAACAGAAGGTTGCTATGACACGTCTAGCTGGTTAATTTGTAGCAAAAGCTGCCTTTGCTACAAATAAACCTGTTTGGACTTTAAACTGGTATTGTGGGATTTCTTCCTGTTTTACCCCAGTCCAACGCCGGCATCTCCACATCACGTCTAGCTGTAGCATGGCTTATATCCTCTTATATTCAATTCCTTTGCATATAAAGACCAAGATTCCACAGAGCAAGCACGGGCACAGTGAATAGAACAGGAGTAAGAGTTGAATGGTACCACCAACTCCTCACAATTACTTCAGCTGCTGCCCAAATAGTGACCCCTTGCCCATGGCCACACCTCTCCACCTTACCCATCTGCCCTCACCTTGCCCACAACACCACTCATGTCATTCCACCCTGACCCCACATCCTCATCTCTAATCCCTAGCGGTGCATCTCCACCTCCAGCCACACCAATACAGCCTCCCAATCTTGCCCCCACAGTTGCAGCTCTGCCACCAACAACTCTCACCCCAACTCCCACACCACCACTCGCCCTGGCTCTCCCTTGAGACCTCCCCCCTACATCCAGGCCCTAGCCTAAACCCTAGACCTACCCCCAACCCCACCTTGAACTTCCCCCCCGCCACCACTCCAGTACCATCTCCAGCCCTAACCCCACACTGGGCCCACCGTTACCCACCCTAGTCCCGGCACCCATACTTATCCCGGCCCCATCGTCAGTCCCCCACTCGCTCACTCACCAGGTGGAAGACGAACGGCGTTCCGAGCAGGCCTATCCACAGGTACAGGTGGAAGGTGTTGGAGAAGCCGCTCTGCTGAGGCTCCAGGAAGCAGCCGCCGGTCAGCGCGGCCCAGACCCCGCGCCGGAAAAGGCGGACCAACTGCCAGCCCATCACGAGACCACCCCCTCCCCCAGCCCCCCCGCGCTTCCCTCAGCCCCGCGCGAGACACCCCCACCCTCAGCCCCGCGCGAGACACCCCCACCCTCAGCCCCGCGCGAGACACCCCCACCCTCAGCCCCGCGCGAGACACCCCCACCCTCAGCCCCGCGCGCCACCACGAGATCCCTCCCCCCCCAACTCAGCCCCGCGAGCCGCCGCGAGACCACTCCCCCCCCTCAGCCCCGGTCGCGCGCAGCCGCTAATGAGAACCCCCCCTCAGCCCCGGTCGCCCATTGCCGCCGCCATCTTTCTCAACGGCCTTCCCGGCATCCTCCGGGCCACAGCTGGACGGGTCACTCTAAGTCAAACCTTGGCCCCGCCCCCAGAGAAGGCGCGAGAGAGGGAGGGCTGGACAGTGCCCCCGCCCCCCATCCACTCTGAGGGGAGCAGTGTGTATCCCCCCCCTACTCCCAGTCTGAGGGGAGCAGTGTGTATCCCCCCCCCCTACTCCCAGTCTGAGGGGAGCAGTGTGTATCCCCCCCCCCCCACTCCCAGTCTGAGGGGAGCAGTGTGTATCCCCCCCCCACTCCCAGTCTGAGGGGAGCAGTGTGTACCCCCCTCCCCCCACTCTGAGGGGAGCAGTGTGTATCCCCCCCCTACTCCCAGTCTGAGGGGAGCAGTGTGTACCCCCCTCCCCCCACTCTGAGGGGAGCAGTGTGTATCCCCCCCCTACTCCCACTCTGAGGGGAGCAGTGTGTATCCCCCCCCTACTCCCAGTCTGAGGGGAGCAGTGTGTACCCCCCTCCCCCCACTCTGAGGGGAGCAGTGTGTATCCCCCCCTACTCCCAGTCTGAGGGGAGCAGTGTGTACCCCCCTCCCCCCACTCTGAGGGGAGCAGTGTGTATCCCCCCCCTACTCCCACTCTGAGGGGAGCAGTGTGTATCCCCCCCCTACTCCCAGTCTGAGGGGAGCAGTGTGTACCCCCCTCCCCCCACTCTGAGGGGAGCAGTGTGTATCCCCCCCTACTCCCAGTCTGAGGGGAGCAGTGTGTATCCCCCCCCCTACTCCCAGTCTGAGGGGAGCAGTGTGTACCCCCCTCCCCCATTCTGAGGAGAGCAATGTGTACCCCCCTCCCCCAGTCTGAGGGGAGCAATGTGTACCCCCCTCCCCCATTCTGAGGAGAGCATTGTCTATCCCCATCTCCCCCATTCTGAGGGGAGCAGTGTGTATCCCCTCCCTCACCCAGTGTGAGGGAAGCACTTGTCTCATAGTTTCTTTGGATCTGAATTGATTGATCAACCTGTAGGCAATATTCCCACCAGGTAGGTGAAAACAGCAATCACTGGTGTTTTACCCCAGGCTGGGAAGGACAGCGAGCACTAGTGTTTACCCCTGGCAGGCACTGAAAGCACAAGGGTTCCCTCCTAGCCTGAGGATAAACAGGCTACTCCTCAACGATGCATCTGGATTTTAAATACATTCTCCCAGTTCCCATATCTTTATTTGAGGTTTAATGTCACGACTGGGATGTTTGAATCAGGTTTTCAACCTACATCACTACAACTGATAACAAAAAATACCAGCCCTCACTGTCACAACATTTCCCTCCCATTCACTCAGATATCCTTGTGCATAAAATCTAGGCTGTCAGCAGTGAAGTCCTGAATGAGTACCACTTTGTCAGAGGTTCTAACTGTTGGATGAAACATTAAATTGAGATTGTTTTCTCTTTTTGTATAGACATAGCAAAAGCCTATGGCACTGCTGCAAGAAGAATCCTCTTCCCCATACACCTGCATTAATCCCACTGCTATGCTTGCATGCCATAACCCCATGTAATTCCCAAAGTAAACCCACTAACCCACTCCCTTGATTTGATGGGCCAAATGGCCTAATTCTGCTCCTATAGCTTATGGACTTATTAGGTTCTTGAGTGGTAAATGGATCAAAGATTACAGGGAAAAAACAGGAGAACTACGTTGAGAAACTTAACAGCCATGATTGAATGGTAAATTGAATGGTTTTATTGTCTCTCCATAACCCTGTATCAATCAAATATTAACTGCATTGCTGCGCTCCCAGCACAGACCAGTACCAATCCCAGATACGTTCCATTGGCTTGTATCAATCTCAACATGTCACTGGCAGCATCAACCAATCCAAGTGCCCAATTTCTTATTTATCAATTCAAAATTGATCTCACTGCTTCACCATCTCCCCATTGCACTACTGCAATCCTTATAGTCCCATTCCCTTATTAACTCTTCCAGTCTCAGACTGATTCCATTCCCAACTCACAATTCTGTATCAATCCATTCCCAATTCACAGTGCTGTATCAATCCCACACTAATCTACTGTCTCACAGCTTTGTAGCTTCAATTATTGATTTCGTAGAATCCCTACAGTAGAGAAATAGGCCATTTGACCCATCGAAATCAATCCCACCAAGGCCCTGTCCCTGAAACCCCACAAATTTACCCTGCTAATTCCCCCAGATGCTGAGGGTCAATTTACCATAGCTAATCCACCTAACCCACACATCTTTGGAATGTGGAAGGAAATTCATGCAGACATGGGGAGAATGTGCAAACTCAGACAGTCACACAAGCTGGGAATTTAACCCAGGTCCCTGGCTCTGTGAGGCTAACCACTGTGCCGTTGTGTTTCCCTGCTCTCCCTGTAAAGCATTGCATGAACCCCAGGTTTTGCTGTCCATCTGTTCGATTTATAATAGTGACTGCTAATCTAACTTTGTAGATTGTGATCTAAACAAAGTCTTTAGACAAAATGGCTGGGAGGTTGCAGTATCACAGTGGCCCCATGGGAGGGCAGCAAGCTGCTGTGTTAAAATGTGTTATAGTTGTAGTTGCGGGGGTGAGCGCGTGGAGGGGAGAGGGGGCCACACAGATTGGACAAGGTTTTGCCCTACCGGTGATGATGCATGGGGATTGAGGAGACCCCACTTAGTCTGTTATTTCTTGAGACAAAGAAAACTCACACCAGAAAAGAAAACGCTTAGCATTGTCAAACAAACAAAAAAGTATTTTCCAGTCAGCAGCTATGAAGAAGGTGCAAATTGTTGACAGAAAAGTGCAGAGGGGACAGGACGAGGAGGCACATCCGTGTTCTAGAGTTTTATAAAATAAAATGTTTCTGTGGGATGCTGTCAAGACCGTGACTTTGCCAGGATAGATGGATCTTAGATAAACATGTAACTAGAATTCCTCAATCACAGAACGTAAAGTCTCCCATTCCCATTTGACCTTGATCTTTCATCGTCAACCTCTATAGCTTCAGCATTTTACCCTCCCCGGTGCCAGAAATGTCAACACAGATAACATAAGAATGCTCTGAATTTCATGAGGCTTCCACCCACTGCATGATTATAACTTCGATGTGGAGATGCCGGCGTTGGATTGGGGTAAACACAGTAAGAAGTCTCACAACACCAGGTTAAAGTCCAACTAGTTTATTTGATAGTAAACCCACAAGCTTTTGGAAACCCTGCCACAGCAATCTCTGCAAGACATGCCGGATCATCGACATGGATGACATCATCTCACGTGAGAACACCATCCACCAAATACATGGCACATACTCATGCAACTCGGCCAACGTTGCCTACCTAATACGCTGCAGGAAAGGATGTCCCAAAGCATGGTACACTGGGGAGACCATGCAGACACTACGACAACAGATGAATGAACATCCGCTTGACAATCACCAGGCAAGACTGTTCCCTTCCTGTTAGCGAACATTTCAGCAGTCACGAGCATTTGGCCTCTGATCTTCAGGTTAGTATCTCCAAGGCAGCCTTCACGACATACAACAGTGCAGAGTCGCTGAGTAGAGATTGATAGCCAAGTTCTGCACACATGAGGACGGCCTGAACCGGGATCTTGGGTTCATGTTGCACTATCTGTAACCCCCATGACTTGCCTGAACTTGCAACATCTCACTTACTGTCCTGTCTAGAGACAATATACATCTCTTTAACCTATGCTTAATGCTATCTCCACTCACATTGTCTGCATCTTTAAGACTTGAATAGCAGGCAACCTGTAAAGACTCGCATTCTAATCAGTATTCTGTAAAATGTGTGTGCCTTTATTTGCCCTTCTCTGATCAGAACTTTCTACACACCTGACGAAGGAACAGCGTTTCCGAAAGCTTGTGGGTTTACTATCAAATAAGACATAGGAGCAGAATTCGGCCACTCAGCCCATCGAGTCTGCTCCACCATTCAATCATGGCTGATTTTTCTCTCATCCCCATTCTCCTGTCTTTTCCCCATAACCCCTGATCTCCTCATTAACCCAGAACCTATCTACCTCAGCCTTAAAGACACTCAATGACCTGGTCTCCACAGTCTTCTGTGGCAAAGAATTCCACAGATTCACCATTCTCTGGCTGAAGAAATTCATCCTCATCTCTGTTTTAAAGGATTGTCCCATTAGCCTGAGATTGTGCTCTCTGGTTCTAGTTTCTCCTACTAGTGGAAACATCCTCTCCACGTTCAATCTATCCAGGGATCGCAGTATCCTGCAAGTTTCAATAAGATCCCCCCTCATTCTTCTTAATTCCAATGAGTATAAACCCAGAGTCCTCAACTGAGTTGGCAGATCAGCAATGTTGAGGGGAAAAAGAGAAAAGGGTTGAATGAAGTAACTTGATGATTGGTTTGGGATCCCTGATGTTTCCCAGCACAAGACTCCAACAAAATGTGCAGAGCAGCCACAGATCAAATTTAGTAAAGAAGTGAGTCACAAGTGGAAATGGTGGTGAAGGCGGCATTTGGCATGTTTGGTTTCATTGGTCAGAACCTTGAATACAGGAATTGGGATGTCTTGTTGAAGATTGGTAAGGCCACATTTGGAATAGTGTGTACAGTTCTGGTCACCCTATTATAGAAAGGATATTATTAAGCTAGAAAGAATGTGGAAAAGATTTAATAGGATACTACCAGGACTTGATGGTTTGAGTTATAAGGAGAGGCTGGATAAACTGGGACCTTTTCCTCTGGAGTGTAGGGGGCTGAGGGGTGATAATGTAGAGGTCTATAAAATAATGAGGGGCAATAAATAAACTGGTTGGACTTTAACCTGATGTTGTGAGACTTCTTACTGTGATTATAACTTCACCAGAGGTTTGGGGTGCTGCCACGCCCCGCCTGCCACATCTCCAGTGTTAGACTGTCCATTGAATTATAGAATCCCTACAGGGCAGAAGAGGGCCATTTAGCCCATTTAGTCTGCACCAACTGTCTTACCCAAACTCTAACCCCGTAACCTGACATATATATTTACCTTGCTAATTCCCTTAGCCTATACATCCTGGGATAATAAGGCACAATTTGCCATGGCAAATCAACCTAATCTGCACATCTTTGGACTGTGGGAGGAAAGTCGTTTCTGTCAGCATATCCCTGTATTTCTTCAGTCTTGGTGCTCAGCCAAGCATCCTGCATTTTACACAGTTTATTCTGGATTGTCCTGCGAGCACTGGTAAAAGCATTTTTCTTGACAGCTGTTGATGATGGGTCATTCTGACAGGTACGATGAAGACAGTGCTTTTCAACAAGTGGAGCCTGTATCTCCTCGTCATTCTTATCAAACCAGTCATGCTGCTTGTGGGTAGAGGGGCCGAGCATCTTCAGTGCAGATGTATGGACAGCATTCCTGAAGCGTTCCCAGTCATCCTCAGCGCTGCCTGCGAGGTGTAGGTCAGCAAGCTTGATTTCTAAGTCTTTGGCCAGTGCTGAAGCTATGCTGGAGTTCTTTAGCTTGACCACATTGATTCTTTTCATAACCTTGCTTCCATGTGGTCACCTCTTGGGTCTGATGTGGAGCCTCATTTTGGAGACAATGAGCCTATGATCTGTCCAGCAGTCAGCACCACACATGACCTTGGTCACTCTGACATCCTGCCTCTCTTTTCTCCTAACAATGACATAGTCGATAAGATGCCAATGCTTAGAGCGGGGATGCATCCAGGAGGTCTTGTTACGGGTCGGCAGACAGAAGGTTGTGTTGGTGAAGTGGAGGTCGTGTGCTGCACAGGTCTTCATTAAGTGTAGGCCGTTACTGTCACATTTGCCCACTCCATGCCTCCTAATGACTCACTGCCAGATTGCAGAGTCACACCCTACTCTTGCATTGAAATCGCCAAGCAAGATCAGCTTGTCGGTACTGCTCACTGCTGATAGTAGGGCATCTAGTTCTTTGTAGAACTTGTCTTTCATCTTGTCTGGGTTGTTCATTTGTTGGGGGGGGTAGTTCATAGATGCTGATCAGGGTGGCTTGACTTCTGTTCTGTAGCGGAAGCTGTAACATCATAAGCCGGTCGTTCACACCCTTGGGTAGACTAGTAAGTTTCCGAAGAAGGTGACTCCTGACGGTGAATCCAACTCCAACATCACGATGTTCATCACTACTGTGACCGCTCCAGAAAAAAGTGTATCCACCTCCAGTTTCAGTCAACTGAAGACGTTGGCAAGATGAGTTTCACTCAGGGTTGCAATGTCAATGTTGTATTTTGCAAGCTCTGTGGCAAATAAGGCTGTTCTTCTCTCTGGTCTGTCTGCTGTAGGGTTATCCAAAATCATGCACACGTTCCAAATGCTGGTGGTGAGCGGTGTCACCTTGTGTTTTATTTTGTTTGTTCGACCGCAAGATGGGATCCCCGCCAGCTGTGGTAAACTGGCCTGGGTGTAGTGAAGCAGGCAATGTTTGGGGCACCTTTTCTAGCCCCTTCCTCATTCTACAGAGGTGAGCAGTGTGTTCCTGAAGAGGACTGCTCAGTCACCCAAGTAGATGCCAAGTTTCACTGCTGCTTCGGTCAGCGGAAAACAAGCATTAGACCTGAGCTGCCTGTATGCAGGCCTGTGACGACAGCTCCCAGTGTATCCGCACCTGCTGCTTCGTTGCTTGCCCATCGCCACAGGACTTCAAAGATTGAACAGGACGATGATGATGATGTCAACATGACCGTTTGATTCGGATTAAAGTGAGGGAGAGTTGCGCAGCGCCAGCCTCACTCTCTCTTCCCAATTCCCATCTGGATCCAGTGGCAAAACAAGAGCCAAGATGGCTGGAGATGGGACTAGGCGCAGTGGATGACTAGGACGTCTTCTGTGTCTTGTCCTGCTCTTCGCATTCCATGACACTTGCAGAGACCGCCTTCTTGACCATTGGACCTTCCATTGTTCTCATCCGCTCAATTCGCTGGAGTCTGTCTTCACATACTGGGGTAGACATCTCCCTATCTCATCGAGTGTTGAGACCCGTCGGCTAACCTCATCTGGTTTAGCTGGCTTGTCGAAGCCGTTGCCCGGGTTGTGGGCACTGTCACATGCAAACAACTACGGGGAGCCATAGGTGAGAGCTAAGTGCCAGGTGGGGACCAAGGGTGAACAAACTGCCCTGAAAAGGATGCGACATATTCCCTCACCAGAGGTACTACCTATACACCCTCAACCCACCCTGACACCCCATACACCCTCAACCCAACCATGTATCTTATATGGTTGTGAGTTAGGGAGATTAGTGGAGTAAATAGGGTCTGCGACAACTCCCACCAACTTCTTCAGATGCGCCATAGAAAACATTCTTTCTGGTTGTATCACAGCTTGGTATGGCTTCTGCTCTGTCCAAGACCATAAGAAACTACAAAGGATCGCAAGTGAAGCCCAGTCCATCACTCAAAATAGCCTCCCATCCATTGACACAGTCTACACTTCCAACTGCCTCAGAAAAGCAGCCAACATAATCAAGGATGCTTCACACATCCTGGACATACTCTCTTCCACCTTTCCCGTCAGGAAGAAGATACAAAAGTTTGGATCACATACTAACTGACTCAAAAACAGCTTCTTCCCTGCTGCTGTCACACTTTTGAATATATTTACCTCACACTAAGTTGATCTTTCTTTACACCCTAGCTATGACTGTGGCACTATATTCTATACTCTCTCCTTTCCTTCCATATGTATGCTTGACTGTATAGTGCAAGAAATGATACTTTTCACTATATACCAATACATGTGACAATAATAAATCAAATCAAAACTTGGGGTTACAGGGATGGGGCCTGGGTAGGACGCTCCGTCAGAGGGTCAGTGCAGACTCAATGGCCTCCTTCTGCACTGTGGGGTCACGTGTAACCCAGTGAGCAGCACTTTTGTCTCTGAGTTAGAAGGTCATGACTTGAAATCCCACTCCAAAGACTTGGGCACAAAAATCTAGTCTGCCACTCCTGAGCAGTACGAAAGGTAATGCTACTCTCTCCAAGGTGCTGTCTTTCAGAAGAGACATTAAACCAAAGCTTCATCTGCTATCCAGGTGGCCATAAAAGATCCCACAGCAATATTTCAAAGAAAAGGTAAGTTCTTCTTTCTACTTCCAACCTCGATGTCCTGCAGAATATTTATCCTTTAATAAACAGCACACACACACATTATCTGGTCATCACATTTCCATTTGTGGGAGTTTGCTGTGCTCGCTTTAGTCATGGCATTTCCTACATTACAATAAGTGATTATACTTCAAAAATAGTTAATTAGCTGCAGACTGCTTTGTGACATCCTGAAGTTGTGAATGGCATTGATATAAATGCTAGACAATGCAAAACTTGCCTTTTCCTGCTTTGTACCAACATCACTTCTCATTGTTAGTTGAAGCAGTTCTCAAATGAACCTTGCCAATTCTGCTCATTATCTGATTGCCTTTATCGATATGCATTTTAGCTAGAGGATTGAACCCTTATTTGCCCTGGCTCCAGAGTTCTAGATGGTCCACCCAGGAAGGACATGGTGACAAATCCCTAAATCTTGATTCTCCTGCTAACTGAGTTTGAATGGCTGCAACAGCCACAAGATATAAGAGCAGAATTAGGCCATTCAGTCCATCGAGTCTTTTCCGCCATTCAATCATGGCTGATAAGTTTCTCAACCCCATTCTCCTGCCTTTTCCCTGTAACCTTTGATCCCCTTACCAATCAAGAACCTATCTATCTCTGTCTTAAATACACTCAATGACCTTGCCTCCATAGCCTTCTGTGACAATGAATTCCATAGATTCACCAACCAAGGTAGGAGATGCAAACCGCATGGGGGTTACCTCAGCACAAGTGCATCCCCCCCCCCAATCTGCCCCCACTGGTTGTTCAAAAGTTACAGACATACATGTAATATCACCGACAGGAAGCAACTGGAGGGGGCAGGTTGGTGGATATACCCCACGGAGAAAAACTGGTATATGTGCGTGCAGTTGCCATGTGTGTGCATGTACATGTTACATGTGTGCCTGTATACAAGTGTTTGATGTGGAGATGCTGGCGTTAGACTGGGGTAAACACAGTAAGAAGTCTCACAATACCAGGTTAAAGTCCAACAGGTTTATTTGATAGGAAACCGAAGAGACCAGAACTCTCCACTCACCTGACGAAGGGGCAAACCCTGAAAGCTTGTGGGTTTACTATCAAATAAACCTGTTGGACTTTAACCTGGTATTGTGAGACTTCTTACTGTACAAGTGTTTGCATATACACAATAGATTTTTACACAAGTGTGTGCTCGTACATGATATAACTGATGCTCACCTACATGATGTGTGTGTGTGTGTGCAAATATAATACATGGGTGTGTGTATTCTGACTGTTTCCAAAAATGACTTGAATAATACCGTTTTTGATCGTGGCCCTGTAACTTATTCTGAACCCAGGTTTTTAGTGATGATGAAGCATTATTCAGAACATGCAATGTAACTATATTTAACTGTTCATTTTCCCCACAAAAGTTGGTACTTTTAAGCTGCCACATTTCCTTGCTCACTTGCATCAACTGCTAGTCCACAATGTCTCCAATTTAAAACTCTGTTGTTCAAATTCCTCAATGAACTCACTCCTCCCCATATCTCCTCCAGCCTTGCAGCCCTCTCTCTCTCTCCAAACTCTTGATTCATCTGACTCTGGCCTCTTGTGTATCCCCAAGCCCCCTCACCTTCACTCCCACCTGAGTCCGAACTTCCCGGAATTTGCTTTTGTCCCTCTACCGTCCCACCACATCCCTCTCTTCCCTAACCTTCTTTAAATTTCTCCCTAAGAACAATTATGCCGTTCCATTCCCAATTTTGCTAAATTGTGCAAAAGATTTGGGAAGGACTCCAGATGTATAAAGGAGAATGTACTGGACTGAGGTGGATGACGGTGGAGCAAAGGGGAGGGTTGGGGGGGGATACACAAAAGGCCAGAGTCAGAGGAATCAAGAATTTGAAGAGGGGTGGGAGGGATGGAAGGGGTTACAGAGTGGCGAAGAAGGGTGAGGTAATGGAGAAATTTGAACACTGCTGATTAAATTAGAGGTGTGTTGGATCAGAAGTTGATGCGAGTGAGTAAAGGAATATCCGTGGCTGGTGTGACTCAGATTTCATGTTATGCAGACACACATTTTTCAGGTTAATTATTGATGTCTACTGTTGAAGATAAACAGAACGAGTCACCATCTCGCATAATATTTGTGGCAATTAGGGAACCAAATTACTGCATTGCAATTAAAGCGGGAATGGTATGAAGGAAGAGGTTGGTTCCTGAAGGATTCTGAGACGCAGGAGGGCAGCAGAATGGATCTGAGGGACCGACTGCTCGAGGAGAAAGAGTCTGGGGTGGAATGAAACTTGCATGTTGAAGCATTCTTGAGGCCCCCTATCCCAACCGGTCTGTTAACTCATCTTTATTGTTTAGTCTGGCTCCTGGGCTTTGAAAACTGTCAATAAAAACTAGATCCCACATCAAAGAAAATCCAGCGTGTGATATGCGTGGAATTCTAATCTTGAAATCTGCTGTTTACTGCTGGTGGAACACTTCCTTTTATTATTTTTGGAACACAGATAGTGCTAGGAGACTCAGATGTTCTGTCTTCATCTTGATCTGTCAGATGGGTGCAAAAGATCGCAGGATTCTATTACAAGGAAAAGCAGGAGTTATCCTTAGTGTCCTGCCCAGTATTTAGCCCTTAACAACATCACTAAAACATGATCAGATATCATAATCACATTCCTGTTTGTGGGAGCTTGCTGTGTGTACAAATTTCCTACATTACCACAGTGACTAGACATCAAAAATATCTAATTGGCCACAAAGTGTTTTCAGATGTCTTGGGAGTCATGTGAAGTACTAAATAAATCACAGAATCCCTGCAGTGCAGAAGGATACCAATTGGCCAATCGAGCCTCCACCCAGATCCTATCCCCATAACCATTCACATTTATCCTGCTAACTTCCCTGATACTAAGGGCAATTGAGGATGGCCAATTAACCTAATCTGCACATGTCTGGAGTGTGGGAAGAAACCAGAGCAGCCAGTAAAAACCCACGCAGACCACGACAGAACGTGCAAACTCCACACTGGCAGTAACCTAAAGCGAGAATTGAACTCAGGTCCCTGGCGCTGTGAGGCAGCAGTGCTAACCACTGTGCCACCATGCCGCTCCTTGTCAGTATAGAGGCTGAAAAGGGGAAGGGTACTGGGGAAACAGCAGGGGCGAGCAGCATTAGTTGGATAGAGCCAAAACAGACATAATGGACCTCTTCCTATTCTATCAACAATCTTTTCATATATTATTGCATGACATTCTATGCTATGAACCTCTATGACTCTATGACATTGTTGAGAGAGAAAGTGAGCAAAAATTGGTGAAAGGAATGTGGGCGGTTTGTTGCTAATAGCCGCCCACCTTGCAGACACCTGACCACTCAGAGATCTTATTTGCATGGCAGTGGGGATTGCCAGCAGACTTTGAACACCCATTGGTTCTGTGCCCTGTGCATTATCTAAAAAGTACAAATTGTTATTTAATCTTAGAAAAACGTGCTAAATGTTTTCTCAGCTGTATTCTGCCATTCCGTCTGCGGTGATTATCCTACCTCAGTCTGAGTGCTGGGAATTTTCAGTTGCTGTGGAGAAATTCCATCTGTGTACATATTAAATTGATAGTCAGGAGAAGAGCCCCAATCCATCAAACTTGCCCCACACTGATGACAGCTGGAGAAGCATAACTAAATACTCCCCACCACCTCAAAACTCTACCCTATCTTTCATGCTCTCCTCTCCCCCGACACCTGCAACCATATCATTCTCTGGGAGAGGCAAAAAAAAATGCAGGACCATTAACAGAGAAAAACAGGGACAATTTCTCACTGTACCTTGCAAACAATGGAAGCCAATCCAGGAGATCCAGTGTTATCTATAAAGACACGTAAGTTCTATGTGCCACAGTCAACTGTAACGTAAAAGTTTATTTATTAGTCACAAGTAGTCTTACATTAACACTGCAATGAAGTTACTGTGAAAATTCCCTAGTCACCACATTCTGATGCCTGTTCAGGTACGCTGAGGGAGAATTTAGCATGGCCAATTCATGTAACCAGCACATCTTTGGACTGAGAGGGGAAACCGGAGCACCTGGAGGAAACCCACGCAGGAGAATGTGCAGACTCCACACAGACAGTGACCCAAGCCGGGAATCAAACCCTGATCCCTGGTGCTATGAGGCAGCAGCGCTAACCACTGTGCCCCTGGTCAGTAGTAAAAGAAATTCTGGAATCTACAATTAGGGACTTTTTGACTGAGTTCATATAAAGTCAGAATTGGACAAAGTTAACACAGAATTATGAAAGGAAAATTATGTTTAATAAATGTTGAGATTGTAACTAGCAAGATGATAAGGAACCAAGCAGATGTTGTATTTTTGGATTTTCAAAAAAACAAATTTGGTAAGATGCCGCACAAGGTGATTACAGTTAAATTGTGGTTCATGGGATTGGAGGTAATAGATTAGCATGGATAGGGGTTTGGATAATGAAGAGAGGAAAAAAGACTAGGTATAAATATTCATTTCCATCCATGGGAAATGAGCATAAGAACATAAGAAATAGGAGCAGGAGTAGGCCATCTAACCCTTTGAGCCTGCCCCGCCATTCAATAAGATCATGGCTGATCTGTCGTGGCTCAGTTCTACATTCCTGCCCTCTCCCCATAACCCTTAATCCCCTCTCTTATCAAAAACCCATCAACCCGTGTCTTAAAAATGTTTAGCGAGGTAGCCTCCACCACTTCAACGGGCAGAGAATTCCAGAGATTCACCACCCTTTGAGTGAAGGAATTCTTCCTCAACTCCGTTCTAAACCACCCCCCCTTTATCTTGAGGCTGTGCCCCCTAGTCCTACTGTCCTTTCTGAGCGGGAAGAGTCTCTCCACCTCTATCCTATCCATCCCATTCATCATCTTATACGTCTTAATGAGATCCCCCCTCATTCTTCTAAACTCTAACGAGCCTAGTTTATTCAGCCTCTCCTCATAGCTCAACCCCCTCAACTCCGGCATCAGCCTAGTAAACCTCCTCTGCACTCCCTCCAAGGCCAAAATATCCTTGCGTAAGTACGGCGCCCAAAACTGCACACAGTACTCCAGCTGCGGCCTCACCAATGCCCTATACAGCCGCAGCAAGACCTCCCTACTTTTATATTCAATCCCCCTCGCTATGAAGGCCAGCATCCCATTCGCCTTCCTGACCACCTGCTGCACCTGCAAGCTGGGTTTTTGCGACTCGTGCACAAGGACCCCGAGGTCCCTCTGCACCGTCGCCTGCTGCAGTTTTTCGCCACGTAAGTAATAATCCTTCCTACCATTATTCCTACCAAAGTGGACCACCTCGTACTTGCCAACATTAAATTCCATTTGCCATTTCCTGGCCTATTCGCCCAGCCTATCTAGATCCTTCTGTAGACTCTCCACACCCTCCGCACAATCTGCCGTTCCACCAATCTTGGTGTCATCAGCAAATTTCAACACCATACACTCGGTTCCCTCCTCCAGATCATCTATATAAATGCTAAATAGCTGAGGCCCCAGCACCGACCCCTGGGGCACTCCATCTTTGACAAAGTCAGCATTTTGTTGCTCATCCCAAATCATCATTTTAGATTGACAATCTGTAATCAGTGAATTATCTCAAGAAACAATCCTTGGCCTCAGCTATTTACAATCTATATTAATGACTTAAGTGAGGGGACTGAGTGTAATTTGTCTAGATTTTCTTGCAATTCAAAGTTAATTTGGAAAGTAAGCTTTGAACAATATGTAAAGTAACTGCAAAAGAATATAAAAAGATTAAAATAATGGTCAAACCGATGACAGCTGAAATATAATGTGGAGAAGTGTGAAGTTATTCAAAATAGAAATTAGAATATTTTCCAAACAGGGAAAGTCTGGGAAATGTTGTTGTTAGGAACATTGAGAAACATGGTTCTGGTTGAATTTAGAATTTTTGTATGCTAGATGCTGTCAAGTCAAACTCCTCAGATCCGAAAGCATTCCAAGTGCATCAAAACCTGGGCAATATCCAGGTTTAGGTTGACAAGTGGTAAACAACATTTGTGCCACAAAAGTGCAAGGCAATGACCATATCCATAAAGAGAGAATCTGACCATCGCCCCTTGACTTTCAACAGCATCACTATGGTGGCACAATGTTAGCACTGCTGCCCCACAACACCAGGGACCCGGGTTCAATTCTGGCCTTGGGTCACTGTCTGTGTGGTATTTGCACATTCTCCCTGTGTCTGCGTGGGTTTCCTCCAGGTGTTCCAGCTTCCTCCCACAGTCCAAAGGTGTGTGGGTTAGGTTGGTCGCTCATGTTAAATTGTCACTTGATGATTCTCATCCCCATTCTCCTGCCTTCTCTCCCTAACCCTTAATCCCTTTATTGATCAAGAACCTATCCATCTCTGTCTTAAAGACACTCAATGGCCTGGCCTCCACACCCACTGTGGCAATGAATTCCACAGATTCACCACCCTGAAGAAATTCCTCACATCTCAGTATTAAAGGAGTGTCCCTTTACCCTGAGGTTGTGCCCTCGAGTCCTAGTCTCTATCTAGACCATCCCATAGACATTCCACAAATTCTTTATCTTAGGCTCCACGCCCATCTTGATTTTCCCAGTCCACCTGCATATTGAAATCCCCCATGATTACTGTAATATTGCCTTTCTTATATGCCTTTTCTACCTCCTAATTAATTTTCTATCCAACATTCTGACTACTGCTAGGGGGCCTGTACATAACTCCCAGCAGGGTCTTTTTTTTCCCTTTGCGATTCCTCAACTCTACCCACAAAGATTCTATGCCATCTGACCCTACATCACTTCTTGCTAATGATTTAATTTCTTACCAATAGGGCAACCTTGCCTCCTCTACCTACCTGCCTGTCCTTTCGATAGGACACATATCCTTGGATATTCAGATCTCACCGCTGATCCTCTTGAAGTCACGTCTCTGTGATGCCCCCATTGTACCCTCCAATTACAATGTGTGTTTCCAGCACATTTACCATGTTCCATATACTGTGTGCATTTAGGTGCAGCATCCTCAGTGCTGTGTTAACTGTCCCCCTTAATAAGAACATAAGAAATAGGAGCAGGAGTAGGCCATCCAGCCCTTCGAGCCTGCCCCGCCATTCAATAAGATCATGGCTGATCTGTCGCTGCTCAGTTCCACTTTCCCGCCCTCTCCCCATAACCCTTAATCCCCGCTCCTATCAAAAACCCATCAACCCGCGTCTTAAAAATATTTAGCGAGGCAGCCTCCACCACCTCAACGGGCAGAGAATTCCAGAGATTCACCACCCTTTGAGTGAAGAAGTTCCTCCTCAACTCCGTTCTAAACCACCCCCCTTTTATCTTGAGGCTGTGCCCCCGAGTCCTACTGTCTTTTTTGAGTGGGAAGAGTCTTTCCACCTCTATCCTATCCATCCCATTCATCATCTTATACGTCTCAATGAGATCTCCCCTCATTCTTCTAAACTCTAACGAGTACAAGCCCAGTTTATTCAGCCTCTCCTCATAGGTCAACCCCCTCAACTCCGGTATCAGCCTAGTAAACCTCCTCTGCACTCCCTCCAAGGCTAAAATATCTTTGCGCAGGTGCGGCGCCCAAAACTGCACACAGTACTCCAGCTGCGGCCTCACCAATGCCCTATACAGCTGCAGCAAGACCTCCCTACTTTTATATTCAATCCCCCTCGCTATGAAGGCCAGCATCCCATTCGCCTTCCTGACCACCTGCTGCACCTGCAGGCTGGGTTTTTGCGACTCATGCACAAGCACCCCGAGGTCCCTCTGCACCGTCACCTGCTGCAGTTTTTCGCCCCGTAAGTAATAGTCCTTCCTATCATTCTTCCTACCAAAGTGGACCACCTCACACTTGCCAACATTAAATTCCATTTGCCATTTCCTGGCCTATTCGCCCAGCCTATCTAGATCCTTCTGTAGACTCTCCACACCCTCCGCACAATTTGCCGTTCCACCAATCTTGGTGTCATCAGCAAATTTCGACACTCTACACTCGGTTCCCTCCTCCAGATCATCTATATAAATGGTAAAAAGCTGAGGCCCCAGCACCGACCCCTGGGGCACTCCACTAGTCACCATCCGCCAATCCGAATAGCACCCGTTGACCCCCACTCTCTGCCTCCTATTTGACAACCAATCCTCTATCCACGCTAACACCCTACCCCCAACTCCATGTCCCTTGACCTTCTGCAATAACCTCTTGTGAGGCACTTTGTCAAACACCTTCTGAAAATCTAGAAAGACCACATCCACCGGCTTTTCTCTATCCACCGCCCTAGACACATCCTCATAGAACTCCAGTAAATTTGTCAGACACGACTTCCCTTTAATGAAACCGTGCTGCGTCTGCTCTATCAAGCAATTCCCTTCAAGATGCCTCGCAATTTCCTCCTTAATGACAGATTCTAACATTTTACCTACCACAGACGTTAAATTAACCGGCCTATAATTCCCCGCCTTTTGCCTGGCACCCTTCTTAAACAACGGCGTAACATTAGCCGTTTTCCAATCATCCGGCACTTCCCCGGAATCCAGCGACGTTTGGAAAATAACCACCAAGGCATCCACTATCACCTCCGCCATTTCTTTCAGAACCCTCGGATGCATTCCATCCGGTCCTGGGGACTTGTCCACAATCAGCCCCTCCAGTCTGTCGAGCACCGCCTCTCTAGTAACAGTAATGTCATTAAGACCCTCCAGTCCTACCACCTTTCCATCGCTAACACCCGGCAAATTATTCACGTCCTCCTCCGTGAAGACAGAAACAAAAAAGTTATTCAATACCTTAGCCATATCCCCATCCCCTACCACTAGGTCCCCTTTCTCATCCCCTAAAGGACCAACATTCACCCTAGCCAGCCTCTTCCTTTTTATATATTTATAAAAATTCTTGCTATCCTTTTTTATATTAAGCGCTAGCCCAGCTTCATAGTTTCTCCTACCCTTCTTTATCAACTTCTTTGTCAATCTTTGTTGATATTTAAACCTCTCCCAATCCTCTTCTCGCCCACTACTCTTAGCTACTCTAAATTCCTCCCCTTTTAGTTTAACACTTTCCTTCACCTCCTTCGTTATCCACGGCTTATTACCTCTCCTCCTACTATCCTTTTTGACCATCGGAATAAATTTACGCTGAGCACCAAGAAAGATCTCCTTAAAGATCCTCCACTGCTCCTCAACAGACCCTCCCTCCAACGCGCTCCCCCAGTCAACATTCGCCAATTCTTCTCTCATCCTACCGTACTCCCCTCTATTCAAACAAAGGACGCGTGTCCGGGAACCCACTTTCTCCTCCTCCATCTGCACCAGAAACTCCACCATACAATGATCACACCCACATGTACCACAACGACTGGATTCTCACCCTCCCACTCCAGGTTCCTCTGCAGCCCAGCTGTGACATCCCGCACCCGAGCACCAGGCAGACAACACACCCTTCTGTGCACTTTGTCATTGTGACAAAGGACAGTGTCAATACCCTTCACCCCACTATCCCCAATCACTACTATGTTCCTTTTCCCCTTCTCTTTGCCTATGTCCTGCTGCAGCACTGTACCGTGTGCAGTTTGCTCACTAACCTCACCTGCCTCGTTCTCGCCCAGCCTGGAAGCAAGAACCTCAAACCTGTTATGCAGGTTAAGAGGCTGAGGCCTCCGCTCCTCACCCCCCCTTCCTCCTTCCAGCAGCCCCCTCTTGTCCCTGACCCTTAGAGTTAGCCAGTCTAGGGGGGGTGGATGTCACTTGCACCCCATTGACAATGGCACCCTCTCTCCCCCTGATGAGCCTCAGTGTCTGTAGCTCAGAGGCCAGCTCATTTACCCTGAGCTGGAGCTCCTCCAGCAACCTGCACTTACTGCAGACATGGTCACTGGGATGGACCCTGGGGTCCACCAGTTCCCACATCATACAGAAACACACATCACATGCCCCTCCATTATTCACTGTAGTAGTTTTGAAAAAAATTTTTTTTGTTTTTCAAACGAACTCACCTGGCCTTTTTTCCTTCCAGCCCTTTTTGATATTAAGCCCTAGTAGCTCACTCTGCTTCCCCCTCACTCCGCTGCCCGCTCAGACGCTGCCCGCTGTCTACACCAGGCCTCCTTTTAAACCTGGCGCTGATTTAAAGCTGATGTCCCACAACTGCCTGCTAACCACTCCCTCAGAATTCTTAAAGCAGTAAATACAATAAATAAATGCTTTAAACAGTTCTACAAAGAACAAAGTGCTTTAAACTTATTTTAAACAGGTTTTTTTTTTCTTCCCATAGTTGTCTCTTTATCTGCTATGCCTGAAGTTTTATTCCTGCCCATTTCCATACTCTCTACTCTCTGACTAGTTCTGGAAACTTTACTAACTTCTACTGAGTCCTGCCCCCCCACTGACTACTTTAAAGTCCTTGTGACTTCCCTATTTAGCCTTTCCTCTAGACTCCTGGTCCCAGATCGGTTCAGGTAGAGCCTGTCCCATCGGTACAGTTCTCTCCTGTTCCAATACAGATGCCAATGGCCCACGAAATGGAACCCCTCTTTCCCACACCACTCCTTTAGCCATGTGTTTACCTCCCTAATCTCCTTCTCTCTTTGCCATTTCGCAAGTAGCTCAGGTAATAACCCAGAAATTCTAACCCTTGAGGACCTGTTCTTTAATTTGGTTCCTAGTTCCTGATATTGCCCAAACAGGTCCTCCTGCCTATGTTGTTTGTCCCAATGTGGATTACAACAACTGGATCTTCCCCCTCCCATTCCAATATCCTGTCAAGCCAGTTAGAGATGTCCCTTAGCCTGGCACCGAGTAGGCAACTTACCATGCGGGACTCTATGCCCTGCTTACAAAGCGTGCTTGCCTAATTATGGTATCCCCTCCCCCACTAACACTCTTCGTTTTGCTCCCCTCTCTTGAATAGCCTCCTGTACCACAGTGCAGTGGTCAGTTAGCTCATCCTCCTTACAGTCCTTTTCCTCATCCACAGAGGAAGCAATACCTTGTACCTGTTAGACAAGGTCAAGAACGGAGTCTCCTCCATTTCTGAATTTCAGACCCCTCTACCTCATTTGCTGTCACACCCTGCTGTCCTTGACCAATGGCCAAATTAGAGACATTTAATTTAAGGACTATGACTGCCTCCTGAAATACAGTGTCCAGGTAACTCTCCCCCTGGATGTGCCACAGTGTCTGAAGCTCAGACTCCTGCTCAACAACTCTGAGCTGGAGTTCTTCGAGCTGCCAATACTTGCTGCAGATGTGGTCACGGCAGCTTGCAATGGGATCTACCAGCTCCCACATCAAACTCATCAAGATGGCCCATCACCATCTTTATTTAGTTAGGTTTTAAATTTAGTGCAGATTCGTGACCAACCAAATCAGATCACAGCTTTTCTGTGATGCTACTAGGGCGGCATAGTGGTTAGCACTGTTGTCTCACAGCACCAGAGACCTGGATTAGATTCCTGGCTTGGGGCACTGTCTGTGCTGAGTGTACACTTTCTCCCTGTGTCTGCACGGGTTTCCTCTAAGTGCTCTGGTTCCCTCCACATTCCGAAAGATGTGCTGGTTGGGTGCTACATTTTCTCTCAGTGTACCCAAACAGGGACCAGAGTGTGGCGACTATGGGATTTTCACAGTAACTTCATTGTAGTGTTAATGTGAGCCTATTTATTTATTCATCACAAACTTTTACACTACTTTATAGCTTTTCTTCAGCCTGATTTTGTTTTATACTCACAATTCAGTGCTCCTCCCTCTGCTCCTGGGCAACTCGCTAAAACATGATTTCAAATTCCACCATCTGCTGCGTGGGATTCAAACCTAAGGCCCCAGGTCATTACCAAAGAACAGCACCAAAGACTGCTATGTAAGATAAAGGTGCACAGTGTTACGGGTAATGTATTAGCATGGATAGAGGATCGGTTAACAGAAAGCAAAGAGTGGGGGTATATGGGTGTTTTTCTGATTGGCAATCAGTGACTAGTGGTGTGCCTCAGTGTTGGAACTGTAATTGTTCATGATTTATATGGGTGATTTGGAATTGGGGACCAAATGTAGTGTGTCAAAATTCGCATATGACACTAAGATAGGTCAGCGTTGCTGAAAGTCTGCAAAGGGATATAGCTAGTCTAAGTGAGTGGGTGAGGGTCTGGCAGATGGAGTGCAATGTTGGTAAATGTGAGGTCATCCATTTTGGTAGGAATAACAGCAAAATGGACTATTATTTAATTGGTTAAAAAATTGGAGCATGCTGCTGTGCACAGGGACCTGGGTGTCCTTGAGCAGGAATCTCAAGTTTACAGGTGCAGTAGGTAATCAAGAAGGCAAATGGAATTTTGTCCTTTATTGCTTGAGGAATGGAGATTAAAAACAGCGAGGTTATGTTGCAGCTGAATAAGGTGCTAATGAGGCCACACCTGAAGTACTGTGTACAGTTTTGGTCTCCTTACTTGAGAAAAGATATACTGGCACTGGAGGGGTGCAGAGGAGATTCACTAGGTTGATTCTGGTGTTGCGAGAATTGGCTTATGAGGAGAGCCTGAATTCCAATATACTCATTGGAATTCAGAAGAATGAGGGGATATCTTATAGAAACATATAAGATTATGAACAGATGAGATAGAAGCAGGGAAGTTGTTTCCATTGGCGGGTGAAACTAGAACTAGGGGGCATAGCCTCAAAATAAGAGGAAGCAGATTTGGGACTGAGTTGAGGAGAAACTTCTTCACACAAAGGATTGTGAATCTGTAGAATTCCCTGCCCAGTAAGCAGTTGAGGCTACCTTATTGAATGTTTTTAATGCAAGGGTAGATAAATTTTTGAACAGTAAAGGAATTAAGGATTATGGTGAGCAGGCGGGTAAGTGGAGCTCAGTCCACAAAAAGATCAGCCATGATCTTATGGAATGGTGGAGCAGGCTTGAGGGGCCATATGATCTAGTCCTGCTCCTTGTTCTTATGTTCTTATTAGCTGAGTTTCTGGATTAATAATCTAGTGATAATGCCACTAGACCGTCATCTCCCATAAAGAACAAAGCAGCCCTGAGTGGCACCCCCTCCACTACTGATGCGTAGTAGCATCCGTGTGTATCACGTGCAAGATGCACTGCAGGAACACATTAAGCCTCTTTTGGCAGCACCTTCCAAACCTGCAACCACTGCCATCTAGAAGGATAAGAATGATAAATGGGAACATCACCACCTAGACATTCCTATCCAGGACACTCTCCATCCTGATTTAGAAATAGATTGCTGTTCCTTCACTCTGGGTGAAATTTCTGGAATACCATCCTTAACAACAGTGTGGGTGTACCTACACCCTAAGGTCTGTAGTGGTTCAAGAAGGTACCTCACTGCCACCTTTTCAAGGGCAATTATGGAGGCAATAAATGCCGGCCAATGACTCCTACATTCCCTGAATTAATTTACAAAAGTGATCCTACCAAAGCATTTAAGATCCTGTGGACCCTTGACAGAATAGATGCAAAGAGGCTGTTTCTTCCTTGTGAGAAAAACCAGAACTAGGGTATACAATTTAAAAGATCTTAAAATAGCGATGAGGACTGTTTTTTTCCCTCGAGTTGTGAACTGTGGAACTCTTTTCCCCAGACACATTGAAAGCACTGTCATTGAATATTTTTCAGAGATAATAGATTCTTGAATAACAAAGGAGTCAAAGGGTACCAGGGTTAGGCAGGAAAGTGTTATTAAGGCCACAATCAAATGAGCAATGATCTTATTGAAAGGCAGAGAAGGGTCAAGGGGACAAAAGGCCTATTCTCATTTGTTTGCACAGAGAACAAAAGGAAGCTATTCAGCCCATCTCTGTTCTTACCCAGGCCTTTGAAAGTTATTCAGTTAGACTGGCTCCTTTGCTGTTCCTGCATAATTTTTTTCACTTTCAAGTAATTATCCAGTTCCTTTTTGAAAGTTACAATTGAATCTGCTATTGTATTGAAAGAAAAGCTATACAAATCTGCAAAGATTAGTGGTAGGTTAGAGCCAGCAAAGAATTACTAAAAAGATAGAAGCATATAAAAGAAAACTATAATATAAAAGCAAATAGTAAGAGTTTCTACATGTTTAAAGAGTAACTGAAGCTAGTGTTTGTCTCTACAGAGTCTAGGGAATTAATAGAAAACAAGGAAATGGCAGAGGCATTGAATAGGTATTTGTGTCAATCTTCACTGCAGAAGTCTTAGAAAACATTCAGAGATACTTGAAAATCAAGGTGTGAATGGGAGAGAGCTTAAAAAAAAAATCACCATCACTGGGGAAAAGATGTTAGGAAAACTATTAGACCTAAAGGCTGACAAGTCCCCAGGACCAAATGGCCTGCCTCCTAGAATCTACAGAAATCTTCAGATCTCCTAGGATCTGCAGGAATAATAAATACATTGATTATCAGCTTACATCATTTCTTGGATTCTGGAAGGTTCCTAGTGGATTGGAAAAATAGCAAATGTAACACCTTTGTTCAAAAAAGGAAAGACAGAAAGCAGGAAACACAACAATTGTCATTGAGATATTGCTTGAATGTATTATCAAGGAGGTTACACCAGGATACTTAGAAAATCATAATTAGATCAGGTAGAGTCAACATGACTCTTGAGAAAAGAAAATTGTGTTTAATGAATTTATTAGACTTTTGAAGGAATAACAAGCAAGATGGATAACAGGGAACCTTTAGATGTGGTGTACTTGGATTTCCAGAAGGCTTTTGATAAGGTGCCACATCAAACTGGAATTGAGACACAACCAGATCAGCTATGATCTTACTGAATGGTGGAGCAGGATCAGAAGGGCTGAATGAACTAATCCTGCTATGTCCCTAGCCCCCACCATCCTGTTAGGCAGTGCACTCCAGATTGTAACAAACGTGATCTTATTTCTGGTTCTTTTACTGTCATAAATCTGTGTCCTCTGCTAACTGACCCACTTGTCACTGGAAACAGTTTCTCCCCATCAATGCTTGATTAAAAAATCTCAACTTTTGAATACCTCCATAAAATTCCCCTGAACCTATCTTCTCTGCTGAATCTCCCGAGTAATCCAGCCCTTCTGCATAATGAAGGTTCCTCATCCCTGCTACCATTCTAGTGAATTGCTTCTGTAAAGTTTTTATATCCTTTCTCAATTATGAAGCCCAGAATTGGACACTACACATCAAATGGGGCTTAATATAACTTTCTTGCTTTTGTAATCAACTAATAAAGTGAAGGATCCTATATTTTTTAAAAACATTTTTCTCAGCTTCAAAGATTTGTGTACATATACCGGGTCTCTGTTCCTGCACCTCCTTTAAAATTGTATCGCTTTGTTTATATTGCAACTCCTTATTCTTCCTATTAAATGCAAAACTTCAAAAATACCAAATGTGTAAAACTTCATCACTATGTATCCACATATTTCACCGGTCAACGTCCTCTTCAAATCTTCTACCATCCTTAATGCTTTCAGTGTCATGTCATCAGAAAACCTTGAAATCTTACCCTGTATACTAAACCCACATTATTAACAAAAATCAAAAAAGGTGCAGTGGTCCCAATAACAGCTTAATCTTTTCACTATTTTGTACAGATTACTCAATCGATTATAAACTGTAAGCTAATTTTTTTTGGCAAGAGTTTTTTTTTTGGGGTCTTTCTAAACACAAGTTGGTGTTTGGAGGCAGTGGGGTTTGGATGTCGATCTCTTCAACCAGGCTCAGATCATATCAGCTCAGTGGCAAATCCATCTTCATACTATGAACATGGTTCAGCAGGAACAGACTTGCTGTGAGAAATAAGGGATTGAAAAGGAACATTCTTTAGAATCAAGCTTGCCTGATTTGGCAGCAACCCTCTTTTGACTCAGAACCATGTGAGTTTCATAGACCTCTTACAGTTCAGAAGCAGGCCAGCTGGTCCATTGAATCTACACTGACTTGCTCCAACAGCTTCTTACCCAGACCCTATCCATGTAATCCCACATATTTATTCCACTAATTCCCCTAACCCACACACCTTGAGACACTAAGGGGGCAATTTAGCATGGCCAATGAACCTACCTAGCACATCTTTGGACTGTGGCAGGAACCAAAGGAAACCCATGCAGACAGGGGAGAATGCGCAAATTCCACAATCATCCAAAGTTGGAAATAATCCCAACCACTGTGCCCCCTGTAAAGCTATTTAAGCCTCGTACTGTAAAGATTGATTCTGATTTCATAGAATCCCCACAGTTCAGAAAAAGCCATTCAGTCCATTGAGTATGTATCGACCACAGTCCCACCCAGGCCCTATTCCCATAACCTCATGTATTTTGCTAATATCACTAACACTAGGGTCAATTTAGCATGGTCAGTCAACCTAACCCACACATCTTTGAACTGTGAGAGGAAATCAGAACACCCAAAGGAAACCCATGCAGGCATGGAGAGAATGTGCAAACTCCACCCAATGACCTGAGGGTGAAATTGAACCCAGATCCCTGCCACTGTAAGGCAGCAGTGCTAACCAATTTGATCAATCTTTGTAAATAAAGATGATACTGGATGGTGTTTGTGTGGACTAGTTTTTTTTAAACTACGTTAGAAAGGACCAAGGGTGATACGAGTTATGTAAAGGCAGACCTAAGTTGAATATTTGGCAGTTTTTCTTTTCTCTCTGAAATTGACTGCTATAAACATCGACTCACTGAATTTCAAGAGAGAGCTGGATCTGTTCTGGCTGGAATGGGGATCACCTTGTACAAGAGGTTAGTACTTGTTCATGAAAATCAGAGTCACTGTGCTCCCTGAGACTAGTTTCTGTTGCCCAAAGGGGCTAGAGAGGAATTTTATGGTTTTTTTTTCCCTAACTGGCCACAGATTAAACTTTATTTTTTGCTTTGCCCAGGAGATGTCTCAGTTCCACAACCCTGTAGGACAGGCTGGATGGACAAGTAGGTATTTTCCTGTGTTGTTTGTATGAATCAAATTTTGGATTGTGTCGTAAATCAGATGAGCCAAATACTCAAATGACTGATTCGCTACTTCACACTGGTTCTTATATGTGGCTTAATACCCAAAAACCAAGTACTTTTTTGAAATGTACATGGCCTATCTGTAGTACAATCAACTGAAGAAATCTGGGTTTGCTTAGAATGCAGCATGCAGTCAAAAACATTCTTGGCAGTACACTTGTGTTAACATGTTCAAAACTCTGGTAAGAAAACTAAACAACTTGGAATCATCCTTTTAATCCCTTTTCACCAATGACATCAGAAGAAGCAGCTTTTTTTAAAATCTTCATTTTCAGCCTCTGCTTCTGTTTCAGAGACACGGCTTTGGGTTTCACTGCAGACGACTGATTGCGAGAGACCAGCTTGCTATTCACCCAAGTGTAAGTACAAAGTGGAATAAATACCCAGCAGAGTGGCATCAGGTTAGAATACAGTTTGATATAATTTTTTCTCTAAGGTTTTACAAGTCTATAACTTAAATCTTTTGACAGAGTGGGCAAGTGGCATTAGTTGTCAGTGCTGAATCTTGAGGTTCTGAAATCAAGATTTTAATTGAAGACAGCTATAATTAAGGGATTTCCCTTTAATTAATGGAATGTTCAGTGGCTCAACCTCAACATGACATGTCTGAAGTCATGGCTGCTTTATACTCTTGCATTCCATCCCAGATGCAAATAATTAACCCCAAAGGCTGACCCGGTGAAAAAAGTGCAACCAGAATCAATTCCAAGAGACATAGGAGGTCAGAAATCAAGGTGTGTGGAGATTTGGAAGGATTTAAAATCCTAAATATGGTCAAAACAATTTAAGAAAAAGAGGTAATTTGTTGTGCTAAAACAAATTTTCAGTCAGTAAGGATAGGCAAGAATACCTCTTCCACGATCATCTTCAACACTGGTGCCCCACAAGGCTGTGTCCTCAGCCCCCTACTATACTCCCTATACACCTATGATTGTATGGCCAAATTCCCCACCAACCTGATTTTTAAGTTTGTTAATGACACCACCATAGTGGGTTGGATTGCATACAATGATGAGATGGAGAAATGATGTGATGACAATCTCCCTCAATCTCAATAAAACAAATGGTGATCGTCATCTACTTCAGGGGTGTAGTGGAGGACAGGCTGTCTACATCAGAGGGGACGAAGTGTAAATGGTCACGAGCTTCAAGTTTCTAGGTATCCAGATCACCAACAACTTGTCCTGGTCCCTTCATGCTGACGCTACAGTTAAGAAGTCTCCACTTTCTAAGGAGGCTAAGGAATTTCAGCATGTCCGCTACTCTCTAATTTTTTACAGATGCACTTAGAAAGCATCCTTTCTGGGTGTCTCACAGCATGGAATGGCTCCTGCTCTGACCAAGGACACAAGAAACTACAAAGGGTTGTGAATGTAGCCCACTCCATCATGCAAACGAGCCTCCCATTCATTGACTCTGCCTTCCTGCTGCTCCTGAAAAAAGCAGCCAACATAATCAAGAATACCACACACCCCAGACATTCTTCTTCCATCTTCTTTCGTTGGAAAAAAGACAAAGTCGTAGGTCACATACCAACTGACTCAAGAACAGCTTCTTCCCTGCTGCCATCAGACTTTTGAATGGACCTACCTTAAATTAAGTTGATCTTCCTCTACACCCTAGCTATGACAGTAACAGGACATTTTGCACCCTCTCCTTCTCTCCCATGTACTCCTTGAATGGTATGCTTTATCTATATAGCACATAAGAAACAATATTCATAAAATAGTACAGCACAGTACAGGCCCTTCGGCCCTCGATGTTGTGCCAAGCTATGTCTGAACCCAAGATCAAGCTATCCCACTCCCCATCATTCCAGTGTGTTCCAATAACTGCTCAAAAGTTCCTAAAGTGTCTGACTCCACCAACACAGCAGGCAGTGCATTCCACACCCTAACCACACTCTGACTGAAGAATCTACCTCTTCTTCGCAGCTCTATCCACTTGAGTGGCAACCTTCAGAGATCTGTGGATGTGAGCCCCAAGATCTCTCTGTTCCTCCATTCCTCAGAACCTTGCCGTTGACCCTGTAATCGGCATTCAAGTTTGTCCTATCAAAATGAATCACCTTGCACTTATCAGCATTAAACTCCATCTGACATTCCTCCTATATCTCCCACCATGAACCTTATGGTTATGCTCCCTCATAACAGCTACATCCACCTGAGGAAACAGTCTCTGCACATCCACTCTATCAATCCCCCTCATCATCTTATAAACCTCTATTAAGTCGCCTCTCATCCCCCTCCGTTCTAAAGAGAAAAACCCCAGTTCCCTCACCCTTTCCTCATAAGACCTGCCCTCCAGACTAGGCAGCATCCTGGTAAATCTCCTCCGCACTTTCTCCAATGTTTCCACATCCTTCTTATAGTGAGGTGACCAGAACTGAACACAATATTCCAGAAGTGGTCTCACCAAGGTCCTGTACAGTTGCAGCATAACCCCACGGCTCTTAAACTCAAATAAACGCCAACACACTATAAGCCTTCTTCACAGCTCTATCCACTCGAATGGCAACTTTCAGAGATCTGGGGATATGAACCCCAAGATCTCTGTTCCTCCACATTCCTCAGAACCTTGCCGTTGACCCTGTAATCCGCATTCAAGCTCGTCCTACCGAAATGAATCACCTCGCATTTATCAGTGTTAAACTCCATCTGCCATTTTTCTGCCCAGCTCTGCATCCTATCAATGTCTCTTTGCAGCCTACAAGAGCCCTCCACCTCATCCACTACTCCGCCAATCTTGGTGTCATCAGCAAATTTACTAACCTACCCTTCAGCTCCCTCTTCCAAGTCATTGATAAAAATCACAAATAGCAGAGGATCCAGCACTGATCCCTGTGGTACACCTTTGGTAACTGGCCTCCAATCTGAAAACTTTCCTTCCACCACCACCCTCTGTCTTCTATGAGACAGCCTGTTACTTATCCAGTCGACCAAATTTCCTTCTATCCCACACCTCCTTACCTTCTTCATGAGCCTATCATGGGGAACCTTATCAAACGCCTTTCAAAATTCATATATACATCAACTGCTTTACCTTCGTCCACAGACTTAGTTACCACCTCAAAGAATTCAATCAAATTTGTGAGACAGGACTTACCCCTCACAAAACTGTTCTGACTATCCCGGATTAAGCTGCATCTTTCCAAATAGTCATAAATCCTATCTCTCAGGACCCTTTCCATTAACTTACCAACCATCGAAGAAAGATTAACTGGCCTATAATTACCAGGGTCATTCCTATTTCCTTTCTTGAAGAGACGAACAACATTCACCACTCTCCAGTCCTCTGGCACAATCCCCATGGACAGCGAGGACCCAAATATCAAAGCTAAAGGCTCCCATCTGGCCCAGGGGACTTATCCATCTTCAGGTCTTTCAGAATTGCTAATATATCTTCCCTCAAAACATCTGCCTCCTCCATCCTATCAGCTGGTATCTCACACTCATCCTCAAAAACATGGCCCCTCTCCTTAGTGAACACTGACGAAAAGTATTCATTCAGCGCCTCACCTACCTCTTCACTGTACACCAATATATGTGACAATAATAAATCAAATCAAAGTCTAAGGAGTTGAGAAGCAATCATACTGCGCAATAGATGTCTGTTTGTACAAATATTGAATCGTTGTGCTTCTATATGTAGTTTGCACCCCTACAAAAAGTTACACATGCAGGATGTCTATATTGTGATGCTCTTCATGACGATCTCCTGTTTTATAAAGGAGGTCACTAAACACAAACACCTTCCAGCATCCTGTGAGCCTCTAGCGTTCATGTTTCTATGAAACAAAGACCCTTGCTGTATAGTGCCCCAATGGAACTCCCTGGTGATATAGTGCAGTATAACTTGGGTAGGGGTTAATATACACAGAATCAAAGTAATTCAGATGTCATCCGACTAGAATTACATGATAGATACAAGGACTTTTATTATAAAGATATATACACAGGATGTTGGATATCCTGGAGTGTTTGCAATATTATAAATCCACCACAGAATTCCAATATCACGAGCTGAGCTCCATATTCTTGCAGCAGCTAAACTTGGGAAAAACGCTCTGACTGTATTTCAGGCAGCAAGATTACAAGACTGTCCATACTTCTCACCCTCTCCACAGCAAGGACCAAGAAGTAGCCAGAGCAGGAGTCCCCACTGATCAGATGTGCAGTGCATTTCATGGAATGTCAATCATCACATTTGCTGGAGGAGCCAATTTTTGTCAATCTCCCATTTGATTGTTTCTTCTCCCCATTTCGTTTCCACTCTGCAAGATGCCAACTGATGCTTTCAGAGGTTAAGGGCACCCGTAGCATCCTGTTGCTTTAATGACCAATGAGGCAGCAACAGCCCTTTCCAATCCTCCCAAATGAGATGGTCTATGTGGCACATCCCAGCCAGTCTCTGCCTTTTTGTGTACACTAAAACCCCCAAATGTTTTGTGCCATTTGTTGCAACTTAAAGCATTAGCTGATCATTTGTGAAAGTCCAATTACACAATACAAAGCAAGCAATTCCAAAAAAAACCCTGAGACAGCAAAAAAAACCAAAAAGAAAACAACTTTGTAAATAAAACCCAAAGTTTAATACTTTTAGGAGCAACAGTGTAATGCCTGTGTGGCAGTGAACTGACACAACTATCATACCACCAGTGAGCAGTACGGTGGCACAATGGTCAACACTGTCTCACAGCATCAAGGACCCGGGTTCGATTCCCAGTTTGGGTCACTGTCTGTGTAGAGTTTGCACGTTATCCCAAGTCTGTGTGGGTTTCCTCCGGGTGCTCCAGTTTCCTACCACAGTCCAAAGAAGTGCAGGTTAGGTGGATTGGCCATGCTCAACTGCCCCTTACAGTCCCAAAATGTGTAGGTTAAAGAGATTAGTGGGGTAAATACATGGATAATGGGGATAGGGCCTGGGTTAGATGCTCTGTCAGTGCAGACCTGATGGGCCAACTAACCTCTCTCTGCACTGTAGTGATTCTATATGGGCTAAACTTGTGATTGTTTGATGTCCAAGGAGCTGGATGGGATATGAGGGAGAACTGATGGACACAACAGTACAATTTACACATTTCCTTCTCACTCATGGTGCCTCAGTCTGTTCCTGATGAAGACTGTCCCAAATAACAAAGAATCCAAAGGAGAAAAATTGCATGATCACACTGAAATCTGACCAGTTTTGAGTTGAAGTTGGCAAATTTGACACATTGCTGTCCACCAAGCAATCTCCTCCAACTCAGTCCGTGATCCAATCTCACTCAGATTATAAATTAGTTCCCCCCCGCCCCGCCCCGTAATATTAGCAAACCAGATACAATGTCTTTCTGCAATTTGGAATAGTATCATTTATCACATTTTCCATGTGGCAAATCTTTGCTTGTTCTCATTCTCTCTTCAGCCTTTCATGAAATAGGTTATTTAAATACAAACCAGCCTTATGATTACTAGTTAATGAAAAAGTGGGGCAAGAATTTCATGATTGTTTTTGAAATAACTCTTCCACTTCTTCCCTGTGCATGTTGCTGATGAAATGCAGACTTAATGGGGTGGAATGACTGTCGGTGTCCCTTCCCACATAAGCGGGATGGGGTGGTGGAGTCCTCAGATAAATTTGAAACACTTGGTCTTGTCGTGTGGCAGCCGTGTTTTGAAGAGGACAGAGTCCACGCGGAACTGGGTGTAGAGCAATGGCATGTACCCGTAGACTTTCACAAAGAAGTTGATGCACTTGTGCCTCTCGTGGAAATGGGAATCATCGTGCGACAGTGCCTGGGGACATCCTGGGCAACGAAAGGTCCAGCGTGATGTGACCTGTTGGATGGAGAATGTGAAGAGGTTAAAGCAGTGCTTCCAAACTTGGTGTTTCTGGGGATGGTTGAAAGTGGAGGGGGGGGTGGAAGGGTGGTGGTGATGGTGGTTGTGGGTGAGAGGGACCAAGAAGTTCTAAGGCAAGAAGAAAATTATGCGCTTACATGGCAAGAGGCCTCAGAGCCGATCCCCAGAATTACTCCTTTTAAGTCCACTCCACAGTCACGAAAGTTGTTTTTCGAAACCCAAATATAATTTCCTCCTTTACACACTCAAATGGGGAGTGGGGTGGTGAAGGGGAAGTCAGCAGTGCTGCCACAATTGAAAGGAAGCTTGAGATCCCAAATACGTTTTCTGTAGCCCACAGTTTGGGAACCCCTGAGTTGCAGGCTGTGGCTCTCAGTGAGGCAGGGGAAAAATGGATTGGAATCCCTGGTTTCACTTGCAAAGAAAATAAACTTCAATCATGCAATTAATTTCATGATTCTCCCCCCCTCCACACCCCGTATTTATGCATTAGAGTTGGTAAAGGAGGAAATTGTATTTATGCTTCTAAGAGCAACTTTTACAACCTCAACAACTGCATTTATATTGTACACTTAAACAGAACACCCTAAGGCGTTTCAGAAATATGATGCAATACCAAGCCGCGCATGGTAGTATGAGGCTAGGTAATTGAAAGTTTAAAGAGGTAGATTTTAGGCAGTATCTTACTAGAAACTGAGCAGTTTAGGCAGGGAATTTCAGAGTTTATTACCTCGGCAGCTGAAGTCACAGCTATCAATGTAGAGTGACTAAAATCATGGATGCACTTGAGGCCAAAATTGAGATACCTCAGAGGGTGTAGGAGCAAACAGAGACTGCATGGGGTTAGGCCATGGATGAATTGAACACAAGGATGGAAACTTTTAAATTAAGATGCTGTCAGTCCAGGAATCTATGTAGGTCAGCACATATTGGGGATGAAGGAGACTCAGTACAAGTTAGGATATAGACAGCAACATTTTGGATGAACTCAAAGCTTACTGAGGATGTGAGACAGGTGGCTGATTTGAAGAAAACTGAAATATTCAGATCATAGTAGACAAGCTGAGGCAGGGATGGAAATAACATCAAGGTATCCCAAAGTACTTTACAGCCAATGAAAGACCTTTGAAGTGTCGTCATTGTTTTCACCTTAGTGATGGAAAGGGATAGGCATGAACCTCGGGCCAGTGGTTTTAGCTGGGGGAAGGGTAATTATGAGGCTATTAGGGGAGAATTAGGAAACATAGGTTGGACTAGGAGATTACAGGGATTGGGAACGTCCAAAATGTGGAGTTTTTTCAAGGAGCAGCTACTGCAAGTCTGTGATAGGTATGTCCCTGTCAGGCAAGGTGGAATTGGTAAGGCTAGGGAACCGTGGTGCACCAAAAAAGTTGATTCGTTGGTTAAAAAGAAAAAGGAGGCTTATGTTCGGATGAGACGTGAGCACTCGGATAGTGCACTAGAGAGCTTTAGATTGGCTAGGAGGGAGTTGAAGAGTGAGCTAAGGAGGGCTAAAAGAGGACACGAGAAGACTTTGGCTGATAGGGTTAAGGAGAATCCTAAGGCGTTCTATAGGTATGTCAAGAACAGAAGGTTGGTTAGGGCAAGGTTAGGGCCAGTTATAGACGGCAGAGGGAAGTTATGTGTGGAACCGGAGGAGATTGGTGAAGCATTGAACCAATATTTCTCTTCGGTGTTCACGCAGGGGGACATGGATATAGCTGAGGAGGACACTGGGTTGCAGGGGAGTAGAACTGACAGTGTTACAGTTGATAAGGAGGATGTGCTGGATATTCTGGAGGGTCTGAAAATAGATAAGTCCCCTGGTCCGGATGGGATTTACCCCAGGATTCTCTGGGAGGCAAGAGAAGTGACTGCAGAGCCTCTGGCTCTGATCTTCAGGTCGTCGTTGGCCTCTGGTATAGTACCAGATGATTGGAGGTTAGCGAATGTTGTCCCATTGTTTAAGAAGGGGAACAGAGACTTCCCCGGGAATTATAGACCGGTGAGTCTCACTTCTGTTGTGGGCAAGGTTTTGGAAAAAATTATTAGGGATAGGATTTATAGTTATTTGGAGAGTAATGAGTTGATTGGAGATAGTCAGCATGGTTTTGTGGCGGGTAGGTCGTGCCTTACTAACCTTATTGAGTTTTTTGAGAAAGTGACCAAAGAGGTGGATGGGGGTAAGGCAGTGGACGTGGTGTATATGGATTTTAGTAAGGCGTTTGATAAGGTTCACCATGGTAGGCTTCTGCACAAAATGCAGATGTATGGGATTGGGGGTGATCTAGGGAACTGGATTAGGAATTGGCTAGTGGATAGGAGACAGAGGGTAGTGGTTGACGGTAAATATTCATCATGGAGTTCGGTTACAAGTGGTGTGCCTCAGGGATCTGTGTTGGGGCCACTGCTGTTTGTGATTTTTATTAATGATCTGGATGAGGGTATAGTTGGGTGGATAAGTAAATTTGCTGATGACACCAAAGTCGGAGGTGTGGTAGATAGTGAGGAAGGGTGTCATAGTTTGCAGGAAGACTTAGACAGGTTGCAGAGCTGGGCCGAGAGGTGGCGGATGGAGTTTAATGCAGAGAAATGTGAGGTAATTCACTTTGGTAGGAATAACAGATGTGTTGAGTATAGGGCTAACGGGAAGACTTTGAATAGTGTGGAGGAGCAGAGGGATCTAGGTGTATGTGTACATAGATCCCTGAAAGTTGGGAATCAAGTAGATAAGGTTGTTAAGAAGGCATACAGTGTCTTGGCGTTTATTGGTAGGGGGACTGAATTTAGGAGTCGTAGCGTTATGTTGCAACTGTACACAACTCTGGTGCGGCCGCACTTGGAGTATTGTGTGCAGTTCTGGTCCCCACATTACAGGAAGGATGTGGAGGCTTTGGAGAGGGTGCAGAGGAGGTTTACCAGGATGTTGCCTGGTATGGAGGGGAGATCCTATGAGGAGAGGCTGAGGGATTTGGGGTTGTTTTCGCTGGAAAGGCGGCGGCTAAAAGGGGATCTTATTGAAACATATAAGATGATTAGAGGTTTAGATAGGGTGGATAGTGATAGCCTTTTTCCTCTGATGGAAAAATCTAGCACGAGGGGGCATGGCTTTAAACTAAGGGGGGGTAGTTATAGGACAGATGTCAGGGGTAGGTTCTTTACCCAGAGGGTGGTGAGGGATTGGAATGCCCTGCCTGCTGCAGTTGTAAATGCGCCTAGTTTGGGGGCGTTTAAGAGGTCTGTGGACAGGTTTATGGACGAAAAGGGATTGGTTTAGGTTAGTGGGTCATTGTTGTTTTTTTTTTAACTGGTCGGCGCAACATCGTGGGCCGAAGGGCCTGTTCTGCGCTGTAATGTTCTATGTTCTATGTAAATGCAACAGCCGATTTAACGTCAGCGATCTGATAATGATCCAATCATATTTTTGTCAAGTTGATTTTAGGATAAATACTGGCTCCAGGACACTGGGGATTGCTCCACTTTGCACTTCTTTGAATAATGCCAAGGGACTTTACATCCACCTGAGAGGGGCGTTTAGACTCATTTTAATACCTCGCCCAAAAGATGACAACTCAAACTACATCTCTTGTTAAGGAGCGGCAGTGCAGGGTATCAACATGGACTATGTTCTCTGGAATGGAATTTGAAGGCATATTATGAGAAAATAGGGTTAAACCTCGGGAGACACCGGAAGGGCAGGCTGTATGATTAATATTTTTTGTCTTTATTCCACAGGTGGAGGTCCACCTCTTGTCAAGCGAGGGGCATGCACACGGCGGGTCGTGCGTGGGCTGCTCTTGGAAGTCCAGGAGTGGCCTAGTACTTCATGTCGGTGTGTGTGCTTGATCCTGGACCGGTAGACGGGCGCCGCAACAGCTCAGTGACTAGCACTGCTGGCTGTGCAGACACATGGATTTGGGCCTGTGTCTGTGGGAGTTTGCGCATTCTCCCTGTGGTTGCGTGGGTTTCCTCCGGGCGCTCCGGTTTCCTCCCACACCCCAAAAGATGTGCTCTTAGGCTAATCGGTTTTTACCAAATTGACACTATTTCTTCCCTGAATCTGACTGAGTAGGGTCCCATTCGTAGACATGCAGGGTAGAATAGGTGTAGGGTGATGCGGCGGCGCGGGCTCGTTGGGCCGAAGGGCCTGTTTCCCATGCTGGGTTGTTCTTTGTTCTTTAAAATATACATTATGTTATTACTGTCAACCAATCCTTCCTGAGTCCAGACTTCATAATAGAGCACCTGACCACATTCTCATTACATGCACACAGCACCTCCACTCTAAACCTTTCCTTCCATACCAAATGCATTTGTAGGAAGGTGCCTTGTTCCACCATGAAACAGATTGGAATATTTCAACATTGAGTAAAGTGCTTTATTAATGCAGAATCTTACTGACAGTCATGCTGTGTTAAAGTCATATCGGTCTCAGCAGCACTAACCTTTATTGGTGGTTTCCTGGTGATGTGGGATACAAGGAAGTTCATGGCAATATCTTCACAATTAATGTACTCATCCACCATGTCCCGAATGGCCTGGGGCATTATATAGGAGTACAAGTATGCATAGTACTGGAAGAGAAGAGCAAAACCTTCAGGAGGCAGCCTGACAATATAATTGAAAAAGAGAAAAGGGTAGAGATGTGGCCTCAGAGCTAAACATGAGTTGAAGCTTCCTCTAATTCTCTCTGCTTCTCTCCTTAAGATCCAAGTCCTTCATCAAACATTTGGTCACCTGTCCTAATGCCTCCTTATATGGCTTGGTGTAAAATTTTGTGTTGTAATGCTTCTGTGAAGTGACTTGGAATATTTTAATACATTAAAGGCTGTACATAAATTCAAACTGATGTTGAAGTTAGAACATAGATTTTCAGGATGCAAACCAGTTAATTTGCTAGCTTCACTAAAACTCAGTACACAGGAATATGTAACTAAAGACCCTAAATGTTTCTACTGCAACTCAACAGTATTAACTGTGCTGATAGAACGATTGATACTTTCAACAACATTCCTTCCCCTTACAGGAACTCCCTGACCAAACCAACTTTGACCCCAAATGATCACAACACTGAATCAACCTGACCCCATCTAACTTTGGCCAACCACAAGTGAATCTGATTCGGATCCCCCTGAGCAGCTGAAATCTGTTGATGTTCTATAAATAGGGGTTTCCCCAAGGCAAAGGCCAGTTTCTTCTGATGGATGTTGGATTGCAAATTGCACAAGTGCCTAGCTTGCCTGCTTGAGTTGCTGGGAGAGTGAAGAGGGAGATTAAAATGAATTTGCAAGATCTTTGATTTCTCAGATGGCAAATGTATTGCCTAGTGTGGAGCTGAGCATGCACATAAGAAAATATCCCTATTCAACACCTTGGCCAGCAGCAACAATAGTAACAATTTTCATTGATATGGCACCTTTAATGCAGTAAAATATCCCAAGGCAGCTCAGATGACCTTTATCAAACAATACACTCAGCCATAGAAGTAGACATTCAAACAAGTGATTAAACACATGGTCAAAGAGGCAAGTTTTAAAGAACATTCTAATGGAGGATTTAGAGAGGAAATCTTACAGTTCAAGGCCCAGGTAAGTGAAGGTACGATTGCCAATGGGGAGCAATTAGACTGGGAGGAGGGAATTGGGAATCGTTCAAGAGTCCAGATTTGGAGAAGTAAACATATCTTGAGGGTTGTGGGGCTTAAGTAGATTACAGAGATAGAGGTGTGAGGCCACAGAGGGATCTGAAGGATGATTTTTATTTAAAATCAAGGTTTTGGCATACTAGGAGCCAATCTAGTTCACCAAGCACAGGGATTTAAAGCAGCTCATATGGATTGCGACAGCTAGCATGGATTTCTATTGCTGACTGCATAATGCAATTTATCCCAAGTCACTTTGCTGATTATTGATCAAAGAGGTAAATGGAATTCAGCCATAGTCTGATTTATGGTGGACAGGCTCACTGGGCTGAATGGTCTCCCCCCCTTCCTTTGAGCTGCATTGCCCTCCTTCAATTGAACAGCCTGTGAACACAGCCTTTGGCTTGCACATTTACAGTTAGGAAAGGTCCTTGGAGGGCAAGAAATGATTGTAAACAGATCCTATCACAAGTCATTTTTAGCAGGGTATGGGAGAAAATTGGATATCTATTCGGCTTTGTATAATCTTTCTCCACCCACCCAACTCCATTCTTCCTATAATTGGCCAGTAGAAGATCAGACCTTCATCCCTCCACATGCTAACTATTAGATTTAGACTTACACATGCCAAACATGCACCCAACAATCACAGTTTCAGTCTGTTCCTTTTTATACGGGAACAAGCGAATCCACAGTTAATGGCCACAACCGGTATACAATTAAGAACAATGTACAATTAACAATCTTGACACAGCATGGACAAACCTTGTGAAAGAAGGCTGCACCAGTCAGCACCATGGAGAGTTCACAGGAGTAATTGGAGTTGTAGAGCCAGGACTGGTGAGCCATGTCCCAGGCATGGTATCTGCCAGGAAAACCCACAATCCGATCTCTTGCCTCTCGCCAAACCCTGGAAGAGGAAGTATACAAGTCTTAGGGCCAATGAGAGGATGAGAAAGGCCTGTGCAATGGCACAGTCCCCAGGACAAGACAGCGAACAAACATATGCAGACTCAACTAATTGCTCTGTTCTGTATGGTCACTAAGCAGCAGATTATAAAATTGGACTGTACTCACCTAAAGCCAAACATGATCTCATCATGACGAAGGTGGGCGTCATCATCAATAGAAAGAATAGCCTCTGTTTCAATAGTGTCCCAGGGTAAAAAACGATTATTTAAACTATTCTTCTCTGTATGAACAACCTAAAGGGAAAATAAATGATCTCAATGGAATGTTCCTCACCCGAAAATCACATCCAAATGATTAGCCCGAGAAGCACGTCACCAAGTGAATGATTAGCGCCAGAGCATTTCTGCCAATCAAATAATTTGAACGACAAAGATCTCAACCAATAAGACTAATGAACCACAAACTGACACAAAGCAGGAAGTCTCATTGCACACTGCATGAACCTGTCTTTAATATCGACTTTCCCCTTCTTTGACACCCAGATGACGTTTCCCTGCAATTGAGAGAAAAGGGGTAATGTTTCCAATCCTCCTCTCTAATTCATTTAGGGATAGCCAGATAAAGGTACAAGAATGAGTCTTGCTCCAATTTCCCCCTCCCCACAATTTCAGTCTCTGCTCCTCACTTCCTGCAGTGGCACAAAATCTGAATCTAATCGGGACCTGTGAGTGCTCTGCATCACCGATGATCACTTTTACACCACAGCAGTCTGGAAATGTTTAAAATCAACCTCTCTGCTCAATCAGTCTGTTCAAGGGGCCTGTGACTAGCCAGGATTGAACTCCACTAGTGAATGGGGGCTGGTCTCCCCTTTCACATGGTGGTGCAGTGGTTAGCATTGCTGCCTCACTGTGCCAGGGAGCCAGGTTTGATTCCTGGCTTGGGTGGAGTTTGCACATTCTCCCTATGCCTGTGCGGGTTTCCTCCCACAGTCTGAAAGACATGCTGGCTCGGTGCTGAATTTGGCCATGCTAAATTCTCCCTGTGTACCCGAACAGGAGCTGGAATGTGGCTTGGGGATTTTCACAGTAACTTCATTGCAGTTTTAATGTAAGCCTACTTGTGACACTAATAAATAAACTGTAAACATTCTCATGGACATCTACAAACAATACAGGATAGAAAATTTTGATGTGACCCCCATGGCTCAATGGATAACATTCTCCACTCTGTCTCAGAAAATCACTTGAATATTGAAGCTTAAAAGGTTGATATGAAAGAGGCATTTAAGGTGATTAAGTAGTAGGTATGGAAAAGAGGAATCCAGAAGAGGGCATTATCTTAAAATTAGAGGAACCATGGATGCTGGCAGGAAGCACTTCTTCATACAAAGGATATTGGTGGCTTTCTCCCCCAAAGGGCTGTTGACGCTGCAGACCAGCTGAAAACTTCCAAAAGAGGAGATTGATAGATTTTTGTTGTAAAAGGGGTGATGGAACCAAGGCAGGTGAAAGGAGTTAAGCTACAGGTTAATTGTGAGAGGCAGTGCAAAGGCATACTGTGCTGCTGGTACAGTCAAGGTGTGCTTAACAGAGGATTAAAAATACATTATGCAATGAAGGGTAGGGACATGACAGGGAGCATATGTTGCCTCACCCAAAATCTGCAAACACTGGGCTTGTATATTACTCACAAGCACATCAGGCATGAAGGAAAGAATAAGAGAGAGAGAGAGAGAGAGAGAGATGCAAGGCGGGGGTGGGGGCGGCAGCAAATCACAGGGCCAAAAGAGGGGGTGGAGGAGAGGAGGACTTGGGGGGGGAGGGGGGGTGGGAAAGAGGTGTGCAGGCCAGAGTGGGTGGAGCGGAGGGCCAGTGGGCTGGGTGGGGGGGACAGTGAGAGAGAGGGGGGAACAGAGGGTAGAGAGAGCGGGAGAGGGGGGAACAGAGGGTGAGGAGAGCAAGAGTTGAGGGTGGCATGACAGACAGACATACAAACAGGCTTGGTGAAGTCCAAGCTGAGACACAAGAGCTTGATCATTGTATGTCACTGATTCCCTTCTCTGAAAATCGAAGCATAATGGAAACTGGAGTTTCTGTCCCAATATAAACAGGCCTCTTGACAATTACCGACCTCTCTCTAAATAGCTCCTTCCAGTGTGCAGAATGATATCATGAGGATCCCAGTTTCCCTGCTTTCTCTGTACTATCTTAGCTGCCACATGCGAAGGACAACACTTGCTCTCGGTTGGAGAGGAAATCAGTCAGGATTCCAGCTCCTAATTGCTTTCTGACTGACACAGGCTAGCAGTACTCAGACACTGGGAAATCAAGTTCTGTCATGATGCCAGTCCACTCTATTCAAATAAAATGTCAACAGCATCATTAAATCTCACATGTTTGAGGGTCAGTCTGGTGAGATTCTGAAGGGCAACAGGCACCTGAGGGACCAAAAATAAGTATTGCAACTGTGAAAAGCAAAATTAGCTAAGAAAGTGGGAAAGCACCTTACAGCACAATAGCAGCACATTTAGCTCAGCTCAGATAGTGGTGCCTATGTTCCACATTAACTTCCTTCTGTCTTTCTTTTTCATTTGCCATCCTTCTATCCCTTTCTCCTTTATGTGCTCATCTACCTTTCCTTTAAATGCATACAAGCCTTAATGTTTGTTTTATTCAATTGTGGGATGTAAGTGTAGCTGGCCATACAAGTATTCATTGCCCAGCCTGAATTTCCTCAAGGTGGTGGGGGTGAGTTGCCTCCCAGAACTGTTCCAGGTCCATGTGTTATAGATATATCCCTGGTGCAGGTAGGAAGGGAATTCCAGGATTTTTGACGCAAGATTTTTGAAAAAACGGCAACATATTTCCAAGTCAGGATCGTATGTCTTGGAGGCAGATGATGGTGTTCCCATATGTCTGCTGCCCTTGTCTTTCCAGATGGTAATCATACAGCTTTAGAGCACAAAAAGAGATCCTTTGGCCCTTCGTGTGTCACCAGCCAGCAGACACCTATCTATCCCCATTCCATTTAGCACATGGTCTGTAGCCTTGTATGCTATGATGTTTCAAGTGTTCATCTAAATGCTTCTTAAATGTTGTGAGAGTTCCTACCTCTACCGCCCTGTGAGACAGTGACTTCCAGATTCTCATCATTCCTTCGGTGAAAAAGTTCCTCCTCAAATGCCCTCAAAATCTCCTACCTCGTCTTAAATCTACGTACCCTGGTTATTGCCTCCCTTCCTAAGGGGAAAAATTTCTTCCTACGTCCTTCATAATTTTGTACACTTCGACGAGATCCCCCCCCGCTCAAAGGAAAGCAACCCCAGCCTATCTTCATAGCTGAAACGCTCCAACCCAGGCAACATGTTGGTGAGTCTTCTCTACACCCTCGCTAGTGCAATCACATTCTTCCTATGGTGTGGTGCCCTGAACTGCTCACAATACTCTAGTTATGACCTCTAGAGCCATCTACAAAACTCCATCATAACCTCCCTATATTCTATGCCTTGGTTAATAAAGGCAAGTATCTGATATGTCTTCTTAATTACATTGTCTACCTTCAGGGATCTGTGGACATTCTCCCTATGGTCCCTCTGGTCCACTGTACTTCCCAGTGTCCTACCATTCATTTGTATTCCCTTACTTGTATGTCCTCCCAAAATGCATTTACTCCCAAGTTTTAGGATTAAATTCCATTTGCCATTTTTCTGCTCATCTCACCAGTCCTCTATACAATCCTGTAATCTAAAGGCTTTCCTTCTTGTTATTTACCACCAATTTTCATGTAATGTGAATTTATTGATCATACCTTGCACCTTCATGTCTAGATTATTAATGTACTCTACTAACAGCAAAGGACCCAGTGCTGATCCCTGTAGTACACCAGTGGACACAGACTTCCAGTCACAAAAACCCTTCAACCATAATTCTCTGCCTCCTGCAATTAAGCAGTTGAGAGTTTGGAAGATGATACACGTGATTGTGAGTTGCACATTCTAATAACTCTGTAGTTAGAAAAGTTTCTCCTGAATTTCTTATTGGATTTATTGCCGCTAGCTTATGGTTCTTAGTTTTGGTCTCCCTCTACAGTGGAAATGTTTTCTAACTGATGAAACTCCTTCATAATTTTAAAGTAACTTGAGAGAACACCCCTCCACCTGATAATTACAACAAGACAGTTCTGGCATCATCCTAGTAAATCTTTTCACCTTCTCTACCATATTTATTTAGTACCTTTTATGACCACAGCACTTCATAACCAATTAAGTACTTCTGATGCTTCTGCAATTGGGGAAAAACAAATATATAAACACAGCAGATATATTTTTGTGCTGAGAAAGAATTGAGGCATTGTGGTACAAATGTGATCACGCTACCAATGGGGTGATACCTTGGAATTAGTAACAGTTTTTCCTCTAAAAAAAATTCCATTCCTCTCCTGTAGTCTGTGCAGTTCTCCAGGAGCGTGTTCAGACCAAACAGATGCTGTAACAGCACAAAACCTTTATAATAATTTGCATTAGTCTCGCTACTCTCCACTCCAGCAACTATCCGTTTCAGTGCAGGATGCAGCGTGATATATAGAATGGCCCCATCGCAACCAACTCCCAGGACACCCTTGGAATTGAAGCATTTTTAGGTAAGAATTAAGCCACAAAAAAAGCTATTACTAATAAGGCTCCTAGAAACAAGTGGAACCCATTTGCTTCTCCCATGTCTTTGTCACAACAGACACACAGGTGAAGGGGTATGCTTTGCACGGAGTATGTTGCACCTCTCAAATGCACCTGTTTGGGTACACCGAGGGAGAATTTAGTGTGGCCAATCAACTTAACCAGCACGTCTTTCAGACTGTGAGAGGAAACCTGAGCACCAGAGGAAACCCATGCAGACATAGAGAGAATGTGCAGACTCCACACAGACAGTGACCCAAGCCAGGAATCGAGCCTGGGTCCCTGGTACTGTGAGGCAGTAGTCCTAACCACTGTGCCACCTTGCATCATATTAAATGGATATTTCAATCAATACAAAAAAAACCAAATTTGTTGGTATAGAATTTCAATATTGCTAAAAACATGTCTGTCTTTTTAGCAATGAACAAACTTGTGCTTATTTAGCACTTTTCATGTCCGCAGGACCTCCCAAAGTACTTCACATTGAATTTCTGAAGTGTTATCAATCTTGTAACTTAGGAAGTGCAGCAGCCATGTTCCCACAAACAGCAATTTGATAATCAACAAATAACCTGTTTAGTGAATTTGAGGGATAAATATTGATCTTGAAAACGGGGAATGCCCTTGCTCTTCATGGAAGCAGTACTTTTGGATCTTTTAGGTCTGCTTGAGAAAGGACAGGAGCGCTCTCCTCCAGCCCTACTCTCCAATATATCTGCATTCCTCCCACTCTTGTCTATCCCTTCTCCCCTGGGCTTGAGGGATCTGGTCTTTTGTCATGTTTTAATGTGCTACACAGAACATCACTGAACTGAAATACAAGGAAACCAGAAAGAAAACATCCTTACCACAATGGGTACACCAATATCAGGCCACACAAGATCTTCGGATGGTGGCTTGGGAGAATTCCACACGACAACAACTTTATTCAAATAAGGTAGGCCATTCAGTCTCTCCAAGGAGTTCATCAGGACTTCCTCACGTTCGTAGGTTAACATGACAACTGTAAACTGTTCCCTGGGAACGTTCCCGCCCAGTGCAGCTTGGAACTCCTTCCCAGAACCCCCAGCTCCTGCACCTATTGGCCGGAACCCTGTCCCAGATCCAAGGAACTTGGCTTCTGAGGGTAATGTGGGGTCAAGTGGGGTGTGTGGAAAGAGGTGAAAAGGCCCCGGGGCAGCATTCCAGGCTCTATAAATGTCTCTGACAGTGACCGTGAAGTTCCGTAGGTATTTAGGGGAAGCATATGGTGGTTCAGTCTCAACAGGTCCCAAGTCCAAGTCTCCAGTGTCTGCAATGTTGGGATCGGTACCAGCAGCTTTTCCTGTCTTGTGAGGGATCTCCTTGGAGGGCTCTTCCGCAATAGGAGCTGCAGGAATTTGTATTCGAGTTCGCACGGTAGACAGGATGGTGCTCAGCACATTATCTGAGGTGGAAAAGTAGGTCTCCCATAGGAAACGGCCCTGATGTCTCATGGTGAGAAGGTCGCTGTCTGATATGCTTCTCAGGAGGAAGTGGACTTCTGTTATGCGAGGCTTTGGCACTATTAGAGCTGCCTCACTCCAGTGTATCGTGTCATGATAGGGCAACTGTACGTGTTCCCCAAGGATTACTGGAATCGCTCCAACTTCCAAGGCTTCAAAAAGCCTCATGGAACAGCCAGTGGAAGCAATGAGATGGCTGTTCCCCGGTGTTATGATTAATACAAAAGTGGACAATTTCAGCAACTCCAGCCTGTCATCCCTATCTCCACAAAGTGCCCACTCAGTAGGCAGGGCAGGTCGAGGCTGGTTTTTACAGGTGAACTCCACAAGAACCAAGTCTAACTTGCTGTCCTGGACAGCCTTCAAGGTGGTAATGATCCTGTCGTCATAATCAGCTGGAGCATTGCCCTCAATCTCTTCCTCGAAGGAACGGGCCTCTTGTAAGCTGGACATGAGCGACTCAATCTTCTCTCCCTGAAAGCTGAAGAGATACTTCCTTTTGACAGGAACCTGGGGAGGTATCTCCAGGAAGTTGGGTTCAGACATGGCGTGGATGAGTGGCGAGGGGATGAGATCAAACCCGGGACGATACTGCACATCATAGAAGGTGGACTGGACAACCATGGCCCTGCCTATGCTGACATTATAGAGCAGATTCTGTGTCTGGGACCTCCTGGACAGATTGATGAGGAGATGATTGTGTCCATCTGACCTCCAATAAGGGAGGGAATGCAATTGCTTTTCAAGGTCAATGGATTTCAGTACCGTTGCATCTTGTAGCTCCCCAACCAAGACCATGTAGACACAGGCAACGTGAGGATTGTCTGTAATGTAGATGTTAGTCCGTGCAGTCGCCTGGAATGCCTGTTTGATTAATGGGTCAATTAAAGCACTGAATTGGTACTGCTCCAGTGGATAGATGTAAACAGGAAAACCAGATGTAAGTGGACAGCGGGAGTAATCAAAGCAAGAATGTAAACGGCAGCTGTTGGGGGATTTTGGCAATGGGAAGTTGGTCTCATCTTTCTCTGGCAACAGACGGATTGGCAGCGACAGCTTTGGCTGGTTCTGTGCCACCAGCTCCTTGTAAGAGTGCTCGGTTTGGCTGATGACATTTTTGAGCTGCAGTAGGTCCTGTTTGGCATTCTCGATGCTCTTCTTGCAGGACTCGATCTTAAGGTTGAGTTTGGCAATTTCGCTGTTTAGCTCCTGCCGTTTGGCCTCGAGCTGGAGCAGCTCCTCGCTGACCGACTCCCGGATGCGGCACAGATCTTGCACGTGCTTTACCTCACACAGGGCATTACCCGAACGTGGCTCGAAAATACGTGGGCCTGAGTCGTCGAGGTTGTCAATGGTGGTCAGGTAGTAATGGGCGATCAGTGGGAAAAACACCAGTATGATAAACAAGGTAAAGCTGAGCCAGGTCAACCGTATGCGATTGGACCATCTTAACATGCATGGCTGCCCTACATTCCCAACAACTCCGTTACGGAGCATGATATAAACTGGCAAGAGTTAGGGGCAAACAAAAGTTTTTAAATTAAAAAAAAGAGAGGGGGATAAAACCCTCTCACAATCACAATCACGTTTGATCAGAAGCCATGATGGGAAAATCTAATCTCACTCACTACCCAAAGGGTTACTGTGTATATTCCTTTAGATATTTCCCATAAGCCGTTTACAACTCAACACCAGTAGAATGGAAATTTCATTTTCTCGCTCCTTCTTCCCAGTAATATCTCTCTCTTCTCCAAGGGTTGCCAAGCAAATTGGAATCAGTCAGCATATGCTTTCAGCTCACTGTAACCACCGGAGGTGCCATTGCCATGATGACGACAGGTCTCCAAGGACCACTGCAGATGCCTGTTAAGTTGGCCTTCTCCTTGAGTGGCCCTCAGCATCCTGAACTGGCAATCAAGAAGATATTCACTGTCCTAAGATATTCACGAACCACAGCCAAGTCAACAAGCTGGAGCTGACAGGTAACCTTGTCTTTGCCCCCTCTCTTGTCTCACATCATTTCACCTCCTGGTAGCGACATCATCAGCTGCAACAGAAGATGTTTCAAGTTAGTGTTTTCATATAGATAAAACTTTTAAAATAGCACCGAGAATGGGAAACATTTGCCAATGCTGCTTATTTGATTAAATCACTGTGGTGCTCATCAGCCGTTTAAATCCCTCAATGACCTTGCCACTCTATCTCTATATCTCCTCCAGCCACATAACCATCAGCACTCCTCTTCAGCGACTCCGATTTTCATGACCTCGCCACTCCAGCTTGCCTTCACTTGCCTCAGCCCTGAAAGTCAGGAGTTGCCTTTCTAAAGCACCCCAACCTTCTCTGCCTTTCCATTAAGTGATTCCGCAAACCTATCATAACATCAAACTTTTGGACATCTGTCCTAATATCACCTTATGTGGCTGAATGCCAAATTTTGCTCACCATGGGTCATTATACTCTGTTTAAACACGTAATACAAATCTACTTCGTTGTTATTGTGCACAGGGTTTTGGAATAAAATTAAAACAATAACAGAATTAATTAAATTAAGGCTTAGCTGGTGACAAGGATCGGGATGTCAGGGAAGAATTAAAATGATATTGTCTTTCCTAAGAGTGTGCAGTGTACTTGAGTATGGAGGCTTTAAACAAACCACTGACATGAATGCCAAAGAAGTTTCTAGGCCATTGCGTTTGTGCTGGAGAATCAGCAATCTAAAACTAATGTCACGGATCTGCATTTCCTCTGCTTCATACCTTTACCCAATCCTCCTTTAAAACAGGTCATTCTTTTGAAGCAATGACCCGTTTCCAAACTGCTTCAAACACATCATTTATTTGCAATGAAATAAACATGTCTAAACACTTCCTTTAGAAGACTGTATTTAGAAGCTTATATTTAGAAAGCAGCTTTCACAGAGTTACATGATCCAAAACATCTCTCAGGAGCATTTTCAAACAAAATTTCACACTGACCAAGTTTCTGGTGATTTGCCTTCATGTTTCGTTATGTGATTCAAAGTTTCTAAGGAGTTTCTTAAATGAGGAAACAGAGTTAGAGAGATGGACAGAGGGAGGGAATTGCAAAGCCTAGGGTCTCAGGAGCTGAAAGCACAGTGAACACAATTAGGAAAATAATTAGAAAGAATACAACTACAAGGGGCCAAAATTGGCAGAGCACAGATACTGTATTTTGGAAGGTTATAGGGTTGGATTTTGTTCAGAGACATGGAAGGATGAGACAATGAAGAGATTTAGAAAAAGGATGATCATTTTCAAATTGCTTAATTGGGAGCCAACATAGCTCAGTGAGCACAGTGGGTGATAGGCGAATATGACTTGGTATGAGTGATAGAAATATGGAAACCAGAAGGAGTGGGCCATTCGGCCCTTTGAAGCTGTTCTGCCATTCATTTTAATCATGGCTGATCATCGAATTCGGGGGGGGGGGGGGGGGGGGGGGGGTGCGCATGTGCGGTTTGATGGGAGTAGGGTTGAAGAAACCTCTGAGGGGATCGTAAGGTAAGAAAGGAGAGAAACTGGAGAAAGATGTGAGTTCAGGGTTAGGATGGGGTGGGAACCTTAGAAAAAGTTTGGCCCAGTGGGTGAGAGGGAGAGAAGCGGTAGAGACAACTGATCAGACAGTGTCAATCTTAGTGACAAGAAAGTGTAGAAGCTCCTTGCACATGTAGGAAGTGAGGATGGAGAGAACAGCAGCTTAAGTTGATGGTTTGCAGTACAGAAAATAAACTAGGGCTATCTTTGCATTCCAGTATAATTCTGGAATAGTGAACAAGACAAGTGCCAGTGTGATTTATGTGGCCCAGCCAGATCTGGTGTGGAATGTCTGAACTAATCTGCTATCTGTTCAAGCTTGTGTTCCCTGGACTTAAAGGAGTGAAGATGAGGGCAGTACTTGGGGAACTGCCAGATTAGATTGAGTAATCTTTTAATGAGGACTTGGACATTAATAGTATTAGTGCAGGTGTGGTTCAGCAAATTGGCAGCTACAGACAATGTTGTGGTGAGTAAAGAGCAAAGACTGGAAAGTCTGGAATTTTATAAATCATTCAGGAGTTTGTTTTAAAAGGGGATGGGGGGAGGGGGGCTCGGAAGGGGAATGAGAATGGAGAATGATACAAGGATCTTGGACTCATGGGTACACAAATAGTTGTATTTCTCTGACTTGTCTAATTCCTGCTCATGTTGGATTCCATGAATAATTCTAAGAGTCCCTTTCACAAGGGAATATTCTTCACACAGCAGCCTAAATGTATTGTAATTACACAGTAACAAAGCACAGCATTGGACAACTATGATGAGAACTGATACCTCATGGCTGCTTTCCATGTTTGTGATGGAATGATTTTCAATTTTTGCTCCCAGTCCAAATGGCACAGAGAGAACAAAAGAGGAAAGAGAGAGAGAGAAAAATCAACTGTTATGGAGGAAGAAGATTGGAACAGAAAGATAGAGAGAGCTGATGGAGAGACAGAGAGCAGTTAATCAAATATATGAGTGTGAGACTGAAGTCACAGGTGACCAAGTTTGCTGCCCTATAGGGGCATTAGTGAATCTGTAAGACTTTTAGCACAATCTGACAGCTTTATGATCATTTTTTCTTGTTTCATTTCCAGGATTTAAAAAAAAAACAATTCTCATTGTCAATCTGGTAGGATTTGAACCTGTGTTCTCTAATTTAGGAATATAACTACTGCACAAAACCAAGATTGACTTCAAGAAAATACACAGGCCCAATAGGACTTGAAATAAATTTAGCCACTGAATTGGGTAATCCCACATTTCAGTCATGGACTCCAATGAGAGGAGAGAGAGAGAGCGATTACTCACTTTCCTCCTCTGACCTATAACTTTATAACAAAGTTATCTAAAGCAAAAGCGCCCGACAGTCAGTGTCCCATTTTAAGGCAGAGAGAAGGCATTTTTCTATCATCTACCATCACTTGCTATCCTTCACCCAAATTTCCAAAACACAGAATTTCCACTCCAACAAGAACCCTGAGGACTTCATTGCTCTTTTCTGGCTAGGTAAATGGAATTTGGTATTTCATCCTGTTGATGCTTGTCAGCTGCAACATACACTACAGTCTGTCACCAGTGAAAACTTGTACGGCACAGATGACAGCAGTCATATGGTAAAGTGAGATAGTAAACTGAAGAGCCGGCTACCCTCTCAGGTGGATCAAAAGGAACTCATAACACTGTTTTGAACAAGAGCAGGGGACTTCTCCCAGGTATTTTAGCCAATATTTATCTCTCAACCAACTTATTTTTAAAAAATCAAATTATTTATCATCACATTGTAGGAGTGTACTGTGTATTGGTGAATACACTTCAGAAGTACATACTTAGCTGTAAAGTGCTTCAGGACATCCTGACATTTGCAAAATAAGTTCTACAAATCCAAGTTCTTTCTTCAGCTGGAGAATTAGTGAGTGCATATTCTGTACAGCGAACATGCTTAGTGTCCCTTCTCGTCCTGTGAGTAAATATAGTTGAAGCACCTGGTGGACATTGTTAATTTTGTCGCAGCCTTTATTTTGATATGTTATGATTGGCCATAGATGTATTTCTGACTTAAAAAACAGGTTAAAGGAATATGGGGAACAGGCAGGGAGGTAGATTTCAGACCATGATCTGATTGAAAGTCAGAGCAGGCTCATGGGGCTAAAGAGCCTATCTCTGCTCCTAATTCCTATGATGTGATAGCCAAAGAGAGTGCCAATGGATACTCTAAAGAACTGGAAAATTTCATTTACTTTGTTTCCAATTTTTACTCAATCCATCTCTGACTCTTCCCTTCCTTGACTTTTGTCTCTATTCTGGAGATAGGCTGTAAATGTTCACTACAAAGTCATGAACTTCCTCAACTACACACCTTCACACCCTGCTTCTTGTAAGGACTCCATTCCATTTTCCTGGTTTTTGTCGCATCTGATGATGCATCTTCCACCTCAGTGTTTCTGACATATCTTCCTTTTTCTTTAGCTGAGGATTCCCACTCAGTGTGGTTTTCAAGGTCCTCCTCCGTGTCCAATCCATTTCATGTACTTCTGCCCTCATCCAGTCTTCTCCCTCTCCCAAGATTATGATAGGTTCCGCACGTCCTCACCTTTGACCCTACCAGCCTCCATAATCAACAGATGATCCTGTACAATTTCAGCCAGCTCCAGCATGATGCAGCCATCAAACACAACTCCCCCTGCCTTCTCCTTTCAGCATTCTGTAGGCACCATTCTCTCCACAACACCTAGTCCCCTCCTGAATCATCCCTAACACCCATCTACCTTCCCTATACCAACTTATTACACATAGGAGATGCAGCAACTGAACTTTCATTTCCTCCTTTCTCACTGTCCAAGGCACCAAGCTCTCCTTCCAAATGAAACAAAAATTCCTTGCACTTCGTTCAATTTAGCCTACTGTCTACACTGTTCACAATGTGGTCTCCTCTACATTGGGAGATGAAATGTAGATGGGTTGACCATTTTGTGGAAGATCTCCACTCAGTCCCCAGGTGCTAACTTGAGCTTCCTTTAGAACTGAGATCAAGTGGATTTTCTTCAGCCAAAGGATGGAGAATCTTCAGAGTTCATTGCTACAGAAGGCTGGAGGCCAGGTCATTAAGGCAGAGATAGATAGGTTCTTGATTGGTAAGGGGATCAAAGGGTTATGGAGAGAAGGCGGGAGAATGGAGTTGACAAACGTATCAACCATGATTGAATGATGGAGCAGACTTGATGGGACAAATGGCCTAATTCTGTTCCTATATTTTATGATGTTATGGTCTTCCTGTTGTAAGTCACTAATTTTTTTTTACCTTGCTCCCCACTGACCTTTCCGTTCATGGCCTGCTACAGGGTTAAACTAAAGTGCAGGTCAATGCAAGCTCAGGGAACGGCACATTATCTTTCAGCCTTCTGGACTCAACTTCAACAACTTTAGATTATAACATCTGGTTCTCTTTTTAGTGCTTTGTTGGGTCAGTCTTCAACTTTTTCTTTCCTCATCCCTTCATCTTCCATTCATATTGTTTCTAAACTGCAATTCATGCCACATTTGGACACAACCTTTGTTTCCTTACTATGTTCATTATTTCTTTCTTTGGCTGTTGCATCATGAAATCTTTTGTTACTAAATCTCTCCTGTTCTCCATCCTATCATAGACCTTTTCTTATTGTGCCCTGCCACTGGCTTAAAACTCTATCTTTCTTCAGTTCTGATGAAAGGTCATCAACCTGAAATGTTAATTTTGTTTCTCTCCACAAACGCTGCCTGATGTACAGAGTTTTTCCAGTTCTTTTTCAAATTCCTCAATGGTTTTGTCCCTTCCTATTTTGATAATCTTTTCTGGCTCTACAACGCTTGTAGAATGCTATGCACCCCAAATTCAGGCCTCAAGTGCATCTCCAATTTTAATTTCTCCACTGTTGATAGCCATACTTTCAGCTATTGAGATCTAAAGCTCTGAAATTCCTTCCCTCTCCCTTAAAAGCTAACTCTTTGACCAAGCTTTTGTTCACCTGTTCCAATGCCTCCACATAAGGCTTATACAAGTGTCAAAGTTAGCTTGATAATGCTCCTATGAAATGCCTCAAGTCGTTAAACTACTTTTTTATACTTCACACCTGTTTTTTCCCCTCTGTGGAATAGTGGAATTGTGGAAGGATTGCTGGACTATTGAACTGTATCACAAACACTCCTTCTATGGCCAACATGTCATGGTGTAGGATATGAAACAGGAGCTTCTGGTCCAGAAGAAGAGACTGCGCCACAAAACCTGTTCTACTACATTAAAAGTTGCAATATAAATTGTTATTGATAGCAGTCCCAAGTTTGCATTTTACTAGTTCAAAAGTGTGATACTTGGTCTTTCTTACACAATTTAAAATACTTTACCTTTCCCATATAAGTTACTATTTTATATGCTTCTTATAAAGTCACACATCAGGTGTGGGGGTGGGGTGTGTGCCACCAAAGGCTTGGGCTCAAGCTCCAGTTTGTTGGCCAGGATTGCCAGCTGAAGACCAGAATTAATGATCAGCACAGAAGGGCCTCTATCTGCCAGCCAATATTTTCAAAATGCCCTTGATATCCATATGTAGCTGCTACACCACAACTGGGGGAATCAGAAAGTTTTTTGCATTTACTAGTAGAACTTTCCAGCAAAAATGAAGAGAGCTGGTCCAATTCTCGTGTCTCCCTTCTGGAATGCAATCCAACAGCAAAGCATCTAGAGTAGTCTCAAGTCCAAGTGATGACATCTTGCCCACTCAACACCTTTAGAAAATCTGTACCAGATTGAACTATAAAACAAATCCAATCTGGTGATTAAAAGGGACAGTCTCATTTGTTTCCTTTTTTGAGTTTTCACATAATCAGTACACAATCAAAGAAAGGTAGCGGTGAGAAGGCGAACTCACCCTGACACTCTGCAACATTTAAAAGAAAATTGGGTCATGTTTGCTAATTTTGATATATAAACATGATTTATTTTGCACTGTTACACCAAATCAGTGAAGCTGGACAATTTAAAAGACTTATATTTATAAAATATAACATTTTTCACAACAGCAGAAAAGTTCCAGAGAACGATACAGTTAACAAAGTGTTCTTTTTGAAGTATAGCTGTTGTTGCAATATAGGAAATGCAACAGCCGATTTATGTGCAGCAAGGTCCCAGAAATAACACTATGATAATGACCAGATTATTGTTTTGTAAGTCAAAGATAAATATTGGCCAAAATCCCAAGGAGAGATTCCCTACTGTTCTTTGAATAGTAACATGGTATTCTTCGCATCCACCTGAGACAGCAGATGCGAACTGGGTTTAAAGAGTCATCTGAAAGACTACATCTGCCACAGGGCAGCACTCCCTTCATACTGCACGAAGTGCAGTGATCTGAACATTTATGCTCAAGTCTCTAGAGTGGAATTGAACCAATGACATTCTGATTCAGAAGCAAGAGCGTGTCCTAATGGCTGACATCAGCCATCTACAAAAAGGGAATACAACTTAGGCATCTTTAATAATAATGATTAATGAAAAACACACAGTGACATGAACGGCATCTGTACACACATTTTATGAATGCCGCACAATAGTATCCTGACCCAGGCCAATTGGCCACTCTGCAAGATTCTCTCACAAACACATATAGGGCCCCTGAACTCTCCTTTGGGCACTGACAATGGGCTTTGTTACCTTAATTAGATCTGGCAATGTTGATTTAAATGTTTCTGAAAGGTTCTGTTCCCCGCTGAATTCACTTATTGCTGCACCAATTATACAATGGCCACCTGCCAGCTTCCTGACATTTCATTTTTTCAAAATTCCTGAGAACCAAAATACAACATTTGGGAAAAGTGTTGCAACATTGGTAACAGAAGGAGGCCATTCAGTCCCTTGAGTCTCTGCTGCTATTCAATGACATCAAGGCTGATGTGTGTCACAACTCTATTTATCCACTTTTTCTCCATATCACTTGGTATTCTTACCTAATAAATACCTATCAGAGTCTTAAAAGCTCCAGCTGACTGGCAGCATTCACAGCTTTTTGTGGTAGAGAACTCCAGATTCACCCCTTGTGTGAAGAAGTGTTTTCTGAAATCCACCCTGGATGACTTAGCTTTAATTTTAAGATTAATCTAGATTTCCCCTTTCAGAAGGAGTAACTTCCCTTTACCCACACTGTCCAATCACTTAATATTTCAGATATCCTGTTTCCTCCACCCCTCAGCCTTCTCAACTCAAGGAAATACAAACCAAGTATTTGCAAACTGTCTTTGCAAGTTTTTGGAGGCTTTAACTGATGGGATGGCAGAACAGATTAGAGGGGCTCAACGGCCTCTTCCACCTGTTATGTTTTGGTCTTATATCACAAACAAATTCAAATAAGTTTTGCTAATGTCTGGACTGACTAATATGTTTTGTGTTAAGGTACAATTTGATTGCCAATTAGCAGTGTGTTCATTGGCAATCATGCCTCCAGGTGTCAAGGTCCTAAATTCTCTGCCTCTCTCTTTTCCTTTAATATCCTTCAAGTTTTTGATGATCTGTCCCAACATCATCTTGTGGTTCAGTGTCAAATTTTTGTTTGATAACGTTCCTATGAATTGCATGATGCCATTTTACTAAGTTAAAGGTGCCTTATAAATATAAAGGTGCATGTGTTGACTGGCAGATCTGTAACCATTAACTGCAATTCCATGAATTGTCATCCTCTGTCCCAGGCTTGCCTGCTGCCATTTGCCCTTAACTTCTGATTCCAATTCCCTTCCCTAGCCAGTGACCCAGGTCCCACTTGTGGGTAATCTTTGTACCTACTTGAGCCCAAAATGAGTTCCTGACCTGGTTCACTACCATGGCTACTTCTCCTACCATCCAATCCTACTGCCATCAAAACCCTCAATATAGGGACTAGAGAACCTGGGGTTGCTCTCCTTAAAGTACAAAAGGACAAGGAGAAACTTAATAGAGCAGTCAAAATTACAAAGGGTTTAAAAGAGTAAATATGGAGAAATGGTTTTCAAGGCTCAATAACCAGAATAGAGATTTAGGGTAGTTAACAAAACGATCCAGATGTAAGAAGTGTTTTTTTTTAAAATGTGAATTACGTTGATCGGCAGGAAAAGGTTGTGGAAGCAAATGCAATAATAGCTTTCAAAAGGGAAAAGGAATAATTTGCAAGACCATAACAAAACAGCTAATTGAACAGCATTTTTAAAGGGCCAGCAGATACAATTAGCCAAATAGTCTTAGTCTGTGCTGCATCATTCTGTGATTCTATTGAAGCTTCATCATCTCCTGGCTGAACATCATGGATTCTCCACTTGCCTTCCAATCACATCTCATCTCCAAGTAAGTCCCTCTCACCCATTTCCTCATCAACTCCACTGGCTTTCCATTCCCCAGCACACTGATTTCATTGCATTGTACTTGCCTTTAGTGCCCTTGCTATGGCCTTCCCCACATTATCTCTATATCACCCCATATCCTAGCTCACACCTCCACTTACCCATTTTCAACCGCATTACTATCCCCACCATGGCTTTTGCTCTCTCACCTGTTAGTCTCTGTACAACAGCGTTGGGTGCTTTACTATGTCAAAGGTGCTACTGAAATTGAAATTGTTGCAGCAACTATAACATTTATTCAGAAGCTGGAAAAAGTGTCCAAGATAAACCTATATAACATTTAGATGACAAGACACAAGCTTGTAAAGCCAGAGACGAACATTTGCAGTAATTGAGATCAGTGATTCAACATACAAGTAGCAAATTCCTCTTGGATGTTCAAACAAGTGGCAGTGATCAGCTGAGAGCAAAGACTGACAGGCAAACTTTTCTCTGCAGTCAGTTGTGCCAAAGAGAGGAAAACCCAGCCCAGGAGCTTAGTTCCTTTAAATAGTCCAAGGTCTCATCATTGACTATTTTGATCACTTCTTCACATACAAAGTACAACCAAACATCACACAGGACTTTACTATGCTGTCAAGGTGAACAACGATAGTGTATCTCTCACAACCTCAAGACGTTCCAAAGTGTTTTACAGCCAATGAAGTATAGTTAAAATGCAGTCAGTTGGAGAACACTTGGATTTTCCAGCTGCGCTCGCACCAAGGTCGGAAAATCCTGCCCGAGGTCAATGGACCTTTGCATGGTCTGTGTTTCGCTTGCTACAATTCCTGTGGCAGGCGGGGACAGGAAAATTCCATCCACAGTGTCCAATTTGAGCACAGCAAGATTTCATAAACAGCAATGTAAGAATGCTCAGATAATCTGATTTCAGCAAAGTTAATTGATGTTACACTTCCCATATCCCATCTTAAATCTCTCCCCTACTCTAACTATATATAAAACTCATCTCTTCAACCCTGTTTTTGGTCAAACCCTCCTATCATCCATTCCTGTCCCATTTTCTCAGGCAGCTTTTTTTATGCAAAGGTGTTTCATGAATTTTTGTTGTTTGCACACTCTTCTGCACTGTCTTATCTAGCTATGATTGTGACGAATGGGACATTTGTCACAACTATCTACTGCAACTTAATAAGGAAGCACTTTTATTTTTCAGTTCTAGTCTGGTCTTGCGTAGTACAGTTGGATCTTTTACATCTACCCAAGGTGGCAAGATGGGGTTTTACATCAAAACCGAAAGATGTTTTTAAATTGTAGAAGTGCTTAATAGGTTAATTATTGAGAGGATGCATCCACTTGTGGGAGAGACATTAATGTGTGAATATAAATTAAATACAAAATAAATATATAAATACATATACATGGGGCCAAAAAATCAAGGCAATCAGTCACAAATAAATTTAGACAGCAATGATGATGTGAAACATATTACCACAGAAGTGGTTGAGGCCAATAGCATGGATGCATTTAAGGGGAAGGTGAATAAATACAACAAAAAGGATATGCAGATGGAAAGATTTGCTGGTGGAGAGATGAAGAGGGATGGGACAAAGTTTCTATGGAGTACAATTGCTGATATAAACCTGTAGGGCTAAACAGTCTATGTTTATGGTGTAGGTTCTGCTGGATTCACAGGAAGCCGCAAACATCAAGATCAGATTCAGAGTCTCGTCTCCATACTAGCTCAATATGAATAAGATGCTTTTATTGACCCATTGTCTCCTTCGTATCGTCATGACAGGAATTCTTAAAGTTAGTAATCTGAGGGACGTACTGTTCCATGTCAAGGTCAGCAGCACACATCCCATTTTATATTTCTTATCACCAAAGTATAATACGATATGTGAAATTGTTGTCTTTTGTAGATGTGCTGCCTGATTTTTATTACAAAACACACGTTATACGAGCAGAAAACACACTATCCGTTCTGAATTATAATCAGTAGAAAACCCAAATAAGATCTCAGCTAACAAAGAAACGGATTTCTTTTGCCTGTAGATAATAGATTTGTGGAGCTTCTAACCACACGTCCATGATATCTTCAAGGCTGCCTATTTTCACCTCTGTCATATTGCCTCAACCCGCCTGTTGCTGAAAGAGTCATCTAAGCATTTGTTACCTCCAACATTAATTATTCCAACAAAATCCTGGCATGCCTCCCAGTCTCCAAGCTCCATAAACATCACTCAAAAACACTGCTCCTTCTGTCCTAACTTGCATCAAGTTGTATTTACCCATCAACTCCTGCGCTCACTGATGTATACTGGCTCCTGGCCCACCAACACCTCAATTTTAAAATTCTTGTGTTTTTAAATTCTGCCATGGCCTTGTTCCTCCCTATGTCTGCAGTCTCTTCAAGCCCAACAATTCTCCAAAATCTCTGCACTCCTCTGATTCTGGTCTCTTCAGCATCAGTGCATTGATGGCAATTGTGCCTGCAACTTAAATTCCACCCCTAGAAGAAAAGAAAGTTATGCTGGTAGAGAAATGTAGCGTGAGAGATACTTGTGTATAACATAAATACCAACAGAGATTTGTTGAGCAAAATAGCCTGTTTTGGAGTTACAGTTACAAATGTAATGTCTGAAGTTCCCCATATATTGTACTCCAAAGTGTTATTTGTTGAAATAAATCTAATTTGCATTGGAATGAATCAATAGCATCTGTTTCCAGTTTCATAGATTGACCATTTGCATGGTGAAATATTATTTCCACAGATCAGTTTTTAATTTTCTCCATCAACCACTGGTCATGTTCTGTGCTTCTGCTGTTCTGGATAAACTAGCACAGTGATATTATCTAATCCCGCAGCCTTTACAACCCAGAAGAACAAGGGCAACAGATGCTTGGCACATTGCCATCTACCAGCTTCCCTCCAAGTCACCTATCAGTCTTGACTTGGAAATACATCGCCGTTCCTTCACTGTCACTGGATCAAGATCCTGGAAATCCCGAACAGCACAGTGGGTGTACCTACACTACATGGACTGCGATGGTTCAAGAAGACGGTTCACTTCTGCCTTATCAAATGGAATTACGGTTGACCATAAATGCTGCTTTTGTCAGTGACATCGATGTTCCAAGACTAACATTTTTAAGGGGCAGCCTGTTGTTAGTTGGTGCTTACTGGTAAACCTGCCCACTTTATTCTGATTGTGTCAGAGGTTCCAAAGTGGTAACGTGAGGGAACAAGGCGGGAGTGAGAGGGGAGTGGAAATGGAAAAAAACCTGCAGTATTTTACACACATATTTGCATTAAATAAATTAGGTAGCAGCATGTAACCAAGGAGAAAGTGTATATGAAGATCATTATTTAATCTCATTAACAAGCAAATCCAGGAACTTGAGACCAACCAATGGGCCAGATTTTACCAATTGGAGGCTAAATGCCAGATCTGGATGTAAAACAGGTCCAAGCCCGGAATCCTCATTCCAGCGCACCCATATGTTTTTTGCTGGCTCCGATCCAGTCTGTGCTGTGGGCAGGGCTTAGCGCTGCTGGAACGATCAGAGTTCTGAACTGTGCATGCACAGTTTGGAGAAAATCTGAAACAGTGCGCCTGGGCGTGAAGGACAAGACAAAACGGTGGGGGGGTGGGGGTGGGGGGGGGGGGGGGGGGGGGGTGGGGGGTGGGGGGTGGGGGTGGGGTGAAGGGAGAAGAAATAAGCCGCAATCGGACCCCCCCGGGAGGCAGCGCCCCCCCCAGCAGACCACCCTGCACACAGTCAGACAGCTCCCCCCCAACCACGGCAGAGCACACCCCCAACCTACCTGGACTGCTGCTCTCCCTCCACCATCCTTCTGACCTGCACTCATTGATGTGGAGATGCTGGCATTGGACTGAGGTATACACAGAAAGAAGTCTCACAACACCAGATTAAAGTCCTGTTGGACTGGTGTTGTGAGACTTCTTACTGCACTTGTTGGATATCCTGCAGCACCTTCCTGGCCTTCTGCAGGCTCAAATGGATCTCTGGTTGGGGGTGGAGATTCTCCCAAGTCCATCCTCCACCTCCCTCCCAAACAGAGATCCACCTGAGTCCATCCCCTCCTTCGGCAGACGCCAGCGGAAGGCCAGGAAGGTGCTGCAGGATGTCTGAGTGCAGTAAGAAGTCTCACAACACCAGTCCAACACGACTTTAATCTGGTGTTGTGAAATTTCTTACTGTGTTTACTCCAGTCCTATGCCAGCATCTCCACATCAACGAATGCAGGTCAGAAGGATGGTGGAGGGAGAGCAGCAATCTGGGTAGGTTGGAGGTGTGCTCTGCCGAGGCTGGGGGGCCTGATCGCAGGGGGAGGTTCATTAAGTCGATTTAAGTGCATGCGAATGCATTTAAATCATTGAGCTGCCCAACTGGGACACGGACCGGATCCGCGCCCAAATCGGGTGTCGGTAAAGGCGCGATCTGCTCGGATTCAGGTGCAGATCGTGTTACAGGCCCGATGCCCGAATTTACCGTGGTTTTGCGCTCAAAAACATGCATGAAGTTTTGGTAAAGTCTGGCCCAATATCTCTTAAGGATACAAATCCGGAGTGAGTTTCGCTTTTTGAAAGCATGTTGAGCCATTAAGAAGATTGGTGTTCTTTTAAGATGCTGTGAATTCAGAAAATAAGCTGCATGTGGCCCAACAGCTGCTGCGAAGGCGGAGAGCAGTTGTTTGGTTCTCACGCTCTCTCCCTGAAAGGAAATCTAGCCTTCTGTGTCTTGTTGCAAAGACTGACACAGCAATCATACAAGGCCAGCTTTTCTGAAAAGTAGCAGTCGTGAAACCAGACCTACCACAGCAAAATGCCACGATTGTAACCAAGCTTTTCAGATACTGTTTTATCTCTGTTCATTATTTCCTTAAACTTGGTCTCACTGAGGTAAAACCTGTGTCAGAACATTGTGGGTCCCACAATTCAGGCCAATATCATTACAGAGAAAGGGCTAATCTGAGGGAGGTGCTGTCTTTCAGGTACATGCAATATAATTACAGATGTAGGAGGTCATTCAGCCCATCCCAACTCATCCATTCATCAAGATCATAAACTTCCTGCTCTTTGTCACTGCCTCACCCTGGTGATTCTTAAATGATTGCAGTTGTGTCCATTCCTCTGCCTGGGTATCTACCCCACATGCTGATCACTGTCTGCGCATGAAGACTTATCAGTCCTAAAACTGCCTTTTACTAGTTTGGACATATGGCTACCTTTCCTACAAAATTAGTGCTCATGAGATTTTGGAGCAAGATATTAACATTAACTGAGAATTAATTAATGGACAGAAAACAGACAGCAGGAATAAATGGGACAAAAAAAACAAATCAGAAAGGAAACTTAAAACATTATATCAAAATGTGGTTAAAAGGGACAATAATATGCTCCAGTCCCTGCGATGCCCAACTAGCACAGAGGGTCTCGATGGTGCCCTCGGACCCCGGATGCTCCAGGGACACCCGGCCGTGAATGCAGTCGCAGTAGAGATGCAGACAGTCGGATCGGGTGACCCCCTTGGTTGCCTGCTGCCTGGGCCTGTTAATAGCACATTTGGCTAAGCCCAGCAACACGTTCACAAGGAGAAATTCACCCGAAGATTCTCAGACAGCACCTTCCAAACCCACAGCCACTTCCACCTAGAAGGACAAAGGCAGCAGATAGGCCACCCTGACTTATACAAGAAATACAGATATGACCTATGGAGATCCATCAAAGGTGCCAAAAGACAGCAAGCTCAAGTCCCAAGCGAGCCACATAAATTCCCACCAATTGTGGCAAGGTCTGCAAGACATAACAGGTTACAAAATGAAGGCATGTAGAATCACCGGCACCAATGCACTTTTCCCCATTGAGCTCAATGCATTCTATGCCTGTTTTGAGCAAGAGGTCTGCGAGAGCACGCCTTCTATCCCAGAAACCTTGGCCAAATCAGTATCCAAATCACCACTGCAAACATCAGATTAGCCTTGTCGAAAGTCAACTCACGGAGAGCAACTTGCCCAGATAGGGCATCCTAATGAGCGCTCAGATCCTGCGTGGACCAGGTGCCGGGATATTCACAGACATCTTTAATCTCTCTTTACATCAATCTGAGGCCCCTGCCTGCTTCAAGAAGATGATCATCATCCCTGAATCAAAGAAAAGCTAGGCAGCATGCCTTAAATGACTATCATTCGGTGGCTCTGACATCCACCATTATAAGAACATAAGAAATAGGAGTAGGAGTAGGCCATCTAGCCCTTCGAGCCTGCCCTGCCATTCAATAAGATCATGGCTGATCTGCCGTGGCTCAGTTCCACTTTCCCGCCCTCTCCCCATAACCCTTAATACCCTCACTTATCAAAAACCCATCAACCCGCGTCTTAAAAATATTTAGCGAGGCAGCCTCCACCACTTCAACGGGCAGAGAATTCCAGAGATTCACCACCCTTTGAGTGAAGTTCCTCCTCAACTCCGTTCTAAACCACCCCCCCTTTATCTTGAGGCTGTGCCCCCTAGTCCTACTGTCCTTTCTGAGCGGGAAGAGTCTCTCCACCTCTATCCTGTCCATCCCATTCATCATCTTATATGTCTCAATGAGATCTCCCCTCATTCTTCTAAACTCTAACGAGTACAAGCCTAGTTTATTCAGCCTCTCCTCATAGCTCAACCCCTTCAACTCCGGTATCAGCCTAGTAAACCTCCTCTGCACTCCCTCCAAGGCCAAAATATCCTTGCGTAAGTGCGGTGACCAAAACTGCACACAGTACTCCAGCTGCGGCCTCACCAGTGCCCTATACAGCTGCAGCAAGACCTCCCTACTTTTATATTCAATCCGCCTCGCTATGAAGGCCAGCATCCCATTCGCCTTCCTGACCACCTGCTGCACCTGCAGGCTGGGTTTTTGCGACTCATGCACAAGGACCCCGAGGCCCCTCTGCACCGTCGCCTGCTGCAGTTTTTCGCCACGTAAGTAATAGCTTCAAAAGGTGAATCATGGCAAGAATCAATTCCAGCCTGCCAGATTGCCTAGGTCCACTATAGTTTGCAACAGGTCCACAGCACATGCCATCTCCCTGTCCTTACACTCAACTTGGAACATCTAGATGACAAAGACACCTATGTTAAACTCCGATTTATTGACTGCAGCTCAGCCTTCAATGCCATTATTCCTACAAAACTCGTCTCCAAACTCCATGGCCTGGGGCTCGGCTCCTCCCTCTGCGACAATAATCTCCCTCTCAATGTCAGCAAAACGAAAGAAATAGCTATCAACTTCAGGAAGCATAGTGGAGGACATGCCGCTGTCTGCATCAATGGGGATGAAGTGGAAATGGCCGTGAACTTCAAGTTTCTAGGTGTCCAGATCATCAACCTGTCCTGGTCCGTCCACACTGATGCTACAGTTAAGAATGCCCACCAACACCTCTACTTTCCCAGGAGGCTGAGGAAATTTGGCATTTCCCACACACCCCGGACATACTCTTCTTCACCTTTTTCTGGTTGGGAAGCCTGAAGTCACGTAACAACCAAATCAAGAACAGCTTCTTCCCTGCTGCCATCAGACTTTTGAATGGACTTCTCCCACACTGAGTTGATCTTTCTCTCCACCCTAGCTATGACTGTAACACTACATTGTACACCCTCTCCTTTCCTTTTCTTTGTACAGTATGCTTTGTATGGTATGCAAGAAACAATCCTTTTCATAGTATACAAATACATGTGACAATAATAAATCAAATCAATGTGAGTACCACAACCTGCAAGTTTCCCTCCAAGCCACTCACCATCCTGACTCAGAAATACATCACTGTTCCTTTGCAGGCACTGGAATTCCCTCTCTAATGGCACTGTGGGTCAACCCACATCATATGGACTGCAGCAATTCAAAAAGGCAACTCACCACCACCTTATCAAGAACAATAAATGCTGGACAGCCAGTGATGCCCATGTCCCACAAATGAATAATTTTTTAAAAAAAAAAATCTTCCCTCCCCCTCTGCACTAGATGTCTGTAAAACAGAAGTGTGGGAACGAAGTGCAAACAGAACATTGAAAGAAGTTTTTGTTTTGGAAATTAAAAAGGAAGGCTGAAGAAAAAGGGAGGCATTCTTAACTGTAGCATCAGTGTGGACGGACCAGGACAGGTTGATGATCTGGACACCTAGAAACTTGAAGTTCACGGCCATTTCCACTTCATCCCCATTGATGCAGACAGCGGCATGTCCTCCACTATGCTTCCTGAAGTTGATAACTATTTCTTTCGTTTTGCTGACATTGAGAGAGAGATTATTGTCGCAGAGGAAGGAGCCGAGCTCCAGGCCATGGAGTCTGGAGACGAGTTTTGTAGGAATAACGGCATTGAAGAACATGTCAAATCTCACAATAAGCGGTTGGTTATTTAGAACTGAACAAAGGGTAAATGTCTTCGCTAAAAGTTTATGAATCTTTTCAATTCAGTACCCAAAGAGCTATGGCTACTCAGTCATTTAGTTTATTAAGACACAGCTCAACACATTTCTGGGTCCTAAGGAAATGAAGGGATATGAGATTAGCATGGAAAGGTGGAATTTAAACAATTGGCCATGACCTTTTGAATAGCTCAGCAAGCTCCCAAGGGGAAAAAGTCGTCCTATTCCTGCTCCTATTTCTTACGTTTTTCACTTGCAATTTGAAGATGGCGCAGAGGAGATTTATCAGAATGGTCCAGTAACTCAGGATTTCAGTTACACAGAGAGACTGGAAACAGTGTGATTATTCTCTTTAACTAAGAGAAGGAAAAATTCAATAGAGGTGCTCAAACCATAAGGGGCTTTCACAGAATAAATAAGGAGAAGAGAATTGATAAACAGAGAACACAGATTTGACACAATGAATTGGCTAAACAGAGAGGAGAAAAGATGTATTTTCATCCATGAGTTATGATGATCTAGAAGGACAACAGATACAGATTCAACGCTAATGTTTAAAAGAGTAAGGGAATGGAATGAATACAACAGCTCTTCCAAAGAGCCAGCACAAGAATGATGGGCCAAACAGCCTCCTTTTACATGATTTGATTTAATAATAATTTAGTTTAAGGCTTGTTTCCAGATTTATATACAATATGTATCCTTCAACAAGATCACCTTGTCAAGCATCTCCTCCCCAAGCTGGGGAGCTCACCATTTTTCTAGACTTCCCACATAACTCGAACTCGAGGTTAGCTTGCAACCTTTCTCAGCTGACAAGGTGGCTCCTTTATTAAAGGAGGTACTATATAATGTTGTCAATGACTTTTACTGGTTGATCATGCACATCTTTATGAGTAAGACAGTATTATGCTGCAATGAATAATTTAATTTGAGGGGCAAGGGGCAGCTATTATATAGGAAATGGGAACACGTCTGTTCTTAGCAAGTGTGAGCATGCACATCTTACAGGCAGCGTACCATTCAATGTTACTAAATGTTGAGGGAAGAACCAGAAGAAGAAGAGGAAATCTGATAAAGATATTTAAAACTATGTATGTGTCTGGTATGGTGAATGTGGAGAAAGTAATTCCACCTCTGAGTGCATTCAGAACAAGGGGACATCAATGAGCATCAGCTATGAATCAGCTGGTCGTGCTTTCACCTCAGAGTCTAAGGGTGTTTTTATGTATGCTTCTATGGACTAAGGGTGTATAAAAAAATCACGAGGTAGGCTTGGCAACTGGAACAGTGGAGCTTTTTATGTGAGGTGTGGGCTTATTCAATGAGGTCTAAGACTGCCATAAAAGTCCCATACCGGGAGGAGCTAATTTCCCTGGATCACCTGACCCGCACCTTAAAGCTGCAGTCCACACCCCAAACCCCAACATACAAGAGACATATATTACAGCTGTGGTTTTGAATGCCACTTCAGAGCTTAAGCAGAAGACTAACAATCCAATGCACTACTGAGGAAATATGCACTGTCAGAGTTACCATTTTTTGAGTGAAACATTAAACCGAGGCCCCATCTGCTCTCTCAAGTGAACATGGAAGATCCCATGGCAATATTTCAAAGACTACCAAAGATGTCACCTCGTTGTCCTAGTCAATATGTATTAAAAATTAGCTGATCGTCATCACAATATGTTTGTGTGAGCTTATTGTTTGCAAATTGGCTGCCACATTTCCTACATTATGACATTTCAAAAATACTCTTTTAGCTGTAAAGTGCTTTGAATGGCCAGTGGTTAATAATAAATGCAAGTCTTTTTCAATATAAAATGGTCACTAACAGATCAAATGAGGAGGAATTCCTTTAAAAGTAGTGTGAAAATGAAACTTGCTGCCACATGAATCAGAAATCCTTAATGTATTTCAAGGGAGGAATGATGTAAATGTGAGAAAGAAGGGAATAGAAGGATATAGTGGCAAAATGGATGGAAGTTTATGTGGGCTAAAACACCAGCTTAGGCCAGTTGGGCCAAATGGCAGTAAATGTATCACTTTTCCACATTGTGGGTTTTTGGCTGCCTTGACTTAAAACAGCATTGCAGCAGGGCTCATTAAGGCTGGAACAGAATAGACAGAGTTCTGGTTCCACGGGGAATCAAGGGATATGAAGAAATGGCAGTAAAGTCGAGTTTAAGCTCAAGATCAGCCACGATCTCACTGAGCAGCAGTGCAGATTAGAGGGGCTGAATGGCCTCCTGTGGGGGTAGGTGAGATTGGGAGACTTTTTTTGCACTAAACTAACAAAGCAATTCAGACCTGGTCATTTAAAAACAAACAACTTTGATAGAAAAAAAAGAGAAAAAACACAAATACCGAACATGCGGTGAACATTTGTACCACAGAAATCAGCCGATTTTCTCATTTGAACACATTGTAAATTTTCAGCTGTTTCTAGAAAACCATAGATTAAGTGTGCGAAGGATTCTGGTAGACATGAAGCACAGATCACTGGCTAGCAGTTCAGCTATTTGTAACACTTCACTTCTGTCTCCCATCTATTATGCATGAACAGAAAATTATGAGCGTGTAACCTATCTGCTGAAGAATGCATGGAACATTAAAGAACCACAAATCATCAATGCACAAGGATTGGAATTCAAAAGCTGCAACCAAAAAAAGGATATTTAAGAATTCAGGCTATTTTTGGTGATTTTTTTTATCCATCAAGGTCAACGCAGGCTAATTTAACGGTAAACCTGATATTTGTAAAAACAACAATTGCTGCAGTTTCATCCTCAAACTCGCCTTCTCTTCCACCTTCTTCCGTCAGGAAAAAGATACAAAAGTCTGAGACATGTATTAACCAACTCAAGAACAGCTTCTTCCCTGCTGCCATCAGACTTTTGAATTGACCAACCTTATATTAAGCTGATCTTTCTTTGTACCCTAGCTATGGCTGTAACACTGTGCCCTCTCCTTTCCTTCTCACGTATGTACTCTATGAATGGTTTGATTTGTATAGTGCAAGAAACAATACTTTTCACTGTACACCAATACATATGACAACAATAAATCAAATCAACTACAACTGTCTGTACTCTGCTGTGCTAAGTAGAATGACTGTAACTTCTGGCCATTATCTCACAACACCTGGTTAAAGTCCAATAGGTTTACTTGGTAGCACGAGCTTTCAGAGCACTTACCTGATGAAGCAACAGTGCTCCGAAGGCTCGTGCTACCAAATAAACCTGTTGGACTTTATCCTGGTGTTGGGACTTCTTATTGTGCCCACCCCAGTCCGATGCTGGCATCTCCACATCCTGGCCATTATCAATAGCAGAAGAAGGTGGAAGAGAGGGCGAGTTTGAGGACAAAACTTGCATTTATATTGTATAGTAAAACATTCCAAGGTGCTTTAAAACAAAATTTGACACTGAGCCACATAGGAAGATATCAGGATAAGTGGTTAAGAGGAGCAACTTAAAAGAAGAGGCAGAGATGGAAAAACAGAGAGGGAATTGCAGAGTTTAGGATCTTGGCAACTGGCACAGCCACCGAAGTTGCAGCAAATAAAATTTTTCCAGAGTTAGAGAGATTATAGAGATAGGGAAGCGGCAAGGCCATGGAGGGATACAAATATTAAATTCTGTGATTGGACTATTAGCCGAGGCAGGTCAATGGGCTAGGAATGATGGGTGAACAGGATTTAGTGCCAATTAGAATATGAGCAGAGTTTTGGAGGACCTCAACTTTAAAGAGGTTAGCAGAAGGAAGGTCAATTCCCATTGGAACATTTGTTGGTTGTGCCTGAAGAGAACAAAGGCATCAGTGATGGTTTCAGCATCAGATTAGCTGAGGCTAGGTCAAATTCTACCTGTTCTGCTTGTTCAATTCCCAGTACAGTTCAGGAAGAATCTATTATTATTTCACTCTCTGTTTCAGACACATATTTTTCTGCATTCTTTGCAATTTTCATCACCTCCCCCCTCCTCAGATTCAAACTCTAGAGGGATGGTAACTTCACTAAAGTCAACTTTCAATTTGTTACTTTCAAAATACATTAAAAATTCAAAGCAAGATAAGCTTTCTAGTTAGTGTCAAATTAATTTCAGCAAAATAATTTCAGGACTAAATCCTACTTCACAGAGAGAGAGATCCACCAAGGTGAAGATAGAATGAATTCCCAGACTTGGGAGTAAAAACCATGTAATCATTAATTGGTTAAGTTTATGTTTTGAAGAACTCCTAGTTCTAAGAGTCTGTACTCATTGCATAAAATTGTCCATTGTCTCTATACACAGTGAGTGACTAAGTGTGTGTTTCCAGCACTTTTGGGTTTTTTCTGGCTGGATATATCCTTGGCTGAAGGACAAGTAGCAAAAGGAAAAATACTTTGCAAAAAAAAAGCTTGTAGAACACAACTAGTCTCCCAGGGTAGAGATTTCAACATCTGTGGATAGCCAGAGAAACAATCCAAATATGCTGGTGAAAAAATGTCTTTTGCATTTTCAAATAAAAAAACATTATCCTGACCTCAAGGTGAGTCTGTAGTCAGCCAATTTAATTTTGCTCACTGACACTTGAGATTTTACTCTGAGGGTTTAACCCAAGTTTCACTCTTTGCAAGAAATCAGCAACAAACTGCGATCAAAAATTCACTGAATGTATAGTTTTCATTTAAATGATAGTGATTTCACTGAGTGAATTGGGTTCAGATGAACCTGGTTAATAGAAAGATAGAAACTAGAAACAGGAGTAGGCCATTCGGGCCTTTGAGTCTGCTCCATCATTTATTATGAACATGGCTGATCATCGAATTCAATATCCGGATCCGTTCTCTCCCCCCATATTCCTTGATCCCTTTAGTCCCAAGAGCTATATCTAATTTTTTCTTGAAATCAGACAACGTTTTGGCTTCAACTACTTTCTGTGGTAGTGAATTCCACACATTCACCATTCTCTGGGTGAAGAAATTTCTTCCCACCTCAAATCTAAGATGTTTACTCCTTATCCTCAATCTACGATTTCATACAGTGAGTTAGGTTTAGTGTGACAGCTGTGGCATCACTGGCGTCAGCATGAGAAGCAACACATTGTGTGAAGGAAGGTAGAGAGTTTTACCTCCTGAGATCATTCACATCTACCTTCCTCTGGAGCAGGCAGACAGGCCCTAGCTTTAACATCTTCTCCAAATGATTGCACCTCCCATGGTACAGTGCTTGTGGCATTTGCTACAAATAAACCTGTTGGAATTTAAGCTGGTGTTGTGAGACTTCTTTCTGTTACTGCACTGAAGTGTCAGCCTAGATTCCATGCTCAAGCACCTGAACCAAAGTTTATTCAGTGGTAGCTCCTCCGGCAATACCACCATCCAGAAACATTTGCTGCCAAAGTTTCTATGGCAGAATGACAGCTATATTTCCCCGTAGAATGACCATTGCCTTTCAGTCTTTGTGTCGGGTATTAAGTAGACCTACTGCAGTGCTGACAGTGAGAGTTACAGGCAAGGTCAGGATCTCGCACTGAACATAACCCACTCAGAAATCAATAACCAGCTCTCATACCAAACCTAATCCTTAGCAAGCATTCTTCTGACTGCTGACACAACAAAAGCCACCCAAGAATAGGCTTAAATAACCAACTGTGGATTACCCTTTGATTTCCAAGCTGCTTAGTTTCAAATAACTGGAGAATGAAAACTTTGAGGGTAGAATTATCAAAGACTTATTAGATTTATCTAATGCCATTCATGACCTCAGGATATTTGTGGTAGTTTTCAGCTAATGAAGAATATTTGAAATATAATCACTGTGTAACGCGGAACCTAACATGCACAAAGCAACGCCCACAAACAACACAAATAACAGCCAATTTGTTTGATGGCATTGGTTAAGGGATAAATATTGGCTTGGACACCGGCGATAACGCCCTTGCTGTTCCTGAAATAGTATCATGGGATCTTTTACATCCACCTAACAGAACATATGGAGCTTCTGTTTTATGTCTCATTAAAGAGAAGGCGCTTCTGACTGTGTAGTGCACTACTACTGCACTGTATCAATGTAGACTTCATGCTCATGCTCTGGGTTGTGATGTATAATCATAAAGATAGAACAGTTTGGTAGATAAGTATACTGCCTAGTATGGAAATGAGCTGGGAGACCCCAAGTTCGATAGCTCATTGGAGCTAGCTGATAGCAATTGATGCAGCAATAATGTGCTACATTGCAATTTGGCCCATTGAGCCTGACAGAGCATCCCCCTTGCCATATGCCCATAATTCTACGCATTTACCATGGCTAATCCACCTAATCTATACATCTTCGGACATTAAGGGGCAATTTAGGACGCTAATCCAACTAACATTGATTTCAGCATCCTTTGGTTTGAATGGGGTTGGGGAGGCTGGGGAAGATGGGAAGGTGGCTAATTGTTGGAGAAGGGGACTTATGTACCTGAACTGAGGGCCTAGGTCAAATCAGCCTAACCTTTCTGATAAGCTGCCAGCATTGCACACACCACCGGTCACACACCCAAGCATGGAATGCTCAATTGGGCCAGGTGGTGACTTGGCTTCAGGGAATGGTTCATAGCATGTGGCTACTTTAAAAGGGGAGTTGATAGAATTTGGGAAGGTGGCAGGGGAGAGATGGAGAAATAGTGAACACCAATTATGTACTGTCTAATTGCATTCACTTCCTTCTTCTATAATTCCAATCTCTGGCAAAAAAACAATAACTTTTTCACTAATATTCACACAGCTGTTAATTATCACACAGAATTGATGGCATTTGATTTATTGATGCTTTACTGTTCTGTTGTATGTACAACATCTACATTGTATTATACTTGTTTGCAAACCAAGGATACATCAGTGTTGTATTACTGGACTTGTATCAGAAACCTGGATTAATAAGACAGAACACACAATTTCACTACTATGTTGATATTTGATTCTATATCCTTGCAGGAACTCCAGGCTAACAACAATGTGGTTGATGCCAAAATATATTCTGAAATAACCTAGCAAATCATGCAGCTGGATTAACCAGGAGGTGGTACACCACGACTTCCACAGAGGGTGAGCAATAAACCGTAGCCTTGACGGTGACATCCATGACACAAAAATTAAACAAAAGCTACAGGCAGCAGTCTGGTTTAAACATTCTGACTATTTCTCTTGTGGTTTAGGATATCAACAGAAAACGGTCACAGAATTTCTGCCTGCCATTTGATTAGTTTTGGTGGGAGAAAATCTTTTACCTTGAATATTAGTTTTATATTAAAATAATGCAAATTCAGATATGGTTACTGAAGGAGTAAGTTATCAAGGTTATAAAAATGCAAGCTGGATAGATAGAGTGAGGAAGTGAATCTGGAAACTAAATAAAATGCTAACACTCATATTACAGAAAGCAAACCATATATAGCATCCTGAGCTTTAAAATCAGAACAAGGATCACTCATCACTTTAATGAAAAGTGCTCCATATGTGTTGTATGTCACTGCCTCCTTTTTATATAGGATTTCAAAGGTTTAGATTGGCAATGAAAAAGAACGAAGAACAATCCAGAGGAAAAATAATTAACTGGGGGAGGGGTTTGGAGAGAGCCAACTTCAATGGGGTAAGATGATATCTGGGCCAATAAACTGGAGTCAACGATCGACAGAAGCTGTTTGATGGGTGACCTCCAAAGAGCATAGATAGGTACAGTCAAGATATATTCCATCAACTGAAATGAGGAGAAATCTCTTCACTCAGAGGGTGGTGAACTTGTGAATTCTCTACCAGAGATGGAAGTTAAGGAGGAAATGCATAGATTTCTAGACTCTAAAAGGGGTGTGGGGAGAGTGCAGGATTATAATTTTGAGGTAATGGATCAGCCATGATCATAATGAATGGTGGAGCAAGGGCCAAATGGTTCACTCCTGCTCCTATTTTCTATGAAATAAAAAGTTGGACAAACAAATCCAGAACACTCTGAATGACAAAAGAGATAGAAATGAAGATAAAGAAGAAAAAATATGCCACTGATAGATAATGGGTAAAACATATAACCGAAAACCAGGTTGAAAACAGAAGTGAACCTTCTATATTCAGTCTGGGAAGGAAAAAAGCAACTAAGAGAAAAGAGGAAGTACAAAGATAATAGCAGCTAGCATAAAAGGGAACTAAAGTTTTATTTTGGCATGTAACTAGCAAAAGGGTGGTAGAGGAAGGAGTAGGGCTAATTAAGGACCCAAAAAATCATTTATATGAGGAAGTAGACAGCACAGCTGAGGCTCTTCCACGATTATCCTCAACACCGGTGCTCCACATGGCTGTGTTCTCAGCCCTCTATTATACTCCTTATACACCCATGACAGCATGACCAAATTCCCCTCCAATTCGATTTTCAAATTTGCTGATAACACTACTGTAGTGGGTTGGATCTCAAACAATGACGAGACAGAGTACAGGAATGAGATAGAGAATCTAGTGAACCGGTGCGATAACAATAATCTCTCCCTCAAGATCAATGGAACAAAAGAAACTGTCATCAACTTCAGGAAGCGCAGAAAAGAACATGCCCCCATCTACATCAATGGGGACAAAGTAGAAAGGGTCGAGAGCTTCAAGTGTTTAGGTGTCCAGATTACCAACGTATCCTGGTCCCCTCGTGCCATCATTATAGTTAAGAAAGCCCACCAACGCTTCTACTTTCTCAGAAGACTAAGGAAATTTGTATGTCAGCTACTACTCTCACTTATCTTTAAAGATGCACCATAGAAAGCATTCTTTCTGCTCTGCCCAAGACCGCAAGAAACTACAAAAGGTCGTGAACGTAGCCCAATCCATCATGCAAACCAGCCTCCCATCCACTGACTCTGTCTACACTTCTCGCTACCTCGGCAAAGCAGCCAGCCTATTTAAAAATCCCACACATCCCGGACATACTCTCTTCCACCTTCTTCCATTGGGAAAAAGATACAAAAGTCTGAGGTCACGTACCAACCAACTCAATAACAGCTTCTTCCCTGCTGCTGTCAGACTTTTGAGCGGACTTACCTTGCATTAAGTTGATCTTTCTCTACACCCTAGGTATGACTATAACACACTCGTTTTTCTTTCTCTATGCACGGTATGCTCTGTCTGTATAGTGCACAAGAAATAATACTTTTCACTGTGTGCTAATACATGTGACAATAATAAATCAAATCAAATATTAAATTAATACTTTACATTTGTCACCAGGCCATGGTGAAAGAAGAGGTAATTCACACACTGGAATGATTTGAAATCGATGAGAAGTAATTGGATAGATTATCTGCACTTAAAGTTGATGAAGCATCTAAAGGTAGATAGAAGTGGGAATGGAAATATTCTGCCGATAATTCTTCTGTCTGTCTGTCTTAAGTCTGGACCAGAGAACTGGGAATTGCACATAATAATCTTTGTTCAGAAAAGGATGTAAAGGTGCATGCAGTAACCAGTTTAACCTCTTTGTAGTGGGGAAATTTCTAGGAAGAATCCTGGACAAAACTGTCACATGGACAAATGTAAGTTAATTTAGGTAATCCAGCATGGATTGTCTTTAACTAACTTGCTCAAGTTTTTTTTTAAAAAGAGATGACACAAGGATTGATGAGGATGATGCTGTTTAAGTGATATACATGGACCCCCAAAAAACATTTGATATAGTGTTGCGCAACTAACTTCTGAGCAAGGTCATAGCTCATGGAATAAAAAGTAGAAAGATGGATACAATATTGGGCAGGAAACAGAGTAATGGTTAATTGATGTTTTTCAGGCAGGAGGAAGGTTTGTCATGAAATTCCTCAAGGGTCAGTGTTTGGACCATTTCTTTGACATACAACATACACCTTGACATACCTGACTCAGTTTCAAAATTGAAAGCATTGTGAACCGTGTTGAGGATAAAAATATACAAGTTGGTGGAGATGAAATTCAATGTGGAGAAATTTGAAGCAATTTTGGTAGGAAGAATATGGAAAGCAGATACAAAATAGAGGATACAATTCTAAAAGTTGCAACAGAGGGGACTGGGTGTATATGTGCATTGGCCATTGAAGGTGACAGGACAGATCAAGAGAGTGGCTTAAAAAAAAAACATACAGTATCCTCCACTTTATTACAAGACAAAGAGTACAAGAGCCAGAAGGTTATGTTGAACTTGTATAAGACATTAGTTAAGTATCAGCTGGAATATTACATCACGTTTTGGATGTCACACTTTAGGAAGGATGTAGAGATTACAGAGAAGATTCACGAGAATGAAGTTCCTCATTCTTGGAACCAGTTATGAAGATAGCTTGGAGAAGTTACGACAGTTTACCCTGGATAAAAGGAAGGTGAGAGAATATTTGATAGAAATATTCAGAATCATAGACAGAGAGACAGGGCAAAACTATTCCCACTCATGAAAGGTTTGAGAACAAGGCGGCACAGATTTAAAGTAAAGAAGCTAAAGTGATAGAAGAAAAAGATTTTTCATGCAGAGAGCGGTTACAGTTTGGAATGCTCTGCCTGAGTGTGATGGAGACAGGTTCAGTTGAGGCATTGATTGAAAAGGAAGAATGTGCAGAGTTATGGGTAAAGGCAGGAGAATGCCACTAAGTAAATTTCTCATTCAGAGAGCCAGAGCAGACACGATGGGCTGAATGGCCTCCTTCAGTGCTATAAAAATTCTATGGTTCTGTGGAGCAGAGAGTCAGGTCATATAGGCAACTAGGCACATGTTAGTGTTTATGATTAACATAAGCTTTCTTCAATCCACCTTCAACTCATCTCATTAGCATACAGTATCCCTTTATTCCTTGTATGCCAATCTAGCTTTCCCTGAAATAATTTTTGCTATTTATCTTAAGAACTTGCAATAGTGAGTTCTACATTCTAACTACTCTGCAGATAACAAAATTTCTCATGAATTCTTTATTGGCTTTATTAGCGATTATTCCATATTTATGGTGCTGAGTTTTGAACTCCCCTGCAAGTGAAAATATCCTCTCTATGTCTATCCCATCAAATCTCTTCAGAATTTGAAAGACCTTTATCAGGACACCCCTAGAGAAAAGAGATTCAATGTGTTCAGCTCTCACTAATGATTATAACTTCTTAGTTCTGGTATCAGCCACATAAATTTTATTCGCATCTTCTCCAATGCCTCCATACCTTTAAAATATGGAGACCAAAACTGTTCACAATGCTCCAAGTGTGGTCTGATCATGATTCTATGAGAATTTAATGTAATCTCCTGCTTTATAATTCTATCTCTCCAGAAGTGAACCACAGTAATCATAAATACATGAAATCAACAGGGAGGAAAAGACCAGCTGTTCCACCAAGTCCCACATTACATGATGGCTGGACCATGGTAACTCGACACTGTGATCTCTTGGAGAGGTAATTAAAAAAAGAGAAAATAAGAAAGGAAGAGGCAATAAGGGAAGTGCTGCACAAAATATCTCTCCTCGTCCTTCAGTTGATAAAGATGGGTAGGATAAACTACGAAGCTGGGCTAGCGCTTAATATAAAAAAGGATAGCAAGAGTTTTTATAAATATATAAAAAGGAAGAGGCTGGCTAGGGTGAACGTTGGACCCTTAGAGGATGAGAGGGGGGACTTAGTGGTAGGGGATGGGGAGATGGCTGAGGCCTTAAATAACTTTTTTGTTTCGGTCTTCACGGAGGAGGACGTGAATAATTTGCCAGGTGTTTGCGATGGAAAGATGGTAGGAGTGGAGGGCCTGAATGACATTATTGTTACTAGAGAGGCAGTGCTCGACAGACTGGAGGGACTGATTGTGGACAAGTCCCCAGGACCGAATGGAATGCATCCAAGGGTTCTGAAAGAAATGGCGGAGGTGATAGTAGACGCCTTGGTGATTATTTTCCAAACGTCGCTGGATTCCGGGGAAGTGCCGGACGATTGGAAAACGGCTAATGTTACGCCGTTGTTTAAGAAGGGTGGCAGGCAAAAGGCGGGGAATTATAGGCCAGTTAGTTTAACGTTTGTTGTAGGTAAAATGTTAGAATCCGTGATCAAGGAGAAAATAGCGAGGCATCTTGAGGAGAATTGTTTGACAGAGCAGACGCAGCACGGTTTCGTTAAGGGGAAATCGTGTCTGACGAATTTATTGGAGTTCTATGAGGATGTGTCTAGGGCAGTGGATAGAGGAGAGCCGGTGGATGTGGTGTTTCTTGATTTTCAGAAGGCATTTGATAAGGTGCCTCACAAGAAGTTATTACAGAAGGTCAGGGGGCATGGAGTTGGGGGTAGGGTGTTAGTGTGGATAGAGGATTGGCTGTCAAATAGGAAGCAGAGAGTGGGGGTCAATGGGTGCTATTCGGATTGGCGGTTGGTGATTAGTGGAGTGCCCCAGGGGTCGGTGCTGGGGCCTCAGCTACTTACCATTTATATAGATGATCTGGAGGAGGGAACCGAGTGTATGGTGTCGAAATTTGCTGATGACGCCAAGATTGGTGGAACGGCAAATTGTGCGGAGGGTGTGGAGAGTCTGCAGAAGGATCTAGATAGGCTGGGCGAATGGGCCAGGAACTGGCAAATGGAATTTAATGTTGGCAAATGCGAGGTTGTCCACTTTGGTAGGAATAATGGCAGGAAGGACTATTACTTACGTGGCGAAAAACCACAGCATGCGATGGTGCAGAAGGGCCTCGGGGTCCTTGTGCATGAGTCGCAAAAACCCAGCCTGCAGGTGCAGCAGGTGGTCAGGAAGGCAAATGGGATGCTGGCCTTCATAGCGAGGGGGATTGAATATAAAAGTAGGGAGGTCTTGCTGCAGCTGTATAGGGCACTGGTGAGGCCGCAGCTGGAGTACTGTGTGCAGTTTTGGGTCGCCGCACTTACGCAAGGATATTTTGGCCTTGGAGGGAGTGCAGGGGAGGTTTACTAGGCTGATACCGGAGTTGAAGGGGTTGAGCTATGAGGAGAGGCTGAATAAACTAGGCTTGTACTCGTTAGAGTTTAGAAGAATGAGGGGAGATCTCATTGAGACATATAAGATGATGAATGGGATGGATAGGATAGAGGTGGAGAGGCTCTTCCCGCTCAGAAAGGGCAGTAGGACTAGGGGGCACAGCCTCAAGATAAAGGGGGGGGCGGTTTAGAACAGAGTTGAGGAGGAACTTCTTCACTCAAAGGGTGGTGAATCTCTGGAATTCTCTGCCCGTTGAAGTACATAAGAACATAAGAAATAGGAGCAGGAGTAGGCCATCTAGCCCTTCAAGCCTGCCCCGCCATTCAATAAGATCATGACTGATCTGTCATGTCTCAGTTCCACATTCCCGCCCTCTTCCCATAACCCTTAATCCCCTCGCTTATCAAAAACCCATCAACCCGCGTCTTAAAAATATTTAGCGAGGCAGCCTCCACCACCTCAACGGGCAGAGAATTCCAGAGATTCACCACCCTTTGAGTGAAGAAGTTCCTCCTCAACTCCGTTCTAAACCGCTCCCCCCCCCCTTATCTTGAGGCTGTGCCCTCTAGTCCTACTGTCCCCTCTGAGCGGGAAGAGTCTCTCCACCTCTATCCCATCCATCCCATTCATCATCTTATACGTCTCAATGAGATCTCCCCTCATTCTTCTAAACTCTAACGAGTACAAGCCTAGTTTATTCAGCCTCTCCTCATAGCTCAACCCCCTCAACTCCGGTATCAGCCTAGTAAACCTCCCCTGCACTCCCTCCAAGGCCAAAATATCCTTGCGTAAGTACGGCGCCCAAAACTGCACACAGTACTCCAGCTGCGGCCTCACCAATGCCCTATACAGCCGCAGCAAGACCTCCCTACTTTTATATTCAATCCCCCTCGCTATGAAGGCCAGCATCCCATTTGCCTTCCTGACCACCTGCTGCACCTGCAGGCTGGGTTTTTGCGACTCATGCACAAGGACCCCGAGGTCCCTCTGCACCGTCGCCTGCTGCAGTTTTTCGCCCCGTAAGTAATAGTCCTTCCTACCATTATTCCTACCAAAGTGGACCACCTCGCACTTGCCAACATTAAATTCTATCTGCCATTTCCTGGCCCATTCGCCCAGCCTATCTGGATCCTTCTGCAGACTCTCCACACCCTCTGCACAATTTGCCATTCCACCAATCTTGGTGTCATCAGCAAATTTCGACACCATACACTTGGTTCCCTCCTCCAGATCATCTATATAAATGGTAAGTAGCTGAGGCCCCAGCACTGACCCCTGGGGCACTCCACTAGTCACCAACCGCCAATCCGAATAGCACCCATTAACCCCCACTCTCTGCCTCCTATTTGACAACCAATCCTCTATCCACGCTAACACCCTACCCCCAACTCCATGCCCCCTTACCTTCGGCAATAACCTCTTGTGTGGTACCTTGTCAAACGCCTTCTGAAAATCAAGAAAGACCACATCCACCGGCTCTCCTCTATCCACCGCCCTAGACACATCCTCATAGAACTTCAATAAATTTGTCAGACACGACTTCCCCTTAACGAAACCGTGCTGCGTCTGCTCTATCAAGCAATTCCCCTCAAGATGCCTTGCTATTTCCTCCTTGATGACGGATTCTAACATTTTACCTACAACAGACGTTAAACTAACCGGCCTATAATTCCCTGCCTTTTGCCTGGCACCCTTCTTAAACAACGGCGTAACATTAGCCGTTTTCCAATCTTCCGGCAAGTGGTGGAGGCTACCTTGCTAAATATTTTTAAGACGTGGGTTGATAGGTTTTTGATAGGCAAGGGGATTAAGGGTTATGGGGAGAGGGCGGGAATGTGGAACTGAGACACGACAGATCAGCCATGATCTTATTGAATGGCGGGGCAGGCTCGAGCGGCTAGATGTCCTACTCCTGCTCCTATTTCTTATGTTCTTCTGGCAATTGAAACCAATCTAGGAGATCACACAGACCAAATTTTAAGCTATAGAGGCTCTTAGCGTTCAGCACTTGCACATATTCCTAAAGTTATGGTTGGCATTTCAAGGATGCTGAGAACAAGCAATCGCTGCCCAAAATCAATTCTTGCGTATCTCTCCACTTCTGTTTCCCAAATTTAAAAAAATCTGAAAGATTATAGAAAACTTGAAATTGTATCATGCTTTTAACATGGTAAATATCCCAAGGTGCTTCACAGGAGCACTATTACACAAAACTGAACACTGAATTGCAAAAGGAAATATTAGAACACATGAACAAAGTTTAGGCTTTAAGAAGCATTTTCAAGGAAAGATATGGAAAAAGAGTGAGTTGACAGAGATGTCAAAGGAGGGAATTTCACAGCTTAGGGCCTCACTAGCTGAAGATGCATTTGCAAAAAGGTGGGGCAAATAAAAAGATCAAAAGGACAGAATCAGATGAGAGCAGATATCTTGGATGGCTGTAGGGCAGGTAGAGAGGGGCGAAGCCATGGGGAGATTTCAAGACAAGAGCAAGAAGTTTTAAATTATAAAAAGCATGGGAACCAAGTAGGCCAGCAAACACAGGGGTGGATGATGAAAAAGCACTTGGTGTGAATTAAATATCAGCGTGTTATGTCACAACAGGCCATGAGACCAGAGATCCCACATCGCTCCTGGGAAGAATGATTTATCCCTGCACTTGTCACACATTGTTAGGATTTTTTTTGTGCTTCAGTAAAGCTGTACAAGTGGGTTGAGAGATCAGTCACAGTTCCTCATCTGCATTGTCATGTTTTTGCTCACAAGCAGATATTATACTGGGTAGCATCAGATATGGTTTGCATGTTAAGATGTTGCCCGAAGCCATTTATAAGCAAGAAATTGGCCCCAATCAGAGAGAAAGCTAAAAGCGAAACAACATGCACATTTCCATACCAGCATTCAGCTCTCTCAGGCTGGGGACAGCACAAATGTGTGTGGGGTGTGATTGTGGGGTTGTGTTTATGTGGAGGTGTGTCTGTGTGTGTGTGGGTGTTTGTGTGCACGCGCAAGACTTTTACTCCACCTGACAACGTGTCGGCACAGTTATATCGATCAGCTTTATTCATTTATTTAAATGCAAATATCAACTCTGGTTCAATGGGAATATGCTCACCTTGAGTCAGAAGGTCATGGGTTAAGTCCCACTCCAGGGACTTGAGGAGGAAAACTAAGCTGAAATTCTCAGCACAGTACCACTGCACTTTAGGATGTGATATTAATCACTGTTTTTCCTCTCAGATGGACATACAAATATCTCAAACACACTGAGAAAGAGCAACAAATTTCACCCAGTGCCTTGGCCAACCTTTACCCTTAGTCAATGCCTTTCAAACAGATGATCTGTTCATTAATTTCATTGCTATTTGTGGGATCCTGCTGTGTGCAAATCAGCTGCCATGTCCCCTCTGCAATGGTGACAGAATTTCGAAGTACTTCACTGGCCGTAGAGCACTTTGGGATAACCTAACATTGTGAAAGGTACTTTTATATTGTTAAGAAATTATAGAAAATCAGTTTTATGTATAGTTCTCCAATTTTTGTCAGCTGACTAACAGTTTGGATGGACACTGGCTGAATGAGCCAGTGAAAGTGCTGATAATAGCTCTTGATGAGTGCCAACATTCCTTCTCAAACATTCAAACACATCTGTTCCTCCAATATCATTCATGCTCCATTAAAATCTAATGGCTGTCATCAGCAGATAAAGGATGCATTTTACATATTTGGATTGGCCATGTGCCTCTCGTCCATGGTCGGCTCCCACGCTTTAATAACAGCGTTCCAATTATCAGAGCTATCGATCCACTAATGGCTATGTCAGTGATCACAAGATAGTTATAAAAAAAATCTGCACAAGTATAAGTGCTTTATGATTGTTGGTTTTCATTATCATCAATTCCCAAATATGCATGCATACTTGGGAACTAACGTAAAAAGAAAAGTTGGTTGTAATTGGTGTAGGGAAAGCAAAAAAAACCCACCCACAATTATGGTTCATGCTCTCAAATGCAAACTCTTGCTGGAAAGGAAATGTGTGAAAATGAGGATCAGATCTGGTTGAGACTCCCCTCCCTCTATAGCAAAATGCTTTGCCAAATTACATTATCTCAGCACAAACTGGGAGATCATGGCAGGTACCAAAAGAATTATTAATAGATCAGCCATGATCGAATTCAAGGATGGGACAGACTTAAGGGGACTGAACGCCCTCTTCCTTCTCCACTGATCAAATCCCATAAAGTGTATAGAAGCAAGAAAAAAAGGTGCACACTGAATGTTCACTTACACATTTCAAGTTAATTTCTTCTGATAGACTAGAGTGCAAATAGACTTCAAGCAGGTTGTTTTCCAGTTAGAGGATAATTCAACATTATATTACTACCTAGTGTTAGGATGCATCAGTATTGTAGTTACGTTGCTAAACTTGTAATCCAGAATTTAAATCAAATGCCGATATCAATTCAAGTAACCACAGAGCAATAAGAAAGTTGGAAAAAAGTAATAAGCTCACTAATGTATCTTAAGGGAAGGAAACCTGCCATTTATATGGAGTTTGGGTTATGTGACTCTAGCCTGACACTGATGTGGATCATCCTTCGCTGCCCTCTGATGCAGCCTAGCTACGAACATCAAATGCTCACCTTGCCAGCAATGCCCACAACCATGGAATTAAAAATAACTCAAAACCTAAAAAAACGTATAAACTTAAAAAGCAAACTGGTTTAAAATATGCAATGACTTTTTAGGGTAGTAGGGCCATTTTATAATTTAAAAATTCACTTTCAAGTCTTTTCTTTCTTTAGCCTTATGAATCACTGGAGAGATTGATTTCCCTAGCCTAGAGCTAGGTACAGGAACATTGGCAGACATTTCATCTGAGCGGATGCTGTAATGTCAGCTGCCATATTGATCAGGACAAAAAATTACATTTCTTATTGCTATTCAGGACTACCACAACTCTGAGGAACTTGTGGACCAATGCAAACTAGTTTTCTTTCCAAAATCATATGGAAAAATTGAAAGAAGGCTCAATAAAAGAGGGTTTTGAAACTAAAGCGTATCCATATTTCTATAAAAAAAATCCTGCATACAGGTTGCATGGTTTTTCTCACAATGTTTTGTATGGATTTCTAATTTTTGCAAACCAATGCACTTGGAAACACGTAGCCATATACGAATGGTCTCACAGTCATGCAAGGTAAATTAAATTTAAAGCTCCAGATGGATATTTGCTAGCATACGAATTTGACATACAGATCACAAAGATACAATGCTGTCCACACCCAGCAATCTTCAAACAAATGTTGCTTCATACTAACCAAGAAACCTTTGTCCAATTTGATAGGAGGAGCAGAGTGGTCATAAATGGGATAATGACTTGAAGTAGCAAGTTACCTTCACTTTGTGGCTAGTCCAATTCAGTTTCTGGTCAATGGCAACAACCAGGAATTTGATAGTGGGGGATTTGGTTAGTGCCATCGAATATTGAGGGCATCAATGGTTAGAATGTCTGTTGTCAGAGACGGTCATTATCTGGCACTTGTGTGGCGTGACTGTTACTTGGTCAGCCCAAGCTTAGATATTGTCCAGGTCTTGCCGCATTTGGACATGGACTGCTTCACATGATGAACATGAAATGAAGGCCTCAATAACTAATGGTTCTACATCAAAAGAAGCAGAACCAACAGGAATAATGGACTTTGCATTATAAGATGTGGGCTTTTGGGGAATATCTGAGCGCACATTTCAGTCATTTATGAATGGTTACTCAAAAAAAAAATCAGGTGGGCGGTATTTCTACAGCTGAGAAGGTCATTGATGAGAAGTCAGATAACATCACATTTACATAAGATCATTCAGACAGCTCCACAAGAACAGCAAACAACTTAAGATCGCTCTCAACTCCTTCCAACTGGCAATTCAGGCGTGGAAGCAGTTAAATTCACATCCTATAATAATATTTAAAATACTAGGGAGGTGATGACCAAGAGGTATTATCACTAGACTATTAATCCAGAAACTCAGCTAATGTTCTGGGGACCCAGGTTCAAATTCCACCATGGAATTTGAATTCAATAGCAAAAATCTGGAATTAAGAATCTAACGTTAGCCATGAAACCATCGTCGATTGTTGGAAAACCCATCTGGTCCACTAATGTCCTTTAGGGAAGGAAATCTGCCATCCTTATCTGGTCTGGCTTACATGTGACTCCACAGCCACAGCAATGTGGTTGGCTCTCAATTGTCCTCTGAAATTGCCTAGCAAGCCACTCAGTTCAAGGGTGACCAAGGATGGGCAATAAATGCTGGTCAGCCTGCGACATCCATGTCCCTTGAAAGATTAAAAAAAGTTGTAATAGTTAGCTGTCAGCAAATTTATTTTTCCCCATGAACCCAATTTCCTCAAGCAAACTTTGCTGCCTAATATCTTGTCCAAGTGACCACACTTCATCTGAGTGCCAGGTGGTTGCCTGGTCATAGAAAAAGGCAAGACAAATTCCATCCTTACCAACAAACAGAATGAGTACACACAAAAAATTTTGAATGCTTTGCGAGATGAGGGCCAAGATTTGGAACTATGTCTGTCAGAATTTCCTCAGCCATTTCACTGGCTATCCATTATTGTTAGAAGTTACAGCAATCCTTTCACTTCTAGGGCTTGTATCTGAATCTAGACAATAGAAAGGCTTATATTTCGATTGCACCTTTCGCAACATCAGATTGTCCCAAAGCACTTGATAGCTGAAGCATTTGAAGCACTCCTGCATATTGCTACCTCTCTCAAACAATAACCTGATAATGACTAGATAATCCTGCTTTTTTGAAATAGATTGCAACAAAAATGAACATTCAGTATGTAAGTTAAGTGCTTAAGGGATAACTCCTCTGTTCCTCTTCATAAAATGCCCTAGATTGTTTTCTTTAGAAGTCAGATAGGGCCTCAATTTAACATCTGCTCTGAAGGACAGCATCTGCAAAAGTGCAGCACTCCCTCACTACTGCAATGGAGTGTCAAAATGAGATCTTAGTGCTCACACAGGCCAGACTAGCAAGTCCCTTATGTCGCTCTAATGGGCAACACCATGGTACAGTGGTTAGTATTGTTATCTCACAGCACCAGGGATCTGGGTTTGATTCCCAGCTTGGGTCATTGTCTGTGCAGAATCTGCACGTTCTCCCCACATCTGCATGGATTTACTCCTGGTACTCAGGTTTCCTCCCACAGTCCCAAAGATGTGCTGGTTAGGTGCAACGACCATGCTAAATTCTCCCTTAGTGTACTCGAACAGGCATTGGAGTGTAGCAACTAGGAGATTTTCACAGTAACTTCATTGCAGTGTTAATGTAAGCCTATTTGTGACACAAATAATAAACTAAAAAATGAACTAAATGGTCATTCAGACTCGAAACATTGGCTCCAGTCTCTCGATGCAGTCAGACCCGCTGACATTTTCCAGCGTTTTCTGTTTTTGTGTAAATTGCAGTTTGTTCCCTTTGGAGTTAGTTTCAGCTGGGGAGCTACAATAAGGATCAGCATGCTGAACTGTGTGTGTAGGATTGGGGAAGGGGCAAGTAGATAGGGGAAGAAAGGCTCAACTGCTGTCTTCTGGAACTGTAAGTGCTGAACTTAAAGGGTGGAATCCGCCTCAGATCATGTGTACTCATGACAGCAGGAACTGCTAGCACAGGCTGTCTCGGCTCACACACTGGCCAGAAGTTATGTTCAAGGGCTCCTCTGAACTTTGGTATGCTCAGGGTCTTTGGATGTTGCCCTATTATTACCTATTATTCACACTATGCAGGACTTTATGAATTCTATTCTTCATCACAAGGTGTCAGCTGAGGCTCAGTGGATAACACTCTAACCTCTAATCTGAAGGATGTGGGTTGAAGTCCCACCCCAGAGACTTGAACATAAAGGTCTAGGCTAACACTTCAATGCGTTACTAAGGAAGTGCTACACGCTATTGGAGGTGTTGTCTTCCAAATCAGTGAATACACTTTGTAAAGTATTCATTGTCTATGAAGTGCTTGTTCTGAGGGGGGGAATCATATCTGACTCAAGGTGTTCACTCTGTTTCTTTCTCCACAGATGCTGTCAGACCAGCATTTTCTGTTTTCGTTCCATAGGTTTGCTAATGTGCCTCTGAATGGGGATAGGGTTGAGTTATGAGTGAATGGGAAGCTTAGAGAGAGAATGAGAGCCAGAGAGAACATGAATCAGGGTGAGCAAATAAGACAGAAAAGGGAGAAAAAAAACACACACAATAAATCATGACTTGTCGAACTGTGGAGAGGGTGCCAAACAAAAAGGTAGTGAGATGAATACAAGGGATTGTAGAAACAGATTTAAAGGAAAGAAATTTTTAAAGATTTTTTTTCAATGTCTTAAATCTGTTTTCAAGATTTTAAATTCTATTCTTAGTTACAAAACAAATGCTCAGAGTGGTCTGGGCAAGCCTAAATCCAACTCCTTGCTTGCTCCAAAATCCAAATTTAAATTGAATCCAATTCATGGTTGCCACAAACAAGATCAAAGCTGATAAGATAAAGCATTGCACCTCATCTTAGGCTTGATCTTAGCCAGACCGTTAAAGAATCTGTCTGCAATACTGTGATGGATCAGTTAGTATAAACTGTTTTGTTTTATTCAGTTAATAGAATGTTTAGTATCTAGCTACTCTTTGAGCTTGTCGTGATCAAATTAAAACCCATGTCAAGATAGCTAGCTGTCATTTCATTGAACACTTCTGATATATGCAGAAGTGGGAGTGTAAAAGCAAAGCTGAAATTATGATAGGATCAGATATCATAAACCACAAAACCAAAGTTTCCGTTGTTTGTAACATTCATCTGAAGCTTAAGGCTTCTAAACTGCCTGGAGACCACTTCATGCCCATTTGTTTTGCTATTACAGTCTGCATGAAAACATTATTTTTTCCTCTAACAGAAGTTGTCATGTCAGAGATGAATTGGAAGGGCTCCACTGGGGATTATAACGAAGCAACCCTCAGTAAATCAATATCCAGTGACTTTGCTTACAGGCAGTCCCCAATGTGGAAGATTGATTCTGCTGGTTAATGTAATCTTACTGTCATGTAAAGATTGGGCAATCACCATATTTGGCCTAATTTACTAATACCACATAAGGAACAAGGTTAAAAATATTAAAACTTACAATACCGAACAGTATTAATCACACACAATACCTTTAATACTGTTGCAGAGTTGGATAGAGTAATTGTAGATTGGGAGGTGGGAATGTTAAAATTTGGTGTTTGTAATATTGCAAATCACTAGGGAGAAAGCATTGCGTGATCCTGTTAAAAGGTGATGCTTTTTCTGTGCATAGAGATTTAAAAATGCAAGTATATACAGAGCCCAAAAGGAAACATTTGTATTAAAAGGCCAAGCAGCAGTTTTACAAAGACAACAGGCTTTTGATTTTTTTTTTAAATTTAGCCAATCAATTTGAATCAGGCACTTAGATATCAAAAAGCTATTAAATTTAAATCCGATGGTTCTGACAATTTAGGACCAATCCTATTGAGGGAAATATTGATATGTCATCATGAGTATAAAAGGCGGCATTGGGACAAAGAGTAAACCAACTGCCACCTGCCAGAGCTAACAGTTCATAGCTCTCAACTTTCAAGAGAAAAAGACAGAATCACTGGCTCTCACAGCTTTATCTATGTCTTAGAGAATGTACCATCTAGACAGCAAAGGTACCAAAGAAGAAAGAAATTCCAGGCAGAAGAATCAACAGAGAAAGTCCAGAATATTCTGGAAGACACAAAACCTGGTTGTAACTTAGTGACTAAATTCTATTTGTTAATGAGTGGGAATTGTATTTATTTGTACAGCATACCATTAGAATCTTATTTTATTTGGGAGTAGTTAATTTGGTTTGTTAATAGTTTTGCTAATTTGTTCACATTAGTTAGATAAATAAATTGTTGTATGTTGATTTTAGAGTATCAGGGATTTATTTTTTTATTTAATTGCCAGAAATTGCTGAAGAGTAGGTCACACCACTTCACACTTTTTACAGATTACAGCATGAGGTACTTCTCTTTGGGTGTTTCAGTGTTAGTTCTCAGAGGGGGAAATCAACCTCTGCTTTATAACAATACTTGCTACTTCACAAAGTGTGCTCCAAGATTCAACTAACTAAATTGTGTTCCCTCCAAAATCTTTTGCATTTAGCTTGCACCACAAAATGTGATGCCCAACTTCCACTAAAATTTCCTCACACTCTTTGGTTTATTCTTCAGTTTTCTCCAAAACCTTCTCTCTCTCTGTTGTAAGTTCAAGCCTTGTCTTTTGCGTCCTCCAGGCACCTGAGCACAAAATCCTGACTGACATGGAGAGGCAGAGCTGGATTTACAATGAACCAATCAGAGCCTGATAACTCTGCAGTTGCTGATAGTTGAGTTTGTCAGCAGGCAATGCAGAGCTACCAGACTCTGGTTGAGTCTGAAAGAGTGGGAAAACAAACTGGTCCCAATGTTAAGGCACCAGAGGAACAAGAAAAGAGGTAGAATAGGCTGTGGTTTTCATGCACCCCCCCTCCCAGTTCTTTCTCAGGCCACCTGGATAGACAACCAGATCTTCCATTAGGATCTGTCAGCCGGTGCCCATCACTTGTCCAGCCACAGCATGGAAACAATGTGGTTTAACCACCTCAAGCAGCGTGCTCTCAAGTCCTACCTTCACAGAAAGCTGCTGACGGATGAGTTCAGGTCAGTCCATTCCTCTATGTGGAAGGGAGGCAGGAGATGTCTGGTGGATAAAACTCACAAGTGGTCGACGCCCTATATGGAATGTGAATATGGGCAGTACAAGCCACCATGGCCACTGACTCTCCTAATCTCCTTTACAGCTTGAAGCTGGACTTGCATGTCTGGGTGAGCAACTCAAACAGAATTTGCGAACATTTCAGACCAAGATTGTATCACAGTTCTTTATAAATCCTGAAACCCTCCTACTGATGTAACAAGTCAGGATAAATAAGCTGCATCATATCAAATACACATGTTCATTGTATTATCCCTTTTCTCTTATTTAACCAGACATTTGATCTGGTTGGGTCTTTATTTCGGCAGCAGTGGAAATAACATTCTGTTGCTGAGAGGTTTTTTAGAAAATGAAAAGAAAATGTTTGAGAAGTGTTCTTGAAGTGAATTTGCATCTCACAGAATATTAGAGCTTGTGTGAGAAAGATGTTCTGATAGTGGGACAGTCACATCCATTGGAGAATTCAAGACATATTTGCTGAATAGAAATGCACTCATGCCCACGTGGGATAGGTTTGGGGGAAAAGTCTGGGAGTTTATTTTAGGGATCGTGATTTTCCACCTCTAAATTTTTCAAATAAAATCTCTTTAAATGTGTCTCCTGGAAAGAGAGAAATGGCTAATTCAAGATATAAAAAAAAGAACAGTACAGCACAGGAACAGGCCCTTTGGCCCTCCAAGTCTGTGCTGACACAGATACCTCTCAAATCTAATATTTTCTTGCCTCTGTGTGGTCCATATCCCTCTATTCCCTGCCTATCCATGTATCTATCCAGATGCTTCTTGAATGTTGTTATAGAATCTGCTTCCACTACCTTCTTTGGCAGCACACTTCAGGCATTCACCATCCTCTGTGAAAAACTTGCTCCTTACATCTCTCTTAAATTTCTCCCTTCTCACACTCAACCTATGCCCCCGAATAATTGACCCTTCAACCCTGGGAAAAAGACTGACTATCCATTCTATCCAAGCCTGAATTAATCTTTTAACCTCTTTCAGCTACCCCCTCATCCTCTGATGCTCTAAGTCTGTTCAACCTTTCTTCATTGTCCATTTCCTCCAGATCAGGCAACATCCTGGTAAATCTCTTTTGCACTCTTTCCAATGTATCAACATCCTTCCAATACTGTGGAGACCAGAATTGTAGACAATACTACAAATGCAGCCTAACCAAAGTCTTATACAGCTGCAACATGATTTTCTAATTCCTATATTCAACACCTCACCGATGAAGGTCATACACCTTGACCACCTTAGTTGTCACCTTCAGGGAACTGTGGATCTGCACACCTAGATCCCTCTAGATGTTAATATTTCTAAAGGTACTGCCATTTACTGTACACTTTCCTTCTGCATCACCTCACATTTGTCCAGGTTAAATTCCATCTGCCACCTTTCGGCTCACGTCTGCAGCTTATTTATATCCTGTTGTATCCTCTGACAATTCTCCTCACTATCCGCTACTCCCCCAATTTTTGTATCATCTGCAAATTTAATTATCAGAACATTTTCCTCCAAATTATTTATATATCTGTTACAAACAACAGAAGCCCCAACACTGATCCTTGTCACAGACCTCCAGTTAGAAAAGTATCCTTCCACTGCTACTCTCTGCTTTCTATGCCCAAGCCAGTTTTGTATCCATCTTACCAGCTTATCTTGGATCCCACATGACCTCACCTTCTGTATCAGCCTGTCATGAGGAACCTTATCGAAGGTTTTACTCACATCCACTGTCCTGTCCTGGTTAATTTTTCTTGTCACTTCCTCAAAGAACTCAATCAAGTTTGTGAGACACAACCTCCCCTTCATAAAACCATGCTGCCTATCACTTATAAGCCTATTTTCTTCCGGATGTGAGTATGTCCTGTCCCTAAGAATCTTCTCCAACAATTTCCCCATCACTATGTTAGGCTCACAGGCCTGTAATTTGCCAGATTGTCTCTTCTGCCCTTCTTAAAGAGTAACGATGTTAGCTTCTCTCCAATCCTCTGGTACCTGCCCAGGGCTAAAGAGGATACAATAATTTCTTCCTTTGCCTCTATGTTCTCTGTGAAAGACTCTATCTGGCCCTGGGGAGTTGTCCATCTTAATATTTTTCAAAACCTCCAATACCTCCTCTCTTTTTAGCTCAACATATCCTACAATGTCAACATCCTCCTTTCTACATTCACCATCCACCACACTTTTCTCCTTTGTGAATACTGGTGCAAAGTACTCATTAAGGACCTCACCCATCTCGTGTGGCTCCACACAAATTTCCTCCACCTTCCTTGAATGGATCCACCCTTTCCCTCCTTCTATACACACAAAAAGCCTTGGGATTCTCCTTAATCTTGCCTGCCAAGGACATTTCATGGTCCCTTTTTGCCCCCCGAAGTGCCTATTTAAGTTCTTTCATGCTATCTTTGTATTATTCCTCAAGAGCCTTATCTGTTTTCAATTTCCTGAAACTTATGTATGCCTCCATCTTCTTTTTCACTAAGCTCACAACCTCTCTTGTCATCCAGGGTTCCTGAATCTTGCCAGCTTTATCCTTCATTTTTACAGAGGCAAACCTGTCCTGAATTCTTAATAACTAACTTTTTTTAATTTCAAAAATATACTTATTTATAAAAAAAATCCATTAAACAACTGCAAACCACAGAAAAAAATTACAGTGCAAAAAAAGAATCATTTTTACAGTACAATACTATGCTTATTTACACATTACATTCATTACATTTCATTACTTAAAACTACATACATACATACATACATCAGATTTTACTGTGTGCTGTTATTTTTCAGATTGGCACACAGTTACAGAGGCCAAGGATATTCTACAGTTACCAGGCCCTCAGTCTGCCTTGGTTGAAAGGCTTTACATGGTGGCCTTTCCCCATTTCGCCTTTGCGGCAGTTGTCCCAAGCTTGAGCGCGTCCCTCAGCACGTAGTCCTGGACCTTGGAATGTGCCACTCTGCAACACTCAGTCGAGGACAAATCTTTCAACTGGAAGATCAGCAAGTATAAGACTCCCACATATCGAATGTGGATTTACCCTCAAACAGCTGTCCCCAGTTTACATTCCCTACCTCCTGCTTAATACAGTCATAGTTAGCCTCTCCCAGATTTATTACTTTCATTCTGGGGCTACTTCTATCCTTTACTACAAGTATGTTGTCGTCTGTGGAAAGTGTAATAGCAAAATGGCTTGGATTTATTCCATCTTAACAACATGCCGGATATTGAACGCTATGGTAGACTGTTAAATACTTCTACGTTTTACAGAAAAAAAGGGCTCTATGAGTTGATATAAACACAGCTGAATCCAGTAGCAGCCAATTTCCATTCTAAATGTGAATTGTATTGGAGGGTGTCAATCTCATTCTTAAATACAACCCAGGAGCAAAGCGTAAAATCAGCCAACATAAAAGGGTCAATATCTTATTAAATGTTTATTTCCAGATGCCGCTGAGTTATTTTCATTCCAAAGTTTGCGTGTTTCCCTTTACACTGCCGTTTTTACATCTGTGAGATTGAGTTGTGTCTCCCCTTGATGCGTCCTGATCCCAATCACAATACAACTGATTATCTTCTCGTTGATGCATTGACAGATCGCAAAGATTGTGAAAAAGGGAGAATGTGAGGAGGATAGAGTATTAGAAAATGGGGGCTAGAGTGGATGGAAGGAAAGAGAGGTTGGGGGAGAAAAAAAAAAATCAGGGGAGGACTATGAGTGAGTGGGTTAGCCAGGGTTGTAGACATGCAGGGAGGGAGAGTGTATGAGGGCCAGATTGCATTTTCAAGGGAGTGAGAATGTGTGAGGGATGGAAACGGGCAGGTGAAGATTAGTATTGTTTAAAATCCAGAATCACAGCTTCATAGTTAAAAAGTGAATCCAATTATTTGCAGAACTTGAACTGAATCTGATAAAATGCAGGATTAACTGCAAACGCCTACTCTTTCAGACATTTCATTAAAATCTTTAACAATATGAAGCGACACTATCAATCTGGCAGTCAAAAATACAGAAAATTGAAGATGATACAAGAATATGAAGCTGGGGGGAAAAAATTGTCATTTTCCTTTAAAAAGTTTGAAGTATTGAACAGTGCACAGAAGCGTTCTTACAAGTTTAAAAGCAGCAATCAATTTATGTATTTTTGTGTCTTCTGCTTTTGAATTCGGTGGGGCAAGAGTGGTTGGGGTCAGGAGGTGTGAGGGCCAGGAATGATAGTGAGCACAGGGCCCCATGAACTGTAAATCCATTTCTAGATGGAAGTGCTGTCTTCCATTTAGACCCAGGCCCTTTCAATTGGGCACAAACGATTCCTTAGCACTACTCAAAAAGAGCAGGGGAATTTCTTCCTGGCATCATGGCCAACATTTATCTCTCAATATCACATAAGAAAGCAATGGCTAAACGTCAAAAAGTACAAGTGGTTTCAAATGTACAAGTGGTTGTGAATTCCTTGCGGCATCCTTAGCTCGTGAAAATCATTCTTTAAATGCAAGTTCTTTCAGCCTTCCTTGAATGTTGATTATTTTCACAAGACACTTGTAATGAAATCCTTTTTTGTTGGACATTTTCCTGATTGTATAGAGAATACCCCTCCTACTCAATCACGACATCCAGTTAAAACCGAGAATCATACGACCCTATAACAAGCAAAAGGCACAGACCTACCATTTAGCAAAATGACACCGCCCACACAAAACCATGGCTACTGTTGCCAGATAACATAGTAATTGAAGTTAACATTATATGCACACACAAAGGCTGCACAAGAAGCCTATTCCATGTGTCACTCGGTGCTGCAGACAGACTTGTGGGCAAATGCACCGGTCACATTCTTACCTTTACTGCCTTTTGGTGAATACACTGTACATATAGAATAGGATGGGCAGAGAAAGTGAATGAGATAAGACCATTTGTGATAACAGCGACCAGCATGTTCCTAGCATCTTTGCAGTATAATCTCCCAAGGTTCTCCACAGGAACGCTGCCAGATAAAAGGATACTGAAGCACACAAGGGGACATCAGGGCAGATCCCCAGAAACTTGATCAAAGAGTAGGTTTTAAAGGCAGAGAGGTTTACTAAAGAAATTCCAGATTTTAGGGCTAGGAGTATCCCTGGAGAGGGAGTATGCAAAGTCTATGGGTACTGTTGAGATCTTTTGTGCTAATTGGACTTCACAGGGGCTGGGCTGTATTACTGACCCCTTGAAACACATCTTGGTTTAAATGTTTTAAGTTTTCTTTACACTTCATTTTTGTTTTGTGCAGTACCCCCTCCCCCCCTCACCACTTTGAAGGGGTTGCTTCTTTTACTTTGTCCCTCAGTTTATTTCATTTGCAAAAAGAATGGCAGCTAAAGCCAGAGCTAAAGGAGTGAAATTTAAAGATGCAGAATAGGCCAGAATTTGGAGCAGTGAGATATCTTAGAAGCTGCATGGCTGAGTAAAGTTACCACGATAATGAGAGGTAGTCATATCCTGCACGGATGTTCACCTCATCCATATCATTTTCAAGCTAAGTTAGCATTACATTGCCTTTTGTTGTACTATCATCAGAAACACTGTGAATCTTCCTGAATAACAGGAAATAACAGAATAACTCTAGATGGTAAACTGCTGACAACTGAGAAAGAACCGTCTTATCATAAGCAATATATATATAGATGGTAGTCATGAAGTGGGTAGGTTACTGGATTAACAATCCAGAATACAAGACTTCCACATCTTATCAGGGCTGTCTGAGAATTTGATTTCAGTTTCAAACATATCTGTAAATAAACAAAGTATGGTATCAATTAACATGAAGTAGTCAAATTATTCTAAAAACTGACCAGACCACTAATGTCCTTTAGCGGAAGGAAATCGGCCACCCTTACCTGGTCTGGGCCTATACATAACTCTAGTGCCATATCAATATAGCTCAATCTTAACTGTCCTTTAAAGGCCAAGGAAGCGCCTCAGTTTTATCAAACCATTATTCAGTTCAAGGCAGTCCACCTTCGACATCTAAGGATGAGCAATGAATGCCAACTTTATCAGTGACATCCTGAGAGTTTCTTTTTAGATTACCATATAATGAATAGTGTAGACCTGGAATTCAGTTAATCTCATCCACACAAGCCCTTCACATATACTTGGAGGTCAGCCTGTGTAAATTATTCTTCTACGAACTCTCAGATTGAGGCTGTTCACCTCAGCCTCAATCTCATTTTAAGTTTGTTGCAATAAAGGAGAACATTATCTTGACCTGTGGGTAATTCCCCATTATCAGAAGGACATTTGTTCTAAGATGTTGGGCGTAGTTCAGTATGTCTTGTTAAGGTATTCGTAACCTTAATTAGTTCAACTGTAAGCATTTAACAATTAGAATCTACGTACATGGGTAAAGGGAGAATCATAGAGTCATAAAATGACAGAAGTAGGCCATTTGGCTCATCGAGTCTGTACCAACCACAATCTGATCCAGGCCACATTCCCGTAACCCACACATTTACCCTGATAATCCCCCTGAAACTAGGGTCAATTTAGCACGGCCAACCAACCCATTTTGGTTGGTTGAAATACTGAAGCTAGGAGCTATCTCCATGCATACTCCTACACATCTCCAGCCAACATTGCAGTGACTCCTTAGATGTGGGTCATGTGTTCTCTTACATCACTGTGGAAAGAACTATACTCACGTTAATCCTTTACACGCTAGACTTTTCTACTACACACTTCCCTACTAGTCTATATTCAACATATTTACAAGTTATCCCAGATAACTCCAGGTATTTGCATCATTACTTTCACCCCAACAGGAGATGATCATGCCAGTGCTGTGGAGTTAGGGTATTGCTTCCCTTGGTCTTGAGTATCTATGTTTATATGGTGTTTCAGTATTGGACAGTAGGGTATACTTTGTACCACAATTTATTTTCTCCCCTTAATATGGATCCATGCTGCAAACGGATTTTAGATAACTGTTTAGATTGTTAGGCATTTTCAAGGGTTAGCTTATCCTTCACTTGAAGCACATCCGAGTGCGTCATCTGCAACTAGTACAACTATTCTGTCCCCAGTTTACTTTAATTTCTGGTCATCGCAATCACAGCCTTCAGCCATTCTGTACAATTCATTAAAAGAGGAGTTGACAAGTTCTCCTCACTGCTGGACATGTTTATTAAATTTAGTCCTTTCAAGGATTTTGTTACTTTTAAGGTTAAAATAAACAACAATTCCTTTTCAAATTTTGGAGATGTTTTTGATCCAGTTTAGCTATTGCCTCAACAGCTATCAGGTCAACTGAATAAAGCTGTGTGTTAACCTTTTCAGCTTCTGTCTTATCCAGATATGCGGCAATCATATATCTAAGGAATATCTTGATCAGGTATCGACTCAGGAATCAAGTTTCTCAACCTGTGATTTGGACAGCAATTTCTGACCATTGGAGTAACTTTTCCACGACTTATGTTGTCCAAGTTTGTTTTTAAGCTCATCCTTGCTAATTCACGACCCTGCACAGTCTGGGTATTGAAGTTCGACTTCCCTAAGATTCAATGGAGTTTTCTATTACAGTGAGGAATTCAATTTCCAAGCCTTTGGAGATTGGAGCCTTTGCTCCTTGAGTTTTTCTTCAGATCAGAATGCTTCTTTGATTTTTCTTTCAGTTTTCCAGGATTTTATTTTTTGCACCCTCTGTGGGGTTAGGAATTGTTCCATTCACTGCTACCATGTTGTAAGGTGTTGGAGTAGACAGACAGGTCTTAAGGTACTTGTAAATATTTATTTACTAGAAATGATACACATAGGTACTGTAAAGCTAGGGGCTGCCTCTATGATTGCTTCTACATACAGCTCTATCTAACACTACACTGACACCAAGATGCAAGGTCCCCAAGGTGTTCTCTAACATCACTGTGTGAGTGATACTGTACTCAGTCCTACATTAGCTCTTAAACTAAATTTAAAGGAAAAAAAATAGATAATTCCAGCTGGTCCCTTAAGGAGATGGGACTGAAGGTGGTTGAACCCTTTGCTGCCCAACTTCATGGAGTCAGAGGCTGTTTCCCCCAACTGGAAGGAGACTAATGTGGTTCCAATTTTTAAAAATATGAACAAAGCAGATCCAGATTACTATCGGTCCATTAACTTGTCAACAATAGGGAAGATACCCAAAAATGTCATTAGGAATGTCCTATGTGACCACAGATTTAAAAAATCTCTCTTCAGGGATACCTAACAGTTTCTGGTAAAAGGTTAGTTCTTACCAATTTGGAATGTTTGAAGAAGAAGCACCAAACTAGGGGATGAGGGTAATTTGGTTAAACATTGTCTACCAGAATTTACAAAAAGCTATGTCACAAGAGGGACTAGTGGCAATTTGCTGAAGTGGATTAGGAATTGGCTGAATTACCCCAGGAAGAAAACTGTAGCCAAGAAGTTTGTTTTTGTTTGGTGACCCACAGGGATCAACATTGGACCCATTGCTACTTACTAAATGCAATGGGAAATGATCCACAAATTTGTTGACAATACCAAGACATGTGCAAGTCAGAGCTTCAGAGGATGCGTGACTACTACAGGCAGCTCGGAGGAATCCGACCCATTTATAATTTAGGAAAATGTAGCGTGATGCACATGGGCAGGTCAACCCCCACAGGAGGTTGGTTAGCAAAATGAGCGCCCATGGGATATGAGGTAATATACCAGAATGGATTAAGGGCTGGTTAACAGGCAGAAAGCAGATTAGGAATAAATGGGTAATTCTTGCAGTGGCAGGCTATAACTAGTTGGATCAGTACTTGTGCTCCAGCTGTTCACAATTTATATCAATAATTTGGATATGGGGACCAAATGTAATATTTCCAAGTTCGCAGATGACAAAGCTAGGTGGGAATGTGTATTGTGAGGAAGATGCAAAGCGGATTCAAGGGGATTTGGACAGACTTAATGAGTGGGTAAGGACATGGAACTTGGAATATGAAATGGAACAATATGAGGTTATCCACTTTGATAGAAGAAACAGATGTAGACAGTATTTCTCAAATTGAGAGAGATTACGAAGTTTTGATGTACAAAGCGATCAGGGAGTCCTCATCAGTAAGTCACTGAAAGTTAGCATGTGAGTACAGCAAACAGACTAATGACATGTTAGCCTTTATTGCAAGTAGATTTGAGTACACGAGTAGTGAAAACTTCACTTGTACAGAACGTTGATAAGGCCCACACTTGGAATACTGTGAAGTTTTGGTCCTCTTACCTAAAGAAGGATATTGAAAAAGTGCAGCAAAGGTTCACCAGACTTGTTCTGGGGTGTGCTGGGACTGTCTTATGAAGCGAAATTGGAGAATCTGGGCCTGCATTCTCCAGAGTTTCAAAGAATGAGAGATGATCTCAAAAAAACTTACAAACTACTTAAAAGAATAGACAGTGTAAATGCAATAAGATGTTCCCCCTGATGGAACATGCAAGAACTAGGGTACACACTCTCAGGCTAAGGAGTGAGCCATTTATGGCCGGAATGAGGACTTTTATTTTTTACTCAAAGGGTTCTAAAATCTTTGGAAATCTCTCTTTCCGAGAACTGTAGAAGCTTAGTCGTTGGGTATGTTTAAAGCAGAGATTGAAAGATTTCTAAATACCAATTACAAGAAGGGAATTGGGAATAGCGTTGGAAAAAGGCATTGGGGCTGCATGGTGGCCCAGTGGTTAGCACTGCTGCCTCTCAGTGCCAGGGACCCGGGTTCAATTCGCAGCTTGGGTCTCTGTCTGGAGTCTCCATGTCTTCCCTGTGTCTGCGTGGGTTTCCTCCAGATATTCTGGTTTCCTCCCACAGTCTGAAAGATGTGGATTGGATGTGTTGAATTCTCCCTCAGCGAACCCGAACAGGTACTGGAGTGTGGTGACTAGGGATTTTTACTTCATTGCAATGTTAATGTAAGCCAACTTGACTAATAAATAAGCTTTTATTTTTGAAGTGTATGATCAGTCATGATCATACAGAATCATGGAGCAGGATTGATGGGCTGAACAGCCCACTCATATATTCCTAAATGCTAAATACGTACCTGCAAGAAAAGTAATAAAAGCTAGTGGTGGGAGAGATCAGGATGTTTTAACGATAAGTCGCTGAAGATCCATGGCCAAACCATTGATTGATAGCTAAAATAAAGTGTGTTCTGGAACCTATTTCCCAGACAATTCATGGTCACGTTCACAAGGAAATTTTACTATAAACTTTGAAAAAGGACAAAGCAACAAAAAAAAGATGGCTAGTTAGTAACTTTAGAAACTTGTTCTAAAACTTTGTGTACAAATATTGATTAATCTAAGAAGCTCATAGCAATATCTAAAAGGCAAACATCAGTTGCTCAAAGTAACACAGTAATGCCATTACGCAAAATGTTTCAATCAACTGAATACTTACAAATTAATAATACAAAATATATGATGACGGTCAGAGAGAAACTTGATGGCCTTACCAACTTTGGGATTCATAGGAAAACAAATGGTCAGTTGCCTCAAGCATTTCTACCAATCAAATCCATTTATGTGCACTGTTTTTGCGTATCCTTTGGTATTCTTACCCAATGAAATTCTATTGCTGTCAGCCTTGAGAATTTCAATTGACACAGCCCAGCCTCCACCGCCATTTGTCTCAGAGGGAGGGGAACAGGAGGAAATTCCTGATCCCCTTGAGTGAAAAACAGCTTCCTGACATCATTGAACAGCCTTGATTTAATTTTAAGATTTATTCCCACACCAAAGGAAGTAGTATCACTTTATCTGTCCGCTTTATTGACTTCAACAATGATTTTAAATATCATTCAACTCTCGAAGTTCAAGGACTATGAGCAAGTTTAGGTTAATTGCCCTCTCAGTTAACTCTGCTATCACTCTGGTGAATCCGAAGCCACTTCAAGACAAATATGTCCTTTCTGAGGCACAGTACTCAGATGGATAGCGCCCAGGTGAGGACTGTACTTCTGCTACACCAATTCCTTATTTCTGCATTTCAACTTCATCGATATAAAGGCCAATGTTCTGTGGGAAATTTGATTATTTTTCCTCCAAGCTTTAAAGCGTTTTACCATTAAGAAAACAACCCAAGTTATTTTAAATCTTGGAACCACAGAATCCAGACAGTGCAGAATAAGGCCATTTTGCCCATCAAGCCTGTGCTGACAACAATCCCACCCAGACTCTATTTACCCTGCCAATCCTTCTGACACCAAGGGACAATTTAACATTGCCATCAACCTAACTCGAGTGTTTGGAGGAAACCCATGCAGACATGGGGAGCATGTGCAAACTCCACAGTGTCACCCAGGGTGGGAATTGAACCCCAGGTCACTGGCGCTGTGAGGTAACAGTGCTAACCACTGGTCAAATCAAGGTACCTTGTGCAAAAGCAATGGTAGGAATACAATTTTCTTCAAATGATTTTCAGTAATAAGACCAATGCTGACCTGAACACTGAGTTAGAAAAATTCTGTTACATGAAACACAGAAATGATTTATATGAAATAAAACAGAGGCTGTCACAGAGGGTGAAGGACATTTGGGACACGGCGATACACTTAAGGGTTTATGACTATTAAACAGACATTGAAGCTGCATTAAGTGAATCAAGAATCATCAGATAACTCTGGCTGTGTCCTTCAACAAACTAAACCTTCTGGGATTCCTAGAACAGTGTAAGCAGAATTCATCATCATAAATTAGTCACATTTCAGCCTCTTGTTTTGAGCCACCTGCCATTTTATTACAAGGTTTTCACTGCTATGAAATATCAACTAAGTGGAGTCAAACAGAAGCAGGATATTTTCCTTTGCAGCTATCCTAATCACCAATTGAACCACTCAGTGGCTTCAGTGCTGTCATGACATGATCCATAATCCATTAAAGCTCTTATATTTGCATGCACTTCCTGTTGACCTTTCTGATCATGCAATTATGAAAACTACTCATGAAAACCTGTCAGCCTGTGATTCATCGAATCACACAATCCCTACAGAGTAGGAGGCTGCCATTTGGCCCACTGAGTCTGCATCAACTGTCTGACAGACTATCTTATCTAGGCTCTCTCCCCACCTATCCCCGTAACCTCATACATTTAGCATGGCCAATCCACCTAACATGCACATCTTTGGATCATGGAAAGAAACCCATGCAGACACAGGAAAAATGTGCAAACTCCACAGTTATCCAAGGCCAGAATTGAACATGGGTCCTTGGGGCTGTGAGGCAACAGTGCTAATCACTGTACTGCCATCCTATTGCTGGTACATCTGTAGCAACTAAGTTTCTCACTCCCAGATTATCAGTTTTCTCACTCAAACAACAGTTTCTCTGCTTTCAAATTTACAATACATTTTGTTAAATAACCGATAGCCCTCGAGTTCTCTGCATTCCTCCAATTCTGGCCTCTTTAAAATCCCTACTTTTAAATGCCCCATTGATTGCTGGCTGTTTAATTTCTCCATCAATTCCTTAGTGGAGAACAAGAAAATGGTGGAGAAACTAAACAGTTACTTTCCGTCCATCTTCATTGAAGCAGATACAGAAAATTTCTCAGAAATGCAAGGTAACCAAGAGACATGTGAAATTGAGGGACTAAAAGAAATTAGTATTAGTAAAGAGGTAGCACCTGAAAGTCAATTAGTCAAAGGTGGGCATCATCCCAGAGTGTTGAAGGAGGTGGCTAGAATAGATCATTCTCAGGGTCTCAAACTGTTATTAGTGGCGTATCGCAAGAATCAATGCTAGGGTCACAGCTGTTCACAATCTACGTAAATAATTCAGACATGGGGACGAATTGTAATATTTCCGGATTCCAAGATTCAGCATCCTCTGAGTGAAGAAATTCCTCCTCATCTTGGTCGTTAAGTGGCCAACCTCTTATCCTGAGTTTATACTCCCTGGTATTAGACTCACCAACTAAAGGAAACATTTTATCTACACCACATCCTACACTCTAAGAAATTTGTCAGTTTCAATGAGATCACCCCTCATTCTTCAAAACTCTAGGGAGTACAGACCCAGTCTCCTTAATCTCTCATCATAACACATTTCAGAAGTTATTCTGGTGAACCTCCATTGCACCCCCCTCCATGGCAAGTATATCCTTTAGGTAAGGAGGTCTCACTCAGGTTCTATGCAACTGCATCAAGACATCTTTACTTCTGTACTTAAATCACCTTGCAATGAAGGTCAATGTACAATTTGCCTTCCTAATTGTTTGCTGTACCTGTATACCAACTTTTAGTCACTAATGAACAAGCACACCCCGGTCCCTTTAATCACCCACACTTCCCAACCTCTCTCCATTTAAAAAAATCCCACCTGTTTCTTCTCCTAAAGTGAATAACTTCGCCCTTATTCACATTATGTTCCATCTGCCATGTTCCTACCTATTCACTTAGCCTGCCCAAATCCTCTTAAAATGTTTCTTCACTCAGAGGTGCTGAATCGTTGGAATCCTCTATTCCAAAGAGCTGTGGCACTTTAATCATTGAGCATGTTCAAGACAGAAATCAATAGATTGCTGGAGATTATTGACATCAAGGGATATGGAGATAGTACAAAAACAGAGTGTTAAACAGAATGTCTCAATTTGAGTCTTATGCAGAGCAAATGTTAAGCAGGATAATTTATACAATTACAGTGTAAACTGCACTGGTTAGCTCCAGTACTATAAACAGGTAGCTGAAATACAAAATTAGCAGATTCTAGCCTCAAAATTGATCAAGCAATCTCTTTAGCAATGTATAATATGGGTGAGTGAAGGGTTTGGAGTAATTTTTGATCCTGCACTGTTGTGCAAGTTGCTGTTGATATAAATCTAAAGTACAACATAAATTAAGAACAAAACCTATGACCTCAAGCACCTAAGCTGTCTGATCAATTAGCCACTTCCCGCTAACCTCATTTCACTTGAAATTATAATTGATGTTAACTCCCTGTGCAAAATGACATGGAAGATTTACTGGAATCAACTAATCAGAAACAATAAATCATCTGGAGATACTTAGTGCAATACTAATACTAACTTGCACTTATCTATCCCCTTTCATGTGTTGAAAGTGGTGGCGCAGTGGTATTGTCAGACCAAGTAATCCAGAGATTTGTAATGCTCTGGGGAACTGGGTTCGAATCCCATGATGGCAAGTGGTGAAATTAAAATTCAATAAAAATTCGGAATTAACAGTCTAATGATGACCATAAAACCAATTGTCATAAACATCCATGCTTTGTTCCCTAAAGGTGATTCCCTTCAGGGAAGGAAATTTACCACCCTTACCTGATCTGGCCTTCATGTGACTTCAGACCTACAGGAATGTATCTGTCTCTTAAATATCCTTGAACTGGTCCAGCAAAGCACTCAGTTAGTCATAGAGGAGACAGGCTCTTCAGCCCAATGTGTCCAGGCCACCCAGTTTTCAACCACTAAAGTAGTCCTAATTGCCCACATTTGGTTCATATCTCTCTGTACTCATCTTACCCATGCAACTGTCTAAATGCTTTTTAAAAGGCAAAATTGTACCCATCTCTACTTCTGCTTTTGGCAGCTTGTTCCAGACACTTACCGTTGTCTATGTGAAAAAATTGCCCTTTTATATCTCTCTCCTCGCACCTTAAATCTATGCTAATTTTAGACTCCCCAACTTTGGGAAAAGATGTTGACTATTTACTTACCTATGCCCCTCAATTATATAAACCTTTATAAGACCACCCCTAAGCATCTACGCTCTAGGGAAAAAAGTCCCAGTCTCTCCTTATAATTCAAACCATCAAGTTCCAATAGTATTCTAGTAAATCTTTTCTGCACCCTTTCTAGTTTAATAATATCCTTTCTATAATAGGGTGATCAAAACTGTACACAGGTTCCAAGTGCGGCCTTACTAATGTCTTGTAGAACTTCAATAAGACATCCTAACTCCTGTATTCAATGTTCTGATCAATGAGACCAAGCATACCAAATGCCTTCTTCAACACACTGTCCACCTGTGACTCCACTTTTAAAGGAGCTATGAACCTGTACTCCTTTGTCACTTTGTTCTATAACTCTCCCCAGTGTCCCACCATTAACTGAGTAGCTCCTGCCCCGATTCGTTAGACCAAAATACATCACTTCTCATTCGTCTAAATTAAACTCCATCTGTCCACTGGCCCAATTGATCAAGATTCCATTGCAATCCGAAATAACCTTCTTCACTATCCACTATGCCACCAATCTTGGTATCATCTGCAACCTTACTAACCATACCTCCTAAATTTTCATTCAAATCATTAATACAAATAATAAATAACAGTGGATCCAGCACCGATCCCTGAAGCACGCCACTGGTCACAGGCCTTCAATCTGAAAACCATTCTTTGTCTTCTGTCACCAAACAAATTTTGTATCCAATTGGCTAGCTTACCCTGGATCCTGTGAGATGAACCTTATGCAACAACCTATCATGAAATACCTTGTCAAAGTCCATGTAGACAACGTCAACTGCCTTGCCCTCATCTATCTTCTTGGTTACCGTTTCAAAAAATTCAGTCAAATTTGTGAAACATGATTTTCCACTCAAAGCCATGCTGACTGTCCCTAATCAGTCCTTGCCTCTCTAAATGTCTGTAGATCTTGTCTCTCAGGATACCTTTTAACAACTTATGCACTACAAATGTTAGGCTCACCAGCCTGTGGTTCTCAGGCTTTTTCCTGCAGCCCTTCTTAAACAAAGGCACAACATTTACCACCCTTCAATCTTCAGGCACCTCACCTGCGGCTGTCAATGATTCAAATATCTCTACTAGGGGACCCGCAATTTCCTCCCTTGCCTCCCACAACGTCCTGGGATACATTTCATCAGGTCTCAGGAACTTATCCATCTTGATGAGCTTTAAGACTTCCAGCACTTCCTTCTCTGTAAAACATACACTCCTCAAGATATCACTATTTATTTCCCCAAGTTCCCTGACATCCATGTCTTTCTCAACAGTAAATACTGATGATAAATATTCATTTAGGGTCTCACCCATCTCTTGTGAATCTGCACATAGGTAACCTTGTTGGTCCTTAAGAGGCCCTATTCTCTCCCTAGTTAGCCTTTTGCCCTTCACGTATTTGTAGAAACTCTTTCGATTCTCCTTTGTCTTATCTGCCAAAACAATCTCATGTCCCCTTTTTGCCCTCCTGATTTCTCTCTTAACTCTACTCCTACACCCTCTATACTCTTCATGGGATACACTTGATCCCAGCTGCCTGTGTCAAATTCATCTTCTTTTTGACCAAGGCCTCAATATCCTAGTTCATCCAGGGTTCCCTACTTCAACTAGCCTTGCCCTTCAGTCTAAAAGGAATGTGCTTACCCTGAATGCTGGTTAACACACATCTGAAAGCTCCCCACTAACCAGCCATCCCTTTGCCTGCCAACAGACTCCCCCAATCAACTTTTGAAAGTTCCTGTCAAATATCACCAAAATTGGCCTTGCCCCAATTTAAAATTTTAACTTTTGGGCCAGAACTATCATTCTCCACAGCTATCTTAAAACTAATAGAATTACGGTCACTGGTCCTAAAGTGATCCCTCACTAAATTGTGTCACCTGCCCCTCCACATTTCCCAAGAAGAGGTCAAGTTTTGTCTAGTTGGGTCATCCACATACTGAATGAGAAGTCCTTCCTGAACACACAACAATTTTCTCTCCGTTCAAGCCCCTAATACTATGGCTGTCCCAGTCAACGTTGGGAAAGTTAAAGTCCCCTATCATTGCCACCCTATTTTTCTGGCAGCTTTCTGTAATCTCCTTACATATTTGTTCCTCAATTTCCCACTATCTGGGGCCTGTAGTACAATCCTAACAAAGTGATCTCCCCCTTCTTATTTCTTACTTCTACCTGTAAAGACTCAGCGGGTGAACGCTTTGATATATCCCCTCTCAGTAGTACCGTGATGTTTTCCCAATCAAGAATGCAACTCTCCCTCCTCGCTTACCTCCTGTTCTTTCTTTCCTTTGTCTGTACCCTGGAACATTGATCTGCCAGTCCTGCTCCTCCCTTAGCCATGTTTCAGCAGTAGCTATAATATCCCAGTCCCATCCACGTGCTGAGTTCATCTGCCTTGCCCATGAAGCCTCTTGCATTGAAATAAAAACAGTTTAATTTAGATTTCCCCTGCTCTCTGCCCTACTTTCTTAGGCCGTCTGTCTAGTCATATTCTAGTTACAAAGAATGGAGGATGGTGGTGAGGCCATGGAGGGATTTGATAAGAAGAAGAAGAATCTTAAAATCAAGGCATTATCTCCGGAACCAATGAAGGGAAATTAGCACAGTGGATGGTGGGTGAATGGGACAGGATTTGCAAATTATTTTCTTCTGATTCAGTTTGATCATTGTTGTCACAAGTGGTAGCAAAGAAATTCAACTTAGATAGCACAAAGATTGACATAAGAAGGTAACAGCCTGTAACTGATTCCATTCCCCAGTCTGGATCAATGAAAAGGGTTAGCAGTATGTTGTAAAAACATACTTTATATCAGAAAAATTATTTTTGAATTTACTACCTGCAAACTCCTCATTATTTAAGACTAAAGCCACACTCCAGTGACTTAGGATCATTGTCAAAGATGGCTGCATATTTGCATCACTGTACCTCTACAGTCCAAAACCACTGAAATTGAGACAAACTGTCTGAAAAACTACTCCAGGGACAATAATCTCAAAAGAGGATGAACAGGGGGCCATTTCCTATCCCATTAGCAAAGCGTCCAAACAATCACCTTCGTACTCAACCGAGTGAAGCCAAACCGTTAGACATAAGCATTTGGACAATGGGACCCTGGCTAAACAGGAATTGCCAGTCACAAGTTACAATTTGAATACTCTAGTCATGACCTTACTTGGATCATTGGGCAGTAGAAGAGAGATGGTCTGTGACAAACCAACCCTTCGGGTATTTTGAACACCTGCTTACTTTGCAGAGCTCAACAAACAACTGAGATGCTGAAGGAACAAAATCTTGAATGGATTCTTTTCTACTCTCTCCTTCTCTACTTCTATCTTGCAAGTTCTTGAACTTTCAGTTGATTTTTACTATCCAGGTGCTACAGACTGCTTTTAAAGAGAACCCAAACCAGTGTTATCTCCAGAAGAACAAATGAAACATCTGTCTATAACTCTAAACAGCCTCGATACTTAAAGCAGCTGCACTGCTAAATTCAGTCTAAGGCCAGGAGAGTCACCAACTTTCAATAAGCATTTTTCTCTTTAATTTTGTTGGGCTCTAAATTACTTAATCTATCCTCCCCACTCTCTAATCTATTTGTTTGTATATATGTGTGATCTATTTGTGTGTGTATGTGTGAGAGAGAGGGAAACTTGGGGCTTTTTATTATTTTTCTTTGACTGGTTTAATTACAATAAAAACTATACTTTTCTTTTTAAAATTCTGTCTTCATGGTCACACTATGTAAACAATTCAACACTCATGAATTGGCTAGAAGATATTTTTTAAACAAAAGAAAACCCATTGTTATCAAACAAGGAAAAAGAAATTTCAAGTTAAAGTTTATTTATTAATGTCACAAGTAGGTATGTTAATACTGCAATGAAGTTACTGTGAAGATCCCCTAGTCGCCACATTCCAGTGCCTTTTTGGGTGCACAGAGGAAGAATTTAGCATGGCCGATGGACTTAACCAGTAGGCCTTTCAGACTGTGGGAGGGAACCACAGCACCCAGAGGAAACACGCACACACGAGCAGAACATGCAGATTCTGCACAGGTAGTGACATAAGCCAAATCCTTGGGACTGTGAAGTAGCAGTGCTAACCACTATTCCAACGTGCTGCTTGTTCTACCTCTCCTCATTTGATCATGATAGGCAGAGAGACATCCAGCTGTAAGACAATCTACCAAATCCAAAAGTGATGACTGATATTAAAGATGATCAACCAGCATAATGGCAAGCACATGTGGTACGAGAAAAGTTGATAGGCAAACTAACCAAAGATTGACATAAGGTATTTGCCCGCAGAATGCTGAAAGAACATTGTCCATAGCAGTGAACACAAATGGCTGATACTCTACCTGGCTATGGATGTGTGTCAACTCCACCTGATTAACTATTGATAAAGTCACATAGTCCCATTGTTTATGTTGCCGGCCTGAAAGGGCTTGCCCCCAACAACTGCCATCCTCCATAGCCAGAAAAGTACTAACTGAATGCATGCAAAAGGGGGTTATCTTTAAAAAGAAAATTTCATGGACATGACAGCTGAAGGAGGGGGAAGTGGAAGGGGGGGGTGCGGCGTTGAAGGGGAATTGAAGAACCAACACAATGCATTGGACTCAACAACCAGCAATGTTATGATGCAGACATGAATATTTTGGAAGTTAATCATCACAACTGCATGACCAAAGTAGTAATTTACCTTAACCTCAGTATGATGCATCACATTTTACAGCCACTGAAATATTATTGAAGTATAGTCACAATTGGAATGTAGGAAACATGGCAGCCAATTTACAAACATCAAGCTCCCGCAAACAGCAATGTAATAATTATTAGATAAACTGAATGTGTGACATTGGTTTAGGGATAATATTGGCAAGATTTGAATAGATAACTCTCTGCTCTTCTTTGAAATAGTGAAAGGCGCCACCTTCAGCAGCTCAGCACTCCCTCAATCTAGAAATATGCTTAATTCCCTGGAGTTTGATTTGAACGCACAACCATCTGAAAGACTGAGAATATGATGTAATGCGAAATTTCCTGGCTCAAGAGCGAAGTGAAACTTTGGTATTAGAATATTTGTGAAGAATGTAGTTAGCCATGCAAAGCCAAAATTGCAAAGCTTATGCAAATTGGGTTATACATGCTAGTATAGCAGACAGTGTATTCAGGAAGGAAATTTCATGTGCCAAATCAGTCTCAAGCCACAATGCTTTTCTGTTTAAATATTACACCAACAAATAGCTGATTAAGTGCATGTAACAACAGATCAGAGGGGATGGAGGTGGTATGTGACATCCACAAAATCACTCAATGAGGAGGAAAGTGCATGGAAGAGTTTGTGCCATCATGAACAGGAGGAGAGTGCTGATACTATTCAGTCATTTGATGATCTGTGCGATGTTGCATTATAATGGGAACTCTTGGGGCATAATGGGCAGCATTCTTGCCTCTGAGCTTGAAGCTCCAGATTTGAATTCCACCCCAGGACCTAATGGCCAAGCAAGGTGGATTTGTAACAAGCATATCCTTCTAAAACACAGGTAGGCAGTAAAAGTTGCAGAGATTCCTGGTCAGCCTTGTGATAGACAGAAAGTTGGAGCCGCTGCCATCACTATCCATGGGCCGACACAACATACATGTATAAGTGAACATTGCCACAGCATCACAGACAACCCAAGTATACTGTAACACGTCACCACCACATCATAATGAATAGAGAATAGATGGCATCTAACAAATAGATTGCCTATTCTTGGTCAGTGATCTGTCCAAACACACAATCTCTGTCACCTAGAAGAATCAGAGCAGCAAGAGGATGGAGTGTGGTGTTTTCCAAATTCCCTTTCAAATCACACACCATCCTTTGTTGCTACTGGGTAAAAATCCTGGAAATGCCTACCTGACAGCACTGTGGGAGTACCTTCAACACATGATCAATGGGGATCCTCAGGATAGGATAGGATAGGAATGGGCAATAATTGTCAAAACCTTGCTCACAACATCCATATCCCCAAAATTAATCTTTTAAGATCTGTCCTGTATCCATTGAGCAAGGAAATTCCAAATTGGATTTAAGCTGAAACACAACAGCACAATCCATGTCAAAAAATTCTAAGAATGGTTCCAGGGATGAGGAACTTCAGTTACATGGATAGATTGGAGAAGTTGGGATTGTTCTCCTTAAAATAGAGAATGTTAAGAGAAGATTTGATAGATGTTTCCAAAATCATGGGATAGAGTAAAATGAGGGAAACTGTTTCCTCTGGAGGAAGGATAAAGAACCAGAGGGCATCCATTCAGAGGCAGGTTTCATTGTAGCTTTCAAAGAAGAATTGAATAAGCTCATGAATAAAAGAAATTGCAGGGTTACAGGAAAAGAACGGAGAGTTGGGACCAGCTCATCAGAACATTGAATACAGAAACTGGGATATCTTGAAGTTGTACGAGACATTGATAACGCCACACTTGGAATATTGTGTCACTCTATTATAGAAAGGATATTATTAAACTGGAAAGGGTGCAGAAAATATTTACTAGGATGCTACCAGGACTTGATGGTTTGACTTATGAGGAGAGACTGGATAGACAGGGACTTTTTCTTCTTAGGGTTGGTCTTAGAGGTCTATAAAATAATGAGGGGCAAAGATCAGCTAAATAAGTCAATATATTTTCCCAAAGGTAGAGGAGTCTAAAACTAAAGGGCATAGGTTTAAGGTGAGAGGGAAGAGATACAAAAGGGTTCAGAGGGGCATTTCTTTCACAGAGAGGGTGGTGAGTGTCTGGAATAAGCTGCCAGTGGTAGTAGTAGTTGTCTTTTAAAAAAGCATTTAGATAATTACATAAGTAAAATGACTATAGAGGGATATGGGCCCAGAACAGGCAACTGGGACTAGCTTAGTGGTTAAAAAAAAGATGGCATGGACAAATTGGGCCAAAGGGTCTGTTTCTATACTGTAAACCCCTATGGCTCTATGAGATGAGTTTCACTTGTTGAGAGCTGGCACGGACAGGATAGATCGTACTCTGCAAATATTACTACTTGGGGGATAAAAGCAAAATAGTGTGGATGCTGAAAAATCAGAAATAAACATCATCATAAACAGCATCAGTGGAGACGGAAATAGTTAACGGTTCAAGTCCATATGACACTTTTTCCAGACCTGTTTATGGGAGCTTGCTCTGCGCAGCATGAGAACATGACAATGCTACATTAGGTACTTAATCAGCTCTTAAAGTACTTTGAAACATTCTGGAAATGCATTGTATAAATGTGTCTTCATAATTGACCTAACCACTGTTACAGGAGATTTTAAGAATTCTGAACTCCCAGGGAGCAATGGCAGTCAGGTTACCAGTCACAGAGAATGGTTGTGGCCAACCATGTGGGAGGGATTTTGAGACCACCAACCTTGGAGCACACAAACAGGCGATTTTTCACTCAACTGATCTATAGCAATGTTTGTACTCCATAGAAGCCACCTCTCACCTCACTACCAGAATCTTTCGACTCTTCTTTCTTGTTTATTCTCTTAAAGACATTCTTACTATGTACCCCAATCATTCCTTGAGATAGTGAGCTTCACATTCTCACCACTCTTGGGGTAATAAGTTTTCCTTGAATCCTTTACTGGTATTATTGTTGACTATCTTACACTTATGCACCACCCCCCCCCCCCCCCCCCCAGTTTAAGTCTCCCCACAAACAGAAACATCTCCACATCTATAGTACTTAGATCATTTTAAAGATCTTTATTAGGTCATACCTCTGTTCTCTAGAGAAAGCCTGTTCAGTCGTTTGATTATTACCAAAGTGGAGAGGTTAAAATGTTGTAGTATCCTTTCCAGTGCCTCTCAATCCTTTTGTGTAAATATGGAGATCAGAACAGCTCACTGTACAGTAATCCAAGTGTGGCGTGTTCTGACAAAAATAAACCGCATTATCCACTGTGTTATGCCTGAAATTGTACAAGTGATTCGTCCAAAGGATTGTCATTAAGCAATATGTATTTTTCTGCACCAGTTGATCAGCAATGACCTTCCAGACAGCAAAACAACAACTGCTAGATCCCACTAACTTTTGGCTCAGGCTAGTTGGCAGGTATTTGGAGGGTGGTGGGGAGTTTAAGGCACAGGGTTGGCTGCATTGCCTGTAGGATCACATAAAGTCAATGAAGAGAAACATCGAACACTGCTGGCCTCTGGTCGACTAGGGTCTAAACTTCAAACTTACATTTTTAAAAACATATGAATGCAAAGCGATTCTGGAAAACCATCCAAGAAATAAATACCCCACAATTGATACTGCACAAAACACATGCACACACAAAGCACTGATTGCAAGCTTACTAGAAACTGAAAATGCCCAGGCCCCTAGCCGGTAGGATAACAGGACCAGAGAAACAGGGTGCATTTTCTTAGCAATGGAGGAGCTCCCGGCCTCGGTGCAACATTGTATCGAACATGTAGCCGCAAAAGGGACCCGATGTAACCACTTCCAGCCGCTTGCTAGCAGCTCCCGTACAGGCCTCTGGGCAGCCAAACACCAGTACACGGCTGTGCCTCTCACTTAAATCCACAGCCTGGCTTCAACAACAGACAAAAACTGCCTTGCATACAGAAAATGACTTACATGATCCGAGGTGTGCTGCTTTATGGAGGCGCCTGCTCCCTTGTTTTCAGATCTATTTTTTCCTAACGCGAAGCCGAAGCTGCTTTTTTTAAACAAAAAATAAAAGCACTGCATCCACACACGGAGGACTGAATGGAGGAATCACTATCAGCCCCGCCGCATTGTACAAGCCGTTCTCCAAGCAGGGCGCAGCAGCATTGTGGGAACCACGGCTCCTCCGACCACACCAGATGCCCGCCTCCTGCTGGCTGCGCTGGCAACAGCAATGCTGCCGTAATTAAAGCACGCAGGTCGCCCACCATTCGGCTGGATTCCGACCAGAGCTACCTGCATAGCGGGAAATTACATCCCATAGAGAAGCAGGCTATCGGCTCCATTGGTCCATCCAAGATGTCTCGCAATTTACTTCATCTAAGCCAAAGAGCATATCCTTCTGTTCTTACAATGAAAAGTATTGTTTCTTGCGCACCGTACAAAGCATACCGTTCATAGATCACATAGGTGCATCACATAAGTGCAGAATGTAGTGTAATAGAAAATAGTTAAGGCATAAAGGAAGATTAACTTAATAAGGTAGGTCCATTCAAATATCTGATGGCAGCAAGGAAGAAGCTGTTCTTGAGTCACCGGATATATGACCTCAGACCTTTGTATCTTTTCCCTGACAGAAGGTGGAAGAGAGTTTGTCTGCAGTGTGTGGAGTCCTTGATTATACTGGCCACTTTTCCCAGTTTGTAGGAAATGTAGACAGAACTTCATAAAAATCATAAGACAAGTAGAAGGTAGCCATTAACCCATCTTGTTTATGCTAGCTCTTAGCAAGGGCGACACAGCTAGGCTTATGCCGAAACCCTTTTCCAATGGCCTTATAAATCATTTGTGTTCAGATAACTATCCAATTCTCTTCTGAAAGCCACAAATGAATAGATCTCCAGCCATCGTGTCAGGCAGTGATTTCCGGATCCTAACATAAGCTGCATAAAATCCTTTCCTCTTGTTGCCACGTTTGCATTTTTTACCATTCAATTTAAATTAGTTTCTGATACTTGACCTTTCCACCATTGGGAATAATTTCTCTGTCCAGACCTCTGGTCATTTTGAACACTGAACTGTGTCTGATTACACTGCTGGAAACTGCTCTGGGATACTTTATTGCATTAAAGGCACTAAAGAAATACACATTGTTATTACATGCATATCCAGTCTTAAATATCTCTGCAATATTCACCTCGACCACTGCCTGTGGTAGTCAGTTCCATGCTTGCACCACTTTCTAGATAAAGAAGTTTCTCTTGAATTCTCCATTGATTTATTAATGATGATTTTATACTTAGTTTGGATTTCCACATTTGCTCAACCAAAGCAGTGACAATTTTAAAGATCTCCACATCCAAGCTGATCTTGGAAGTTTAATTCCTGATGTGTGCTGAGCGATGGGACTGATACAGGAACTCATAGACTAGCTTAATGGTCAGAGTGTCAGAAGAACAAAAGACTTGCATTTATACAACACCTTTCACAACCTCATCCTGTCTCCAAGTGCTTTATCGCTTTTTGAAGTAACTAATATTCCCCAAAATGCTGGGAGCAGGGTGGGAATGAGTTTGAAGGAATTGGTAGGATGCTGGAAATCCAGATGTTTTGGTTTTCCCTGTTTGCTGTAGAGTTCTAACTCCAAAGCAGTGATTGCAGATCTGCGACAGCTTTTCCATTCGGAAGATAGCCTGACTGACAAATTTCACTTCTAGACAGGTGAGGAACATTTCAAAGAAGGCTGCAGGATCAAGCTAGGCCTGATTCCTGATCTGGAGGGGAGTTCAATCCAGGGGAATCAGTCACCAAACCCTAGTAGGAGGAGATAGTCTGACATCTGATTCTAGGGATGGTAAGGAGACATGGTAGGATTTATGGGTTTGATGGTGGGGGAACCTAGAAGGATTGGAAGTAAGTCCATTTCTCATAAGCCAGGTGGAATGCTGTGAAGATATTTATCTTCTCCCCAGGCTAAACACAGAGGCCTGGGCAAACCAGCCAGACACAGTTAAGTCATGTGTCCAGTCCAGTCCAGGAACCTCCCGAGGTGCTCAGAACTTTTTCCCTATTTAACCGGCAACCCGCACCTAATCCCACACATTCACCCTTGTTAAAAATTCCTCCTAATGTATTTAATACATTGAGTCGTCAAATGGAGTTCAATGAGTTTAATACCATACAAAATTATTGCTTTTTATAATAAAAGCTTCATTTTTGTCACATTCTCTTTCCTGGCTGAAGGTAGCTTTTTTGGAATTAGCTCATAGATCAGCCATGTTTTGAATAGTAGTGGCAGAACAGTTTTGAGGGAATAAATTGTCCACACTCCTGTTCCTAAGAAGTTTTACATATTCAGGCATTCAGTCATTACATTCTGAAAAATCATTTTGAAAATTTTTTTTATTCTTTCATGGAATGTGGGCGTCACTGGCAAGGTCAGCATTTGTTGCCCATCCCTAATCGCCCTTAAATTGAATGGCTGCCATCCCATTTCAGAGGGCAGTTAAGCATCAAAAACATTGCTGTAGGTCTGGAATGACATGTAGGTCAGAACCAGGTAAATATGACAGATTTCCTTCCTTAAAATACATTAATAAACCATATGGATTTTTATGACAATTGATGATAGTTTCAGGAAATGTAACCACAAAACTGACTGGTTCATAGTATTCACAACTTCTGCAAGGAATCATGTTTTAAATAATACTAACTTGATTTTCTATGGTACTACTATTGGAGAGACAAAATCGGTGCCCTTTTGCTTGTCTCACATTATTTTTCTTATTCATTTCTGGGATGTGGCTGTCACTGGGAAAAATTAACATTTATTGCCCATTCCTAATGACCCTTCAGAAAATTGTGGTGAACTACCTTCTTGACCCACTGGAGCCCACGTGCTGTAAGATCTCCAGCATTTTAACCCAGTGGGAATGAAGGAATGGTGATATATTTACAAGACAAGGTGGTGTGTGACTTGGACTGGAACTCCTAGATGGTGATGTTGTGATGTGCCTGCTTCCCTTGACCATCTAGGTGATAGAGGTTTCAGGTTTGGTCATCATTGTTGAAGAAGCCTTACCTATTGCTGCAGTGCATCTTGTTGATGGTTCAAACTGAAACCAGAGTGAAACAGAGCAGTGGTGGGGGTAACTTTGTCTTTCAATATTGTCAAGAGGTATTTCAGAGTTACTGGAGTGTACTCATCCAGGCAGGTAGACAGTATTCATAGAATCCTAGCATCCCTGAAATGTAGAAGACATCATTCAGCCCACTGAATTTGCACTGACCCTCTGAAAGAAGTAAGTTCACCGCTTCAAAACCTTTCCACACTCGAGAAGACACAAGTTAGAAGAGTAATAGTGGTAGTTCAAAAATGTGCAGGTTAGGTGGATTAACCATGGTAAAATGCACGGGTTATGGGAATAGGGTGGGTGATTGGGCCTAGGTTGGGTGTTCTTTCAGAGGATCAGTGCAAACTCAATGGGCTGAATGACGTCTTCTATGTTGCAGGGATGCTAGGGTTCTATGAATACTGTCACTGCAGAAGATCCACTTTGACCTGTTGTTGTAATCTCAATATTGATGTTACTGGTCCAGTTCCATTTCTGCTCAATGATGATCCCTCAGGTTACTGAAGGTGGAAGATTCAGCAATGGTAAAATTGTTGGTTGTCAAGAGGAGTTGAGAAAAATTCTTTTGATTGAGATGGTCACTGCCTGACACTTGTGGCACAAATGTTACTCACCACTTATCAATCCAAGTCAGAATGTTGTCCAGGTCTTGCTGCATTGCATGCAGTCATTGACTGCTTCAGTATCTGAGGAGTTGCGAATGATACTGAACATTGTGCAACTGTCAGTGAACAGCTCCACTTCTGACCTTAGATGGAAGAAAGGTCATTGATGAAGCAGCTGAAGATGGTTGGGTCTACTCTGAGGGACACTTGGCAAAATCTTGTTTTTGGCTGATCACAAATCTGATATCAGGAAAACAGAAAGCAAAATATGCTCTTACTATTGGGATACTATTCATCTGGATTTTAAGCACCAATTTCCATTGGACAATCTAAATTACATATTCTTGTGGAGACACTAAGAATATGGTAGATTAAAAGAAGAGACAGACTTGCATTTATATAACATCTTTGATGACTACAGGATGATACAGAACACTTTACAGATAAGTAAATACCAAAGTGTGTGACAGCTAATTTACACACAGCAAATTCCTACAAACAGTAGTGTGATAATGACGAGACAATCTGTTTTTTTTAGTGTAGTTGAGGAATAAATGTTGGTCTGGACACTGGGGAGATAGTGCTGAGGGACGTGAGGGGGCAGCCAGAACCTTAGTTCAACATAAAATAAATAAATAAAAGCAAAATACTGCCCTGTTTGTGATCAGAACTTCCACTCACCTGACAAAGGAGCAGCACTCTGAAAGCCAGTGGCGTTTGCTCCCAAATAAACCTGTTGGACTTTAACCTAGTGTTGTGAAAATTTTTACTATGTTTACCCCAGTCCAACGCCAGCATCTTCACATCATGATGAGCATTAAAAAATACACTGAAGTGTCTGGATAAATAAAGACACCCAAAGATACAAATATATCAACTGCCTGCTAGCGTGAGTGCAGATAAAAAAAGCCATAATAAAGGACAATGGCATTTTGGATTTGATAAATAATTTTCCAGAGTAAAGGAATGATGTTGCTGGTGAAGTGACAACTATAACAGCATTTTGGAATATTGAAGTAAGGTTCATGAAAGAATGGCACAGGCAGTATGAAGGGATGAGGTAGTCAGCACAACTCATATCACTCCAAGAATTGCCACACATACAACTTGGTTGAAGTCATTAGGTTACATTTCAGCTTCATTTGAAGCAATTTTTTGAAGTGGCATCTTGGCCTCTTGGCTAAGATGCAAATTAGATCAAGCCTTGGAGGCAGAGCTACACCTAATTCCAATCATCTTGGATCATGTAGATCAAGCCCAAGACAGGAGGTGAGAGCCTTGTCAGCTTGGATCGGGAATGTCCCAACTTGTTGGGACTCTGAATTGGCTTTAATTTGACATGATTGGATTGATATAAAGTAATAAACAAAAAATCAACAGGCTCACAAGGATGGCAAAGTTAAGTCAAGGCAAAGCATATTCTCTAGCATTGATGAAACCTCCATTCTACTCCTCTTAACTGGTTTTGGGGCAGTTAAGAGGTTCTACCTGTCCCCAGTGTTGCGAAGGATGGGTCTGGCCACACTGCTGCGGAACGCTCCGAGTAGTTGGACCATACCGCAGCACCTGTCCTTTGTGGAGGAATTTTTCCGGGAACACTCCTTTGACCACACGGCGATTAAGCAGTGGTCAGCACGTAACGTCCTTGGGGCCCTGAGAGAAAAGGAGATGGCGGATCCTGTCGGAAGGTTCCCTGAGCAGACTGTCAGTGTCATCTGGCAGAACACCTCATCACCAGAACTGACAAACAAGCACCAAGATCTGGCTTGGCTGGTGGTGAGAAGGGCACTCCCCGTCAGATCCTTTATGCACGCTCGAGGTCTCAACATCACCGCACGCTGCCCTCGAAGTGGCTGTGGGGTGGATGAGACAGTCACACACCTCCTTATGGAATGTGCCTTTGCAAAGAAGGTCTGGAGTGAGATGCAGTGGTATTTGTCGAGGTTCGTCCCCAACAGCTCGGTGACGCAGGACTCTGTGCTCTATGGGCTGTTTCCGGGGACGCATACCGAGACAAATATCAACTGCTGCTGGAAGGTCATCAACTTGGTGAAGGACGCACTTTGGTCCGCCAGAATCTTGCTGACCTTCCAGCAGAAAGAACTGTCCTCGACTGAGTGTTGCACACTGGCACATTCCAAGGTCCAGGACTACGTGCTGAGGGACGCGCTGAAGCTTGGGGCAGCCGCCGCAAAGGCACAGTGGGGAAAGGCCACACTGTAAGGCCTTTTAATGGAGGCAGACCGAGGGCCCGGGAACTGCAGAACACCCTCGACCTGCAGAGCTGTGTGCCAATCTGAGCACTAACGGCACACGGTAATTGAGGCATGTAGAAAGGTTTAGGTATTGAAATGTAATCATTGTAATCAGAATAAATCTGTAAATATTGAGGCATGGATATAGTTTTTTAAGTTTTGAAATGTAGTCATTGTAGTTTGTACGGATCTGTAAAAGTGTTTTGATTCCACGTTGTGTTTGCTGCTCAAAGCCCTGTATATTTGAAATAGATTAATCGAGTTTTTTTTATGAATAAAGTATATTTTTGGTTAATAAAAAAAAAGTTAAGAGACCTAATTTCTGTAAACGTGGACCAAAGTGCGTCCTTCACTGAGTTGATGACCTTCCAGCAGCAGTTGATATTTATTTCGGTGTGCGTCCCTGGAAACAGCCTGTAGAGTACAGAGTCCTGCGTCACCGAGCTGCTTGGGATAAACTTTGACAAATACCACTGTATCTCACTCCATTCTTTGCAAAGGCACATTCCACAAGGAGGTGTGCGACCGTCTCATCAGCCCTGCAGCCACTTCAAGGGCAGCGTGCAGTGCTGTTGAGACCGAGCGTGCATAAAGGATCTGATGGGGAGTGCCCTTCTCACCACCAGCCAAGCCAGATCTTGGTGCTTGTTTGTCAGTTCTGGTGATGAGGCGTTCTGCCAGATGACACTGACAGTCTGCTCAGGGAACCATCCGACAGGATCCACCGTCTCTTTTTCTCTCAGGGCCCCAAGGATGTTAGGCACTGACCACTGCTTAATCACCATGTGGTCAAAAGGTGTGTTTGCGGAAAAATTTCTCCACGAAGGACAGGTGCTGCGGTACGGTCCAACTACTCGGAGCGTTCCGTGGCAGTGGATGGCCAGACCCATCCTTCGCAACACTTGGGACAGGTAGAACCTCAAAAAGTAGTGGCACTTGCTGTTAGTGTACCGAGGATCTACGCACAGCTTGATGCAGCCGCACACAAAAGGTAGCCATCAGGATGAGGGCGGCATTGGGAACGTTTTTCCCTCCGTTCTCTGGAGATTTGTGCATCGCCTCCCTGTGGACGCGATCCATCTTTGATCTCCAGATAAACTAAAAGATGGCCTGCGTCACTGCTGCAGCGCAGGATTTGGGGATAGGCCACACTTGCGCCACATACAACAACACGGATAGCACCTTGCACCAGATCACCAGGTTTTTTCTTGTCATGGAGAGGGAGCGTTGCTCCCACCAGCCCAGTTTCTGCCTGGCTTTGGCAATGCGCTCATCCCAGTTTTTGGCGCATGCCCCTGCCGCTCCAAACCATATCCCCAGCACCTTCAGGTAATCTGCCCTGACGGTGAAGGGGACAAAGGATTTGTCGGCCCAGTTCTCAAAGAACATGGCCTCGCTCTTACCCTGGTTGACTTTGGCTCCAGAGGCCAGCTTGAACTGCTCACAGACTTGGAGGAGTCTGCAAACAGACGAGGGGTCCGAGCAGAAGACAGCCACGTCATCCACGTACAGGGAGGCTTTGACCTGCGAGCCTCCGCTGCCTGGGATTGTCACCCCTTTGATGCCTGGGTCGCTTCTGAGGGCCTCGGCAAAGGGTTCAATGCAACACACAAAAAGGACAGAGGAGAGAGGGCAGCCCTGTCTGACTCCAGACCTGATTTGGAAGCTGTTTCCCACCTATTGACTGAAACTGCGCTACTGATGTCTGTGTAGAGCAGCCAGATCCAATTGCAGATTCCCTCCCCAAAGCTCATTTTGGAGAGCACATCCATCATGTAGCTGTGCGATATTCTGTCAAACGCCTTCTCCTGGTCTAGGCTGATGAGGCACGTATCCACCTGCCTGTCCGGCACGTAGGCAATTGTATCCCTGAGTAGCACAAGGCTGTCAGAGATCTTCCTGCTGGGTACAGCACAGGTTTGATCAGGATGGATCACTGACCCCAAAGCAGACTTGACCCAGTTGGTGATGACTTTGGCCAGAATTTTATAATCCACGTTCAATAGTGAAATTGGTCGCCAATTTCAAATTTCTTCCCTTTCCCTCTTCTGCTTGTAGATGAGGGTAAGGATGCCTTTCGTCATGGATTCTGACATCCTGCCTTCCAGAAGCATACTCTCGTACACTTTCAGGAGGTCCGGGCCTGTCAAGTCCCACATCACCGAGTAAAACTCAGTCGGTAAGCCGTCACTTCCGGGGTATTTACCCTTTTGAAATGACTCGACGGTCTTTGTCAGCTCGTCCAGAGATACTGGTCTGTCCAGGTTGTCCCGCTCGCCGTTGTCTAAGACCTTCATGATAGACGACAGGAAAGACTGGGAGGCCGTGCTGTCTGTTGGCTTCAGGTCATACAGTCTGGCATAGAAAGATTTGCAGATCCTCAGAATGTCCGACTGCGATGACCTTACTGAGCAGTCTTCTTCCTTCAGGCTGCTGATCACAGAGGTTTCTGTGTACCTTCTGGAAGAAGAAACGCGAGCACTTTTCATCCTGCTCCACGGAGCGGACCCTGGACCAGAAGATGACCTTGGCGGCCTCCAAGGCAAACAGTGAGGCTTGCTGACTCTTCACCTCCTGGAGATCCTCCCTGACATCAATTGGAGCAGCTCCTGCATGCTTTGCTGGAGTCAGGACATTTCCCCCTGTCTCTCCCTGGCCTTCTGAACCCCTTTGCGAATGAAGAACCTTTTGATGTTGTCTTTGATGGTTTCCCACCAGAGTGATAGAGACTCAAAGAAGGGTTTGATGGTCCTCCAACCATGGTGAACCCTCCTGAGTTCCTTGAGGTTCTCTGGGGTCAACAGTTCTACATTCAGCTTCCAGGACCCCCTGCCCACTTTCTGGTTTCCCTCCAGCTGACAGTTGGCCAGCAAGAGGCAGTGGTCAGAAAAGAACACCGGCTTGATGTCGGTGGGCCTGACCGTGGCGGTGCGGGCTCGTTGGGCCGAAGGGCCTGTTTCCCGTGCTGGGTTGTTCTTTGTTCTTTTCTTTATTGGAGTTCTATGAGGATGTGTCTCGGGCGGTGGATAGAGGAGAGCCGGTGGATGTGGTCTTTCTTGATTTTCAGAAGGCGTTTGACAAGGTACCTCAAGAGGTTATTGCAGAAGGTAAGGGGACATGGAGTTGGGGGTAGGGTGTTAGCGTGGATAGAGGCTTGGTTGTCAAATAGGAGGCAGAGAGTGGGGGTTAATGGGTGCTATTCGGATTGGCGGTTGGTGACTAGTGGAGTGCCCCAGGGGTCGGTGCTGGGGCCTCAGCTATTTACCATTTATATAGATGATCTGGAGGAGGGAACCGAGTGTATGGTGTCGAAATTTGCTGATGACACCAAGATTGGGGGGAATGGCAAATTGCGCGGAGAGGGTGGAGAGTCTGCAGAAGGACCTAGATAGGCTGGGCGAATGGGCCAGGAACTGGCAAATGGAATTTAATGTTGGCAAGTGCGAGGTGGTCCACTTTGGTAGGAATAATGGTAGGAAGGACTATTACTTACATGGCAAAAAACTGCAGCAGGTGACGGTGCAGAGGGACCTCGGGGTCCTTGTGCATGAGTCGCAAAAACCCAGCTTGCAGGTGCAGCAGGTGGTCAGGAAGGCGAGTGGGATGCTGGCCTTCATAGCGAGGGGGATTGAATATAAAAGTAGGGAGGTCTTGCTGCAGCTGTATAGGGCATTGGTGAGGCCGCAGCTGGAGTACTGTGTGCAGTTTTGGTCACCGCACTTACGCAAGGATATTTTGGCCTTGGAGGGAGTGCAGAGGAGGTTTACTAGGCTGATGCCGGAGTTGAGGGGGTTGAGCTGTGAGGAGAGGCTGAATAAACTAGGCTTGTACTCGTTAGAATTTAGAAGAATGAGGGGAGATCTCATTGAGACGTATAAGATGATGAATGGGATGGATAGGATAGAGGTGGAGAGACTCTTCCCGCTCAGAAAGGACAGTAGGACTAGGGGGCACAGCCTCAAGATAAAGAGGAGGCGGTTTAGAACGGAGTTGAGGAGGAACTTCTTCACTCAAAGGGTGGTGAATCTCTGGAATTCTCTGCCCGTTGAAGTGGTGGAGGCTGCCTCGCTAAATATTTTTAAGATGCGGGTTGATGGGTTTTTGATAAGCAAGGGGATTAAGGGTTATGGGGAGAGGGCGGGAATGTGGAACTGAGCCACGACAGATCAGCCATGATCTTATTGAATGGCGGGGCAGGCTCGAAGGGCTAGATAGCGTACTCCTGCTCCTATTTCTTATGTTAAACATAAAGTCGATCCTGGAGCGGACAGACCTGTCAGGCCGCGACCATGTGTACCTGCGCTGCCCTCCGTCTGCTGGGTTGCTAAAGACGTCGAGCAGCTTGGCATCTTTGACCGTCTCCAGCAGGGCTCTGGACGTAGCGTCCAATTTGTTTTCAGCCCTGCTGTATTGGTCGGCCTTGTTGATGATGCAACTGAAATCCCCACCCAGAATGACCGGCCTGGAGGTGGTGAGCAGCAATGGCAGCTGCTCAAAAACCGTCAGCTGCTCGGTTTTGACAGCAGGGGCATACACATTAATCAACCTGAGAGTGCAGTTTTTGTACGTGACGTCTGCTACGAGGAGGCGACCCCCCCACCACCTCCCTATCTTCGGACATGGTAAAGCCACCACCCTGCAGCAGGATGTCTAGGTCCGAGGAACAGCAGTCGTTCCCACCTGACCAGATGGACGGTCCGTGGGACCACACACTCGACCAATGCCTGTAGCTGCTGGAGGTGAGGTATCCCACACTCCTGCCGGAACAGCAGGTTGGCCTTGACACTGGCCAGGTAGGATAATGTGGCTGCACATCTCAACCCGTCTTTAACACCGCATACGTTAACAGAGGCAAACTTTAAAGACATTTTTAAAGTAGAAAAGATTTGTCAGTTCTTACATCTCCTTCAGTTAGCATGCACCAGATGCCGCATTCCTGTGGTGCCGGCGAAATTCTGCAGGGCTGATGTAGCAGTCTGACCCTTCAGTTCCCTGCCGGCGAGCGGGTGACATCGATGTCATGTGGCTGTCGGCTGGTGCCGGGGTTGCTGGCCGATCTTCGTACTGGATGGTGTCAGTGTCCTTGTTCGTGCTCTGCAGGGTCAGGATCGCCACGGCCGCACTCTTGACGCACTTTGGTCTGCCCGAAACTTGCTGATCTTCCAGCTGAAAGAACTGTCCTTGACCGAGTATTGCAGACTGGCGCATTCCAAGGTCCAGGACTATGTACTGAGGGACGCGCTGAAGCTTGGGGCAGCCGCCGCAAAGGCACAATGGGGAAAGGCCACACTATAAGGCCTTTTAACGGAGGCAGACCAAGGGCCCGGGAACTGCAGAATACCCCCGACCTGCGTAACTGTGTGCCAATCTGAGCAATAACGGCACACAGTAATTTATTGAGGCATGTATATGGCTTTAAGTATTGAAATGTAATGACTGTAATTTGTATAAATCTAAAAATGTTTTGATTCTGCACTGTTTGCAACTGAAAACCATGTAGATTTGCAATAGTTAATTTGGGATTTTTATGAATGAAGTATATTTTTGGAACAATTTCTATAAAGGCACGATGATCACTAGTTAGGCACTTCCACTATAGATTTAGCTTCCCAAGTCATAAAGCCACATCCTCACCAACTGCATCTTGCTTACATATGCATTACCCAAGAGACAACCTTTAAGAACTAGTAACTAGTGAGGCAAAAAGCTACCCCTGCTAAGAGAACTGAAATTAATGAGCAAGAGACCCAGGAATGGGGGAACAGAGTGACAAACATCTGCTGACTGAGGAGCCGAGAAATTGACTCCAGATCTCCAGGCTTCAAAATCAGCCATTATTGAGAAGCATTGATAGTGTGATGGTTTCCATGTACAAGTTTGAGTGATAGACAAAGGAGAGGAGTCTAATAGCCACATCTGCACATAACAAAGCAATGTCTTCTTTAATTCCATTCTAATCTAGCCTCTTCCATATCATTCTTTTCCTCACTGCATAGAATTCTCAGTGGGATATACATGGCCACATGCAAAGCAGGACTTTGAGCAAGGCTGGATGTTAAATATAATTTGGTCACCTTTAGTGATGGATGTTATAGCCAAAAAGCTAAACAACCAATTTAAACAAAAGAATTTGCCACTGCTAACAAACTGCATTTAGACAGACATTGGGTGAACTGGGATAAAGGCATTAGCAACAGCCCCCTCGATTCCATTCACATGAGATGAGTCTGGCTTGAGCTGGGGGATAATTGAAGCAAAGTTTTATAACAGCACATTTGATGAGGTTGCCTCCAAGAATTCACACTTTACTGCATTCACCACTACGCCACTTCTTGGGATACAGTTTAATGAATCTTGGAAATATTCCACTACTTCACACATGACCATTTCTTATATCTGAACCTACAAGAATAACAGTATGAATTGGATAGTGGCTTTAAAGTAGTATTAACATCTGAAGATGCTTTGCAGGATCATTTTCAAATAAAATAATTCATTAAAGGTGATCAAAAACCTGGGTTAAGAGGTAGGTTTAAGGAATCGTCTTCAAGGAGGGAGAGGTAGAAGTTTGAGAGGGCTGGGGACACAATTCCACCAATGATGGGGCAATTAAAATTGGGAATATCTGAGAGTCCTAGAGAGTGCAGAGATTGGAGAGTTGGAGAAAGTTGCAGACAGGGAAGGCGGAGGCCATGGTAAGATTTTGATACAAGAATGAGACTTTTAGAGCCAGTGATTGAATGTAGGCTAATTTTGTCATAGTAGCTTGATTGACTTCCACACAAAATTGAGTGCCTTATGGAATAGGAATGAGAAGGGCAAAATCTAATTAGGTTTTCCCCTTCCAAATTCTGTACTGCTGAAAGTAATTGTAGCTCCCAACAGCTGCCCCATCACAAAAAAAGTTAATCCAGCACACAAAAGGCTTCATAAAAGCTTAATTTAATTATTGTGTTTTGACTAATTGCTTTCATCTTTTACTATACTGCAGGAGTAATGGAAGCTCTTGAAATAATTGAAAGGAAGCACAATTGTCCTTTTTGAGAGCCACCCACGTTTAATTGAGCATGGCAAGCACACTCATTACTCAATATTCAAAACTAATTTTAGCAAGTGCATGGCAATAAATAGTTTGAAACAAGTGATCTCTGCTGTATGGATTCCAACTTGCACCAAATCTTGTTACTCATCATCTCACAGCAGGTTTCATCTTTTAAATTCTCATCTTCCTGTTCAAATCCCTTCAGAGCCTTTCCATAAAATCATAAGAAATAGGATCAGGAGTAGGCCTTGTTTCCCTTGAACCTGTTCTGCAATTCAATATGATTGTGGCTGATCCAACACACTCATGTTCCTGCTCTTTCTCCGTAATCCTCGACTCCCTTACTGATCAAAACTTATCTATCTCAGCCTTAAATAATACTAATTGCCCTTGAAAAGGTAGAGATGAACTTTTTTGAATTGAAGTGGTCCATCTGATGTAGGTACATCCACAATGCTGTTGGGGAAGGTGTTTGAGAATTTTGATCCAGCAACAATGAAGGAATGGTGATCCGATTTCAAGTCAGAATGGTCTTGGAGCAGAACCTGGATGCGATGGTCTTCCATGTATCTGCTGCCCTTGCTTTTCTAGGTGGAAAGATTGCAGGTTTGGAAGATGCTGTCGAAGGAGACTTAGCAAGCTGCTACAGTGCATCTTGTATACAGCTTCCACTGTATACCAATGGTGGAGTGAATGTTTATTATAGTGGAAAGGTGTCAATCAAGTGGGATGCTTTATCCTAAATGTTGTTAAACTGTTGATACTCATCTAGGCAAGGAGGAATATTCCATTACATTCTTAATTTGTAGGTGATGAACAGGCTGTGGGGAGTCAGGAGGTGAGTTACTTGCCACAGAATTCTCAGCCTCTGATCTGCTCTTGCAGCAATAGTATTTATATGCCTGGTGCAGTAAAGTTTCAGGTCAATGGTAGGTCCACTGTATGATGATCACAAGGCATTCAGCAGTGGTAATGCTGTTGAATGTCAAGGAGAGATTTACCTTTGCTGGAGATGGTCATTGCCTCGCACCTGTGTGCCTTCCACCAATCTGCCCACGCCTGAGTATTATCCAAGTCTTACTGCATGCAGCTACAGACCACATCATTATCGGAAGGGCTGCAAAAGGGACTGAAAATAGTGCAATCATCAGTGAACATCATTTCTGGTCTTATGTGGAAGGAAAATTATTAGTGAAGCAGTGGAAGGTGGTTGGGCCTAGGAGGATGCTCTGCAGAATTGTCCTGGGGTAGGATGATTGACTTACATGTGCTAGATATGATTTCAGTCAATGGATGGTTTCCTGACTCCCACTGAGACAGATCATCTGTAAGGCTCTTCTGGCTGAAGATGGTTGCAAACTCATCAGCCTTGTATTTTGCATCGAGGTGGTGGACTCTGCCAGTCAGAATGGACCATTCTCCTCCCACTAGTTATTTAATTTTCCAACATTTACAACAGAATGTAGCAGACCGTAGAGGTTTGATGTGATCCATTGGTTGTGGTTCACTTAGCTCTGTCCTTAGCCTAAGTTGGTACCTCATTTTGGGTAAGTTTGGTGCTGCATACTTTCTTACACACCTCAGTGAACTGGGGTTGGCCACTTGCCTGGACAGTAATAGTAGAGTGAAAGATATGACAAGTCATGAGGTTACAGATTGGTGATGGAGTACTCTGCTGCTGCCTCACTGATGCCCAATTTTAAGCTGTTGGATCTGTTCTGAATCTATCACTTTTAGCATGGTGGCATTGCCACACACGATGGAGGGTTTCTTTAGTGTGAAGATGGCTCTTTGCCTCCACAATGACTACGCAGTGGTGACCCCTATCAGTACTGTAATGGACAGATGCATCACTGACAGGGAGATTTATGAGGACAAAGTCAAGTGCGTTGGTTCACTGATCACCTATCACAGGCTCAGTCTCACAGATGTGTCCATCAGAACTCAGTCTGCTCAGTCAGTAGTGGTGCTTTTAGTGATAGATTGAGAAGTATCACCCTTTCTGCACGGATGTCCATGTTGCATTCCCTGACTTGCTAATTGTCAGCTACAATTCAGGATGGTCAGACTGAGTGTTAATTATTCAGGGGCATCAGACTGTTCAGAAGGACAGAGAGGAAAGTAAGGGAGGTGGTGAAGCTCTGATATTAGGGTAGTAGTGAGAGATGATATAGGTTTTATGGAAAAAAAAGGTTAAATCCATTTGAATGGAAATTAGAAATAACAAGGAGAAAAAGCCACTGATAGGTGTAGTCTATAGGACACCAAATAATAACATCACAATGGGGCAGGTAATAAACAAAGAAATAACTGATGCATGTAAAAATAGTAAAGTAATTATTATGGGGGATTTTAGTCTACATGCTGATTGTAGAAACCAGGTTGGTCTAGACAGCCTTGAGGAGTTCATAGAATATACCCGCGATAGTTTCCTTGAACAGTATGTAACGGAACAAAAGAGGGAGGAAGCTATCCTAGATCTGGTCTTGTGTAATTAGACAAGACTAATTAATGATCTTACAGTTAGGGATCCTCTTGGAATGATCAATTACAGTTGAATTTAAAATACAGATGGAGTGTGAGAAGGCAAAGGAGCTTCAACAAAGGAGACTATAAAGGGATGAGAGAGGAGTTGGCTAAGGTAGACTGGGAGCAAAAACTTTATGGTGGGACAATTGAAGAACAGTGGCAGACTTTCAAAATGATTTTTCACAGTGCTCAGTAAATGTATGTACCAATGATAAGGAAGAACTGTAGGAAAGGAGATAATCTAAGAAAATAAAGGGGAAGGTATCAAATTGAAAGAAAGTGCATACAAAGTGGCAAAGATTGAATGGAAACTAGAAGATTGGGAAATCTTTAAAGGTAACAGAAAGCCATGAAAAAAGTTGAAGAAAAGTAAGATGGATTATGAGAGTAAACTAGCTCAGAATATAAAAACAGATAGCAAAAGTTTCTAAAATATATAAAACAAGAAACAGTGGCTAAAATAAGCATTGGTACTGTAGAGGATGAGATGGGGAATGCAGTAGCTGGAAAAGAGGGAATGACCGAGGGATTGAACAGGTATTTTGTATCGGTCTTGACGTGGAAGACACAAATAACATGCCAAAAATTGATGACAAGGCAGCTATGGCAGGTGAGGACCTAGAAACTATTATCACTAAAGAGATAGTGTTGGGCAAGCTAATGGGACTAAAGGTAGACAAGTCTCCTGGCCCTGATGGAATGCATCCCAGGATACTAAAAGAGATGGTGGGGAAATAGCAAATGCACTACTGGTAATTTACCAAAATTCGCTGGATTCTGGAGTGGTTCCCGCAGTTTGGAAAACAGCAAATATGATGCCACTGTTTAAAAGAGGAGGTAGACAAAAGGCGGGTAACTATAGGCCAGTTAGCTTAACTTCTGTTGTAGGGAAAATGCTTGCATCTATCAAGGAAGAAATAGTGAGACATCTGAAGATGCAGCATGGCATCATGAAGGACAGGTCATATTTGACTAATTTGGTAGAATCCTTTGAGGTCATTACATGCGCAGTGGACAACCAGCAACCAATGGATGCAATGTATCTGGGTTTGACAAGGTGCCGTACCAAAGGCTGCTGTATAAGATAAAGGTGTAATGTGTTATGGGTAATGTATTAGCATGGACAGAGGATTGGTTAACTAACAAAGCAAAGAGTGGGGATAAATAGGTGGCAGTCAGTGACTAGTGGTGTGCCTCAGGGATCAGTGTTGGGGCTGCAAACATTTATAATATCTATAGATGATTTGGAGTTGGGGACCAAGTGTAGTGTGTCAAAATTCGCAATGACACTAAGATGAGTGGTAGAGTAAAGTGTGCAGAGAATGTTGAAATTCTGCAAAGGGATACAGATAGTTTAAGTGAGTGGGCAAGGGTCTGGCACATGAAGTACAATGTTGGTAAATGTGAGGTCATCCACTTTGGTAGGAATAACAGCAAAATGGACTATTATTTAAATGGTAAAAAATAGTAGCATGCTGCTGTGCAGAGGGGCCTGGGTGTCCTTGTGCAGGAATTGCAAAAAGTTGGTTTGCAGGTGCAGCAGGCAATTAAGAAGGCAAATGGAATTTTGTCTTTCGTTGCTAGAGGGATGGAATTTAAAAACAGGGAAGTTACGTTGCAGATGTATAAGGTGGTGGTGAGGCTGCGTCTGAAGTGCTGTGTACAGTTTTGGTCTCCTTACTTGAAGAATATACTGGCACTGGAGGGAGTGCAAAGGAGATTCACTAGGTTGATTCCAGAGTTGAGGGTTGGCTTATGAGGAGAGGCTGAGTAGACTAGGACAATACTCATTGTAATTCAGAAGAATGAGGGGAGATCTTATCGAAACATATAAGATAAGGGGATAGATAAGATAGAAGCAGAGAGATTGTTTCTACTGGCAGGTAAAGACAGAACTAGAGGGCATGGCCTCAAAATAAGGGGGAGCAGATTTAGGACTGAGTTGAAGAAGAACTTCTTCACCCAAAGGGTTGTAAGTCTGGAATTTCCTGCCCAGTGAACAGTTAAGGCTATCTCATTGAATATTTTTAGGACAAGGATAGATAAATTTTTGAACAGAAAAGGATTTAAGGCTTATGGTGAGAGGGTGGGTAAATGGAGCTGAGTACACGAAAAGATCAACCACGATCTTATTGAATGGCGGAATCCTGACCATTGAGCCTGAGATTTTGGATCTGAAAACGAACCCGCATAACACAATTGATTAGTTCAGGCTGTAAAAGCTGAAGGTACGCAGCATGGGTTGTGGGAGCACGAGGTTAAAGAGCAGTAGTTGCTTGATGAAACTGGGAGTTGGGCCTGAGAGAAACCAAGTGTTGCTGGTGGGACCTGGGGTTCAGAGAAACCCGAGGGTAGCAGCAGTTTTTAACTCAGTGTAGCCAGGGGACAATGTCAGTAAAGGAGAAGAGATGTCTGCTCAGTGCCTGTAGGGAATGGTAGTTGTCTGCTTTGTGAAACTGGCAGCAATTTTCTGCTCAGAGCAGCTAGAGAGCCAGGATCGTGCCTGTGATTAGTTGCTGGCATGCAGCCTTGTTAATCCAGTGGGTCACAGCCCCAGATTAAGACATTGAGTGGCTGGGCAGTGAAAAATCATTGGGACAGCCAGAGTTGGAGCTGCTGTTAAGTGAAGTCAGTGTTTATATCCTCAATGAAGATGATCTGAAATCCCTCATGAGAAAAGTCAAAGACAGAGCTGAAAGAATTTTTGTGATTCGCAGTGACATCTGGGTGGGTTGTTGAGAAATTGATGGGATCCATCTTTGTTGTGACTGCCATTTGCAGTTTGTGTTTGACCAGTTTACCTGATAATTTATTTTTACCTCATCTTAATTCTTGATGTTAATAATAAGATAAATTAGATTTTAAGGTAAGTATATTGACTTTGCTTGTTGATTGTTGTGTGGTAAAATTTCTTCTGTTTACATAAGAACATAAGAAATAGGAGCAGGAGTAGGCCATCTAGCCCTTCGAGCCTGCCCCGCCATTCAATAAGATCATGGCTGATCTGTCGCTGCTCAGTTCCACTTTCCCGCTTTCTTCCCATAACCCTTAATCCCCTCTCTTATCAAAAACCCATCAACCCGCGTCTTAAAAATATTTAGCGAGGCAGCCTCCACCACTTCAACGGGCAGAGAATTCCAGAGATTCACCACCCTTTGAGTGAAGAAGTTCCTCCTCAACTCCGTTCTAAACCGCCCCCCTTTTATCTTGAGGCTGTGCCCCCTAGTCCTACTGTCTTTTTTGAGCGGGAAGAGTCTCTCCACCTCTATCCTATCCATCCCATTCATCATCTTATACGTCTCAATGAGATCTCCCCTCATTCTTCTAAACTCTAACGAGTACAGGCCCAGTTTATTCAGCCTCTCCTCATAGCTCAACCCCCTCAACTCCGGTATCAGCCTAGTAAACCTCCTCTGCACTCCCTCCAAGGCCAAAATATCTTTGTGCAGGTGCAGTGCCCAAAACTGCACACAGTACTCCAGCTGCAGCCTCGCCAATGCCCTATACAGCTGCAGCAAGATCTCCCTACTTTTATATTCAATCCCCCTCGCTATGAAGGCCAGCATCCCATTCGCCTTCCTGACCACCTGCTGCACCTGCAAGCTGGGTTTTTGCAACTCATGCACAAGGACCCCGAGGTCCCTCTGCACCGTTGCCTGCTGCAGTTTTTCACCCCGTAAGTTTAAAAACTGTGGACTCTTGTAACTATATTCACTTGGTAAGTAACTGGGATTTCAAGTGTCACCTACAACAAGTTACAATATCCTAATTCGATCATAATACCTGGTAATGTGTGATGAGATAGGATTAATGACTTTATAGCAAAGGATACTCCACGTAAAAGTGATCATAACAACATGACAGAATTTCACATTTAGTTTGAAGGTGAGAAACGTGGGTGTGAAACAAGTATCTTAAACTTTAATAAAGGTAACTATGGGAATGAAGACAGATTTGGCAAAGTGGAACAGGAAAACAATTTAAAGGTAGAGAAACATTTGCAGACATTTAAGGCAATATTTCATAATTCTCAACAAAAATTTGTTCCACTGGGGGATTCCAGAAAGATCCTGACAAATAGGAAATAAAAGTCATCCACTTTTGGCCAAGAACCAAAGGAGATTCCCTTGTACTTTCGAATGAACCTTTTTGTAGTAGTACACCACACCTGGAGGTATGAATTAATGCTGATTTGGCAACAGAAGAACTGATTATGGCAGGAAAAAGAGACAGCTTAAACAATTTATATTTGTGTTATGGATATTAGAAACAAAGGTGATCTTACCAAAAAATTCTAAGTGCCGAATGAGCACGAAAACGGGAAAGAATCACGCCCATTTTTGGGCACACTGTCAGACATTATCTAATGTCACTTTGAGAAAAAAGTGATGCAAAGTGTAATTCTCATCAGGAGGAGGAGTGGACGAAGTTGATTCAGGTTGGGAAGCTGGCTGCTAAAGGATGACATTGTGCATGCACCTGATCTCTTAATGCACTATGGGCTGTATTTTACCATGTTGCCCATCATGGAAATCATAGTCGGTGGGACATGGACCATGAAAAGGTCTGTTGACCTAGGGCAGGGCTTTTGGACTTGAGGCACTGCCACCAAGCCCCTCCTCCCAGCCCAACCCTGGCTCCTGACCAGGGATCATCAATCTGGTCCCCGTTGCTAGGGACCATACATGATCCTTGCTAGTTAGGAGCTACACCGGTGAGGCCATTAAGGCATATGATTATGCCCCTGGCTCACTAATAATATGCAAATTTAGATTTAAATATTAAAAGCAGCTTTGCACTGTTCCCAGATGCAAGGCTGACTACACTGACAATTCAGGGCTGGTATGATCGTGAGGCAAGAAACAAGTTAGTAAGATTGCTACCAAGGTTCAAATTTATGTCTGTGTTAAGGAAGGGATAAACAAAGGAGACTGCATTTCTATAGTTCAGTTTAATTTTAAACTTCTGCCTGCATTGTAAAGAAGGGTTTGCAATGTAGAAGCAAACACAAGCTTTAAAAAGCTGTTGTCCAACAACCAGAGGCTCATACTGAAAAACAGAAGCAATTTGAGCTCAGTTGAACCAGGTAATTGAGAAGAAAGCAGCTTTCATAGGCAGGTCAATAAAGGGCCTAAAAATACAAAGTTCCAGAAAGAGGAATCCCAGGCAGACTGAAGTTAAAAGGACCACGGAAAGGAATTTGTGCAAGGTATGTTCACTGAAGTCAAAGAATGAGGCTGAGAGAGGATCCTAGTTAAAGACAGACCTGCATGGTGCAGACATTTCTGAAGTAATCCTAAGGTAGGTGACACTTTCATACAACGTGTGAAGCAATGGTGTTCCATTGGTGTGGCTGGGTACGAGAAATTGTCTGGAAGCTTGAATGCACGTGTTGATCCATAAGATATAGCAGCAGAATTAGGCCAATCTGCCAAGAGTATACTCAAAGAGGAGGGTGAAATCCTGGATGTGGATTCTTGATGAAGGCACCTGAGAGAAAGCCTTTAGTGGGAGAAGATTCCAAAGTGTGTCCTTTGAGAGTGATGATTGGAATCCCTTGTGGAAGTCGGAGTTCCAATGAGACCAGTTAGCTCAGTGTAATAAGCGTCTGGGAGTGGGATTCGATGATAAATGCAGTTGTTGTTTTGGGTAGCATCTTGATCTTAGAGTGTGGTGTATTTGACCACATGTCATCTGTTGGTTTACTTGATGTATTTACTGAGAAAGTTAGAGTATAAGATATATTTTGTAACTTGTAACACTTGCAGATGATAACGTTCCCTTGTGCTTGCTGCCCTTGACCCTCAAGGCAGTTGTTTTGAAGCAGTTATTGATAGAGCCTCAGCAATTTGCTGTGGTGCATTTCATAGATGGTACACTTGCAGCCATTGTTGGAGGACATAAATGATTACTGTTGCAAATGGTATGCCAATCAAACACTGTGCTCTGTTCCAGTTGGTGTCAAGCTTCTTGATTGTTTTCATTGTTGTTCTCGTCAAGTGGCAAAAGTATTCCATCATACCTCTGACTTGTGCCTTGTAGATGAAAGGCTTTGGGAAGTCAAGGGCTGCTGAGTTACTGACCACCAAATACCCAGCCTCTGAACTGTTCTTATAGCACTAATATTTAGGTGGTTGGTCCAGTTAAGCTTTTGGTCAATGGAGCACTCTGTGGTAATGCCACTGAATGTCAAGGTGAGGTGGTTAGATCCTCTCTTCTTGGAGATGGTTGTTCCCTGGCATTGGTATGATGTGGATGTTGTGTGCCACTTACCAGCTCAAGCCAGAATGCTGTTAGGGTCTGCAGGCACACACTGTTTCAGTAACTGAGGAGTTACAAATCAAACTGAATATTGCTTTATCAATGAACATCCCCTCTTCTGATCATGTGACGCAAGGAAGATTATTGATGGAATAGCTGAAGGTTGTTGAGCCCAGGACACTACCATGAGGAACTCCTGAACTAAGATGATTGGCCTGCAACACCCAAACCGTCTTCCTTTGTTATAGGTATTACTCTAGCCAGTGGAGAGCTTCCTGCAATTTCTACTGATTTCAATTTTACTCGAGCTCTTTCATTCCAAATGGTGAAATAGTGCCTTGAAGCCAAGAGCAGTCACTCTGGTGTCACTTCTGGAATTCAGTTGTAATGCAATCAGGAGTCGTGTGATCCTGGCAAAACCCAAATAGCTTGGTTAGGTGTTCAGTGTACTGCTAGAACAATTCTTCTAAGGTTGCCAACTGTGATGTAAAAGTATTCTAAAAGCAAAATGCTGTGTGTGGATGCTGGAAATCTGAAATAAATCAGAAACTGCCCGATAAACTCAGCACCTCTGGATAGAAACAGAGTTCTGAACAAAATGACCCTCCTACATCACATCACAACACTTGTCCCACGCGGTGGCCAACACATACTTATGACTTATTTACTGCCTTCCTATCACCGGAAAGCAAAAAGATTCATCACCCAATTGGAATGCACTGCACTGTCAGAAAACATCCTTTCCCCTTTCTTTTCAGTTTTTTTTATGTCTGTTAAATGTCCCTATATTTCCAGGGTTGCTCACGACAGTTTGCTGGAGATTGATCTTAAATTCCTGGAGGCTCGAGGACAATCCTGGAAAGCTCCGAGCGCTATGCTTCTCGGCATTTTGGCTAAGATCAAGGGTTCGATCAAGTCCAAGGCGGGGTGTGGTGTTTTGGAACTTGTTCACCTCTTGTGAATTGAATTGGACTTTGAATTTGGTTTTGGGAGCAAGCAAGGAATGGATTCGAGTCGTTAAGAGCCACTCTGAGCATTTCCTTTGTAACTTTAAAATTGCATGACATGCAGAGTACAGAACCTTTTGAGGACTTAAGCCCGATCGGGAGCGACCAACTACTAAAAAGGAAATCTAGGTGAAAGTAAGTATGCCATTCAACCGCGCGATTTTTTTCCCCGCCAAAAAAATCCTGGCGGCGTCGCATAGCCAACTTGGTGGCCATTTTTCTAATGTCGCGGAGTTCGTAATCTAATTTTACTCTGAAGAGTCAAAAGGCGCGGACACTAATATCGGGTTTCACTTGAACTATTTGCAAGCTATGCGAAACTTTCTAAATGTGGAGGAGGAAGGTCATTACTCTAAAAACTGCCCAAACTGCGCGCGACTAGATCGAATAAAATAGAGCACTTCGACGATGTTTCACCCATTCAGATCAAATATTCGTCTAATGTATGACATTTTTGAAAGAAAAAGATATATATCTTTTTTAATTATCGAATCTATTTTACCCGAGACGAAGCCTGCCGGTTTGGAGGAAGGTCCCTCGCACCTAACGGTCGCCGCCCCGGCTCGCGCGCTCTCTCTCTCGCGCCCGCTCCCTCCAACGACAGTTGGCGGATTCAAATTGCAGCGGATTTTACAATAAACAACTCCTTATATATCGGGCAAAAGAAGGAGGACAAACTGAGTGATAATTGACAGCTTATCCCACCCGCCGTCAACCATTGACACCGCGGCGCTTGGCCTTTTTTTGTGTGGCCAAGGAAAGACTGAGGATTATAAATTGGGGTCAGTGTTTTCAGGCGAAGCCCATAGAAGGCAGGGTTAAGAATTAGCGGTCGGTGTCAAGAGTTGGGGGTTCTTGTGTTTTTTAAAGTTTGTTTTATTAGTGTAGGCTTATGTTAATGAAGTTACTGTGAAAACCCCCTAGTCGCCACACTCCGGTGCCTGTACGGGTACATTGAGGGAGAATTTAGCATAGCCAACGCAACTAACCAGCGTGTCTTTCAGACTGTGGGAGGAAACTGGAGCACCTGGAAGAAACCCACGCAGACACAGGGAGAATGCGCAAAGTCTGCACCAACAGCGACCGAAGCTGGGAATCGAATCCCACTGCTAACCACTGTGCTACTGTGCTGCCCTGTGTAGGGGTTAGGGGAAACTTTTGGGGTTGAGAAACCCATGGGGATAAGTGATGATGTTTTGGTTGATGTGGCTGGCTTAGGGGTTGGAATATTAGCCATGGGGAAAGGATGTAAGCTACACTAGAATTGGGGAATCGAGCATTACGGTTGAGCTGAGTATTGTGCCTTAGCCCATTGTGATTGAGACTTAGGTTTGGTTAAGGATTAGGGGCTTTGAGTTGAGTTAAGCATGCAGGGGAGGGTAACTTATTTACAGCATTTGGTTTGCGATAAGAGCTAAATTGCCTAAAGATTTGGTTTTAGGATGTTGAAGCTGGGGTAATCATTGAAAGTTGCAATTGGGAATAACAGAGTTAAGGCAACAATTCAGCATGGTTCAAGCTGGGGACCACTGTTAATGTTGTCATTGCGCTCCTGCTTTCTGGGTCCAGGAAGGGTTGCTCAGCTCCTTTGCTACATCAGAGGATTTGATTCTGGGGTAAATATTATAACATGGTTTTCTGAAGTAATGTGGCCACTAAACTCTTTAAATATTTATTATTGATAGTTTTGCAGGTGTCTATGAATTTTGGAGACAGTGTGAAGTTTTAGGAAGATGTTCAGTTGGGTGTCAAAACTATTGTTCCATCAAAATGTAAGTACAAATAACACTGGCCATGTAAAAGACATTTGATCCAAAAAGTCATCAGCTAAGAATTTGTATGTAGTCCCATTTTTAATTTGAGTTGTTCAATTTAAAAGTAATCCAGCAGTCGAGCTTTAGACTTAAACAGGATAACTGCAAAACAACTGTTGGAAGTTACTTAAATGAAAATGATAAAGTTATTATCTAAAAAACAGAATTTTATGATTATTTTGAAAGGACAGACAAAAAAGAAAAGATTGCAGTGTTGCATTGCTGGTTAGAGAGGAAATTCACACAATAATGAGCAAGGATATTAGCTCTGATGATGCTAATATTTATACCTCTTATCATCTTATGTACCTAAATGAGATATCCTTATTCTTCTAAACTTTGAAGAGTATCAATCTAAACTGCTCAATCTCTCTTCATAAGATAAACCCCTCATCTCTGAATCAATTAGTGAACTTCCTATGAATGACAACCTTCCTCAAATAAGGGAACCAAAACTGTACACAGTACACTAGATGTAATCTCACCAATGTCTTGTATAGTTGCAGCAACATTTAAGAACATAAGAAATAGGAGCAGGAGTAGGCCATCTATCCCTTCAAGCCTGCCCCGCCATTCAATAAGATCATGACTGATCTGTCATGTCTCAGTTCCACATTCCTGCCCTCTCCCCATAACCCTTAATCCCCTTGCCTATCAAAAACCTATCAACCCGCATCTTAAATATATTTAGCGAGGCAGCCTCCACCACTTCAACGGGCAGAGAATTCCAGAGATTCACCACCCTTTGAGTGAAGAAGTTCCTCCTCAACTCCGTTCTAAACCGCCCCCCCTTTATCTTGAGGCTGTGCCCTCTAGTCCTACTGTCCCCTCTGAGCGGGAAGAGCCTCTCCACCTCTATCCTATCCATCCCATTCATCATCTTATACGTCTCAATGAGATCTCCCCTCATTCTTCTAAACTCTAACGAGTACAAGCCTAGTTTATTCAGCCTCTCCTCATAGTTCAACCCCCCCAACTCCGGTATCAGCCTAGTAAACCTCCTCTGCACTCCCTCCAAGGCCAAAATATCCTTGTGTAAGTGCGGCGACCAAAACTGCACACAGTACTCCAGCTGCGGCCTTACCAGTGCCCTATACAGCTGCAGCAAGACCTCCCTACTTTTATATTCAATCCCCCTCGCTATGAAGGCCAGCATCCCATTCGCCTTCCTGAACACCTGCTGCACCTGCAGGCTGGGTTTTTGCGACTCATGCACAAGGACCCTGAGGTCCCTCTGCACCGTCGCATGCTGCAGTTTTTCACCATGTAAGTAATAATCCTTCCTACCATTATTCCTACCAAAGTGGACAACCTCACATTTGCCAACATTAAATTCCATTTGTCAGTTCCTGGCCCATTCGCCCAGCCTATCTAGATCCTCCTGCAGACTTTCCACACCTTCCGCACAATTTGCCGTTCCACCAATCTTGGTGTCATCAGCAAATTTCGACACCATACACTCGGTTCCCTCCTCCAGATCATCTATATAAATGGTAAATAGCTGAGGCCCCAGCACCGACCCCGGGGCACTCCACTAGTCACCAACCGCCAATCCGAATAGCACCCATTGACCCCCACTCTCTGCCTCCTATTTGACAGCCAATCCTCTATCCACGCTAACACCCTACCCCCAACTCCATGCCCCTGACCTTCTGTAATAACCTCTTGTGAGGCACCTTATCAAACGCCTTCTGAAAATCAAGAAACACCACATCCGCCGGCTCTCCTCTATCCACCGCCCTAGACACATCCTCATAGAACTCCAATAAATTCGTCAGACACGACTTCCCCTTAACGAAACCATGCTGCGTCTGCTCTATTTCCTTACTGCTATACTCTATTCCTTTGGCTGTAAATGCCAAATTCCCATTTACTTTCTTATTACCTCAATACCAACCATATGCAACTCATTCACAAGAACACCTAGTTCCTTCTGCACCAAGGCACCCCAAAGTCTCTCTCCATTTATGTAAGTTGCCTTTCCATTTTTCTGACCAAAATGCATGACCTCACACTTAACCATCTGTCACATTTTGGTTCACTAACCTGACCTATCTATATCCATTTCTCAATTTCTGATTTCCTCATTACAACTTACTATCCCGCTTATTATTTTAGTGTCATCTGCAAACTTGGCTTTTGTACCTTCTATCCCTGTATGCAAGTCATTAATATAGTTTGTAAATAGTTTGGGCCCAAGAATTGAACCCTGTATCATACCACTCGTTACATCTTGCCAATCAGAAAAATACCCATTTAGCCTGATTCTCTGCCTTCTGCCAGGTAGCCAGTCTTCTATTCAAGCTAATAAATTTCCATTAACCCCATGTAATCTTACCGTGTGGGCGGCACCTTATTGAAGGCCTTTGTGAAATCCAGATGTAATCCATCTATAGAATCCCCATGATCTACTTGGCTTATTATATCTCCAAAAAATTCTAAATAATTAGTCAAGAGCTGAGTTACTCGCCACACGATTCCAAGTCTTTGACCTGCTCTGGTAGTCACAGTATATGGCTAGTCCAGTTCAGTTTCTGGTCAATGTTAATCTCTAGGATGTTGATAGTGGGGAATTCAGCGATGGTAATATTGGATGTCAAGATCCTCTCTTTTTGGAGATAGTCATTGCTTGGGACTTGTGGGGTGGGGAAGTTTCTTGCCACTTGTTAGCCCAAGCCTGGATATTCCAGAACTTTTTGTATTTGGACATGGGCAGCATCAGTATCTGATGAGTTGTGAATGACACTGAACTTTGCGCAATGACCAATGAACATCCTCACTTCTGACCTTATGATGGTAATTGACGAAGCAGCTGAAGATGGTTTGGCCTGAGACACTAGCCTGAGGAACTCCTGCAGTGATGTCCTGGAGCTGAGATGTTTGACCTCCAATCACTGTAGCCATCTTCATTAGTGCCAGGTATGATTCCAACCAACAGAAGGTTTTCCCCTATTCCCGTTTACTCCAGTTTTGCTCGGACTTCTTGATGCCATGCTCAGTCAAATGCTTGATGTCAAGGGCAGCCACTCTTACCACACTTCTGGCCTTCAATGGGAAGAATGTTTGAACCAAGGATGCCATGAGATAAGGAGTTGAGTGACCCTGGCAGAACCAAACCGAGTGTCCACGAGCAGATGATTCCTGAGTGGGTGCCACTTGAAAGCTTTTGATGACCCCTTCCAGAGGATGATTCAGAGTAGACTGATGGGACATTAATTTGACAGGTTCGATTTGTCCTGTTTCTTGTGCACAGGACATACCTGGGCAATTTTCTCCCAACAATGTAGAAAATTGCCCAGGTATGTCCTGTGCACAAGAAACAGGACAAATCGAACCTGTCAAATTACTGTCCCATCAGTCTACTCTGAATCATTCTCTGGATGGGGTCATCAAAAGCTTTCAAGTGGCACCAGTTTTGGCATCTGGAACAGCTTAGCTAGGGGTACAGTTGAAGACTGATATCTGTGATGCTGGGGATCTCCAGAGGTGGCCGAAATGGATCATCTGTTCAGCACTTCTGGCTGAAGATTGCTTTAGCCTTATCTTTTGCACTGATTTGCTGGGCTTCTCCATCATTGAGGATGGGGATATTTGTGGAGCCTCCTCCTCCAGTGAGTTGTTTAATTGCCCACAACCATTTGCGGCTAGATGTAGCAGAATTGCAGAGCTTAGGACTGATTTGTTGGTTGTGGGATTGCTTAGCTCTCTCTATTACTATGCCACTTATGCTGTTTGGCACGCAAGTGATCCTGTTTTGTAGCGCCACCAGATTGATACCTCATTTTTAGGTGAGTCCTGGTGTTGCTCCTGGCATGCCTACCTGCAGCCTTTATTGAACTGGCTTGGTGGTATGATAGAATGGGGTACATGCTGGGCCATGGGGTTGGAGATTGTGGTTAAGTACAATTCTGTTGTTGCTGGTGGTCCACAGTGCCTCATTGGTGCCGAGTTTTGAACTGCTAGATCTGTTCAAAGTCTGTCCTATTTAGCCCAATAGTAATGCCATAACATGATGGAGGGCATCTTCAATGTCAAGACATAACATTGTCTCCACAACGACTGTAGTAATCACTCTCACCGATGCTGTCATCAACAGATCCGTCTGTGGTAGGCAGACTGGTGAGGATGAGGACTTGTTGTTTGCTTCACCAACTGCCACAGTCCCAGTCTAACAGTTTATGTCCTTTAGGATCTGACCAGCTCAGTCTGTGGGTACTACTGACCCACACTTGGGATGTAGAAGTCCCTCATTGAGATTACCACCCTACAGTACTGCTTGCCACCCTCAATGCTTCCTCCAAGTGGAGTCCAACATGGAAGAGTACCGATCCATCAGTTGAGAGGGGAATGGTACGTGATAATATGCAGGAGGTTTCCTTGCCCATGTTTGACCTGGTGCCATGAGATTTCACAGGGTCCAGGGTGGTTGCAGGAATGATGTTCCCAATGATGGAGGAGTTCCACAACTAGAGATCGTAGTCTGAGGATACATTTAGGACTGAGTTAAGTTTAGAGAGTGGTGAGCTATGGATTTCTGTACCACAGAAAGCAGTTGAGGCCAAAATATTGTATGTTTTCAAAGAGTTAGATATAGCTGTTGGGGCTAAAGGGATCAGAGGATATGGTGGAAAATAGGAGGAATGAGTTACTAAGTTTTGATGATCAGCCATGATCCTAACGAATGGTGGAGCAGGCTCAAAGGGCCGAATTGCCAACTCCTGCATCTGCTTTACATGTTTTTACAGATACAATGATGAAAATACAGTCTAAGGAAAAAAGTCTTTAAAAATGAGATTTCAAATCATTTTTTGTCAGGTATTATTGTGGGCCTGTTACTTGAGTTCCAGTTTTTTGGAGTGAAGAAGTTTAGCAACCATGATGGCTATCACAGTCAACTAGTCAATGTTTGTCATTTTCAGATGGACTCGGCAGGTTTTTCGGGAAAGAGAAGTTTTCCTATTCCTTATGAATTCTGTGGTTACAGATTCTCTGGACTCTTGGTAGAACGGCAGCTGATTTTTTAATAGCTTCCTCTTTGTCCTTCCTTGGCCAACAACCCTCTGATGTTTGGAGTCCCTTCCTGTCCCTTGTTCCCTCAGGCATAAAAGGATTTTTCACACATTTTAGAAGATTTAATGGATGTCAGTGGATGAATCTTTGCATTTTTAATGACCATTCATAGCCTGCTCTGGAGTCTGATAAGATTTGAATAAAGGTGCCATATCATCTTCCATTTTGAAAAGTGCTTCTGATCTCAATGTAAAAGGTTGAATACAGAAATGTACCTTTATAATAGTTGTCCTTAAAGTCTGTAATATTATTACATGTTTGTAACAGGCATTGTCAACAGAGGTTCCCAAGAATAACCATTAACCCCTAGCCCAAACAGAGCAGTATTTATCCAACTCTAACATCATTACTTTAACCATCTGCAGAATAGACCCAAAAGAGATGCTGGGACTGTGGTCTGTCAGGAAGGATTGTCTGTGGGAATCCTCAACATTGACTCCAAACCTCGTGAAGTGTCATGTCATTCAGTCAAACATGGACAAGCAACCTTCTGCTTATTGCCAACTACTGCCTTTCCAGAACTGATGAAACAGTAATACTCCATTTTGAATGTGCCTTTTAAGAAGCACTTAGGATTGCTGCAAGAATGTGGTAGAGCAGGAAGGCTCGCGTCCATCAAGATTGACTCAATAGCACCATTAGCTGAACGACATGGCTGCCAGACTATGCTTGTGACAGTTAGTGAGAAAATCAGAACAGGGTAAAAACCTAGATCACTTTGTCTGTCTAAATTACTTAGTAGAAGTGGGCAACATGTAGTCCTTGTGAAGAAGGGACCTTGTTGCCAAGCTTGATGTTGGCCTCTGTTGTGTTGTGTACCATATCACTGTGTTAAATGAAATAGATTATGAAGAAACCTAGCAGCTCAAAAGTTGGATTTCATGAGACCACCAATAACTTCAGTTTGTCATATCCTTTACTCTATTATCATCTTCAAGCCATTATGCCTGTTTCAATAAAGAGTATACACGAGTAAGCCAACAACGTAAGATGTACCTAAAAAATAAGGTGCCAACATGGTGGTGCAGGATTGCATCTGCTAAAAACTTAAAGCAGCCTGTGACAGAGCGAGTGAAGTGACCCCCTCAACCAACAAATTAGATTAAAGTTTTGCTATCCTGCTAAATTAGTTGTGAATGGTGCCAAACAATTTAACACAAAGTGGTGGTGCCAAGAATGCCCCATCCTCAGTCATGGAATAGCCCAGTCATCAGTGCAAAAGATTCGGCTGAAACGCTTCCAACGACTTTTGGTCAGAAGTGTTCAGCCGGTGGATGTGGTCTTTCTTGATTTTCAGAAGGCGTTTGACAAGGTGCCTCACAAGAGGTTATTGCAGAAGGTAAGGGGGCATGGAGTTGGGGGTGGGGTGTTAGCGTGGATAGAGGATTGGTTGTCAAATAGGAGGCAGAGAGTGGGGGTTAATGGGTGCTATTCGGATTGGCGGTTGGTGACTAGTGGAGTGCCCCAGGGGTCGGTGCTGGGGCCTCAGCTATTTACCATTTATATAGATGATCTGGAGGAGGGAACCGAGTGTATGGTGTCGAAATTTGCTGATGACACCAAGGTTGGTGGAACGGCAAATTGCGCGGAGGGTGTGGAGAGTCTGCAGAAGGACCTAGATAGGCTGGGCGAATGGGCCAGGAACTGGCAAATGGAATTTAATGTTGGCAAGTGCAAGGTGGTCCACTTTGGCAGGAATAATGGTAGGAAGGACTATTACTTACGTGGCGAAAAACTGCAGCATGCGACGGTGCAGAGGGACCTCGGGGTCCTTGTGCATGCATCGCAAAAACCCAGCCTGCAGGTGCAGCAGGTGGTCAGGAAGGCGAGTGGGATGCTGGCCTTCATAGCGAGGGGGATTGAATATAAAAGTAGGGAGGTCTTGCTGCAGCTGTATAGGGCATTGGTGAGGCCACAGCTGGAGTACTGTGTGCAGTTTTGGTTGCCGCACTTATGCAAGGATATTTTGGCCTTGGAGGGAGTGCAGAGGAGGTTTACTAGGCTGATGCCGGAGTTGAGGGGGTTGAGCTATGAGGAGAGGCTGAATAAACTAGGCTTGTACCCGTTAGAGTTTAGAAGAATGAGGGGAGATCTCGTTGAGACATAAAAGATGATGAATGGGATGGATGGGATAGAGGTGGAGAGACTCTTCCTGCTCAGAAAGGACAGTAGGACTAGGGGGCACAGCCTCAAGATAAAGGGGGGGTGGTTTAGAACGGAGTTGAGGAGGAACTTCTTCACTCAAAGGGTGGTGAATCTCTGGAATTCTCTGCCTGTTGAAGTGGTGGAGGCTACCTCGCTAAATATTTTTAAGACGCGGGTTGATGGGTTTTTGATAAGCAAGGGGATTAAGGGTTATGGGGAGAGGGCGGGAATGTGGAACTGAGCCATGACAGATCAGCCATGATCTTATTGAATGGCGGGGCAGGCTCGAAGGGCTAGATGGCCTACTCCTGCTCCTATTTCTTATGTTCTTATTATGATCCACCTTGATCTATTCCTGAGGTCCCCAGCATCATAGATGCCAGTGTTCAGGCAATACCGTTCATTTCACCTAGATGTCAAGAAACAGCTAAGCACAATGGACACAGCAAATGATGCAGATCCTGATGCTGAAAGTTTGTAATGATGAACACTATGCTCAGGACCTAGCCACAGCTCTAGCAAGCCTTACTATGATCGCTACAATGTTCACATCTTCCCAACAAGTTGGAAAATTTTCTGTTTATCACATGTCCCCAAATATCAGGAAAAATCCAATTCAGCCAGTTACAAACCATTAGCCTACTCATTGGCAAAGTGATGGAATGTGTTATCAGTGTAATTAGGAACATTTACTCACCTTTTTTTTCATAAAAGGGAGGAGTGCTGGAAGAATAAGGGAGGGGAGAATGAGGTTGGGTTGAAAAGAGAAAGTGGGAATGATGAGTAGAGAAGGATGAGGGAAACCTAAGAAGAGTAGATATTCTGAAAATTAGGCGGATGGGAGAAGGAGGAGTCTGAGGAAGGGACAATGATAGAAGAATAGTGAACAGCAGAGGAGGAGAATGAGATGGGGAAAGGGGACGAATAAAACAAGGAGGAGAAGGGGAAGAAAGGGAGAGGAAGAGGAAAAATTAGAAGAGAGGAGACAGAATGGGCAGAGGAGGGTATAGAATGAGGGGACTAAGTGAAAGGAACATAAGGGGGCAAGAAGTTAAAAAGTGGTTTTCAAATTTTCTCATTTTATGTTGTGCTTATGGTGCCATCTACAAGTGCAATACCCTATGGAATGTACCATCAATCTAGGTTTTCAAATGCATCACTGATTACAACCAAATATATTTTAACAATTTTGTATGTTATTATAGATAAATATCCTTCATTTTTCTGCCTTCTAGCTTTGATATTTTTACTCAATTTATAGGAGGATGTCAGTGACAGCAGCCCACCTATCATTGATGAGCATGGACAAAATGAACTTCATAGGGTAAGATTTGCAGTACCTTATTTTGTTGTAGTTAACTGAATTGTTGATGTGATTTTAATTCCTGTGTGTTATTAGTAAATGGTTTCTATCTTAAGAATTTCAAGTAACAGAATAAGTACTTACTGTGCCTTAAGGATACCACTGTACTGTTTGAATTTCAAATTTTGAGTATTTATACAAACCTAGAATTATGCTACAAGAACTTACAAACATACAAAGAAGGAGCAGGAGTCGGCTACTTGGCCTTGAGCTTGCTCTGCCATTCATAAGACCGAGGCTGATCTGATTGTAACTTCAACTCCACATTGCTGCCTACCCCTTAATCACTCTCTGCCTTAAAAATATTCAGACTTTTTAAAGAAGGGAATTCCAAAAACTCTCAATCTTCTGAGGAAGAATAGTTCTCCTCATCTCTATCTTAAATGGGCAACCAGTTATCTTTGAACAGTAATTCCTAATACTGGATTGTTCCACAAGAGGAAACATCCCCTCCACATCAATCCTGGGATGACCCCTCTGGATGTTAAATGTTTCAATCAAGTCACCTCTTGTTCTTCCAAACTCCAGCAGATATAAGCTTAACTTGTGCAACATTTCTCCCTAAGCCAACCCTTCCATTCCAGATATTAGTCTAGTATGCGTTCTCTGAACTGCTTCCATTGCATTTTGTTACGATCTCAGCTGATGTTACTACTGGATAAATCATAACCCAGGATCGAAGTGAGCTTGATAGATCCTAACTTTGTTAATGTTTTATTGAAAAACATGTCATCGAAAATACCAATGTACTTTTTAACAAAAGAATAAAACATTTATTAAACAAGACAAGATAAAGTATACTACTTCGCCTCAACTATTCCGTTACAGTTCTTAGAAACGTGGGAAGTTGGCCATTCGGCTCATTGTGCCTGCTCCATCATTCAGTGTGATGCTGGCTGATCTTCTATCTCAATGCCATACACTTGCTCCCTCTCCATATCCCTTGATGCCTTACCAGTTTCTTTCTTAAACACATTCAGTGACTTGGCTCCACAACCTCATGGTAGAAAATTCTTCAGGCATACAGATTTGTAAGGATAACACAAGTGTCAAAATTTGTTCTACTTGAAATATTTTCAGTATGTACACAATCCATGGAACACCATAGAACATAGAACATCACAACGCAGTACAGGCCCTTTGGCCCTTGGTGTTGTGCCGACCTGTGAAACCAATCTAAAGCCTATCTAACCTACACTATTCCAATATCATTATCCAAGACCATTTAAATGCCCTTAATGTTGGTGAGTCCATTCCTGTTGCAGGCAGGGCATTCCATGCCCTTACTATTGTTGTTGTTGTTGTTCGTCCATCGTCGTTGATGAGGACCTTGTCACCATTAGTCATTTTGAGACTGGATGCGGTGTGTCCAAAGATGACTGATCAGGCCACTTCAGGCACAGAATGTCGTAGAAACATAGCAAAACTACAGCACAAACAGGCCTTCAGCCCACAAGTTGCACCGAACATGTCCCTACCTACAAGGCATACCTATAATCCAATGTGTCCTGGCACAAATAGGACAGACTTGTGTAGGCACTGTAGTTGTTGCGCTGGTGGCTTTGGACTTGCGCAGCTCGCACTTAAGTTGTGCTTCAGCAATGCGCTTTGCTTCATAAGCTTGACAGCCCTTGTGGATGAGACAGCGCCAGGTAGGGCAGTTTTATGCTAGCGTTTCCCAGGTCAAGCGACTTCAGGGAGATCTTGAGTGTGTCTTTGTAATGTTTCTTCTGCCCTCCATGTGAGCGTCTTCCAGCAGAGAGTTCCCTAAAAAGGAACTGTTTAGGTATTTGCTCGTCTGGCATGCAGATGACATGACCTACCACCGGGTCTGCGCTCTCATTAGCAGTGTGTGGACTGATGGTAGACTTGCTCTAGAGAGAACTTTCAGTGTCCCGTACTTTGTCTTGCCATCTGATGCGTAATATTCTTCAAAGACAAGTCATGTGGAAATGATTGAGCTGTCTTGCATGTCTTTGACACACAGTCCACGTTTCACAGGCTTATAGGAGGGTAGTGAGTACCGCGGCGCCATAGACCTTCAGTTTTGTTGCTGGGCTGATTCCTCGACGTTCCCATACAGTGCAGCGCAATCTACTGAAAGCAGAACTTGCCTTTGCTATCCTGCAGTTAACTTCTGTATCAAAAGTCACTGCTTGGGAGAAGGTGCTGCCAAGATAAGTGAACTGGTCCATTGCCTGTAGTTTCTGCCCTTTGATTGTGATTATGGGTTCTGTGTACAGTGCACGAGGAGCAGGCTGGTGCATGACTTTGGTCTTTTTAATGTCGATGGTGAGTCCAAAGTTGTCACAAGCCATGGAAAATTTGTCCATACTGGCTTGCATCTCTGGCTCTGAGCCAGCATACAGGGCGCAATCATCGGAAAAGAGGAGGTCTCTCAGAACAGTCTCTTTCATTTTGGTAATAGCTTGAAGTCTCCTCAGGTTGAAGAACTTCCCGTCCAGTCTGTACTTGAGGCTGATTCCAGCAATACTGTCCTGGAAGGCGTCATTCAGCATGGCAGTAAACATCATGCTGAACAGTGTGGGTGTGAGCACACAGCCCTGTTTGACACCATTGGTGATTGGGAATGCCTCAGAGGATTGTCTGCCATTCAGTACTCTGGCGATCATGCCATCATGGAACTGGTGTACCATATGAATGTGGGGTGGGGGGAGGCTGGGGGGGGAGAGGGGAGGGGGGCAGGAGGGGGAAGGGGAGGGGGGAGTAAGGGGAGGGGGAGGAGGGGGAGGGGAAGAGTTGGAGATGGGACGAGGCGCAGTGGCTAACTTGTAACTCTGAAGCGCCTAACTGAGCCTTCACGCCTCATCTTGATGTAAGTCTTCTTCCCCTTCACAAGAGATTCAATTTCTTTAGTAAACCACTGTTCCTCGCTTGACCACTTCCTCCCTGCCTGACAGGTACATGCTTATAAAGCATACGCAGTAGCTGTTCCTTGAACAAGCTCCATATTTCAATTGTGCCCATCCCCTGCAGTTTCCTTCCACATCCTATGCATTCTAAATCTCGCCTAATTACATCATAATTTCCTTTCCCCCAGCTATGTCTTGCCCTGCGATGTATACCTATTCCTTTCCATCGCTAATGTAAGTGTTACTGAATTGTGGTCACTATCACCAAAGTGTTCACCTACCTTCAAATCTAATACCTGGCCTGGTTCATTACCCTGTACCAAATTCAATATGGCCTTGCCTCTTGTTGGCCTATCTACTTACTGTGTCAGGAAACCCTCCTGCACACATTGGATAAAAACTGACCCAAGTGGCAGAGGCCACCCATAACAACTTCTATGGATTTCCACCAATGCTTGTCAAACTGTGAGCCAACTAGTCTCATTGGAACTCTGTCTTTCACACGAGTTTCCAATCTCCACTCTTGAAGAACGCACCTTGGAATCTTCAATCAAAGACATTTTCTCTTGGATGTCTTTCCGAAGGATCCACCTTCAGGGTTTCTCTTGGAATATAAACTGCCTGATTTAGATTATAATTGCCTGTTCAGTCAGGGAGCCTCACCTGTATATAAATATTCCAGTCCTTTTGGAAGCAAGGATCCATTCGTCAGGAACTTAAAGATGCTCCCATCATACACCTCTACAAGAAGAAGGGCAATTGGCAAGTATACGACAACCACCGAGGAATCCCGCTGCTCTCCATCGCAGGAAAAACCCACGCAAGAGTCCTGCCAAATCGTCTGGTCACTCATCTGGAGCTGGGCTTGCTTCCAGAGTCACAGTGTGGCTTCTGCAAAGGTCGTGGAACTACTGACATAATTTTTGGTGCACGCCAACTTCAGGAGAAGTGTCAGGAGCAGAATCATGAGCTCTGCATAACCTTTGTTGACCTCGCAAAAGCCTTCGACACCATCAGCCGACAAGGCCTGTGGAGGATCTTGTCAAAGTTTGGCTGCCCCCCCCAAATTCATTCAGATGGTACTCCAGTTCCATGATGGCATGGTGGCCAGAGTACTAGAAGGTGGAGAATCCTCTGAGGCATTCCCAATCACCAATGGTGTCAAGCAGGGCTGAGTGCTTGCACACGCACTGTTCAGCATGATGTTTACTGCCATGCTGAATGACACCTTCCAGGATAGTACAGATTCCAGCTGTACTGGAATCAGCCTCAAGTACAGAGTGGATGGGAAGCTCTTCAACCTGAGGAGACTTCAAGCTATTACCAAAGTGAAGGAGACTGTTCTGAGAGATTTCCTTTTTGCCGATGACTGCGCCCTGTATGCTGGCTCAGAGCCAGAGATGCAAGTCAGTATGGACAAATCTTCCACAGCTTGTGACAACTTTGGACTCACCATCCACATTAAAAAGACTGATGTCATGCACCTGCTCCTCTTGCACCATACACAGAACCCATAATCACAATCAAAGGGCATAAACTACAGGCAGTGGACCAGTTCACTTATCTTGGCAGCACCCTCTCCCAAGCAGTGACTATTGATACAGAAGTTAACTGCAGAATAGCAAAGGCAAGTTCTGCTTTCGGTAGATTGCGCTGCACTGTATGGGAACACCGAGGAATCAGCCCAGCAACAAAACTGAAGGCCTATGGCGCCATGGTACTCACTACCCTCCTATAAGCCTGTGAAACATGGACTGTGTGTCAAAGGCATGCAAGACAGCTCAATCATTTCCACATGACTTGTCTTCGCAGAATATTACGCATCAGATGGCAAGACAAAGTACGGGACAGTGAAAGTTCTCTCTAGAGCAAGTCTACCATCAGTCCACACACTGCTGATGAGAGCGCAGACACGGTGGGCAGGTCATGTCATCCGTATGTCAGACGAGCGCATACCCAAGCCACTCCTTTTTTGGGGAACTCTCTGCTGGAAAACTCTCGCATGGAGGGCAGAAGAAACATTACAAAGACACACTCAAGGCTTCCCTGAAGTTGCTTGACATAGACATGACCACCTGGGAAACACTAGCACAAAACCGCCCTACCTGGTGCTGCCTCATCCACAAAGGCTGTCAAGCTCAAGAAGTAAGATGTATTGCTGAAGCACAACTTAGCGCAAGCTGCGCAAGTCCAGAGTCACCACCGCAACAACTACATTGTCTATACAAGTCTGTCCAGTATGTGCCAGGACATTCTGTGCCTGAATTGGCCTGATCAGCCATCTTTGGACACACCACAACCAGCCTCAAAATGACTAGTGGTGTTGAGGTCCTCATGGATGGTGATGGACGAACAACAACAAGACATATCATTTCTATATGTGACTCATTACCACTTGCAACACAAGAATTCTTGTGTCTTGCAACACAAGAATCTTTGTCATTTAATCTCTACTGCCTTCTTAGATGGATCTTCTCTTTTTTCCCTTCCCACCCCCTCCTATTCATTTGCTTACACTTGTAACTTTTCCCTGTCTTGAACCATTTGCTCTATTTCTCTCCCCACAGAGGCTGGCAGACCTGCTGATTATTTCCAACAAATTTTGTTTTTTTAAGTTTTTTTTATAAAATTCCTTGTCTGGGGGGATATTATCTGCCAAGATCCAAGTTGGAAATTGGGGCAGAGAAATCAGTTTGTTCAGCAAGCTATCTATCATGTTTAATTTTGGAAAGAATGTCCTTGCTGGTTTTCCTATCTGAATTTCCAATTTATGGCAACAGTGGAGAAAGCTCCTTTCTGGGAGTGCAAATTTGTATGTGAATTATGATTCTGGTCAGAAAAGTTGTCACTTAATTAAATATCATCTGTATATGACTGGGATGGAATTATTTTGTATTCTAGCAGTGTGTTCACACCAATTAGATATGTGTGTAAATTTATACAGTACAAGATATTAACGAAAACAACTGTAGAAACATTTTTCATTCTCATTATTGATCAGAATGGCATGAACAATGACAGAATGTAGCCCTTTATAATATGCAGTTCGCAAACAGAATTTCAATGTTAAGCATGCTGCTCCAGAGAAGTTAATTTACATATGTATGTGTCATTATAGAATACTGGTAAATATTGCTGATTGTTTTTGGATGTTGCATGCACAACAGAAGTTTAGAATTTACAGTTGAGTCTAAATTACTGATGTGGGCGAACATTTCTTGTCCATCCTTAATTGCCATCGAACTGAGTAGCTTGCTAAGCCATTTTAGAAGGCAGTTAAGGATCAACTACGTTACTGAGAATCACATGTAGGCCAGACCAGGCAAGGGAGGTAGACTTCCTTACTTAAAGAGTATCAATGAACCAGAAGAGCTTTTATGACAATGATAGTTTCAATTCAATACTAGCTTCAATTCCAGATTTTATTATTTGAATTTGAACTCCACCAGCTGTCACAGAGGGATTTGAATCCATGTGCCTCAAGCATTAGCCTACACTTCTAGGTTACTATTCTTGTAACTTTATGACTACGCCGTCATCTGCCCAGTGTTATGAATTTTGTAAGAATTAAGCAGATTGAAATTGGTGTAATAATAACATTTTGGAAAGGATGGGAAACTATGAACTTTTTAAATATAAAATTGACTTCAGCTTGATATTGTGCCATTGCATTTAAAATTTGTTTAATTAGTGTTTACTTTCAGGCTGCCTGTTTTGGCAGAGATGAGTTGGCATCTTTGCTGGCCACAAACAAATTTGACATCAACCAGGGTGACCAGCAAGGAAGGACTCCTCTCCACGTTGCTGCTGCAGTGGATAATTTGGAGGGTGTTGAGTTGTTATTGAAGGAAGGAGGTAATCCAAAAAAAGTTAACATGCTTGTTGATGTAATTTATGTTACAAAATATTTTCTTCTGTTCTTTGAACTTCCAATTTTAGGCAAAATTTTCTGTTCAAATCAAATGATGTGAACGAAATAGGAAGGGAGATGTCTCCATTAACAGTAGCACTCTAAGCATCAGGCACTGAGAATGGTCTGTGCTAGTCACAACATTGTGCTTTTACCCCAGTTTCACAAAGGCATTCTTTACTCATGGACTTTATCTGCACCAGTCACCTTACTTTCCCAAACCCCATGTTTTTAGTCAGAGGGAAGAGGGATGCAGACTGTACTGTGCTATTATGCTACATGGTTTAGAACTCTTACAATCCACCTGATTGAAAAGTATAAGCGTACAGTTGAGAATGTTCTTGAAAAGTAACCTACTAATTCACTTCAAAGTGTGAATTTACAGCAGTTTCAACATGCATAGAAAACAGCTAGTTTAAATATAGCCTCCTATTAGCAAGACTTGGTTGGAATTTTTCCATTTCCAGGACTTATTGCAATGCTGGGAAGAAAAGCAACTGGCCTGGTTGGGGTACCTGGAAGAGCACTCAGAACCTGTACAGATCAGCTGGCGGGGGTATTCACAGACATTTTCAACCTCTCTTATACCAATCTGAGGTCCCTATCTGCTTCAAGTAGATGACCATCATCCCAATATGAAAGAAAAGTCAAGCAGCGTGCCTTAACGATTATCGTCCCGTGGCTCTGACATCCACCATTATGAAGTGCATCCAAAGGTTAGCCATGGCACGAATCAATTCCAGCCTCCCGGAATGCCTGGATCCACTACCACTGAAACAGGCCCACAGTAGATGCCATCACCCCTAGCCCTGCACTCAACCCTGGAACACTTAAATAACAAAGACACCTATGTCAGACCCCTATTTATTGACTACAGCTTAGCCATATTCCTATGAAACGTGTCTTCAAAATCCGTGGCCTGGGCCCCAGCTCCTCCCTCTGTGACTGGATACTGAACTTCCTAATGCACAGACCACAGTTAGTAAGGATAGACAACAAAACCTCCTCCACAATCATCCTCAGCATCGGTGCTCCACTACTATACTCCTTATACACCGATGACCGGGTGCCAAATTCCCTTCCAACTCGATTTTCAAATTTGCTGACGACACCACCATAGTGGGTCGGATCTCACACACAATGATGAGACACAGTACTGGAATGAGATAGAGAATCTGGTGAACTGGTGCAATGACAATAATCTCTCCCTCAATGTCAACAAAGGAGATTGTCATCCTCTTCAGGAAGCGTGGAGAAGCTGCCCCTGTCTGCATCAACGGGGATGAAGTAGAAATGGTCAAAAGCTTCAAATTTTTAGGTGTCCAGATCACAACTTTAGTCATTATAGTTAGGAAAACCCACTAACATCTCTACTTCCTCAGGGGGTGAAGAAAATTTGGCATGTAAGTGCGACTCTCACCAATGTTTACAGATGCACCATAGAAAGCATTCTTTCTGGTTGTATCACAGTTTGGCATGGCTTCTGCTCTTCCCAAGGCCACAAGAAACTACAAAAGGTTGTGAATGTAGCCCAATCCATCATGCAAACCAGCCTTCCATCCATTGACTTTGTCTACACTTCCTTGGCAAAGCAGCCAGCATAATAAAGGGCCCCACGCACCCCGGACATTCTCTCTTTCACCTTCTTCCCTTGGGGAAAGAGATACAAAAGCCCGAGGTCATGTATCAATTAACTCAAGAGCAACTTCTTCCCTGCTGCCATCAGACTTTTGAATTGACCTACCTCTCACTATGTTGATCTTTTCTCAACACCTTAGCTATGACTGTAACACTACACTCTGCACTCTCTCGTTTCCTTCTCTATGAATGTTATGCTTTGTCTATAGAGCGCACAAGAAACAACATTTTTCACTGCATACTAATCTATGTGACAACAAATCAAATTGAAAGGTGGCTGCTTTCTTGCTGGCTGTTATCGTGGATTTCCCTGCCAGATATCCTCTTCTCCGCTCATTATATGTGCCTGAATGTGATCCATGTTGTATCTCATGTTGCATTGGGCTGCTGTTACCTCATCGGCTCGTACTTCACGGCACCATATTTATGGGTGCCCTAGTTAAAAGGCATCTGTGCACACGTTCACTCTTGATAGCCCAGATTTGTTTGGGCAAACACAGGAATGGTTCCCAAAAGCAATATCCTCTAATCTTTGGGTAAGCATTCTCCAAGGCAGCCTTCAAGACACAACGCAGAATCGCCAAGCAGAAACTGATAGCCAAGTTCCGCACATGGTGTCTTGGGTCCATGTCACACTATCTGTAACCCCCACGATTTGCCTAGGCTTGCAAAATCTCACTAACTGTCCTGGTTTGAAACAATTCACACCTCTTTAACCTGTGCTTAACCCTTGCTCCACTCGCATTGTCTGTACCTGTAAAAATTGATTACCTGTTAAGACTCGCATTCCAACCATTATCTGATAATTGAGTTTGTGTCTATATATGCCCTCTTTGTGAACCCAACTCCCAGTCACCTGGTGAAGGAGCAGCACTCCAAAAGCTCGTGCTACTAAATAAACCTGTTGGACTTTAACCTGGTGTTGTGAGACTTCTTACTGTGCCTACCCTAGTCCAATGCTGGCATCTCCACATCATAAGATAAGAATCCATGGTATTAGGGATAGTATCTTAGCATTGATAGAAGATTGGTCAACTAATAGAAGTTAGAGAGCTGGAATAAAAGCGGCATTTTCTGAATGGCAACCTATAACTAATGGAGTGCCACACGAATCAATGCTGGGAACACAATTATTTGCCATAAATATTAATGACTTGGACAAAGGAAATGTATTGTTGCCAACTTTGTCCACATACTTTGTCCATGTGGCCGCATAATTAGGTAGCGCAGTAAAGAAGATGCATGGCATGTTTGCCTTTATTGGTCGAGGCATTATATATAAGAGGCAGGATGTCATATTGCAGCTTTATAAAACTTTGGTTAGGCTGCACTTAGGGATTGCATTCACTTCTGGTCACCACATTACAGGAAGGATATGTTCTGTAAAGATCTAGACAGGTTAAGTTAGTTGGCAAAAACTTGGTAGATGCAACACAATATAGGAAAATGTGAAGTTATGCATTTGGTAGGAAGGATAAAGGAGCTGAATATTCTTTAAATGGAGAAAGACTGCAGAAAGCTGCACCACAGAGTAATTTGGAGGTCCTCATACGTAAGGCTCAAAATTGGCATGCAAGTTTAGTAGGTAAGGCAAATGGAATGTTGGCCTTCATTTCAAAGGGAATGGAATACAAAAATTGGGAAGTCTTGCTAAAACTGTACAAGGCACTAGACCACACCTGGAATACTGTGAACAGTTTTGGTCCCCTTATCTGAGGAAAGCTTTATGAGCATGAAGGTTCACTAGGTTGATCCTGGGTAAGGAGGGATTTTCTTATGAGGAGAGGTTAAGTAGGTTGGGCCTGTATTCAGTGGAGGCTAGAAGAATGAGAGGCGACCACATTGAGCCATATAGGATTTTTAAGGACCTCTACAGGCTAGATGCTGAGAGATTGTTTCCTCTTGTGAAAGAGTCTAGGATCATAGGGCATAATTTCAGTAAGGGGTTGCCCATTTAAGACTGGGATGAAGAGGGATTTCTTCTTTCAGATGGTAGTGAATCTGAATTATTTTCCACAGAGGGCTGTAGAGGCTGTGTCTTTAAGTGTGTTTGAGGTTGAGATTTTTAATTAGTGAGGGAGTGAAAGGTTCTGAGAATAAGGCTGGAAAGTGGAGTTGAGGATTATCATATTAGATTGATCATGATTTCATTGGAGCAGACTTGTTGGGCTGAATGGCCTACTCCTACATCTTATGGTCTTATGGCTCTAACAATATGGTGGTTGGACATTGCACGTTTGAAACTTGTGTCAGAGAACCATATCATCTGGCTTCATGAGTATATGTTTTGCATTCTGGTTTATTCTCCTGATACTTATGCACTGAAGACTGCTCATTGTGGATCTTAAAGATTTTAATAATGACCTGCATTGGAATCAATATCACTTGGTGCATCTTTCATGGTTTCCAGGTAATGCCTGTCAGTCTTAAGTATGGCTGACGTTTTTGTTAATAGTCAGGGATCATATGGGCTTATGGCAGCCTGCAGCATCGCTTCCCATCAACACATACAGCTATACATTACCCCTACAATCATTCACAGTTCTCTACCTGTCGAGCTGTGGACCAAGATGACACTTGTTGATTGCTCAAATACCTGCTAAAGGGCAAAGACTGAGATATGAGGTTTGTATTAAGGCCACAGATGTAAGACTATTAAATGAAAGACTACGATTCTGTAGCTGATCATCTGACTAGCGTGGCTTGATATAATCCCCCAGCCAGCTGTCTGATGAGCAATCAATGTGATTATCTGACTGTTACAAAGACCATAAGTGTGCCTGGCTTTCATGTAGAAATCTGAGAACTTTTAGAAAGAAAACGCAGAGGCCTCTAGACAAAGGCTGGGTTATGAGTCTTGTCTGATCAGATGACACTGCTGCTAAAGCTCTCTTCTACGCGTGCAAAATTGATCTTGGGTTGTGTCTACAACTGAATGACGGATCACAGTGTCCTAAAGAATGACTTCATGCTCAGGACTCATATGATGATGAAACCAGAAGACTATTCATGCATGAAGGTTTACTTGTGGAGAGATGCCACAGTTTGGTTTCAGATCAGTGAGAACCATTGAGTGCTGAATGTCCTCTTTGAGATAAAACACAAAAATGCTGGAAAATCTCAGCAGATCTGACAGCATCTGTGAAGAGCGATTAGAGCCAACATTTCGAGTCTAGATGACTCTTCGTCAGAGCAGAGAGAAAAGAGAGTCAACAGAGATTTATACTATGAGGGTAGGAAGAGATGGTGGAATTGGACGGAGGGGGGTGGTGGTGCGTAGTGGTGAAAAGGAGAGCGATATAATGAAGAATTAGATTAAATGCAATAAAATAAATGGAAGTAGGGTGGAGGGGAGAGTTCATGCCCTGAAGTGGTTGAACTCAGTGTACATTCTGGAAGGCTGTAAAGTGCCTCATCAGAAGATGAGGTGCTGTTTCTCTAGTTTGCGTTGGTATTCGCTCGAACATTGCAAAAGGCCAAAGACGGATATGTGGGCTGGAGAGCAGGATGGTGTGTTGAAACGGCAAACGACAGGAAGGTCTGGGTCCTGCATGCAGACAGACCAAAGGTGTTCAGCAAAGTTATCTTGGATTGCAATGGGATCTTGATCAATTGGGCCAGTGGGCTGACGAATGGCAGATGGAGTTTAATTTAGAGAAGTGCGAGGTGATACATTTTGGTAGATTGAACCAGGGCAGGGCTTAGTTAATGGTAGAATGCTGGGGAGAGTTACAGAACAAAGAGATTTAGGGGTAGTTCATAACTCCTTGAAAGTGGAGTCACAGGTGGACGGAGTGGTGAAGAAGGCATTCAGCATGCTTGGCTTCGTTGGTCGGAACATTGAATACAGGAGTTGGGAAGTGTTGTTGAAGTTGTACATGACATTGGTAAGGCCACACTTGGAATATTATGTACAGTTCTGGCCATCCTGTTATAGAAAGGATATTATTAAACTAGATAGAGTGCAGAAATGATTTATGAGGATGCTACTGGGACTTGATGGTTTGAATTGTAAGGAAAGGCCGGATAGACTGGGACTTTTTTTCCCTGGAGGGTAGGAGACTTAAGAACATAAGAAATAGGAGCAGGAGTAGGCCATCTAGCCCTTCGAGCCCGCCCCGCCACTCAATAAGATCATGGCTGATCTGTCGTGGCTCAGCTCCACTTTCCCGCCCTCTCCCCATAACCCTTAATCCCCTCTCTTATCAAAAACCCATCAACCCACGTCTTAAAAATATTTAGCAAGGCAGCCTCCACCACTTCAACGGGCAGAGAATTCCAGAGATTCACCACCCTTTGAGTGAAGAAGTTCCTCCTCAACTCCGTTCTAAACCGCCCCCCCTTTATCTTGAGGCTGTGCCCCCTAGGGTGATTTAGTAGAGGTCTATAAAATAATGAGGAGTATAGATCAGTTAGATAGTCAATATCTTTCCCTAAAGGTAGGGGAATCTAAAAACAGAGGGCATAGGTTTAAGGGGAGAGATACTAAAGTGTCCAGAGGGGCAATTTTTTCCCACAGAGGGTGGTGAGTGTCCGGAACAAGCTGCCAGAGGTAGTAGTAGAGGCGGGTACAATTTTGTCTTTTAAAAAGCATGTAGACAGTTACACTGGTAAGATGGCTGTAGAGGGATATGGGCCAAATCCAGGCAATTGGGACTAGCTTCGGAGTTTATAAAAAGGGCGGCATGGACAAGTTGGGTTGAAGGGCCTGTTTCCATGCTGTAAACCTCTAAGACTCTATGGTCACCCAGTCTGTGTTTAGTCTCTCCAGTGTACAGTAGACTGCATTGGGAGCAGTGAATGCAATAGTCCAGATTGAAGGAGGCGCAGCGCATCACCTGAAAGGGGTGTTTAAGACCTTGGACAGTGAGCAAGAGGAGGTAAATGGGTAGGTGTTGTGCATGGAGAGTACGTGTGAAAGAGTAAGTTACTCCTGTACGCTGCTACTCATCATTGTCCTCCTGTCTTATTTTGCAGGCAAGTCTGTCATGCGTAGCCCATGTAATAGCCTTGTCCTCTGGAGCATCAACTTCCTTGCCGTTATTGACCTCCGCCTTCTTGTCATCCCCCTCGGAGAAATACAGCACCTCCATCTCTCCATCTGGCAAGTCATAGAATCCCATAGAGTCCCTACACTGCAGAAGGAGGCCATTCGGGCCATTGAGTCTGCACCGATAACAATTCCACCCAGACACTCTCCACTTAACTCCATGTATTTACCCTTCTAGTCACCCTCATAGTAAGGGGCAATTTAGCATTGGCAATCCACCTAACCTGCGCATCTTTGGACTGTGGGAGGAAATCGGAGCACCCGGAGGAAACCAACACACAGGGAGAACGTGAAAACTCCACACACACTGACCCAAGGTCGGAATTGAACCTGGTTCCACGGCACTTTGAGGCAGCATTGCTAACCACTGTGCCACCATGCCGCCCAGGGTCATCTACCCTTTGTAATACAAGGTTGTGTAGAATGTAGCAAGCCGCATATAAGCCGATAACGGAGACCTTCTGGGGAAGGTACCGAAGAGCGCTCCCTGATGATATCAGTTGTCTGGACCACTCATCAAAGTGCCAGTGATCTGCTCAATCAATGAATTTGTTGCAAAATGAACCACATTATACCTCTCCTTAGAAGGATTCTGAAGCCCCTGAATTAGCCACATCTTTTGCAGTTAGCCTTTGTTACCAATGAGTCAACCCTGGGTGCACTGAAACCCTTTGAAGATTTGTGGCACTTGCAAGTGACTCCGGATGTTAGGGTTGTGTGAACTCCTAGGGTATCTTGCACAAACCTGCTGTTAGAATCCCAGCTGATGTCACTACTGGACACATCAGATCCCAGGGTGAAACCTGGCTTGATAGATCCTATCAAGGATCATGACTGCCATTGAACTTTTAACAAAAGGATAAAACATTTATCAAAAAATATAAGATTAATTATAATGTTACTCCTTCACCCCAACTATACCTTAATAGATACATTCAAATTTGTAAAGATAACATAAGTTGCAAAATATATTTTGTATTTGATCGTTCACAGTAAGTACATAGCCCATGTAAATCAATAGAGGAAATGTAGTTAGAAATCCCACACCCTGAAATCAATTGACAAACATCAACTGAAACAACTTCTGTGGATTCCTCATCAATTCCCCTGAGATACTTGTCTCATTGTGAGCAATGATCTCACTGGGATTCTAACTTGCACAAGAGGGTCTCCAAACTCCACCTTGGAATTCTCCTAAACAATGCTTTCACTTTCATTGCTTTCCATTTCGCTCCTGGGTGTTTGACAACTGAAACCACCTGGTGGATTCCAACTGAAGTTCTATCCCTCATCTTTCGAATCCATCCAGGATTACAGGTGTCATCGGGACATATAATGCTCCTTGAAATGCTGTTCTTGCCGTATCCTGAGACCCACACTCTGTGCAATGCACCACTATATAATAACTCACTTCAGTAGCACCGACACACTATCAAAAAGCTGTCCTTGTCCCTAGTTTCACTTCATTGTTCGCCTCATCAAACGCGTTAGAAAAAATCTTTTCCTTTAAGAAATGCAAACTCCAACAACTCATCGATACCAACGTCCAGGACCTTCCATCTCCTCCCAACCCTCGGACCCCATCCCTCGTAACCTCAGCCCTTGCTGTGTATTCGCAATACTCTCGACTTTCCCCTTTCTGAGGTGAGTGTGCTGTACTCAGCAAAGGACTCAGCTCCGTAATTTACAGCCTCACCAATGAATTTCGAGCTCAACACTGTTGAATTCTTCCACCACCTTTGTCGCTGTGCTCACTTCTTTGGGCAGTAATTCATTATCATTAGTGAGTTCAGCACAGCTGTTTTCCCCTTTCCCGTGCCTTTCAAACTCTCTCACATGACATCAGCCAAGGACATAGATTTAAGGTTAGGGGCATGAAGGCGATTTGATGAAAAACATTTTTACCCAGAAGGTTGTGAGAGTCTAGGAATCTCTGCCTGAAAGAGTGATACAGGTGGAATCCCTCACAATGTTTTAAAGCATTTAGTTGAGCATTTGAAATGCCACAGCATACTATGCTGAAGACCAAGTGCTGCAGAATAGGATCAGAATAGATAGGTGCTTGATGGCCAGTGCATACATGATGGACTTAAGGACATCTTTTAGTGTTGTAAAACTACATGGATGAAACTTCACCGGTTCGTTGTACCAGTTGATTGGCGCGGCAAGTCAATAAGATTGCATGTGGATCCCAGTTTCTGGCCACATGCAGAGTCACTGGCACTTCTGCCAGCAGGATCAGCTTTGCGCCACGATTGGCATGAAGCTAATTAACGACTCCCACGTGTCATTGTCCAGGCTCATATGAACTTACCACCTCACTGGTCCATCAGCAGAGACCTGACCTGATGGCCTCACGGGGCTGATGGGAGGATGATTGGATGCCATTGAAGTCCCTGCATGGTCAGAGGTATGGCTGTGCATTGTCCATTGGGTTAGTGCCAAGGGGGTGGGGTCTGAATGGAGGTGGAGCCTGAGTAGAAGTTGGTGCCAAGACGGTGGGGGGAGGGAGCTCTGGCGGTTTTGGTGGGGGTATGGGAAGAGAGTGGGTGGCAAGGCAGGGGCTCTGCAGGAGAGAGAGGCAAGGGCGGAGCTCTGCAAGGGATGGTATGATTGCTGGGGAGGGGAGGTTATGCAAAGAGGGATGATTAGCAGGCGTGGGGCATGCAAGGGGGGGTGCTAATTGGCACAGGGAGTGACTTGCAGGTGGAGGGAGACTGGCAAAGAAGGGGGGACTTGCAAGCTGGTTTGTGGATGTGGTCATGATGAGGAAATCATTGGCTGCGTCTTGATGCACTGATGCCGGTGACTGGTGATGCCTTGAGTGGGCATTGTACTGCTGCTGATGATGGGGGACTGGGAGATTGGAAGCCTGCACAATGGCTAAATCCAGTGAGCTAAGGCTCTCCCTTCACCTTCTCCTCCTGATCCTCCTCCTCCTCCCTCCCCCCGCTTACTGGTGAGAATCACACTGCTGTCAAAAAAAGTGACAATGTCGTAAGATTGTATTTTCATACTTGCCAATAAAGGGTCTGAAACTCTGTTTTTGTGCTCATTTGGCATTGAGAATTTTTTTTTACAACGTTGCCCTCTGGCTTCCTGAGCTATTTGAAAGTCTGCTGTTTTGGAAAAGTCACATGCCTGCTCCTCCTGCTTGTCTCTGTTTAGGAAAAAGACAACGAAACCCCCTCCTTATATGCAGGATGTTGGTGATCAGATGCAGTGATGCATGGCAAGCTGAGAATGTTGATTATCATGTTTCAGCTTGGGAATATTGCTCACATAGAAATTTGAACCACAGTGAGATTGACAGAAATTGGCAGCACCAACCTTGTTTGTGCTGTATCTGTAGTCTGCAGACACTGCTTTTGAGCTGAAGGTAGGTGGGCAGGATCACCAGTTGAGCACCATCCTCCTCCTCTTACTCCCCCCCTCCTCCACAAAATGTTTCTCCTCCCTGCTGCCTGTGCTCAGTGTCCATGTCATGGTGCAGTCCAAAATGTTGGCAACTATAGACACCGTGTTTGGGAGAAGGTTTTCTGCTCCGAGGCCTTTCAAACCCACACCTCTCCCTTCTGACTGAAAGAATTTGCCAATTCCTCCAATAACACAGTACATGTAATTCATCTAACTCTACAGTAAAAAAAAAGTCAAAGGCACCTCATTTGAAAGTTGGATGGTGGTTCCTTTCAAATTATGAAAGCTAGGGTGGGAGGTGGTCTGGTGTGGGGGGAGGCACGTTCTCAATGCATATTTTAGAGTGGGCATTAACAAGGCCGAAAGGTCCAAAATGGCAATCCGTGAGCTAAATTAGCAATAGGTGCTGAGTGACTGCACGTTATGCTTGCACAGGCTATGCCATCTCCCTTCAAAACATGGCAGTTGGGGTGGCACATACCAGATGTCATCAAAAGTGGACTTCTTGCAATTTCTGCTGCTGTAGCATCAAAGCTGTATTTTACAACCATACATTTTTAAAAATAAATTTTGTGGTAATCTCCAAGCAGAAATCAGATGAATGGAGAGACATAGAAAATAGAAACAGGAGTAGGCCATTCAGCCGTTCGATTTTCTCCGTCATTCATTTTGATCATGACTGATCATCAAATTAAATATCCTGATCCCACTTTCCCCCCATGTCCCTTTAGCCCCAAGAGCTATATCTAATTTCTTCTTGAAATCACACAATATTTTGGCCTCAGCCTTCTGAAAGACGCAGAAGCAAATTTCAGGCAAAGATTGGGGATCTCTGATTAGGGAGATCCACACTACAAAAAAGATTTTAAAAAAAGATGGCAACAAAAAAAAGACAACTCAGGAAAGTGGAAAAAATACACTTGCGTAATTTATGATACATGAGAAGTCCGTGGTACTGTTTATTGCAACTCAAAATTAACTGATGTGAAAATTGCAACCATTTAATATCTGATCACGTGTGTAATCTGTGTAGGGTATACTATATGATTTGAAGCACTCGCGTTAGTAAGTACTTCCACTTCTGGAAATATTGGAAACCTATATATGAAGCTATTTCTCATTGGACTTTCTGGTATATTGCAGCTAAAAGCGACATAAAGACTTCAGGGGATCGGCAGACGCCAATGCATCATGCTGCAAAGCACAATGCAACCAGAACCCTGCAGTATCTGTGCCAAAATGGTGCCAATATTCAAGCCGGCGATTGTAGATTTAGGACACCACTTTTTCTAGCTGTTGAATATGGTAAGTTTTGACTTTTTTTTGGAATAGCCAGTTGACCTTTATCAATCTGCATCATTTATTTGATAGATTCTTTTGGTGAAATTCAAAACAATATGTGCTCAGTCATTTAATCTGATTTCAGTGCTTTAAATGTGATGTTAAATATGGCCCAATTTGCCTGCTCCAAAAGTTCAGGTGAATACTAAAAATTCCGTAATACTATTTAATGCGGACTTGTGTGCAAAATGGTCCCATATTTGCTTATGTGTAAAATAAATTTCAACAGAGTACATTGTAAATGAGAAAAGAAATGAAGAGGTTTCTGAGTAAGAAAAAGTTTATTATTTTGAGGAAAGAATGAGGCTGCAAAAATGTTTACTATTGAATCTGATTTCTTCCCTGAAATTTAAGTATTTATGCAACAGATTTTTTTTTTATTGGCACATTACTTTTCTTGAAAACCTGAGAAGAAAATTGGTGTGATCATTGGAGTTTCTGCATTCAGCCTATTTAAACAATGATAATGTGGTACTTGTTACAAACTATCATATTGTACAAAAATTGCTGGCAACTGAAGGAATTAAAGATATGTAGCATGTTAAAATGGCAGCGTATGAAAAATCTGGATTTACAATATCCCTGAAAACTTTCTGGAGAAATATACTTGTTAGATCTATAGGAAACATGAGAAGAACAGAACATAACCAAAATACTGTGGATTCTGAAAATATGAAATGAAAACCAAAACAAAAATGATAAAAAGATAATTTCTGTGCTCCTAATTCTATGTAGTTGTAAAAGACTAGAGTAGAATCCCAATAATGCAAAAAGAGGCCATTCAGCCAATTGAGCCCGCACCGACTCTCCAACAGAATATCTTATGCAGGAACCCCCATCACCTCTCACATTTACCCCACAAATCACCTTAACCTGGACACTAAGGGCAACTTGGTACAGCCAATTCAACAAACCTGCACATCTTTAGACTTTACATGTTCATGTGTAAAGTTAGACATTTCAACCGTAACTACATCTTAGCTATATGTACTTCAATCGTTTTAAACCACTTTGGGATGCCCTGAGATTGTGAAAGTCACTATATAAATGCATGTTCTTTAGCACCAGGAAGGAAGAGGAAAACTGCTTATTCCGGAGATTCTTGTAATCTGACATTAAATGTAGTTCAGAAACTTTTGAAATAGCACTAATAGTCACGTCTAATTTAACAGTAGTTCCATCTCAAGGTGCCTTGTTTAACATACAGTCAATTTACATGCTCTACCATGCTGATAACCATCTGTGAAGCATGTTGGATTAGGATTAAGAGTTCGTATCTGATCATCAGGCAGCAGAGGAAGCACTGGTTAGAACGCGATGCACACAAGCAGACAGAGAGGATAAAAGCAAATTACTGTGGATGCTGGAATCTGAAACCAAAAGAGAAAATGGTGGAAAATTTCAGCAGGCCTGGGAGCATCTGTAAGGAGAGAAAAGAGATATTTTGAATCCAGATGACCCTTTGTCAAAGCACAGGCACAGTGGCCTCAATTTAGCCACCCTTTTCAGTAATTGAAGTGATTGGGATGGTTTGGGGGGTGGGGGAGGGTTGTTTAAAATATCAGTATCGAGCACCCAGACTCTACTCTTGGCCCTTGAAATTTCAACATACAGAAATTGATGAGGATCCTTCAATAGAAATTAGGAACTTAATTAACATTCCAAAGTTCTAGCTCAAATTGGTGCCAGAAATTAAATGTAACTGGAAGTGAGAGGAGACGCAATCTTAGTGATAAGTCCTCAACATTCCAGTCTTAGAAGATTCTTCAGTTGATTAATTGCTCCCTCATAAATTCTCTGAAGCCTTGTTTATATCAGAATCTATGAGTCTTGTTGACTAAAAATTGTGCATTGTTAGAATAACAATGGTTCAATACATGATGACATGTTAGTGATGGGAAGATCATACACTGGAATGTTCATGCATTGGCCATATGTGATTATAAAGAGAATGTCTTTAACATTAGTATCTTGGAACTATATTTTCTTCAGGCTGCAGTTTCTACTCCTGTGCCAAAGATGACCAGAGAGTCTCTATCTTAATGCTCGGATCTTCGTGCCATTGAGTTGGCTCGATGCATTTTCACTGCCACTTCAAGCTGCCTGACCTCATGTTCTTCCATGAAGCCCAAATGGAGCGAGCTCCAATTAGAAACTTGTTTTTATTTGGTTAGGTGGGGTGAAAGGCACTGGAAGAAGCAATCAACCTGAGCAATATGGATAGCATGCAACTTGAAGGAAGCAGTGACAAAGTTTGGACAGTTAGATCTGCATGCCTTTATATTGGACATATAAGCAGGAAGGACTGTTCGGGGTCAGGAACTAGTGATCCACTAAGAATGTGGCATTCAACTTGCAGAGAAAAATGGCTATGGCAGTAGATACCAACTCTTCAACTCCCAGGAGCTCATTTGTAGGGTGGGAAAAGTGTAATGATTCCATCAAGGCAGCCAATGTAAACTGGCTACTCCTTGACCATTCCTTTTGGACTCTTTATATGGGGACCGCTTAGTTCATTAATCCAGTGATGACAAAGATGGAAGTGGGACCACAGTGAATAGTGGAGGTCCTAGAGAAATTAGCCATGGATTCCTGAGCATACGGTCTCAGATCTCTGAGGTGCTGCTCTTAAACTAATATTCAATTATCATATTCCTATCAATACATGAAGCCAGACCTGAGATAAATGACACAAGGAGTTTAATGCCATTCTCAAGTTCAGTATCCAAATATTAAATGTCATGCATCACTATTTGGAACAGTGATACCGCAATGAACTTCTACACCAGTTGCTCAAAGAGGGGCTTCAGATAAGTCAGTGTATCCTGTTGGATACTTTACCCATTGGCCTACGTAACATCCGGGACCATACAGAACGAATGATGGCAATCACCCTTCAAGACCAAGATCTCCGTAATCTGAATGCATTAGATCTGCTGCTGTTCTGATCAGTGGGCACTTAGATCCATGACCCAGCACAAATGATTTGTCTAGAGTCCTCTTTCATCATGTGAACTTTCTAGCCAATTCCCTCAAATGCCAGTTTATTTGGATGTCAGGATACAGAATCAGGCTGTCCAGTCAAGTGTCACCTTAGGAGTCGGAGGCCTTGAGACTTGAGCTACTCTGTTCCAAAGAGATTTGTGAAAAAATAGCTTGGGCAAGCAGCATTGGTATCCCTGGTCCTGAAGCATCAATGTTCGAACATGACCTCTTCACTGCACAGGACCTTCAACCGATGCTTATGCTAGATACATCGATGACATTTTCTTCCTTTAGACTGATAGGGAACAATCATTAAAACAACTAAATGATGACATCAACAATTTCCATCCCACCATCAGACTCACCATGGACTACTCTCTGGAATCGATTGCATTCTTGGACATACAATCTCCATCAAGCACAGTCACCTCAGCACTACTCTATACTGCAAGCCCAGGGATAACCTCACGATGCTCCAGTTCTCCAGCTTCCACCCTATACACGTTAAAGAAGCCATCCCCTACAGACAAGCCCTCTCTATACACAGTATCTGCTCAAATGAGGAAGATTGCAACAGACACGTCCAGATGCTGAAAGATGCCCTCATAAGAACAGGATATGGCACTCGACTCATCGATCGACAGTTCCGACACGCCACAGTGAAAAACCGCACTGACCTCCTCGGAAGACAAACCCGGGACACGGCAGACAAACAGTCAGAGTACCCTTCGTTGTCCAGTACTTCCCTGGAGCGGAGAAGCTATGACATTTTCTCTGAAGCCTTCAACGTCGCATTGATGAATGTGAACATCTCGCCAAGGCTATCCCTACATCCCCCACCTCTTGCCTTCAAAAAACTGCACAACCTCAAACAGACTATTGTCCACAGTAAAATACCCAGCCTTCAAGAGAACAGTAACCACAACACCACACAACCCTGCCATAGTACATGCTAGATCATCCACATGGATGCCATCATCTCATGTGAGAACAATTTCACCAGGTACATGGTACATACTCTTGCAACTCAGCCAACGTTGTATACCTAACATGCTGCAGGAAAGGATGTCTGGGGCATTGTACATTGGGGAGACCATGCAGACACTACGACAATGGATGAATGAACACTGCTTGACAATCACCAGGCAGGACTGTTTTCTTCCTGTTGGGGAACACTTCAGCAGTCACGAGCATTCAGCCTTTGATCGTTGGGTAAGCATTCTCCAAGGTGGCCTTTATGACACACAACAACACAGAGTCGCTGAGCAGAGACTGATCTCCAAGTTCCGCGCATATGAGGATGGCCTCAACCAAGATCTTGGGTTCATGTCACACTATCTATAACCCCCGTGACTTGCCTGGGCTTGTAAAATCTCACTAAGTATCTCGGCTGGAGACAACACACACCTCTTTAACCCTGTGCTTAACCCTCTCTCCACTCACATTGTCTGTACCTTTAAGACTTGATTACCTGTAAAAACTCAGAATTCCAACCATTACTTTGTAAATTGAGCTTGTGTCTTTAAATGCCCTGTTTGTGAACAGAATTCCCACGTACCTGACGAAGGAGCAGCACTCCGAAAGCTAGTGGCTTTTGCTACCAAATAAATCTGTTGGACTTTAACCCGGCGCTGTGAGACTTCTTACTGTGTTTATCCCAGTCCAACACCGGCATCTCCACATTTGTGTAACAGCAGTGGGTGATCATTAGTAGATAGGGAGGACTTGTTGGGATCTTCCTGGCTTTATAGCGGATTCCCGGTGAATGTCAAGTCTAGCCACTCACTGGAGACGACCTCCCAGTGGCAGGCAAGGCGGCCATTACTGCCACTATCTCCATGCCCCAGTGATGAGGCCATGGGCAGGAAAGACTGCACCTGTACCCCAAATTACTTCATTGAAGGGGTTTCTCCTTCCCTCCGAGTGATCTACTGGCTTTTGCCATAATTATTTTGAAATTTCAAGATGCCTCTTTTTTCAAAACATTTTTTTCATGGGGTGTGAGTTCCATTGGCAAGGCCAACATTCGTTGCTCATCCCTAATTGCCCTTTAGAAGGTGGTGGTGAAGGACTTTCTTAACCATTTATAGTCATTTGAAGGATGTACATCTACAGTACTGTTAAGAAGGGAGTTCCAGGATTTTGATGCAGTTACATGAAGGAACTAGTCAGTATAGTTCCAGTCAGTATGGCGTCTGACTTGGAAGCTACAGTGGAGGTGATGATATCTCATGTATCTGATGCCCCAGTCCTTGTGGTGCTATAGGTCACAGATTTGAAAGATGCTGTCAAAGGATGTTTGGCGAGTTGCTGCAATGCATTTTGTAAATGGTACTCAGTCCTGTCACTGGTGGAGGTGTGAATGTTGAAGGTGGTGGATGGGATGTCAATCAAATGACTGCTTTGTCCTGGATGTTGTGGAGCTGCTTGGGCACCTGACTTGTGTCTTGTAGATCATGGACCAGCTTTGGGGAGTTAGGAGGTGAATTATTTACCACAGAATTGCCAACCTCTGACTTCTTGTAGCCTCAATATTTATATGGCTAGTCCAGTTCAGTTTCTGGTCAATGGTAACATTTTAAAAATTCATTTATGGGATGTGGACATCGCAGGCTAGGCTAGTATTTATTGCCCATCCCTAGTTGGCATTTAGAAGATGGTAGTGAGCTTCCTTCTTGAACCACTGCAGTCCCTGAGGTGTAGGTACACCCACCGTGCTAATAGGGAAGGAATTCCAGGATTTTGACTAGCAACAGTAAAGGAACAGCAATATATTTCCAAGTCAGGATGGTGAATGACTTGGAGGGGAACCTCCAGATGGTGTTCCCAGGTATTTGCTGATCTTGAATTTCCAGATGGTAGTGGTCGTGTGTTTCTAAGGAACCTTGATGAGTTCCTGCACTGCATCTTGTAGGTGGTATACACACGGCTGCCATTGTTCATCGGGGGAGGAGGGATTGAATGTTTGTGAATGGGTAGCAGTCAAGTGGGTTGCTTTGTCCTGGATGATCTTGAGCTTCTTGAGTGTTGTGGGAGTTGCACAAATCCAATCAAGTGGAGAGTATTCCATTACATTCCTGACTTGTGCCTGTTAAATGTGGCCAAGCTTTGTGAAGTCAGGAGGTGAATTACTTGCTGCAGGATTTCTTGCCTTTGACCTGCACTGGTAACCACAATAGTTACACAGCTAGTCTAGTTCAGTTTCTGGTCAATGGTAACGTTTACAGGATGTGGACATCACAGGCTAGGCCAGCATTTATTGCCCATCCCTAGTTGCCATTTAGAAGGTGATGGTGAGCTTTCTTCTTGAACCACTGCAGTCCTTAAAGTGTAGGTACACTCACAGCGCCTTTGCAGTAACCAGTGCTGCTTCCTGAACTGGAAACCCCCAGGATTTAGGCATGGGATTTAGTGATGTCATTAAAAGTCATCAGGAGATAGTTATAATCTCTTGTTGGAGATGATTATTGTCTGGCACTTTTTGGTCCAACTATTACTTGCTGCTTATTAGCTCAAGTTTAGATGTTGCTGGATATGAACAGTATCTGAGGAATCAGAAATTATATTGAATATTGTACAACCATCAGAGAGTAAGCCCACTTCTGATCTTATGATGGAGGGAAGATCATTGATAGAGTAATTGAAATTGGTTGGGTCCAGGATACCACCCAGGCATTTTGCAGTGATGTTCTGGAAATGAGCTGATTGACCTCCAACAACCATAACCATCTTTCTTTGTACTCGGGTCTAATTCAAAACAGCAGAGAGTTTTCCCCTTGTTTCCCATTAACTACAGTTCTGCTAGGTATCCTTAATGCCACACTTGGTCAAATGCTGCCTTGATATCAAGGGCAGTCACTCTTAACTCACCTCTGGAGTTTAATACTTTTATCCATGTATGAACTAAGCCTGTAATAAGTTTGGGACCGAATGATTCTGGCTCAATCTAAAGTTAATATCAGTGAGTAGGATGTTGCTAAGCAACTGCTGCTTGATAACACTGTTGATGACCCCCCTTCCATTACTTTAAACTTGAGTGAAAGTAGACTGATGAGGTGGCAATTGGCTGGTTGGATTTGTCCCTTTTTTTGTGTACAAGACATATCTGGGCAATTTTCCACACTGCTGGATAGATGCCACTGTTGTAGCCAGTGTTAGAACAGCTTGGCTAGGAGAGCACAATTCTTCAAGTCTTCAGTTGCTGGACTATTGTCATAGTCTGTAACTTTTGCAATTTCCTGATATCACATCGAGTGTATCAAGTTGGCTGAAAGCTGGCATCTGAGATGTTGGAGACCTCTGAAGGAGGGCAAGGTAGATCATCCATTCAGCATTTCTGGCTGAAGCTAGTTGTAAATGCTTCTGTTTTATCTTTTGCACAGATGTGTGCGAGGCTGCCCATTATTGAGGATGATGATATTTGTGGAGCCTGCTCCTACAGTGGTTTGTTTCATTGTCCACCACCATTTATGACTGGATGTGGCAGTGCTGCAGAATTAGATCTGATCTGTGGTGTGGGATTGATGGTGTGGGCATATCAGCGTTGGACTGGGGTAAGATTAGTAAGAAGTCTCACAACACCAGTTTAAAGTCCAACAAGTTTATTTGGTATCACAAGCCACAAGCTCTCTGAGAGCTGCTTCTTCATCAGTTGAGTGGGAGTTCTGTTCACAAACAGAGCATATAAAGACACAAACTCAATTTACAAAATAATGGTTAGAATACGAGTCTTTACAGGTAATCAAGTCTTGAAGGTGCAGACAGTGCGAGTGGAGAGAGGGTTAAGCACAGGTTAAAGAGATGTCTATTGTCTTCAGTCAATAGAAGCTACAACATCTTCTCCAGAGCCTTCAACATGTCATCGATGAAGATGAACATCTCGCCAAGGCCATCCCCACACCCCCACTTCTTGCCTTCAAGAAACCGCACAACCTTAAACAGACTATTGTCCACAGCAAACAACCCAGCCTTCAGGAGAACAATGACCATGACACCACACAACCCTGCCACAGCAACCTCTGCAAGACATGCCGGATCATCAACACGGATGCCATCATCTCATGTGAGAGCACCATCCACCAGGTACACAGTACATACTCTTGCAACTCGGCTAATGTTGTCTACCTGATACGCTGCAGGAAAGGATGACCCGGGGCATGGTACATTGGGGAGATCATGCAGACGCTACAACATGAATGAATGAATGAACACACTTGGATGAATGAACACCGCTCGACAATCACCAGGCAGAAGTGTTTTCTTCCTGTTGGGGAACACTTCAGCAGTCATGGGCATTCAGCCTCTGATCTTTGGGTAAGCATTCTCCAAGGCGGCCTTTACGACACATGACAACGCAGAATAACCAAGCAGAAACTGATAGCCAAGTTCCGCACATATGAGGACGGCCTCAACCGGGATCTTGGGTTCATGTCACACAATTTGTAAACCTCGCGACTTGCCTGGGCTTGTAAAATCTCACTAACTGTCCTGGCTGGAGACAATACACACCTCTTTAACCTGTGCCTAACCCTCTCTCCGCTCACATTGCCTATACCTTTAAGACTTGATTACCTGTAAAGACTCGCAATTCCAACCATTATTTTGTCAATTAAGTTTGTGTCTTTATATGCCCCGTTTGTCAACAGAATTCCCACTTACCTGACGAAGGAGCAGTGCTCTGAAAGCTTGTGGCTTGTGCTACCTGGTGTTGTGAGACTTCTTAAGGTGTGGAGTTGCTCAGCTCTGTCTTTTGCATGCTATTTACACTGTTTGGCATGCAAGTAGCCCTGAGTTGTAGCTTCACCAGGTTAACAACTCATTATTAGGTATACCTGTTGCTGTTCCTGGCATGTAATCCTGCACACTTCATTGAGCTAGAGTTGATATCCAGGCTTGGTGATGTTGGTAGAGTGGTGGAGTACCAAGCATGATGTTACAGATTGTGGTTGCATACAATTTTGTAACTTCTGATTGTCCTCAGCGCCTCATGAATGCCCAGTCTTGAGTTGCAAAATTGGTTTGAAATTTACCCCATTTTTAGCATGGTGGTAGTCCCACACAACACAATGGAGCGTATCCTTAATTTGATGAAGACTTTGTGCAATGGTCACTCCTACTCATGCTGTCATTGACAGACATATCTATGGCAGGCAGATTGGTGAGGATGAGGTAAAGTATATTTTTTCCTCTTGTTAGTTTCTTCATCACCTACCATATATACAGTCTAGCAGCTTTGTTCTTCAGGATCAAACCAGTTTGGTCAGGACTGATACTAGCAAGCCATTCTTAGTGATGAACATTGAAGACCTCAACTAGAGTACATTCTGCTTCACCCATGCCATCCTCAGTGCTTCCTCAAAGATTGGTACAAGTTCTTTAATGTGTCAAACTACTCATAACCAATGCAGCTGTATTATCAGTTAACCTAATTCTTCCATCTCTACAGGAAGGAAACTGATATTGCAAAATTAGGCAAGTAGGCTTTGCACTTGACCGTACACTTAATTTTGTATGTAGTATCTGGACTGCTAGGCATGGAGGGTATGCAGAAGTACTGGGGCTGATTTAAATTGAGTTATCAAAATTTTAAGATAATTGTTCTTTCATAACTCTACCTCCATTTTTATCAGGTCACGAGGAGGCAGCTAAAATACTTTTGGACAATGGTGCTAGTGTTATTTCACCTGACAGTTCAGGTCAATCAGTTCTTTCACTCATGATGATGTACATACCTACTCTGGTGAGTATGAAATGTACTGTTGGCTTTAAGACCTTGTATTTATGTAATGCTTTTTCAAACTTTTGGAACTCAATGAGCTTCATGCCAGTGGAGTATTTTTTCAAGTATAAAGACTGCAGTATGAACATAGAAAAAGGAATAAGTCATTTTGCCCCGTGAACCTGTTGTGCCTTTCAATGAGATCATGGCTGCTCTGCAGCCTAACTCTCTGTACCCAGTTTTTCCCAATATCCCTTAATACCTTTGGCTAACAAAAATTAGTCAACAGCAATTCTAAAATTAAAAATACCATAACTTCCTGGCTCCCCAAGGTTGGATCTGGGAGAGTATCCCAAAGGTGCACTGGGGATCCCTCCTGGAAGTTCCCATGTAAAGGTTTACTTTTTTATTTGTTCATGGGATATGACTTACTGCCTATCCCACAACCCACTCCAGCAAATGTCTGGACCTGTGACCTCTCCACCATCACCAATGTCCAAACCCCCACTTCCCATACACTTACCATGGAAACCTATCTTCTCCCTTTCAATACAACCTTTAAGCTCACCTGTTTTACAGCAGCTAGTGCTATAAAAGTTTATTTATTAATGTCACCAGTGTTAGGAATAGGTTAACAGACCTTCCAATTAAGTTCTAATTTCATAGATATATGAAGGGGCCACAGGTGATACTGTTCCTTGAAGGAGAACTATATGTGGAGTTGGATCAAAGAAATGAAGGTAGTTTATGAAGAAGCTGAACTCTTGTCTCCTTTAATGAACTACAACCGAGAAGCTCAAACAGCAAGTAGGCTTATATTAACACCGCAATGAAGTTATTATGAAAATCCCCGAGTCGCCACACTCAGGCACCTGTTCGGGTACACTGAGAGAGCATTTAGCAGGGCCAGTGCACCTAATCAGGACGTCTTTTGGTCTGTGGGAGGAAACTGGAGCATCTGGCGGAAACCAATGCAGACACTGGGAGAACATGCAGACTCCGCACAGACAGTGACCCAAGTTGGGAATTAAACCCAGGTCCCTAGTGCTGTGAGGCAGCAGCGTAAATCAAAGTGGCACCATGTCACAGAGTCTGTTGCTGATTTCCAAAGAAGTTATGGGCCATTGATCTAACATGAGTTGTCAATACTGAAAGAGAGTTCCAAATATCGACAACATTTTGCAGTCAGAGACTTTTCTAATTTCATTCTTGAAAGGTCTGGTTCTAATTTTTAAACCATAGCCTCTAGTCCTTGACTTTCCAACTGCTGGAAATCGCTTTTCCCAATCTGACCTCTCTGTTTCTTTTATTTTTCATTTATTTACACAATGCTAGTCTGTTTGGAATGCCAACACTTGTTTCCATTCCTCATTTTTTCTGAGGAATGAATATTGAGCCACCTTCCTGAACTGTTGCAGGTTATCTTTTTTGATGTACCCAGTTTTATGACAGTGAAGGAATGGCAACATATTTCCAACTCGGGTGGTGTGTGACAGGTTGTGGTGATCCAGTATGCTTGCTGCTCTTATTCTTCTTGATAGCAGAAGTCAAAGTTTGCTGTTGAAAGGGTGTTAGTGGGTGATGCAGTGCATCTTGTATATTGTACACACTGCTGCGGTCAATTTGTACCAGTTGTAGAGGGAGTGAATTATTAAGGTGGTGGATAGGTTGCATTTTCCAGGATAATGTCGAACTGAAGCTGCAAACATCCAGACTGAATTGATTCTTGTTGATAGTAGACAGATTCTGGGGAGTTAGGGGGACAGTTACGCACCACAAAATACCCAACCTCTGACCTGATAGATGGATAGTAAGAGTTTCTATAGATATTTAGAATAGGAAAGCATTAACAAAGTGAGCAGTGGTCCTATAGAAAGTGTGTCAGAATTGATAATGGAAAGCATGGTCAAAGCATGTGAATTAAGCAGGTAATTTGCAGTGATCTTCACTATAGAGAACAGAAGTAATTTCCCAGAAATAGCTGTAAATCAAGACATGGAAGGGAGGGAAGAAGTAAGAAAAATTGTAATAATGAGAAGTAGTACTGAGCAAATTCTTGGCTGTGCGTGCTGACAAATCCCCAGATCATTATGGTCTTCACGCTAAGGTCTTGAAAGATGATACATCGGTTTTAGCTTTCCAAAATTCCTGAGATTCAGGAAGGTTGTATTAGATTGGAAGATAGCAAATAGCCTCCCGAGGTCTGGGTCTGCCTTGCATCTCTTGCCATCTTGAAGCACACACAGTACCCAGTCAAAGTGAAAATTGAGGCAGCCTGAAGTCTGAGACCGGCAAGGCTGAACACTCCCCGCACTCTGTAGCCTGCTAATCCTGAGCACCTACCAACCCCCTACTTTCAACCCCTTGCCTTCGCCACCCCCCCCCAACCCCCCAGCTTTGAGCCCACTAGCACTGAGCATCCAGCAGCAACAGTCCTGTCCAACCCACCATCTCTGAGCATCCACCAGCACCTGCGAACGCATCACCCAACCCTCACTCCCCCAACCCTGAGAATCTAGCCCCCTCCTTGAGTCCTGAACCATCTAATCCTCCCCCACTCCCCACTGATTACCAGCACAGGAAGAAAATCTGCTGTCCTAATCTACTTTGGTGTAAACTAAACCACACACAGTTAACATTTTAACTGCCCTCTAAACAATGGTTCTCAATTGGTGTGCTGTGAAGACCACCCTGAATGTGCCACAAGAAAAAATTCAAAATGATTAAAAATTCATGTACTTAAACTAAAACTAACCTTACTTAGTCTTCAACTCTGTAGTCCAGTGAACCAAAGGCCCGCTGCGTATATTTGACTGGGAAAGAGCTGCATACGCATGGTTTAGATTTTTTACTTTGGTTAGGCACTTGCACATGACCAATGAAACTTGGAGCTTAAGCCAAAGGCCCCATAAGCCCACAGAAAAAACAAAAACTCAAAAGGGGCACAAAAACTCAGGGAGAAGTGAGAGGGACAGCTGAAAAAAATGAGACAGGACGGGGAGAAGTTAAAAATGAAATTTCCAGGTATGAAACAGGTACCAATTAAATTAAGAAGAAACAGCCTCCAAGCAAAGAATGTGCTGCAAGGAGCAGACCCTAAGTGAAGTGGGCTGGGGAGAACACAGGCTGAAAATCTCCCCAAAAACTCCTTTGCTAGAGGATAGTTCGAAGATTGGAGGTGTGCCCCAAAAAATTTTGAGATGTGCTGAGACTTATAAAAGATTGGGAATCACTGCTGTAAAATAACCTAGCAAGCCATTTGCCAGTATTTAAAGAACAGTTCAGTATGCCAATGACACCAACATCCTGTGACTGAATAGCCATTGTTGGTTATGTAGTGTTCATTGTCATATGTGGCTGGATGTGATAGGGCTACAAAACCTTGCTATTGCTGAGTGAAATGGTAAAGACTTAGAAGGAATAATAAGACACGTGATAAATCTAATATGCACAGAACCATACAAACATTTCCCCAAGTGGAACTCAAAACTTGCCTTTCCAAAAGATCTCTACAAGTTCACATGGAAGCAAGTTTATGTTGTACTCTGTACCTTTCATCACAGGCTGAGGAAGGTTTGAATCAACTTTATGCACATAACCCTGAGACCCGGCAATCACAGTATCAATTCAGATGCTTGGAGCCAATTTACAGCAACAGTAAGTCGTAATTTGAGAGTTCATATGTGTATTACTTTGCTGGTGAAGATGTGCGATGGATGGAATATCATACATTTTGCAAGTTTTTGTTATGGATGACATTCATGACATTCATGGCTGTCAAGTAGGAGGCAGAGAGTGGGGGTCAATGGGTGCTATTCGGATTGGCGGTTGGTGACTAGTGGAGTGCCCCAGGGGTCGGTGCTGGGGCCTCAGCTATTTACCATTTATATAGATGATCTGGAGGAGGGAACCGAGTGTATGGTGTCGAAATTTGCTGATGACACCAAGATTGGTGGAACGGCAAATTGTGCGGAAGGTGTGGAAAGTCTGCAGAAGGATCTAGATAGGCTGGGTGAATGGGCCAGGAACTGGCAAATGGAATTTAATGTTGGCAAGTGTGAAGTTGTCCACTTTGGTAGGAATAATGGTAGGAAGGACTATTACTTACATGGCGAAAAACTGCAGCATGCGATGGTGCAGAGGGACCTCGGGGTCCTTGTGCATGAGTCGCAAAAACCCAGTCTGCAGGTGCAGCAGGTGGTCAGGAAGGCGAATGGGATGCTGGCCTTCATAGCGAGGGGGATTGAATATAAAAGTAGGGAGGTCTTGCTGCGGCTGTATAGGGCATTGGTGAGGCCGCAGCTGGAGTACTGTGTGCAGTTTTGGGTGCCGTACTTATGCAAGGATATTTTGGCCTTGGAGGGAGTGCAGAGGAGGTTTACTAGGCTGATACTGGAGTTGAGGGGGTTGAGCTATGAGGAGAGGCTGAATAAACTAGGCTAGAGTTTAGAAGAATGAGGGGAGATCTCATTGAGACGTATAAGATGATGAATGGAATGGATAGGATAGAGGTGGAGAGGCTCTTCCTGCTCAGAGGGGACAGTAGGACTAGAGGGCACAGCCTCAAGATAAAGGGGGGACGGTTTAGAACGGAGTTGAGGAAGAACTTCTTCACTCAAAGGGTGGTGAATCTCTGGAATTCTCTGCCCGTTGAAGTGGTGGAGGCTGCCTCGCTAAATATATTTAAGACGCGGGTTGATAGGTTTTTGATAGGCAAGGGGATTAAGGGTTATGGGGAGAGGGTGGGAAGGTGGAACTGAGACACGACAGATCAGCCATGATCTTATTAAATGGCGGGGCAGGCTCGAGGGGCTAGATGGCCTACTCCTGCTCCTATTTCTTATGTTCTTATTCTTGAAGTCGAAGAGGGATATGAAATTTAAAAAAATAATGATCTAATGTTTGAATCATGTAAGCTGCTCTAGAAGCAGTTGCTCACATGAAATTCAGATTTATCCATGTTTTCCAGAGACTAATTTCTTTACCACAAAGGAGGGGAAAAAGGTGATCCATGTTAGCCTACTTGCAAGGAGCTGATTTGATTGATGTAAGAAGTCTCACAACACCAGGTTAAAGTCCAACAGGTTAATTCGATTGATGTTGACATGGGACTTGTGAATGGTTCTGTTCCTCTTCATTAGGGCAAGCTAGGTATCAGAAATCAAAACAAATGAAGCAAATTTAACTGTGGAACTAATCTTCTGAGTTCTCACTGGTATGAGAGCCTCGATGGCTAGCTGTGTGTGCTGGGAAATCATAGTGAAAAGTTTTCAATCCATTAATTTTAATAACAGCTGTGGCTATCAGCCACACAATCTTTTGCTTGCATAGCTGCTCATTGAGGCTGACCTGCCTATCGATACTGCAGACCTGATAAATCTTTAAAACTCTTATTTGACTTTTGAAATTAAGTGATGTACTGGAGCAGATTTTAGCCTGCAGATGTGAGCAATCAGTGCAACATGGAGCAGAAATTTTAGTGGAGATTTGTTAACCTTGGTTTCTACTCAAAATGTCTAGTCTGCCCAAGACATGTCTCCAACAATGCAAATGATCAGATGGGGACTTTCTGCCATAAATTCACATGCCAGACACCCTGTTCTCCTATCTCCCATGGCCTGCCAGGCCCCCACAGCCTACTTGACTCCCGGCCTATTGAATCATCAAGCCCTGCACCTGCCATCTGGGACACAAAACAGCAGCACAAATTTGGGATCAGTTGCAGGTCGTGATGCACATCGGTACCAATGATGTAGGTAGGAGAAGGGATGGGGATTTAAAACAGGAATTTACAGAGTTAGGATGGAAGCTGAGAGCCAGGTCAAAGCATGTTGTCATCTCTGGTTTGTTTCCGGTGCCACGTGCGAGTGAGTTGAGGAACAGGGAGAGGGTGCAGATTAACATGACTGTAGGGATGGTGTAGGAGAGAGGGTTTCATTTACTTGGATAATTGGAGCACATTCTGGGGAAGATGGGACCTGTACAAACAGGACATTTTGCACCTGAACTAGAGGGGCAGTAATATCCTAGGGGGGAAAATTGCTGCAGCTCTTTTGGGGGGTTTAAACTAATTTGTCAGGGGGATGGGAAAATGAACTGTAGTCCAAAAGCCAGTGAGAGTAGTGAGGTACTGAGGAGGACATCAAAGTCACAGGAGTGTACAAGCAAACAGGGTGGTGTGTTGAAGTGTATCTACTTCAATGCAAGGAGCTTCAGGAATAAGGTAGGTGAACTTGGAGCATGGATTGGTACTTGGGACTATGATGTAGTGGCCATTACGGAGACATGGTTAGCACAGGGACAGGAATGATTGTTGGCAGTTCCAGTTGTTGGAATGATTGGGACAGGAATGATTGTTGGCAGTTCTAGTAAGAGTAAGGAAGGCGGTAAAAGAGATGGAGGAGTAGCATTGTTAATTAAGGATAGTATAACAGCTGCTGAAAGGCATTTCAAGGGCAATCTGCCTTCTCAGGTAATAAGGGCTGAAGTTAGAAATAGGAAAGCATCGATCACGTGGTTAGGAGTTTTCTATAGGCCCCCAAATAGTAAGAGAGATGTGGAGGAGGAAATGGCAAAGCAGATTATGGATAGATGTGGAGGTCACAGGGTAGTTATCATGAGTGAATTTAACGTTCCAAATATTGATTGGTTGATAATGATTTACAAATATTGATTGATTGGAACCTTTATAGATTGAATAGTTCAGATGGGACACTTTTTGTACAGTGTGTGCAGGAGGGTTTCCTGACACAATATGTAGATAAGCCCACAAGAGGTGGGGCCACATTGGACTTGGTACTGGGTAATGAACCGGGCCAAGTGTTAGATTTGTTTGTGGGAGAGCACTTTGGAGTAAGTGACCACAATTCGGTGTCCTTCATTATTGCAATGGAGACGAATAGGGTCACATGGCAGGACAAGGTTTATAATTGGGGCAGGGGTAATTATGATGCGATTAGGCAAGAATCAGGGAGCATAAGACAGGAACAGAGACTGTCAGGTATGAGCACAAACAAAAAGTGGAGCTTTTTCAAGGAACAAATACTGCATGTCCTTGAAAGGCATGTCCCTGGCAGACACGGAGGAAATGGCCGGGTGAGGGAACCATGGTTCACAAAGGAGGTTGAATGTCTTGTCAAGAGGAAAAAGGAAGCTTATGTAAAGATGAAAAAACAAGGTTCAGTTGGGTCAGTTGAGTGATACAAGGTAGCTAGGAATGAGTTAAGGAAAGGGCTTAGGACAGCTAGGAGAGGGCATGAGAAGTCTTTGGCAGGTCGGATAAAGGAAAACTCCAAGGCTTTTTACTCTTATGTGAGAAATAAAAGAATGGCCAGGGTGAGGTTAGGGCCAGTCAAGGTAGTAGTGGGAACTTGTGCATGGAGTCAGAAGAGATAGATGACACGTTGAATGAATAATTTTCTCCAGTGCTCACTAAAGAGAGGGGCCATGTTTTTGAGGATGAGTGTGTGATACAGGCTGATAGGATGGAGGAAGTAGATGTTTTGAGGGAAGAAGTATTAACAATTTTGAAAAACCTGAGGGTCAATAAGTCCCGTTGGCCTGATCCTAGGATACTTTGGGAGGCAAGGGATGAGATTGTGGAGCCTTTAGCTTTGGGTCCTCGCTGTCCATGGGGATTTTGCCAGAGGACTGGAAAGTGGCAAATGTTGTTCCTGTCTTCAAGAAAGAAAATAGGAATGACCCTGGTAATTATCGGCCAGTTAGTCTTACTTTGGTGGTCTGTAAGTTAATGGAAAGGGTCCTGAGAGATAGGATTTATGACTATTTGGAAAGATGTAGTATAATCAGGGATAATACGGTTTCGTGAGGGGTCAGTCCTGCCTCACAAATTTGATTGAATTCTTTGAAGAGGTAACTAAGTGTGTAGACGAAGGTAGAGCAGTTGATGTCATACAAATGGATCTTAGTAAGGCATTTGATATGGTTCCCCATGGTAGGCTCATGAAGAAAGTAAGGAGGTGTGGGATTCAAAGAAATTTGGCTGATTGGATAAGTAACTGGCTGTCTCATAGAAGCCAGAGGGTGGTGGTGAAGGGAAAATTTTCAGACTGGAGGCCGTTACCAGCAGTGTACCACAGGGATCAGTGCTGGGTCCTCTGCTATTTGTGATTTTTATCAGTGACTTGGAAGAGGGGGCTGAAGGGTGGGTTAGTAAATTTGCTGGTGACACCAAGGTTGGTAGAGTAGTGGATGAGGTGGAGGGCTCTTGTAGGCTGCAAAGAGACATTGATAGGATGCAGAGCTGGGCAGAAAAGTGGCAGATGGAGTTTAACCCTGATAAGTGTGAGGTGATTCATTTTGGTAGGACAAATTTGAATGTGGATTACAGGGTCAAAGGTAGGGTTCTGAGGAATGTGGAGGAACAGAGAGATCTTGGGGTTCATATCCCCAGATCTCTGAAGGTTGCCATTCAAGTGGATAGAGCCGTGAAGAAGGCTTATAGTGTGTTAGTGTTTATTGACAGGGGGTTTGAGTTTAAGAGCCGTGGGGTTATGCTGTACCTATATCAGAACTTGGTAAGACCAAATTTGGAATATTGTGTGCAGTTCTGATCACCTCACTATAGGAAGGATGTGGAAACATAGGAGAGAGTGCAAAGGAGATTTACCAGGATGCTGCCTGGTTTGGAGGGTAGGTCTTATGAGGAAAGGTTGAGGGAGCTGGGACTTTTCTCTTTAGAATGGAGGAGGATGAGAGGCAACGTTTTAGAGGTTTATTAGATGATGAGGGGGATAGATGGAGTGGACATGCAGACACTATTTCTTCAGGTGGATGTAGCTGTTACTAGGGGGCATAACTTTAAAGTTCATGATGGGAGATATAGGAGGGATGTCCGAGGTAGATTCTTTACTCAGAGAGTGGTTGGGGTGTGGAATGCACTGCCTGCTGTGATAGTGGAGTCAGACACTTTAGGAACTTTCAAGCGGCACATAGGGCGCACCAGAATGATGGGGAGTGGGATAGCTTGATCTTGGGTTTGGACATAGCTTCGCACAACATTGAGGGCCGAAGGGCCTGTACTGTGCTGTACTGTTCTACGTTTCTAAATTCTAGGACAATCCCTGAAGCACATAGAAATATAGAAAATAGGTACAGGAATAGACCATTCAGCCCTTCGAGCCTGCACCATCATTCAATATAATCATGCACTTTCAATACCCCACTCCTGTTTTCTCTCAATACTCCTTGATCCCTTTAACCACAAGGGGCGCATCCAGTTCCCTCTTGAACAAAATGGCCCCAACAGTTTTCTGTGGTAAAGCATTCCACAGGTTCACAATTGAGTGAAGAAGTTCTTCCTCATCTCAGTTCTGAATGGCTTACTCATTATTCTTAGACTGTGACCCCTAGCTCTGGATTTCCCCAACATTGGGACCACTCTTCCTGAATCCAGCCTGTCTAGTCCCATCAGGATTTGATATGTTTCTGTGAGATCCCATCTCATTCTTCTAAATTCCAGTGAGTACAAGCCCAGTCAATCTTCATATGCCCTGCTGTTCTGGATGGAGACTGAGGGGAAAAAATCTCAACACAGAACTACATTGCAAATTTTGATAGCCAGCATGTGGGCAAGGGTATGCAGAGGATCATATGGAGAATAACAGTGGCCTGACACTAGCCAGTCAGTTCCCAGTTAAATCAACTGCTCCTACTAAATCACAACTAATACATCCAAAGTCAGCTGACAAACCCAGGCAACAACCCATTTCCAGTTAGATTTTTCAGCTGTTCCAGTTGCTCCCAGTACATACTGATTATTCCAGTTAGATATAGTTAGTCTTCAACTGGTTTTTCCTCCTGAGCTATAGTGTAGGTACTTACTCAAGTCTCACAGATGACATTTTGGGCCAGAAATTAGTTTGCACCTGCCTTAAGCCTCATTATCAAATCTGTGAGCTGTAAGTACCTAGTAGTTGTACACAAAAGCATCTTAACTTTGTTCAAAGCAAATACGTTAAAAATGATTTTCTTTCTATTCGGAACAGCTTTAAGAGCTCATTGCTCAAGGAGACCTGTAAGTAACATTTAGTAACATAATATTATGTATGAATTCTTATTGTAATAATCATTTAGCTGACTGCTACCCCATTACAAACTGATACTTTTGCATTCACGGCTATTTATCTGATCAATAAGACAATGACATTTAATTCTCATATGTAAACCCTTTGGTCAGAAATATCAGATTCTGTATTATGTTTCTATTACAGAGCAACAAGTTAACTGCAATAGTTTCAGATGGTATGGAAACTGCCCACAGGGACATTGCAACTGGAGTGCCCATTTAGTCCCTCAAGCCTGTTCTACTGTTCAATGAGTTGATGGCTGATCAATGTAACCAAGAACCCACTTTTGCCCCACATCCCTTAATACTGTTGACTAACAATCTGACACTCAGTTTTAAAATTGGCAATTAATTTAATGTTAGTTGCCCTTTGGGGAAGAGAGTTTCAAATTTCTACAGCCTTTTATATATAGAAATGTTTACAAATTTTACCTGAACGCTCTGGCTCTAATTTATAGGCTTTGTCCGAACTCTAGACTCTTTAAAACTGAGATTTATGTTGTGGGGTCAATTCCACAACAGTAACCACAACAAGTGACTGCACATTTACAAAGCATAGCCAATTACTTCATTTTCAGGTCAGAAGCAGTGATTGGGTAAATTTTTAATCAGTGGAATGTACAGCTTCCTAGAAGTATTACCTAGTTGATAGATTCTGGGGAAAATATTGGTCACTATTTTAAGAGAATTATTTTGAACAAAACATAGATCAGGCTTAACCAACCTTTTCATGTGTTGGAGGGCACATTTCAATTTTTCTTATGGGGGAGAAGGTGTGGATGAGCAAATTTTGGAAAGATGAGGGTTGATGCAGTATTAAACATGAATTTCAAAATCAAAATTGAGGTATGAAAATAACAACTTGCTGAACAAAAAAAGTCACAACAATAAATTGACCATTAAAGTATGAATATTAAATAAATATGATTATCAGTGTGTGTGTGTGTGTGTCCATCTCACTCCCAGTCTCAGGTTGCTCACTCACACTCAACCACTCTAAGCATGGGTAAGAGTTTGTGGGGATGGGGGTAAATTGGAAAACTGTGACTGGAATTGAGCCACACATACACACATTCTTCTTTCTCTCATGCAAGCACACTGTAATAATTCAGGTCAGAAACTCCAAAGTGTTCTATGAAGTCCGCCTGGATCATAAGTTTTGCAATTTGAATTTGGCTAGGGCAAGCACGTGACGTTTCGCCTCAGGGATACAAAGAACAAAGAACAACCCAGCACGGGAAACAGGCCCTTCGGCCCAACGAGCCCATGCCGCCGCATCACCCTACACCTATTCTACCCTGCATGTCTACGAATGGAACCCTTAACTTAGCCAGATTCAGGGGAGAATAGTGTCAATTTGGTAAAACCAATCAGCCTAAGGATGATTCAAATGATCCACAAGGGAACTTTTATCAAACAATGTTTATTTCAGAATACAGTTAACAAATAACAATAACTTTTACCAATTACAAACAAGAAAAGAATGATATTGTATAATCCTTAACTACATGAAATGTTGCAACCAAACAAACTTCCCAATAAACATATATCTGTCACAGGTTTAACACGGAAAAATAAAGATGCTGACATGATGCTAGAACTTAGTCTTTTGGTTCAGAATTGAAACTCTGACTTCTCAGCCTTGTAACTTCCCGCATACCTCGAGGTAGAGATAATATCACTGCTGGCCTTTAGTTTTTCCCAGCAAACTACTTCAAGGAACAAAGACACGTTAGTTACAAGCTAGGAAACCACTAACTGGATAATTTTCACTCCAGGAAGGCAGGAAGACTTGCTTCCAGCTACTCAGCAGAATCTATAATACCAGGGAGAGAGAGAGAGCAGAAACATGGCACCAGCCTGAAGTGAAAAACCTGATCTAAAAACAGCAGCCAGCAGCTCAAAACTGGAAGTGAAAGAACTCCTGTCACCTGACCTGTCAATCATTCTTTCTCCAACAATTCAGGGTCATAAAAATCCTAGACACTACATGAGGCCCAGAGTAAAAATAAACAAAACCCCAATTAAACCATGTAAGTAGCAATAAAAGGACTTCTAGGCAGACAGCTCGGGACCTGCTTATAACTGCAGAGAAAGAAGTCTCACAACACCAGGTTAAAGTCCAACAGGTTTATTTGGCAGCACTAACTCTCAGAGTTTCAGGCTCCTTCATCAGGTGAGTGAGGACCTGTGTTCATGAACAGGTCATGTACAGACAAAACTCAATTTACATGATAATGGTTGGAATGCAAGTCTTTACAGGTAATCACGTCTTAAAGGTACAGACAGTGTGAGTGGAGAGAGGGCCAAGCACATGTTAAAGAGGTGTGTATTGTCTCCAGCCAGGATAGTTAGTGAGATTTTGCAAGTCCAGGCAAGTCATGGGGTTACAGGTAGTGTGACATGAACCCAAGATCTCAGTTGAGGCTGTCCTCATGTATGCGGAACTTTGCTATCAGTTTCTACTTAGCGATTCTCCATTGTTGTGTGTCGTGAAGGCCACCTTGGAGAATGCTTACCAAAGATCAGAGGCTGAATGTCCGTGAAGTGTTCCCCAACAGGAAGAAAACACCCCTGTCTGGTGATTGTCGAGTGGTGTTCATTCATCCGGTGTCGTAGCGTCTACATGGGCTCCGTAATGTACCGTGCCTTGGGACATCCTTTTCTGCAGCACACCAGATAGACACCATTGACCTAGTTGTAAGAGTATGTACTGTGTACCTGGTGGATGATGTTCTCACATGAGATGATGGCATCCATGTTGATAATCCAGCATGCCTCACAGAGCTTGTTGTGGTAGGGTTGTGTGGTGTCGTGGTGGTCACTGTTCTCCTGAAGGCTGGATGGTTTGCTGCAGACAATGGTCTATTTGAGGTTGTGAGGTTGTTTGAAGGCAAGAAGTGGGGATGTGGAGATGGCCTTGGCGAGATGTTCGTCTTCATCGATGACATGTTGAAGGCTCTGGAGAAGATATTGTAGCTTCTCCGCTTTGGGGAAATACTGGATGGCGAAGGGTACTCTGTCCGCCTACCCTGTGTTCTGAGGACGTCGGTGCAGTTTTTCGCTTTGGATGTCAGAACAGTTGATCGATGAGTCGAGCGTCATATTCTATTCTTATAAGGGCATCTCTCAATGCCTGTTGTGATCGTCCTTATCTGAGCAGATCCTGTGTATACAGAGGGCTTGTTTGTAGGGGGTGGTTTCCTTAACATGTTTAAGATGGAAGCTGGAGAAGTGGAGCATCGTGAGGTTTTCCAAGGGCTTTCAGTACAATGAAGTGGTGAGGTGACCGCCCATGATGGAGGTGTGTGTGTCCAAGAATGGAGAGTCGTCCATGGCGAGTCTGATGGTGGGATGGAACTTGTTGATGTCATCATATAATTGTTTCAGTGATTGTTCGCCATGAGTCCAAAGGAAGAAAATGTCATTGATGTATCTAGTATATAGCATCAGTTGAAAGTCCTGTGTGGTGAAGAGGTCTTGTTCGTAGCTGTGCATAAAGGTGTTGGCATGTTGAGGTGCGAATTTGGTTCCCGTGGCTGTTCCATGTATCTCGATGAAAAACTGGTTGTTGAAGGTGAAGACATTGTGGTCCAGGATGAACATAAGAACATAAGAAATAGGAGCAGGAGTAGGCCATCCAGCCCTTCGAAGCTGCCCCGCCATTCAATAAGATCATGGCTGATCTGTCGTGGCTCAGTTCCACATTCCCGCCCTCTCCCCATAACCCTTAATCCCCCCTCTTATCAAAAACCCATCAATCCGCGTCTTAAAAATATTTAGCGAGGTAGCCTCCACCACTTCAACGGGCAGAGAATTCCAGAGATTCACCACCCTTTGAGTGAAGAAGTTCCTCCTCAACTCTGTTCTAAACCGCCCCCTCCTTTATCTTGAGGCTGTGCCCCCTAGTCCTACTGTCCTTTCTGAGCGGGAAGAGTCTCTCCACCTCTATCCTATCCATCCCATTCATCATCTTATATGTCTCAATGAGATCTCCCCTCATTCTTCTAAACTCTAACGAGTACAAGCCTAGTTTATTCAGCCTCTCCTCATAGCTCAACCCCCTCAACTCCGGTATCAGCCTAGTAAACCTCCTCTGCACTCCCTCCAAGGCCAAAATATCCTTGCATAACTACGGCGCCAAAAACTGCACACAGTACTCCAGCTGCGGCCTCACCAATGCCCTATACAGCCGCAGCAAGACCTCCCTACTTTTATATTCAATCCCCCTCGCTATGAAGGCCAGCATCCCATTAGCCTTCCTGACCACCTGCTGCACCTGCAGGCTGGGTTTTTGCGACTCATGCACAAGGACCCCGAGGTCCCTCTGCACCGTCGCATGCTGCAGTTTTTCGCCACGTAAGTAATAATCCTTCCTACCATTATTCCTACCAAAGTGGACCACCTCGCACTTGCCAACATTAAATTCCATTTGCCAGTTCCTGGCCCAAGCGGATGAGTTGCAGAGAACTTGATTAAAAAATACACACCTCACCTCACATGCACATCACATGCACATACCCACTCAACCCCCCAGACACTTTCACACCAACCACTCACCTGGCCACCCTCACAGCCACCCACTCAGTTGCCATCACTCACCCACTCTCACTGAGTGACCCACCCTCACAATCACATGCTCACCTTCATTAAATCAGCTGTAGGAGAGTGAGCGGAAGTGAGACCTGGGGTGGGATTTTCTGGCTGCACTCGCCCCAAGACTGGAAAATACCACCCAAGGTCAACAGACTGTTGCATGGTCTTCTTCTGCCCACTACGATTCCTGTGGTAGGTGGGACAGAAAATTCCGCCCCTGAAGTGAAGCCTGAGACCGAGAACTAAGGGCACTGTGGCCACAGGTGGACCAGAGAACAAGAGCAGAGGGAAAGTTGCCCAAGCTGGCCTAGAGCGCAAGGAGAAGGAAAGGAGTGGAAATGGCCAAAGCTGGAGAAAGAGATGGAGCCCAGTGATTGAGCCAGGAGAGGGTGAGAAAGCCAGGAACAGTGTACAGAGCACCAGAAGTAGAGGAAAAGTAGTCACAGTTGGGCCAAAGCACAAGTAGCTGGGAGAAAGTGGCTGGGGCTGGGCCAGAGCACCAGGAGCCAGGGTGAAATCAGCTAGAGCCAGGACCGAGAACCAGGACAGGGTGAAAAGTGGTTGGAGCCTGGCCAGAACACTGGTAGTGGGGAGAAAGCTGACAGAGTCGGGCCAGAGCACAAGGAGCCGGGGTAAGTGGCACGGCCACAGGAAAGCATGGTTTGTCTCTCTTCACATTTCGTAGTTTCCAGCATTCACTTCTCCAATCAGTTTCCCATGTTTACTGATCTGTGTGCTTAATGGTGAGCCTATCAGCAGCAAACACAGGAGAGAAACAGTAAGCTAAGAAGTAGTCCCCTGTAGAAATCTTCAACCTGTCTAACCAACTTTTTCAGCAAATGCTGTTCAGGCCACATGCTGGAGCTTCAGTGGTCCAAAGATCGTGAGTTGGACAAGTCTGTCAAAAATGGTGCATACCCAGATTCTCAACCTTAGAATGGATATGCTGCAAAATGTACACAAGGGAATATTGAATGTGAGGAGGCCAAACATTTGCTACTTTCTTATTTTGACAAAAAATTGAAATGAGAAATTGAAATTTAAAAAAAATTGAAATGAGACTGACATTGAAGGAGATCAGGCTCTTGCATGATGCTAAATAATCTAGCAATAAGCCAAACTGTGTGAACTGAAAGCTTCCCTCATACTCTGTACACAAAACTGCCCGTCCCTCTGGCCATTGTAAAGGTATTTATAGGTATACTGTCCTTGGGCAAAGAAGTAGTTATATTGCAAATATCCAGTCCAGTTTAAGTACCTGAGTGAGATAGGGTTAGTCTACAGCCAGTATATTGTTCATAATGGAAGATAACTTACATGCATTTCTATGCTATACATAATTATAAAAGTTAATACTGCAGATGCTGGAAATCTGAAACAAAAACTGAAACTCCTGGCAAAACTCAGTAAGTTTGGCAACATCTGTGGAGAGAGAAAAATAAAGTTAACATTTTGAGTCCATATGACTTTTCAGAGCTAAGGACAGGACGAAATGTGATGGATTATATACGTTATTGGAGGCTCTCCAATACACTATCTCATCCATCACCTTTCCCCCTCTCTTTAACTCTGAAGAAGAGTCATAAAGATTTGAAACATTAAAACTGTTTCTCCATGGATGCTGCCAGACCTGCTGAGTTTTTCCGGCATTTTCTGGTTATGCTCTAAGCTGTACATACTTGGAGTTACCAACTGCAAAAGTAAATTCAATTTTATAACAGCAGCTAGTAGCAAGTTATTAGCAAATTAAAGAGGGAAGATAGTTTTTATCATGAATTCTGCTGTTCAATATCTTGCCACTTTTTCTGATTTTGAAATACATTTCTTTGGTTTTTCTAGCTGCAGTTCATTGTTTATTGTAAAATGTACAATTTAGCAAGACATCCTGTTATTCAAAAGTATGTGGCTATCAAGTGGAATTTTTACGGACAGTAGGTATTAGTTACTATTTTGATAGTTTTTTTAAAATAGTATTCTAGACAAATCCAATCTTTGCCTCTTGGTTTTAATTATATTTTTCTGTGTTCCTTTGTCATAATCATACAAATAGAAAAAAGATGCATATACTAGCAATACTATATATTGTAATTAGAGCCTTGAATATTTTTAAAAAGTTACATCTTTGGTATCAATTTCCACACATGACAATAATCAGGGAAGGATCAGGTGCTTAAACAATTAAATATGAGGAATGCTGTCTTTATATTACAGTAATTGCTGTGTTCCACTGTGGAGAGGGGTGGGAAACTATACTGGCATATTTAAATATGGCTTCCACAGTGCACTTGGGGTTCTGATTTAAAATTAGTTGTTGCCGCTTTGACTTCCAAGGTTTGTGCACGGCATATCCGCTAATTGTGTTTGTAGTGTGTGGGTAATTTATTAAAATACAATGGTCCTTTAAATTGTTTGGTGCATCTAAGAACACAAAGTAACTTAAGGGGCCTGATTTGTTTTCAGCCATCTCTCTTGTCTCATTTGTAGCCCCTCCCTTGCCCACTTAATCACCATCTCTCTTTCCCTCCCTTTCAATTGCTTCCTGCACTCACACTCTCTACTGCTCTGTCCCCAAACTCGTTCAGCTATGCGCTTCTCACCTCAGGACTCTACGAACAACTAACTACCTACTTAATGGCCTATGAAGTAATGATTTGTTTTGATTTGCCCTTGCATTCCTACCTGCCTACACTCTCCACCTCATTTACTAATGCTAATACAAAGGGTTTAAATTATTTTCTATTTCTTCTGTTCCTCTGAGAATGCTGCAAATTAACACCTTGTGCAACATTCTTTCTGGACAATGAATATCTTCATCGCACAGCATTAGGGATAGACTTGCATGGCATTTCATAATAATTTAATATCTTTTCCCATTCCATCCTGTCCGCATGGAAATATTTTACCGTTGCACACAAAATCTTTGAATGCATTCGCCATCTGTTGGTCATTCTGCCCCTGTGCAGTTGGTGCACACCTTGATCCTTTTTTCTGTCCTATGTCTCAGTGTACCAATCCGCCTGGCTTTTCTGGTTCTTCAGTTTTTAACTTGCCTTGGTCCCGTGTATGATTTATAACGTTAGTGGAACAACAGTTTAATCTCCAGCATATGTTCTGGTAAACAACATTATGGCCAACATTGCAGTAAAAAGTCTGACAACACCAGGTTTTAGTCCAACCGATTTATTTGATGGTAAACTCACAAGCTTTCGAGGGGACTCCCTCTTTGTCAGGTGAATGGAGAGTTCTGACAACATTGCAGTGCCAATGTCTGATTCTTTTCATCACTTACCCTTCCAACAGACTCAGATTTATTTTATGGGGGAACTCCCTTTGAGCTTCCTGTCACTTCCTTTCTTGTTGATTGTCCTCTCTCGTAGCTTCCCAGTTCCTAGCTTTCTCTGATTTAAAGGTGGGTCTAAAGAAAAGCTTTGGTCTGTGAACCAACTTGTGATTGTCCGCAAGCTCTGCAGCTTGTCTGGCCATTCTAAACCTTTGTTCCTCGACATGCATTCTAATCATGCTTGGCAACAAGTCTTTAAATGCTTCCAGCAGAATTATCTCTCTGAGCACTTCATAGCTTTTGGCTGTTTTCAGTGACCATATCCATTTATCAAAGTAACTTTGTTTGATCTTTTCAAATTCCAACAACGTTTGTCCAGACTGTTTTCTTACAGATCAAAATTGTTGCCTGGTGGTTTCTAATCTTGTAACTGGGACTTGTGTCCTGTAAAATATATTTGAAATGCTGGTGGCTTCCAACCTGCTGGGACATTCATGACAACAGTGAAGTCAGTGAAGTCATCTGAACAGAAGTCATTTTTCCACATGATAGATTTGATGCATTCTATTTCTGCATTAAGCTTGCTAGTTAAGACTGTGGTCCTGTTTACATGATTACGGCTTATCTAATAGCGCATTATCAACTCCAACATGTCCATTGACCAGTGAAGATAGGTAGGCTTACAATAGAAAGTAGTGGAGAGACCTTTAGCAGATTTCTGTAAACGGAAAGGGAACAGATTAGAACAATCAATTTAGGGTGATCAGTTGAACTCGTAATGTTGTTCATTTGCTAGAAGCAGCATACATTCATACAAAGGGACCTTTCTTTTGTCAACAGAAGAAATATGTTCAAGCCTTGTTTTTTTTAGAATTATCTGACAGTTTGGGGAACCTATACCGACAATTCTCCATTGCTTTCTCTGCTCCTGTTCTTATGTCCTGTGTTCCTATGGCAATAACATGGCCAATCACAATTGACTTGCTAATCAGCATACTTTCCTCCTGTAGTAAAAATTATTGTGATTATTTGATGTTTGGTATCCTTGAGTTTGTCCTGATGAGTGCCAGATGAAAAGCTTCAGCAACATGTCTCTCCTTTCAGCAATATATAAGCTGTGTAGTATCTCGCAACTGCATTAGGGATCCTTAGTTTTATGAATGTAGGCATGGAGTACGTATGCAAGGGATTATGGTGAACCTTTATGAAATACTGGTACAGCTTCAATTAGAGTATCATGTGCGATGATGGGTGTTTGATTTGATTTATTATTGTCACATTTATTCATATACAGTGAAAAGTATTATTCCTTGCACAATATACAGATAAAGTATATCATATACAGAGAAGGAAAGGAGAGAGAAGAGAATGTAGTGTTACAACCATAGCCAGGATGTAGAGAAAGCTCTGTCCAAGACCACAAGAAACTACAAAGGGTTGTGTGGCTAGCCTGGGATTCTAGCTTGGTCTGCTATTGTCTTTTGACATCAGTTACTGTAGTGGCATATTCATTCAGGCTGGTCACAGGGTTTTTAAATACTGACCAGTCTACTGACTCTAAGCAGTCCAGTAGGCAATCATCCAATTCCTCAGACCAACATTGATGACTTTCTTTGACGGATTCTCCCGTTTTCAGTTTTTGCTTGTAAGCCAGGAGCAAGAGCACAGTCTTGTGGTCTGATTTAGCAAAGTGTGAGCGGCTGATAGAGTGGTAGGCATTTTTAATATTTGTTTAGCCCTGGTCTAGGATATTTGTGCATCTGGTGGAACAGCCGAAGTGTGGTATTTTGGTAGAATGCTCTTGATTGGAGTCCCTGACCACAATGAACAAGACCTTGGTATGTTTTGTCTCAAGGCTGTTTGAATGGTGTATATTTTGTCCAGCGCGTCTTCATGTCTGCATGGAGTGGGATGTAAATTGCGTCAGAATAACAGGTGAACTCCTGAGGAAGGTAGTAGGGGCGTCATTTTAACGTCAGGTATTTTAGGTCTGAGGAGCAGAAACTTGCCAGTGTAATTGTGTCTAGGCATCAAGAGGTATTGATTAGAAGGCAGACCACACCACCCCTAGTCTTGCCTGAGGTTACTGTGCTATTCGTTTGGCGGATTGAGAAGCCCTCTGGTTGTAGGGCACAGTCCGGTGAAGCAGGAGTTAGTTATGTCTCTGTGAAACAAAGTACACAGCAGTCCCTCAGTTCTCTTTGGAAAGTAAATCTGGCTTTAAGTTCATCCAGCTTATTTTCAAGAGATTGGATATTTGCTAGGAGTAAGCTAGGGAGGGGGCCTTGGGATCGAGTTGTTTCACTCTCACCTGCGGGCCTGTAGGTTTTCCACACTTTCTGGAGTGACTTTCTTTTTGTGCCTGGGAGATGATGAGAGTAGTATGAGGTATTAAGGGTATAGGTGTGTCATGAACCTCATTGATATTATCTGCAAGGGTGTCCAAACTTGAAACATCAGTTCATGGTGGTGTATAGTTTTGTTTTTGGAATGATGTGAGGAGTCAAATGAAACCGCAGTGAGAAGAACCAGTCCAGCCATTGTATAATAATTATTAAAGACTATTTATTAAATTAAAGACAAATAGTACTCTGAGATAATTAAATATATGAATCACTAAACACACAACACACAATTTATGTTGAAGTTACCCCCTTGTTCCAAAATATATCCTTAAGACTATCCCTTCCCAAACAAATCCAAATTTAGAAATCAAATTTAATAAGTCAAATCCAGCTTTGCTTTCACAAAGTTTTCTGCATTGTCTTGGCTCTATAAGACCATAGGACATCGGAGCAGAATAGGCCAGTTGGCCCATCGAGCCTGCTCCGCCATTCAGTCATGGCCATCGAGTCTGCTGTGCCATTCAATCATGCCCTTATCAATCAAGAACCTATTTATCTCTGTCTTAAAGACACTCAATGATCTGGCCTCCACAGCCTTCTGTGGCAAAGAGTTCCACAGACTCACCACTCTCTGGCTAAAGAAATTCCTCATCTCTGTTTTAAAGGCTTGTCCCTTTAACCTGACGCTGTGCGCTCCAGTTCGTTTTTCCTAATAGTGGAAACATCCTTTCCACATCCAGTCTATCTAGGCCTCGCAGTATCCTGTAAGGTTCAATAAGATCCCCCCCATCCTTCTAAACTGTTTCTCATATGACAAGCTCTTCACTCCAGGGATCATTCTTGTGAACCTCCTCTGGACCCTTTCCAAGGCCACCAGATCCATCCTTAGATATGGGACCCAAAATTGTTCACAAACAGGGTCTGACCAGAGCCTTATACAACCGCAGAAGTACATCCCTGCTGTTCGATTCTAGCCCTCTCGACGTAAATGCTAACACTGCATTTGCCTTCTTAATGGTCGACTGAACATGCATGTTAACCTTAAGAGAATCTTGAACAATGACTCCTAAGTTCCTTTATGTTTCTGATTGCCTAAACATTTTCCCATTTAGAAAATAGTCAATGCCTCAATTGCTCCTTCCAAAGTCCATAACCTCACACTTTTCCACATTGTATTCCATCTGCCACTTCTTTATCGAAACCCTTCTGCAGCCCCCCCGCTTTCTTAATACTATGTGTCCCTCTACATATCTTTGTATTAGCAAAGTGCCTTCAGTTCCTTCCTCCAAATTGTTAATGTATATTCTGTTGATGATCCTCCAGCAGCATCTGATATTTGTCTTGGTGTGCGTGCCTTGGAACAGCCCGTAGAGCACAGAATCCTGTTTCACAGAGCTGCACAGGATGAACCTCAACAAAAACAATCTTGTCTCTCTCCAGACCTCCTTTGCAAAACCTCAATGAACTACCTATCTCCCTGTGACATCGAACTTTGATTTTTCTCAGAGTGGTCACTCCACACTGGAACCACAGATTGACTGGATTGGATAGCTGTTAGGTGTTGCTGCCTGTCTAGGGTCATCCTCTCCCTCTTTTTTCACGTTGTTTGAATGTTTAGGAGGATGACCAAGAAGCGAGGGCCTTGGACAGGGATAATGAGGTAAAAATGTAGAAAGTGAATAAGGACAGTTCAAGTACTGACATTTGGTCAAGGCTTGATAGTCTCTTGCCTCAGAAAATGACTACATACTTATGAAAGAACCTCCAATTCTGCAAGAGAGAGATTTCACTGTAAATCCGATGGACATAGAAGTGCACATAGAAGCCATTGTTTGATTAAATTAGCAATGAAAATCTATAGACTCAGAATAAAACTGGCAGAAATTCCTATGATCGTGAAGTTTAACTAATAAGAGAGGAAAAGCAAAGGACATTGGATAATTGAAAAGAGTTTGGAGTTTATTCTGAAGAACCAGATTAGAGTTAACCAACTTTTGTCATATGTCGACTGTACTGAAAAACCCTTCGAACGGGACTTCCAAGGTTAAAGCAAGTCAAATTGCTAGGGTTTTGAAGAGTGACAGAGTTGCAAATAGACAGTCAATGAAAAACGTGAGTGAGAAAAGACTATGGATTAACCTTGCTGGCTTAATTAAATGAAGGATTGCAAGTCATTAGCTACCCATGTTCCACAAATGAATAAAAAAATTCATTTGTCCTCCAACTGCCTTTCATAAGGCCAGCAGCAGTCTCCACTTTTCTCCATCCTCACCACCTCCCCCCACCCCACCCAAAACCATTGTAGCCACTCTTTCCTCTAGCCCTCAATTGAACCTCAGGTCCCACAACACCCCTAGAACCACCACCACCCTACCCCCTCAACATCCCCAACTGGTGTATCGGTTGTATGTTTCTACAACTAAATCATTATAGATCATTGCAAATTTGATGCTACACAATGTTATTGTCATATAGCATTAATAACTTGAATGCGCTCTTCTCATGGGAGAAGATGTTCTTGACTATTCTGAGCAGAATGACCGACTAGCTCAATCTTATTTTCGCCAAAGTTTTGAGTGAAACTCAGTCCAATGGTTTATTTGTGGACATTTCTGCCCTGTTTTGATGGAAATGGTATTTTGTTGATTTAAAATCCTCATGGAACAGTACATGTGCTGGTGGAAGTTGCGTATGACTCATAATGGTGCTTCTTCAATGTGCCACTCTGTCTCTGTGCTGCGTCTATTTTCCACCATTGCTGTGCCTCTGATATGGCCACTATAGGAGACATAAGACTTCGGTTAATGAAGCAGCTAGGCAGTAGTGATTTTCATCATCTGGTTGCTAGGCTTGCAATGGATACAATTACATAAGTACTGAAACTGGGCAGATATAATTGCATGATAAATGCATAATGTTTTCATCCTCTTGCATACACCTATGTCTCATTTCAGCTTGGCCTCCTGCCATCCAGCCAATCAGCAGGGCTTCTTCTAGCATTACAAGTAATGTGACTCCAACCCTGGTTTTGCATTCTTCTTGGAGATATGTGCTATCTTTTCCAATGAAAACAAAAGTGTTAGAAATTTGAGGGATGAAGTGTGCATATCACAAGGCAGTGCAATATTTTATGGACTTCTCAACGGAATGGAGTGAACAAGATCACTTTGGGGCTGAGTGGGAGAGCTGGCAGCATTTGTGAAAGGTGACACGGGACCTTGCGTGACAATTTTTTGTAAAGGTGTTAGAGTTGTTTGCAACCTCTCACTTTGGTTCGGAGTCATACTCTACAAGCAGGAATGAGTAATATCAAGCAGTCTGAAACAGCAATCTTTTATTCGACATCTATTAAACAATTATTAATAATTAAAAGAAAAGGGAAAAAAAACCATGTATTGAAAGAAAGGAAGAAAGACATGTTTACTATGTACGCTAGTTAAAAATTATAAATACATATAAGAACATACTATATTACAAATGGTAACCCCAAATTGGTCTGTTTAAGGCAACTCCCCAAAGTGATAAAATTCCCCATGGTTCATACATCACCACGTCTCTGAATAACTTCCACAGGGATGGACCTCCAGTCACTCAGCTGCAGCCCCAAATATTGGATGTGCGCACCTTTAAATCCAATTTCTGGTTCCATTCCTACCTTTCAAAATGTGAATCTGGTAAGGATGAGACCGTATCAAATTCTCCTAACAGGCACTATAAGGTTAGCAGACTTCACAATATTCCAGTTGTTTACGCATCTTTTTGTTAGTGTCTCCTATCTGCCATCAATCAGATTATATGTTGTCCATCAGTCAAACTCCAACTCCTGATTCCACACCGCAGTTGATCTCCATACATGCAAGATTATCCAATATCTTGGCTTGTGGTTCAAGAGTCATCAAATGCAGGAGGACATTGTTTCCTCTGCGTTATACAATAATAACTTTTATCTTCATCAATCTAGTCCAAAAAGGAAAACCATGACTTGAAGATTAAATACTATCTGTGAATATCACAAGCATGAAAAATAAAGTGGGAGAAAATAAGTCCACAGTTCATAATATTACTGTTGATTACTATTGATTATTTGACTTAAAGCATAATCGCATTTAATTTTAAATCAAGGCCTACAAAGTAGTCTTCATGTGTTCAGTATAAATTTAATACAGATTTTTTTTAAATCTAGAGCAAAGCAGAAATAAATGCAAAATATAAAATTGCAAAAATTAGTGAAAAGCCTATGCTTTTCGTTATTGCAAATAGTGTACCATACAATCTTTTTATGTAGAGGAATACTGGTGGCATGGTGGAACAGTGGTTAGCACTGATGCCTCACAGTGCCAGGGACCCATGTTCAATTCTGGCCTCAGGTCACTATCTGTGTGGAGTTTGCACATTCTTCCTGTGTCTGCGTGGGTTTTCTCCGGATGCTCTGGTTTCCTCCCACAGTCCAAAAATGTGCAGGTTAGGTTGATTGGCCTTGCTAAATTGACCATAGTGTCAGGGGGATTAGCAGGGTAAATAGGTGGGGTTATGGGAGCAGCACCTGGATGGGGTTGCAGACTCATTGGGCCAAATGGTTTCTGCTGCACTGTGGGGATTCTATGATACTGAGGAGATGAAAGGATCATGGCTGCCAGATGAAGGTTGCAGGGCACTCACCTTGCCAGCCATTAAGAAATAATTGAAGTACTTCTTTCATTATATGCAGTTGTTATTCATCATATTCTGGCCGCTGACTCTCTCCGCTACCTCCAACCATGTCTGTTTGGCCATATTAGGTGGCCTTCTCCAGTCCTTTAAAAAACAGCACCTTTCTTGCCCTTAATGTCTCTGATATAACATCCAAAGAGATGGAGGTGAAAAATTTTGCAGGCATCCCATTCCACTTCTACTTTCTGAGAAAATTACTTGTCCAGTTCAACTCAGTTGTAATCTCACTCCATCCATAGTGAAGGCTGCCAGCAGCTTGTTAAATTTTACATTCTTGTTCGCGCTCCTGACTCATCAACCAACCCGTTGTTCCTAATTGCTATCCTCAAGAAGATTGATCGGTGTCTGGATTTTCGATTCAGAAATGGCAGAAAGATTCTACCCAATCTCGTGCCTTTGTCATTGAAAATAGCTTCATGAACCTTGTTTTAGTTTAAGAAAAAGCAAGTATTTTCCAGTGTTGAACATTTTTACACTATAAACTAGCAAGAGATATGTATGCTCACATGTAATGCCAGAATTCAAAATTCTGCATCTCAACAACATTGTTCATTTATATTTTTCAGAATGGAAGCATTTAGTGTTCTTTTGGGAAATGTTGTATTTGTTGTATCCTGGACCAGTCTTTTATATATTTCATCCCGTGACATCGACAGTAGCAGTGAGTTCACAATGGCAAGTATCGCTAACAGTTGGTTTGATTATGTTTTTCTTCTTGAGTTCTTTGTGCGAAGCCACAATCTCCACACACTATGGATAAGGAAAGGAAGTAGATTGCAAACCTACAACAATAAAAACGGAAAATGCTGAAATGCAGTGTAGATTATGGCAGCATCTGTAGGGAGAAGCATAGTTGATGGGTCAAATTTGCATTCCTGAGTCAGTAAAGCAAACTTCATAAAGTTTGTGCACTAGAGAATTGCAAATGTTACGTTCTTGTTCAAAAAAGGTTGTAAGGATCGCTCCAGCAATTACAAGCCAATCAGTTTAACATCAGTCTTGGGCATTCTTTTTGAAAATCATTTTACCATTTCAGCTCAGTTGTAATCTCACTGCATCCATTATTTGGAATAGAGTTAGTCATCACTTAGAAAAATGTGGGTTGATTAGGGAGCTAGCATGGATTTCTAAAGGGGAAATTGTGTTTAACTAACTTAACATACAAACGCCACACTGTCACCCCAGGCCGGAATCGAACCCAGGTCCATGGCACTGTGAGGTAACAGAGGTAACCACTGTGCCATCGTGCTGTCCCAGTTTTTTGAGGAGATAACAGAAGGGTTGATGAAGGTAATGCTTTTGTGTAAAAGATCTTTCAGAACACATTCAATACAGTGCCACACAGTAGACTTGTGAAAAAAGTTATAGCTCATGGAATGAAAGAGGCAGTAGCAATGTGGATATAAAATTGGCTGAATAGTAGAAAGCAGAGTGTAATGGTCAATGGATATTTTTCAGGCTGGAGGAAGGTTTGCAGTGGTGTTCCCCAAAGTATTTTATTGGAACACTTGCTCTTGCTGATATAAATGATCTAGATCTTGGGGTGCAGGCGACAATTTCAAAGTTTACAGAAAATTATAAAGTATTGTAAACTGTGAAGGAAACAGTGTAGAACTTCAAAAGGACATGGACAAGTTGGTGGAGTGGGCTTATAGGTGACAGATAAAGTTCAATGTGTAGGAGTATGAGCTGATTCATTTTGACAGGAAGAATGAGGAGAACCAACATAAAATAAAGGGTAAAATTCTTAAGTGGGGACAGGAGCAGAGGGACCTGGGTGTATATGTGCATAGATCATTGAAAGTGACAGGACAGTTGGAGAGAGTTAATGAAGCACTCTGGAGTTTATTAATAGGGGCATAGAGTACAAGAGCAAGGAGGTTATGCTAAATTTATACAAGACACTAATTAGACCTCAGCTGGAATATTGTGTACAATTTTGGGCACCATACTATAGGAAGGATGCAAATAGCAGGATATTTGGAAAATTATAATTTAATCAAGCAGAGTCAGCATGTTTTTGTGAAAAGGAAGTTGTGTCTGACTAATTTATGAACTTTTTTGAGGAAGTCTCAACCAGAGTGGATACAGGGGAACCAGTAGATGTGTTGTATTTGTACTTCCAGAAGGAGTTCAACAAGGTACCTCACAAAAGGTTAAGTCACGAGAGTCCATGATGTTGAAGGTGGTTTATTGGCATGGATAGAGAATGACTACTGGGCAGGAAACAGCAAGTGGGCATAAGGGTTCTTTTTCAGATTGGTGACCTAGAACCAGTGGGTTCCACAGGCATTAGTGCTGGGATCGCAACTGTTTACAATATATATTAATGACTTGGAGGAAGGAAACGAATATACTGTAGTCTAACTTGCAAACAACACAAAAATAGGTGGAAAGACAAGTTGCGAGAGGGATATAAACAGCTTACAAAGAGATATTGATAGGTTAAGTAAGTGGACAAGAAGTTGCCAAATGGAGTATAACGTGGGAAATGTGGCATTTTTGGAAGGGAGAACAAAAGAACAGTACTATTTAAATGGAGAAAAAATGCAGAAAGCTGCAACAAAGTGACTTTGGGTACTTCTGCACGATGCACAGAAAGCTGGCACACAGGTGCAGCAGGTATCAGGAAGAATAATAGACGTTGGCACTTATTTCGGGGCAGGGTGGGATTGGAGTATAAGAGTAGGGAAGTCTTGCTGCAATTGGACAAAATACTGATGAGACCACATTTAGAATACTGTGAGCACTTTTAGTCCCCTTATTTCAGGAAAGATATTGTTTCATCAGAGGCAGATATGTGAAGGGCTTAAGCTGTGAGGGACGTTTCAAGTTGTTGTTGTGCATAATGTTGAGGCCAGGAATCAGGCAAGTGGGCCTGTTTCTGTCTGCTAATGCTACCACAACCTACTGAGTGTTTCCAACATTTTCTATTTTTACAACTAATTCATGCTAACTTTCTTAGATCAGTTCATACTTGTTCAAATGCCCAGTCATTTTGGGTGGAATTTCACGTTGTCCTCTGACAGATTTTGGTGGCAGGGGCTGGTGCATATATGTGGATGGGAGATTGGCAGGAGGCAACGTTGCAGTCTTCTCATCTTTGCTCCTTTTAAATGCATGGTTGAAAAGCTTGTGAATAATCTTCATACCCGACTGTCAATAGAGGTCCTTAAGTGAGCAATTAATTCCCATTTAAGGCCCCAGCCAGCTTCTAGGTTTACCCAGTGGAAGGCAAGGGACACAGCATATAGGGAGCCCAAGAACGGAATCTTGTGGGATATCTGTGGACTTCCAGGGAAGGTCTCTTCTTTAAAGATACTCAGTGCCTGATCAAGAGAAATGACATTGGATATAGGGCAGGCTGAGAGCCACCCCATCTATTCTTGCTGCCAACCAACCCCTGTCTTCCATAATCCCTAGCTGTGATCTCCCTCTTAGATCACCTGTGACCTAGGTCCTTTGGCCTAATTCTGGGGCAGTATGTTGGTAACTTGCTCAACTATCATATCAAATTTATTTCTGTTTCAGTTACTTCAATTTTCATTAAAAGGGAAGGAGCTAGAGGAAGAGTAATTTTTGTTGAAAATGTTCCCTAACTTTACCAAATCAAACATCAGCTCCAGGAGAATTCTGATGAACGTTTTGAATCAATTTTCCTTGGAGCTCCTCGGATTTGGGTCTGCCTGCTGTTACATTTCTCCTGTGCTGTTGTAGATGGGCTGTAAGAGAAACATACTAAACAATTGGAAAGCATGGGCTGAATTATGCATGGTGCTGGATTCCCTGCTTTATCTGGCCAAAAGATCAGTGGTGGAGCCTGTAATGGAACCTGGCTGCCCTGAAGCCATTTAATGGCCAAGTAGCTAATAGGTTGAAGTTGGGATTTCCATCTATCAGAAATAGGAAGGTTTATTGCCAGATGGAGACTGGCAAATCTTCAGAATGTAACGATGCAGGCATGGCTTGTATCAGGATAAGTGTTTGGGTTCTTGTTGGATGCCAAACTGACAGGCCCAGGAGAAGCAGAGTTTGGTGTAGGGATAAGGGGCTTGTTAAAGAGGAACCCATCCCTTCCAAATGTCTAGGAAACATGCCAAGCTGGCTGCTTAGCATGGGCCTCTCCTGCACTATTTAAATCTTGCCAGTGAAGGAATTAGGTAGTTAAGTGGAAACAATTGATCAAACGCTTAAGGTTCTCAGTTAGCCCACTGGAGGTCAGGCTGCCTAACACCACCCCTGCCACTAGTATAATTTCAGTGTGGCAGGGACAGGCTGACCACCCATTGGATTTATCGTGCCTTCACCTTGTACATTCCAACCTGTTAGAGGAATGTAAAACCCATTCCAGTGATACAGGCTGGAAAATCTGCAACCCTTATCGGTGAAATTACTGGACCTGCCTAGCAACAAAAGCCCTGGCAAGAAAACTGAATTTAAAAGAATATATTCCAAATGCTTTCTTTGATTAAATGGGGAGTTTTTTGAATAAAAGCTTCCATATACTTACTGTCACCTTTGTGTTTGAGTTAAGAGATTCTAATTCTATAAATTATTGCAACACATCAATCATGTGAAGTTAAATTCTGATGAAACTGAAATATTTTGTAACTAATGTATATGGTTTGAAGATTTTGCAATTTAATCAGAAACTAAATTAATCAGAAATGCTTCTCTTTTCACAGGAAATTGGGCTGTTTTTGTTTGGTTTCTTCTGCATTACTGAGTTAATATTTTTGATCAGCCTTGAGGTTTATGAATATTTTAAAATTAGAAACATTTTTCGACTTTGGCAACGGCAGCAGTATGAATCTGTGCGAAATGACTTAGAGTATTGCAGTCCAATTTGGCCACAGGTACAGAGGCTTCTTATTATATCACTTAATAGCAGTATGCCCATTGTTCCGAATTTTTTCAGCCTCCAAATAGTAATTGCACATAGCTTACCAGGAAAAATCTGCTTGGTTTCTTTCCTTTATGAAAATTTCCCCTTATGGAATATAGACAATCCACAGTTTGCGCTCCATCCTCTCTCCTGCCACTGAGTAAATAGACCCTCAGTCATTATCATAAGTTCTTCTTCAGCAATTTGCAAAACTTTGATCCCCATCCCACGCTTTAGTCATTGCTAGTTGTTCATTTATTCAGCATGCTTTTTTTTTGATTTTATTGAATTTTAAATACCTAAATCTCAAATTGTTTATGTCTTTTGTGTCTGTTTTAGCTAAAAGGTCTAATCTTCATGTTATGTAGCTGGTAGGGGAGTTTAAACTTTATTACATTCCTCAGGCATGATTAAGATTCCATTTTAATTTTTTAGGTCTTGTTTAGTTTTCTTCTGCTGTTCCAAGGGTCCAGCTGAGATCTACTACCTTTTATTAAATTTCATTAAAAGAACAGAATCAAAGACACAAACAATATTTTCTGTTATTATTGTGGTTTCATTGTCCTTCCTCATCCTCTTGGAGGGAGTGCAGAGGAGGTTTACTAGGCTGATACCGGAGTTGAGGGGGTTGAGCTATGAGGAGAGGATGAATAAACTGGGCTTGTACTCGTTAGAATTTAGAAGAATGAGAGGAGATCTCATTGAGACGTATAAGATGATGAATGGGATGGATAGGATAGAGGTGGAAAGACTCTTCCCGCTCAAAAAAGACAATAGGACTAGGGGGCACAGCCTCAAGATAAAAGGGGGGCGGTTTAGAACGGAGTTGAGGAGGAACTTCTTCACTCAAAGGGTGGTGAATCTCTGGAATTCTCTGCCCGTTGAGGTGGTGGAGGCTGCCTCGCTAAATATTTTTAAGATGCGGGTTGATGGGTTTTTGATAAGCGAGGGGATTAAGGGTTATGGGGAGAGGGCGGGAATGTGGAACTGAGCCACGACAGATCAGCCATGATCTTATTGAATGGTGGGGCAGGCTCGAAGGGCTAGATGGCCTACTCCTGCTCCTATTTCTTATGTTCTTATGTTCTTCAAACACTCTATACCCTTCAACATAATTGATCCCACTGTTCTCCACTGCCTCTCCTTCACTGCCCAGATTCGTGGGACTACTCTTCTATGGTTTCACTTTAGTTTATGTAAACCCTCTTTAATTTTACCCTTGAAGTCCAGATATAATTCTGGTTATTTTATGTTGCATTCCCTCCAAGGCCGTTATATCATTCCTCATGATGTTGCTACAGATGGGAGGGGTTTTAATTTAAACAGCACTGATTTTTCCTCTCACTACCTGTCCTTAAACAAAAAGGTGCATTTGATTTGTTTCCCCCTTTATATGTGGTGGCATATTTCTCAACACCTTCAGTTTTAATCTAATCCAATTTCTATTAAAAACCTCACAGCAAACTTGTAATATAATGAACTGAAAGGGTTAGTTTATTTGCACACACTCAAAACACAGGAGGAGGGTCACAATGTTGCCTCCTTTGCATTCATACTGTAAAAGATGGTGAAAGCAAAGATTTGTAGTGGAGAGACCACAGAGAGAAGAAATAGTGTGTGGAATTGTCCAGCCTTTCCAGCTGGCTGGAACTTCCCGGTCCCGCCTTGGTTGATCCCCACCATGGGTCCCCCAACAGTGGTTGAGAAATGTAAGTCGCCGTTGCCTGTGGTGGGACTGGAAGGAACTGCCAGTGGACAATCGCGAGCTAGCTTGACCACAGGAAAGGAGGTTGCGGGGGTCTGTAGAACTCTCTTCACTGTTTTACATGGATTTCAGAGTTCAGAATCAAAGCCCAGTGAGGTATTCCTTCATGGAGATCAATGAATTGAAAACTGACGCTGGATAATTCACTCTTTCAGTGCTGTTGACTTCACATAATGAGATAAGAATGAATCAAACTTGTAAGCAATGAAATAGAATTTCCAGTAGAAGCAGGACTACCCTTGTATCTGCCAAGTGTCCTTGCCTGTCATGATTCCAGTTAGAAGGTAAACCCGCAGACTAAATGCACAATCTTCCGAAAAAGATTCTATGGGCCTGATCTGACAAAGAAACTTCTAAGTGCCAAATGCTTGAGAAAGGAATGAATGGCACAGTTTTTTTCTGTGAGCTACGAGTTGCAATCTTACGGCATTTAAAAGAGTTTTGATACGATTCTTACCACCATGGACCCTCCAGGTGCATGTCTCGCTCAAACTGGCTACAGCGCTATGGTGTTAACAATAAAAGTACTAAAGATGGACACACAGGCAATCACGCCAGGAAGATGGCACCAAGAAGAACTGCTCCAAGGTTCATGGAGGGAGAGCTGGGCCAGCAGCTGGATGGAGTGAAGGAGAGGAGAGACATTTCCTTGCCCCAGATGGGCAACGAGGTCTGGAAGGCAGTGGCAGTGCCAGTATCCATGCATGGGCACGGAGGACCAGCTACCAGTGCTGGAAGAAACTAAATGACCTAGTTCAGACAACAAAGGTAAGTGTCCATCCTGTCCTGGCATCAGTCCCATCTGTTGTGTCTGCAATGGTGATCCACCCCCAACACTCCATAGAGCTTCCAACATTCAGCCCCCTAGTGCTTGTGTTCAACTCCTCTGGCACCCACTGTCACAACCCCTGAGTTACAGTCTTGACATGCCACCCAATTGCCCCCACCGCTGACACCCTGCGCCCTTCCAACTATCAGGCTTTCAAAACCCACCCCCCCCCCCCCACCCCCCCCACCCCCTTCCCCACTGTCCCTGTTGTACCTACAGGGAAAGACGGCTCATAAGAGAAGAGAGTGGGAGAAACCAGGGGGTCCCTAACTTACAAATCCTCATTTCCTTTGATGTGAGAGCTCTTGATCTGGTGGGAGAGGAGGTGGACAAAACTATGGCAACAGCCAGTCAGAGTGCAATCAGGAAGTGAGCATCTGCAAAATTTTCATTCATATCACGAATCTCAAGTAAGTGACATGCTGCCCAGACACTTGCCCCCTCTTTGCACTGAACTGTGTTCTTTTTGTTGCAGGAGATGACTTTAATGCACCTGGCCCTTCTGGCTACGCCACACCCATTGCTGCTCCTACTGAGATAGCCCATGACCGCCCAGGGGAAACCTCAGAAGAAAGCCCAACAGGAAGCACTGGCTGCAGGATTTGCAGCCATTGCGAGGATGCCAAATGTGCAAGAGGGCATAGACTGACCCACGTCACCCTCAAGACCCTCATCAAAAATCCAGAAAGATTCATGAGTCGAAAGGGCTTCCATTCAATATATACGCAGTTGGTGTGTGACCGTCAGCTCAACATTATGCATGTCTGTGCCAGGCACCCTGGCAGCATGCATGACAGCTTCATATTGAGGAGCTCGGATATCCCGGAGATCTTTGAGGAGGAGCCCAGCGTGCAGGAATAGCTCATTGGGAGCATGGGATACCTGCTTTGGAATTGGCTGATGAAGCCTGTGCGGAGGCCTGAGGCTGAGGCGGAGACCCCATATAATGAGGCCCACATTGCCATCTGTTCAATAGTCAAGCAGTGCATAGAGCTCCTTCAGATATAGTTCAGATGTTGATTGCTCTTGCGGGGCCCTCCAATATAGCCCCCTGATATTGTGGTAGTGTGCTGTACTCTACACAACCTGGCACAGCAGCGAGAAGACTTTCTTGAGGAGGATGCAGACATCAACCAGACAAGCGTAACTGGGGAGAAGGCTGCTGAGCAGGGGGAGGAGGAAATGGAGAAGAAACAGCAGCACCATCCAGGCACTGAAGGGCTGGCAGCAGCCAGGGTTAGGTATGCAAGGGAGGCCCTGATCAACACTCACTTTGAGCAATAGGAGACTGTGTTACCTCCCGTGGGTTCCCTTCTTCCTCCCACTGCTCCCTCCTCCCCTCCCCTTCAGAGTCCTACGAATTCCTGCAATATTGTAACACCAGAGTAGTGGGCCTGGATTTCTTCAACAGGTGGGAAAGTGATCATGGCTCGCTAAGCACCATTGTGATGATGCCCTGGTATAAAGTAGTCTGACTCCTACCAGTGCTCTGCATGCACGCTGGGTCCTGGGCCCATGTCCGGATAGTGGGTAAGAGACCACTAAATCCCATACAGGGCCCTAGTGTGGGTGGGATGTGGGAGGGGAAGGAATCACTCATGGGTTCTGGTGATGCCATGGCAGATGCTGTAAGTTGCTGCCAATGCGTGCCACTCACTATAGCCTGTGATTTATTTGAGCGCCTTAATTTTGTCAGTGACACAGCATTGAGGGGAGTCCCCCACTGACATCAACATAAAGGGTCCCTCCAGCGACTGTTGGGCTAAGAGCGTTCCTGTTAGAGGCAAATCTGAGACAAATTAGTGACAGGTGGGTGGTGAAAAAACCTTTATTGGTGACAAGTGCCTTTGGTAAGTGTTAACATAAAAATATGTGAACAGGAAACATTAAAGTGAATAAATATTCTATCTACATGGTGCTACCTTTTATCAATGTTATCCTAGTGCCGCTACAACTTCCTAACTTTATGTGGCTTACCATTACATCTCCCTAAAATGTACATCGGAGGTGGAGGTGCCAGCTGCCTACCAAACCCAGTGGCCTGTGATGCCCTTGGTGAGCATCCTCTGGAGGGCCTGTACCTTGACGGCCTTGGCCGGCTTCCAGGTGACTGGAGCATATCCATGATACCCTCTTCATCCTGTTGCCCCAGTGTCAAGAAGGGGGGAATCAGAAGGTATAGCCACAGCCGCGGCCTCCCAGCTGAAAGGTTCTGGTATGGGCTTGAGCCCTTCCTCCTCCCTCGAGGTTCCCGTGGGCCCCTGGGTCACTCTCTGGGATGGCAGTGCTTCTGCAATGAGCTGCAGCCTCACCTGGCCCTGCCAGTCCTGGAGGACCACCTGCGCTATAGCCATGTTGGGTCCTCTGCGACGGTCACCTGAGTCAGGGACCACTTGTCAATGGCACCAGCAAGTGCCCTCCGAGACTTGGCCACACTCTGTAGCCCCTCAACCATGACCCTCTATGACTGGGCCACATTCTCAAAGGCTGCTGCTGTAGCCCGCTGTGAATCAGCACTGACCTGCTGGGTCTCCTGGAAGCTCTGCAGCCTTTCATCCATGACCCTCTGTGACTGGGCCATGTTCTCAAAGTCTGCAGCCACAGCCCACATGTCTCAGCACTGTGCTGCTGGGTCTCCTGCAAGCTCTTGAACCTCTCAGCCATGGGCTGCAGAATCTCGAGAAGCTTGCTGAGGTCCTCAGCTGTGGCCTGCTGTGACTGGGCCATGGCCCTCTGGGACTCCACCATGGCCTGCTGTGATTCAGGTATCGCTTGGAACCTGTTACTCAAAGTGAGGATCATCTGCCCCAGGCTTTCCAACATGGTCACCACCCTTGCAATGTTGGCCTGGGAACCACGCAAGACAGGCAATAGCGGGACCACCTGAAAGCTTTGGGACTCCTCCCAACAGCCTCTTAGTGGATGCTGTCAGCCCCTCCTATATTCTCTGGCTCTGTTGCTGCATCTCTTGGCTGTATTTCCAGTTTGCGGGGTTTTGTGATTACTTTTTATTTCTGTAGCGGAAGTTAGGTGAGGGGCTAGTCGGGAAGGGAGAGCAGGGGGTATAAAAAGAAGGCAATAGTAGACAGCAGGCAGCGTCGGGAGCGGGCAGTGGAGTGAGTTGGGAGCAGAGTGAGAGCTATAAGGGCTTTGGCTCACTGGGCTTAGGCAAGAGCAGGCTTAGGCAAGGTGAGTTACTAGTTCCATCTTTCCTGTGTCCCATTTCGGTATACATAATTCCAAGGATGGTCAGGTACATGGCAGGGTCTATGGGGAGACGCTTCAGCTGTGTTAGGTGCCATATGTGGGAGTTCCTGGAGACAGCACGTCTCCCAAAGGCCCACATCTGCATCAAATGTTTAGAGCTGCAGTGTTTGAGGGCCCGGGTCAGGCAATTACAGCTGCGTTTAGAGGATGCATTTCTGGTCAGGGAGAATGAGGCAATAATGGCTATGAACCATGGTCGTGGAGGTCCCAGGGCTGGGGGACGGGACGGGTGGGTAACTGTTAGGAAGGGGAAGAAGGATAGTCCTGGTCCAAAGACTACTCCAGTGGCCCCCCAAAAGGCATCAACAGGGGTACAAAAGGTAAGACAGGAGGACCAGAATGCCTCAGAGGGAAGGAAGGGGGCTGGCAATGAGATAGTGGTGGGGGAATGGGAGGGTTAAAGGAATTGATAGGCGGTTCTGTGGACAAAAGCGTGACTCCAGGATGGTAGTCTGCCTCCCTGGAGCAGGGGTACAGGACATATCAGAGAGGATAGAAGGAATTTTGAAGGGTGAAGGGACCCAGGCTGAAGTAATTACACACATAGGAGAGAAGGACGTAGGAAGGCAGAGCAGGGGGGATGTATGTAGGCAATTCAGGGAGTTGGGGGCCAAGCTGAAGAGCAGGGCCTCCAGGGTGGCATTCTCTGGGCTGCTGCTTAGTAACAGCATGGCTAGGAATAATGAGATCATGCAGATGAATGCATTGCTGAGCAATTGGTGCAAGGTGGGCTTTTGTCGATCACTGGGAAGTATTTGTGAGAGAAGGGCACCTGTACAGGAGGGATGGGGAACATTTGAATGGGAGGGGGACAAATATCTTAGCTGGGAGGTTAGCTGGAGTGTTTCGGCAGGGTTTAAACTAATAGGGAGGGGGGATGGGGATTAGACTGATAGCTCATTAGGCACTGGGATTGGGAGCGAGTTGGGTGACAGGGTAGGTTTGGTTGAGAAGAAAATTATCCAGGGGAAGGAGGATCCGAGTGGGCCTGGAGGTTTGGATTGCGTCTGTTTTAATGTGAGGAGTGTAACGGGTAAAACGGATGAGCTTAGGGCCTTGATGTTCGTGAGGAATTTAGATGTGGTGGCAGTGACGGAGTCGTGGTTAAAGGAAGGGCAGGACTGGCAGCTAAATATTCCTGGGTATAAGTGTTTTAGGTGTGACAGAGGAGGGTTGAAGAGAGGTGGTGGGGTGGCGTTGTTAGTTAAGGAGCACATCACAGCAGCGCAGAGGGAGGATAATATGGAGGAGTTAGGGATTGAGTCGCTGTGGGTAGACTTGAGGAATAGGAAGGGAGCGATTACTATGCTAGGGGTGTACTATAGGCCACGGAACAGCCCAAGGACAGTGGAAGAAGGCATATGTAAAGACATTTTAGATAGGTGCAGAAAGAATAGGGTTGTTGTAGTGGGTGACTTTAACCTTCCTGGGGTGGATTGGAAGGTGCCTAGAGCTGGGGTTTCGGATGGGGAAGAATTTGTAAAATGTGTGGTGGAAGGGTCCTTCGAGCAGGGCGTAACTAGCCCGACTAGGGAGGGGGCTATACTGGATTTAGTTTTGGGTAATGAGCCGGGTCAGGTGGTTGAGGTTGCAGTAGGCGAACATGTGGTTAACAGTGACCACAAGTCTGTCTACTTCAGGATAAAAATGGAAAAGGGTGAGCGCTGTCCGAAGGGGAGGGTGCTGAACTGGAGGAAGGCAAGCTATAGCCGGATTAGGAAGGAGCTAATGGACACTGATTGCGAGAGTTGTTAGCGGGTAAGTCCACGGTTGGCAAGTGGGAGTCTTTCAAGGGAAAACTGAAAAGGTTGCAGGAAAGACATGCCGGTAAAGAGGAAGGATGGGAAAGGCAGGATTAGAGACCCGTGGATTACAGAGGATATTGAGGACTTGGTCAGGAAGAAGAGAGGCATATGTTAGGTCTAAGCAACTGGGAACGGAGAGAGCACTGGAGGAATATTGAGAGAGCAGGAGGGAGCTCAAAAGGGGAGTTAGAAGGGCGAAAAGGGGGCATGAAATTGCTTTGGCGGATAGGATTTAGGAAAATCCAAAGGCATTTTACTCTTATATTAGGAACAAAAGGGTGGTTAGAGGGAAAATCGGTCCTCTTAGGGACAAAGGAGGGAACTGTGCATAGAGTCTGAGGGAATGGGGGAGATCCTGAATGAATACTTTGCGTTGGTATTCACGAAGGAGAGGGGCTTGATGTCTGGTACGGTCATTGAGGGAGCTGTAGGCCAGTTGAAGGAAATATCCATTATGAGGGAAGAAGTGTTAGGGTTTTTAGGCAGCATTAAAACTGATAAAGTTCCGGGGCCTGATGACATTTATCCCAGGCTGCGTAGGGAGGCGAGAGATGAAATTGCTGGGCCTCTGACGCAAATCTTTGTCTCTTCTTTGGACACAGGTGAGGTCCCAGAGGACTGGAGGATAGCTAATGTGGTACCGCTGTTTAAAGAGGGCAGTAGGGATAACCCTGGTAATTATAGGCCAGTGAGTTTGACGTCAGTGGTAGGAAAGTTGTTGGAAAAAATTCTTAGGGATAGGATGTATAAGCATTTGGAGCGTTGCGATCTGATTAGGGATACGCAGCATGGCTTTGTTCAGGGGAGGTCTTGCCTTACGAATCTGGTAGAATTTTTTGAGGAGGTGACAAAAACGGATGACGAAGGACGAGCCATTGATGTCGGCTATATGGATTTCAGTAAGGCGTTTGACAAAGTCCCTCATGGTAGGTTGGTTGAAAAGGTTAAGGCTCATGGGATACAGGGACAGGTATCTGGATGGATTGAAAACTGGCTAGGCAACAGGAGATAGAGAGTAGTAGTGGAAGGGTCCTTTTCTAGCTGGAGGTCTCTCACCAGTGGTGTGCCGCAGGGCTCAGTACTGGGACCTCTTCTATTCGTAATATATATAAATGACTTGGAAGAGGGCGTACGTGGTGTGATCAGCAAGTTTGCAGATGACACAAAGATGGCAGGATTGGCGGATAGTGAGGAGGAGTGTTAGGTGACACAGCAGGATATAGATAGGCTGGTATATTGGGTAGATAAATGGCAGATGGAATTTAATCTTGATAAATGCATTTTGGAAGGAATAATGTAAGGAGGAGTTACATGATAAAGGGTAGACCTATTAAGAGTATAGAAATGCAGAGGGGCCTGGGAGTGCAAGTGCACAAGTCTCTGAAGGTGGCAACTCAGGTGGAGAAAGTTGCGAAGAAGGCTTACAGAATGCTAGCCTTTATAGGAAGGGTATAGAGTATAAGAGCTGGCGTCTAATGCTACAGTTGTATAGAACGTTGGTTAGACTGCATTTGGAGTACTGCGTCCAGTTCTGGTCACCTTACTACCGGAAGGACGTGGAGACCCTGGAGAGAGTGCAGAGGAGGTTTACCAGGATGCTGCCTGGTATGAAAGGACTGGGTTATGAGGAAAGATTGGGTAAACTGGGGCTCTTTTCCTTAGAAAGACGGAGATTAAGGGGGGATCTGATAGAGGTGTATAAAATAATGAAGGGTATAGATAGAGTAAAAAGTGACAGGCTTTTTCCTAGATTGGAGACATGAGCTTAGGGTGAGGGGGGAGAAGTATAATTTGGATGCTAGAGGGAGGTTTTTCACACAGAGGGTTGTGGTGGTATGGAATGCACTACCAAGCAAGGTGGTGGAGGCAGGCACGCTGGATTTGTTTAAGGTTTACTTAGATAGGCACATGAGCGAAACAGGGATGGAGGGTTATAGGAGACGGTTTTAAATAAGGGTCAGAGCCTCGGGACGTTCCTGGAAATCTAAAGCTACGTGTTGATGTTTTGTCTCTTTTACACCACAGGTGCGTCGGTCCACCTTGTTGTCTAACAAGGGGCATGCACACGGTGGGTCATGCGTGGGCTGCTCTTGAATGTTTCGAGAGTGGCCTAGTACTTTGCGTCGTTTGTGTATGCTTAAAACTGGACCAGCAGATGGGCACCACAACAGCTCAGTGACTATCACTGCTAGCTGTGCAGATACATGGATTTGGGCCAGTGTCTGTGGGAGTTCGTGCATTCTCCCTGTGGTTGTGTGGGTTTCCTCCAGGTGCTCCAGTTTCCTCCCACACCCCAAAGATGTGCTCTTAGGCTGATTGGTGTAACAAATTGTCCCTAAATTATTCTCCCCTGAATCTGGTTTCCAATGGGGGTACATAAAAACATAAGAAATAGGAGCAGGAGTAGGCCATCTAGCCCCTCGAGCCTGCCCCGCCATTTAACAAGACCATGGCTGATCTGAAGTGGATCAGTTCCACTTTTCCGCTTTCTCCCCAACCAAAAGACTATGAGAAGCAGGTTGTGCAATTGATTGTTTGTCAGGCACTTGGAAATTGTATTAGCAGTCTGGTGATACTTTCCAGAGTAATGAAACATCAATGTTCTCTAGCTGTTTTCACAGTGTTTCCAGAATCTTTAACTGCTCCTGTTGCTGATCCAGGTCGGCACCGCTATGTGATAATTGAACAGACAAGTCGGTCTACACAGTATCCAGTGTCACCTGTTGCACAAGAAGCAAATATTCTGCATATTACAGCAATAGCCATCGCAATATTTCCTTTGCTCCCATGCTGACATCAAGCTTCATGAAGTATATTTTCTGTATTAACTGAAGGAATTCACGAACAATAAGGCAGATAAATGAACTGGAGGTTTACTTGGGATAAACAAAGCTTGTAAATGCAATGACTCCCGGACTCCAACTGTCAACTCCAATTGCCAGTCAATTTCCTCTCTGCAATTGGCCTGATGCAACCCCCGATAATACTCTCCCAATAAAGGGGCACACCACCAAATTCTGTCCCCTTCAATTTCGGAGTAAGTATTTTACAATCACAAGAAAACAATTTACAATATTACACAACAAAAGGGGGTAAGTTAACAGTCTCTCAGTAAGTAATTGTATATGGAGATTTTCTAATTTGTTGAGAGCGCCACAATTCTTTAATAGCGCTTCATTGGTTACTATAGTCCTATCTAAAATAACAGCAGGAAAGCTTCCAGTTTGCATAGGTGCTCTAATGCAAGTAACATCTCCAATTCCCTCCGGAATGTTCCTTGCCCCTTACTCAGGGATACTGGATTTGGTTTCACTTACAATTACTGGAGCCATACTAACAGCTGTAGCAGGGATAGACTGCTCAATTGGTACTATGCATGGTTCTCTTCTCCTCAGATGGTCCACATGCTTTTTCATTTCTTCCCTTTTTTGTCAGCTATGATCATCCCAAGGACCCAATTTGGACCAGTATTGAAATTTTTGTTAACTAAATTGTTTACCTAAAAAAGCCCTCTCAATCTTGGTGGAGTCAGTATATCTCTTCTGCACATCTTGTTTTGCAGATGTGAGTGGCCTTTTCAACTAGCCCATTTGAGGCTGGGTAGTAAGGGTATGCATTGGTTTGCATGAAATGTTGAAATTCTTCACTTGTAAGTGCAGCTGCACATCAGAAAGGGCTGGATGTGTTGCTGTTAACAGAATGATGTTCTTTTGCAGGCAAGACAGCATCACAAGAGTTAGTTCCTCTGGCTTATCCCCATTCACAGTAAGAAGTCTCACAACACCAGGTTAAAGTCTAACAGGTTTATTTAGCAGCACTAGCTTTCGGAGTCTCAAGCTCCTTCATCAGGTGAGTGAGGACTTGTTTTCACAAACAGGGTATATAAAGACACAAACTCAATTTACAGGATAATGGCTGGAATGCGAGTCTTTACAGGTAATCAAGTCTTAATGGTACAGACAATGTGAGTGGAGAGAGGGCCAAGCACAGGTTAAAGAGATGTGTATTGTCTCCAGCAAGACAGTTAGTGAGATTTTGCAAGCCCAGACAAGTCGTGGGGGGTTACAGATAGTGTGACATGAACCCAAGATCCCAGTTGAGGCTGTCCTCAGTGTGCGGACCTTGGCTATCAGTTTCTGCTCAGTTATTCTGTGTTATCGTGTCTCCTGAAGGCCGCCTTGGAGAACACTTACCCAAAGATCAGAGGCTGCATGCCCCTGACTGCTGAAGTGTTCCCTGACTGGAAGGGAACACTCCTGCCTGGTGATTGTCAAGCAATGTTCATTCATTCATTGTTGTACTGTCAACCAAGGTCTCACTCACTGCCCTGACTGGAGACAATACACATTTCTTAACCTGTGCTTGGCCCTCTCTCCACTCACATTGTCTGTACCTTTAAGACTTGATTACCTGCAAAGACTCACATTCCTACCATTAACTTGTAAATTGAGTCTTTATATGCCCTGTTTATATGCCCTGTCCTCACTCACCCAATGAAGGAGCTTGAAACTCTGAAAGCTAGCGCTGCCAAATAAACCTGTTGGACTTTAATCTGGTGTTGTGAGACTTCTTATTGTGCTTACCCTAATCCAACCCTGGCATCTCCACATCATTATCCCCATTCCCCAGTAGGCTAATCAATGTGTTTTATCATCCTCTAAGACCATTGTTTAATGTTTCCCAGCGCTTTGAAACACAGCAACTGGGTAATGGGAGAAATTATACAACACATATCTCATCAAGCTATTCAGCGTAGTGGAATGAACTGCAGCACTGAAACCATTGGAGCTTTTAGCAATTCACCTGAAAGGTGATCATTGTAACTGTTTGAAAGCCATGGGCTTTAATCATCTTTAAAGCCAACGGTGAGCATGCCGATAGAAGCCAGCATGTTCGACCATTACTCTGGCCAGTAGAGCATTGTTTCTGCTGCTCTCAACCTAGCCATTTAGCCAATTGATCACAGCCAATTACACAATCGTTTAAATACTTATTCCCAATGACGGGGCAGATTTTTCTCTGACGTGAGTACACCAGTTGTTTTAAAGTATTCCCAGTGCAGCCTGGGTCTTCAGCCTCTGCTCTTCACATTATCACTGATGAACTTCTCTCAATGAGTGGGTTATGTGAGGAGACGAGACACAACTATATTGTCCCACTATATTTGGAGTTCAAGTCAGCGAGTTGTACAACTGCTTTTCAAAAAACAGGAACCAGGCGAAGGGAACCTGCTAGGTGTAGACAGGGGGAGGTGTCTCTGGCACTGCACCTTGAGACTGCCAAGGAAAAGTAGTGGGGGAAGCTCCAAGGAGAGGAATTCCCCTTATCAGTTGGGTGGGGTTCCCTTTTTGCGTGAGGGGATAGTTCCCCTTATTTACGTTTGGGGGAGGGTAAAGGGTTCCCTATGTCTGTTCTGGGGGAGCCCCCATGTCTGGGTGGTGGGTTCCGTTCTTTGATATCAGAGATCGAGACACTCTAAGAATGGTGCCATAACCTTGGGATTTCCAGCTGTTGGCTTTTTTCTGGCCCCACTAGCATGACAGCACAGGACACGCCTTCATTTTTTTCTGCACAAAGTGTTTCATGATCTGGAGAGAAAACTGCCTGTGCAACCTATGAACTGCACACCAGTTTTCTTGCCTCAGCAAGCATTGTGTGCACAGAATGGAAAGTTTCGCCCATTGTCTCTGAATCTAATAGCACGTGACTCTATACGTTATACTATGGATGGGCACCTTCATAACTCAATGGCACACAGCATCATACAACGTCCCCCTTTCTTTAAAGAAAACTTACTTCCCTTACAATGGAATGCAACTATTTATAATACAATCTTTTCTTCTTACCCCTTCTCTGAGGCTTGACATTATTCCATATCTCAAGCTATCATGTTTGGAAAAACAGTTACAGTACTCTGGTACTTGGTTATTTCCATTTAACTTGCTTTTTGCCCTCCTTCAAGTCGAGTTTCTCTTTATTAACAGCTCATGAGCTTTTTTGGACTCTGAGTTTATACCATTTCTTTTGAAGGAAATGTGTACTCCATTTGTTATAGATTGGACTAACTTTTCTTTGGTAGTGTCTTCCGTGTTCTTGCTGGACATGCATGTTTTACAGATGGAACCTTTACTTCACTTGATTCAATTTTAGCCAAACATTTGTTTGCCATTTTATTTTCAAATTGTTTTATAAGCTTATGAATCTTTTCATTCAGATATACATTTTCTTCTTCTCATTTTTGCACTTCAATGTTTGATTTACATTTTCTAGTCTTCTTTCAATCTTTTCTTTCTCTACATGTAGCATAGATTTGTCTTTGTCTTTCATTTTGGTTTTATTGTTGGCCATGTTTCTCCAGCGAAGTCTTAATTTTTTTCTTTTTTGCAATTGTTATTCTCTCTCAGCTTGGCAAGTTCTACATCTTCTCCTTTGAATGCCTCATCTTAGCCATTCAACTGCTTCTTCAGCCCTTCAGTCTTTTTCTTGTAGCTTTTGGCTTCCTCCCGAAATATGGAACATTTCTGAGTCTTTTCTGCAAACTGGTTATTCAGTTTCTTCAGGATGATAAGTTTATTTTGTTTCTCTTTGTAATTCTCCAGGGGAACTAACTTTGTACTGAGGAATACTTGTGATACATGAAGGTTTTCAACAGGTCTTCCTTTTCCTTACTAAGCTTACTTGCTTCATCTTGAGTCGTCCTGTAAACAGTTTGTTTTGTTCTTCCATTCTGCCATTTAACACAGGTTCCAATTCTTCATGCTGCTAAGTGATTCCTTTTGCATTTGATCTTGAAGGTAAATCAATTCTGTGAGGCCGCAGCTGGAGTACTGGGTGCAGTTTTGGGCGCCGCACCTGCGCAAAGATATTTTGGCCTTGGAGGGAGTGCAGAGGAGGTTTACTAGGCTGATACCGGAGTTGAGGGGGTTGAGCTATGAGGAGAGGCTGAATAAACTAGGCTTGTACTCGTTGGAGTTTAGAAGAATGAGGGGAGATCTCATTGAGACGTATAAGATGATGAATGGGATGGATAGGATAGAGGTGGAGAGACTCTTCCTGCTCAAAAAAGACAGTAGGACTAGGGGGCACAGCCTCAAGATAAAAGGGGGGCGGTTTAGAACGGAGTTGAGGAGGAACTTCTTCACTCAAAGGGTGGTGAATCTCTGGAATTCTCTGCCTGTTGAAGTGGTGGAGGCTGCCTCGCTAAATATTTTTAAGACGCGGGTTGATGGGTTTTTGATAAGAGAGGGGATTAAGGGTTATGGGGAGAGGGTGGGAAGGTGGAACTGAGCCACGACAGATCAGCCATGATCTTATTGAATGGCGGGGCAGGCTCGAAGGGCTGGATGGCCTACTCCTGCTCCTATTTCTTATGTTCTTATAATTCTTTCAATTGTTTATTTTCTTGTTGACCTCTTGCCAATGCACTTGGGGCTTTAGTACATAGTTTTGTTCCTACTGATTGTTCCCAAGCAGCTTTCTCTGTAGTAATATTCAATGACTTTTTTAGCTTGTCATATTTTTCTACGGTTACATACTGTTTCTTCAAAGATTATTTCAATGTTTGCTGTTTTGTCTGGTTGTACATCTGGTTTCCCCAACTCCTGCATTGATTTGCCAGCTATGGAATTGAGGGTCAGTATTTCCTCCAGGTACCTTTGCATCATCGCTGAATTTTGTTTGTTCAGAACTTGAACAACTTGATTCATTGAAATCTTCAGCTTTTTATTCATATATTCAGCTAGAATCCCAAGACTCATGTCCTTCAGTTTAGCTCAGTTGTGAACATCTTCATGTAGAATAAATTCATTTATACTTTGCATGTTTTTTCCTTCATTCATTGCCATTTTTTAAAAATTCTTTATTAATGGGATATGAGTGTAACAGGCTAAACCAAATGTGTTACCCATCTTTATTTGCCCTTGAGAAGGTGGGGCTGAGTTACTTTCCTGAAGCACTACAGTCCATATGTACACCTATACTGCTATTAAGGAGGGAGTTCTGGGATTTTGGTGGAGCAATAATGAAGAAATGGCAATATATTTGATTCCTAGCCTCTGACCTGCTCTAGTAGCCACAGTGTTTATGTTGCTAGTCCAATTCAGTTTCTGCTCTACAGTAATCACCAGGATGTTGATAGTGATTCAGTGATGATAATGCTATTAAATGTCAGAGGGTGAAGTTTTGATTTTCTCTTATTGAAGATGATCATTGCCTGGCACATGTGTGGTGTTACTTGTCAATCCAAGCCTGGATATTGTCCAGGAGTTGCTGGAATTGGACATGTACTGCTTCAGTATCTGAGGAATTGCACTTATTCTGAGGAATTGCAAATGGCATTCAACATTTTGTAATCGTAAGTAAACATCCCTTCTTCTGTTCTGATGATGGAAGGAAGGACATTGATAAAACAACTCAAGATAGTTTGGCCTAAAATACCTTGGGGACTCCTGCCATGATACCCTGGAACTGAGATGATTGACTTCCAGCAATAACCACAACCATCTTCTTTTGAGCTAGGTATGACCCCAACCAATGGAGTTTCTTCCCCGATCTCCATTGACTCTAGTTTTGCCAGTGCCCTTTGGTACCACATACTGTGTTAATGCCAAGGGTAGACACTCTCAACTCATCTCTGGGGTTCAGCTTTTGCGTCCCTACTTGAATCAAAAATGTAATGAGATCAGGAGCTGAGTGACCCTGGAAGAACCCAAACTGAATGTTAATGAGCAGGTATTGCCAGCAAGTGCAACTTGCATCCCATCCATCACTTTATGATAATAGAGAGTAGACCATTGGGGTGATAATGGTCATGTTATATTTGTCCTGCTTTTTGAGAGCAGGACGTGACTGGACAGTTTTCCATATTGCTGGTAGATGCCAGTGTTGTAGCCATTTGACTAAGAGTGCTCCAAGTTCTAGGGCGCGGTCTTACATACTATTGCTAATTTTGTCAGGGCCCATAGTCTTTGCAATATCCAATGACTTCAGCCATTTCTTGATATCACTGAATTTAGTAGAATGAATACTGGCAGTGCTGATGCTGAAGACCTTTGGAGGAGCCTGAGATAGATCTTCCACTTAACAATTCTGGCTGAAAACTATTACAAATGCTTCAGGCTTATCTTTGCACTAATGTGTTGGGCCCCTTGATCATTGAAGATGATATTTGTTGAGCCTCCTCATCCAGTGAGTTGGTTAATTGCGCACCACCATTCACAACTGGGTATGGCAGGATTGCAAAGCTTAGATCTGATCTGTTGATTGTGGAATTGCTTAGCTCTGTCCATTACTTGGTGCTTATGCTGTTTCTGCAAGTAGTCCTGTTTTGTAGCTTCACCTAGTTGACATCTCATTTTTAGATATGTCTGGTGCTGCTCATGACATGCACTCCTGCACTCTTCTTTGAACCAGGGTTCATCCCCTGATTTTTAAAAAAATTCCTTCATGGGACATGGGCATTGCTGGCTGGCCAGCATTTATTGCCCATCCCTATTTGTCCAAGGGGCAGTTGAGAGTCAACCATATTGCTGTGGCTCCGGAGTCCCATGTAGGCCAGACCAGGTAAGAATGGCAGATTTTCTCCCCTAAAGGATATTATGAACCAAACCAGTTTTTTCAACAATCAACAATGGTTTTATGGTCATCTGTAGATTCTTAATTTCACATTTTTTGTTGAATTCAAATCCTGCCATCAGCCATGGTGGGATTAGAATCTGGATCCCTAGAACATTAGCTGAGTTTCTGGATTAATAGTCTAGTGCGAATACCACTAGGTTACTTGGTAGAGTGGGTGATAAGCCTGGCCAGGAGGTTAAAGATTGTGGTTGAGTACAATTCTGCTGTTGCTGCTGATACCCTGCAATGTCTAATAATTGCCCAGCCTTGAGTTGCTAGATCTGATTTAAATATATGCCATATAGGATGTTAGTAGTGTCACACAACACAGTGGAGGTTACCTCCATTGTGAAGACACACTTTGCCTTAAGATGTATTCTGCATTTTTTTTATTCATTCGCGGGACATGGGCATCTCCGGCTGGCCAGCATTTATTGCTCATTCCTACTTGCCCTTGAGAAGGTGGTGGTGAGCTGCCTTCGGGAATTGCTGCAGTCCATGTGCCGTGGGTTGATCCACAATACCATGAGGGAATTTCAGGATTTTGATTCAGCAACTGCAAATTAACAGCGATATATTTCCAAGTCAGAATGGTGAGTGGCTTGGAGGAGAATTTGCAGGTAGTAGTGTTCCCATGTATCTGCTACCCTTGTCCTTCTAGATGGAAGTGGTCATGGGTTTGGAAGGTGCTGTCTTTGGTGAATTGCTACAGTGCATCTTAATAGATAGTACACACTGCTGCTACTGAGTGTTGGTGGTGGAGGGAGTGGATGTTTATAGATGTGGTGCCAATCAAGTGGGCTGCTTTTTCCTGGATGGTGTCAAGCTTCTTGAGTGTTGTTGAAGTTGCACCCATCCAGGCAACTTTCTTTGGAATTCCCACCATCATGGGCTGTGTTTTAAAACTTCAAAACTATGTTAATGTCATCCCACTTTGGGAGTTTCTGCAGGTTCGTGGTCTTATCAGAGACCCATTTGATTTTAAACTTAAAGGAACAGCATTTTTTTATTTAGCTCTATAGGGCTCTTTTTTAAACAGTCTGCAGGTACTTCTTAAACTTTGAACTCTGTCAGCCGATTTTTACAACTTTCTTTTTAAACTTGCGGCTGTCATTCATCTTTTCCATAGATCTGTTGCAATTGCCGTCTTGACTGGTATTTTCTGCTCCTGGTCTTCTTGGCTGGATTTGCTTACAGAGATTGAAGATCTCACGAGAGGCCCAAATCACATTTTACGCCAATGGGTGTCTCGCCGCGATTGTCCTCGGCCCCTCCCCCTCCCCACCAGTGATGTGAGGGGAATCCTAACATTCAATGCCAGGAACTCCATTTTAATAATTTTGAACATAATTATCACACCTCTACACCTGATGGTGGGGGAAGTGGAATCCATTTTAACTTTTGTGTACTGGCATGGCCTTGAAATGTGATATCCCAATCTAAGTTGCTAGTTGGGTGTGTTCAACCAGACTATTAGACTCTTAGCCGTTCTACTTGAAGTTCAAGATTATCGCGGGAATTCTACCAGCCTGCCCACCACGAAATCAGAGCGGGCAAGGGGCGGATAACGGAAATGTCTGTTGACCTCGGGTGGGAATTTTCAGTCTCATTTGAGCGAGACTTTAAAATCCTGCCCTATGTCTTCTTGACTAAGGTATCCTTAATTTTGTTATATATTCTTATAGTCTAAAAAAATCAATTCATTAAGTTATTTCATAAATAATGTTTCTGATTTTTCTCTGGAAAAATTATCTTTGAATATTTGGATGGATCTGATCAATGCGGTTTGCTTTATCTCAGATTGTTCTCTAATGCACAAGTGCACAGATCGCTGCATTTTATTGTGTTTTATCTAATCTTGCAGTTTCTGCGTTTTCATAATTCTTGTAGTAAGGCAGGTTACACAACCCTGCAATCCAATGTGACCCTGGGTCATTTGCCCATCTAAGACTTGCCAGCTGTTTGTGGCCACTTAAGGTGCATGGTGGATTGAGGGCTGTGACCTGAGATAAAGGCCACAGGGACAAACATAAGGACATAAGAACATAAGAAACAGGAGCAGGAGTAGGCCATCTGGCCCCTCGAGCCTGCCCCACCATTCAATAAGATCATGGCTGATCTGTTGTGGCTCAGCTCCACATTCCCGCCCTCTCCCCATAACCCTTAATCCCCTCTTATCAAAAACCCATCAACCCGCGTCTTAAAAACATTTAGTGAGGTAGCCTCCACCACTTCAACGGGCAGAGAATTCCAGAGATTCACCACCCTTTGAGTGAAGAAGTTCCTCCTCAACTCCATTCTAAACCGCCCCCCCTTTATTTTGAGGCTGTGCCCCCTAGTCCTACTGTCCTTTCTGAGTGGGAAGAGTCTCTCCACCTCTATCCTATCCATCCCATTCATCATCTTATACGTCTCAATGAGATCTCCCCTCATTCTTCTAAACTCTAACGAGTACAAGCCTAGTTTATTCAGCCTCTCCTCATAGCTCAACCCCCTCAACTCCGGCATCAGCCTAGTAAACCTCCTCTGCACTCCCTCCAAGGCCAAAATATCCTTGCGTAAGTACAGCACCCAGAACTGCACACAGTACTCCAGCTGCGGCCTCACCAATGCCCTATACAGCCGCAGCAAGACCTCCCTACTTTTATATTCAATCCCCCTCGCTATGAAGGCCAGCATCCCACTCGCCTTCCTGACCATCTGCTGCACCTGCAAGCTGGGTTTTTCCGACTCATGCACAAGGACCCAGAGGTCCCTCTGCACCGTCGCCTGCTGCAGTTTTTCTCCACTTAAGTAATAATCCTTCCTACCACATGCATTATTTACAATCCTTCCTATTCATATTTGGGCTGAGCAACCACTTATTCCTAATAGTACATCCATTGCATTTTAGCTACACACAGTATTTGACAAAAGATGTTGAAATAACAGTGTGGGACAAACATTTTTGGGAGAAATAGCTACAAATTAGGATGTTTAAATGTCAGATCATGGGCAAATAGTAGAATTTATTGTTAGAGATGTGATGTTAGGGATTCTAATCATTGTTGAAAATGGAGCCACAATTGATGGTGTAGGAATGGACCATGCCAGGGAAATCTTAAACAAGATGGCATGATATGCGTCTAAGGAGGTCTTTCTAAGTCCAAAACTTACCGTTAAGGAGAAGCCTTGACAAATCTACTGAATGTGAAGATCATTTGCTGTGTTAAACTACAAAATTATATAACCTCACTGTTTCCATCCAAATACAACAACAAGAGTAACAAGTTGGAATTGATTTGCTGCTGGAGGAAAGAACTGAATTCCAAATCTTGCACTTGCTTAAGTTCTTTAATGCTTTGAAAGTTTCTGCTCAAACTTCCTTACTCTTTGCCCCGAAGAGTGGCCAAGGTCTGTTCAAGATTGAACTTAAAAAGGCTGTATTGTGTTTGCTGATGTCTGAATGATGTTCTTATGCAGGGAGGTCAGCACAACAATTGTTAGTTCCTGCATTCTCCCCATTCCCCAGTAGGCTGTCCACTGTGCCTGTCACCCTCCAAAACCATTGTTTAGATTTGACTAATATTTTCCACGCTCTGAAAAAGTCATCTCTGTAATAGGAGAGGCATTACATCATATATGTCACTAGGCTGCTCATCAGTGTCAGTGAGCTGCGGCACTGAAATTCATGAAGCCTTCATGAGTTCATCGAAAAGATGATCATGGTAACCGCCTGACAAACCCTGGCTGTAATTATCTGATAAACTAGTATCATGCAGATGATAGCCAGTATGTTCTGCATTGTTCTGATCAGCAGAACCACCTTCTTGTCAAATTTGACAAACCTCACCAACTGGTACCTTCATTTTTCACCATATTTCTCTTGATGTCTGTGTTCTGGCTAATCTTGGTAAGAAGCCACATGACAACAGGTTAAAGTCTAATAGGTTTATTTGTTAGCAAAAGCCACAAGCTTTTGGAGCGCTGCTCCTTCATCAGGTAAGTTGGAGTTCTGTTCACAAACAGGGCATATAAAGACACAAACTCAATTTACAAAATAATGGTTGGAATGCGAGTCTTTACAGATAATCAAGTCTTAAAGGTACAGACAGTGTGAGTGGAGAGAGGGTTTTACAAGCCCAGGCAAGTCGTGAACATCATGAGGGTTACAAATAGTGTGACATGAACCCAAGACCCCAGTTGAGGCCGTCCCCATGTGTGCCGAACTTGGCTATCAGTCTCTGCTCAGCGACTCTGCATTGTGTGTTGTGAAGGCTGGCTTGGAGAATGCATACCCGAAGATCAGAGACCAAATGCCTGTGACCATTGAAGTGTTTCCCAACAGGAAGAGAACACTCTTGCCTGGTGACTGTCAAATGGTATTCATTCATCCATTGTTGTAGCATCTGCATGGTCTCCCTAATGTACCATGCCTCAGCATCCTTTCCTGCACCGTGTCAAGTAGACAATGTTGGCCAAGTTGCAAGAGTATGTACTGTGTACCTGGTGGATGGTGTTCTCACGTGAGATGATGGCATCCATGTCGCTGATCCGGCACATCTTGCAGAGGGTGCTGTGGAAGGTTGTGTGGTGTTGTGGTGTTTATGCCTTTATATGCCCTATTTATGAACAGAACTCCCACTTATTTGACGAAGGAGCAGTGCTCCAAAAGCTAGTGGCTTTTGCTACCAAATAAACCAGTTGGACTTTAATCTGGTGATGTGAGCAGCTTCTCTGCTCCGGGGAAGTACTGGATGACGAAAGATACTCTGTCTGCTGTGTCCTGGGTTTGTCTTCTGAGGAGGTCGGTGCGGTTTTTCGCTGTGGCGTGACAAAACTGTCGATCGATGAGTCGAGCACCATATCCTGTTCTTATGAGAGCATCTTTCAGCGTCTGGAGGTGTCTGCACAAGTGGAGCATTGTGAGGTTATCTGTGGGCTTTGTGGTACAATGAAGTGCTGAGGTAACTGTCCTTGATGGAGATGCATGTGTCCAAGAATGTAGCTGATTCCGGAGAGATCATGTTGGAGATACGATGGGATGGCTGGGTGTATTTGCTTTATATATCTTCGGGAGGCAGTAGAGATCTCCAATGTAATCTCTCCAGAATCGGATAACCTCACAATGCTCCACTTCTCCAGCTTCCACCCTAAACGTGTTAAAGAAGCCATCCCCTACAGACAAGCCCTCCGTGTACACAGGATCTGCTCAGATGAGGAGGATCACAACAGAATATCCTTCGTCGTCCAGTACTTCCCTGGAGCAGAGAAGTTACGACATCTTCTCTGGAGCTTTCAACATAGCATCGATGAAGACAAACAACTGGTCAAGGCCATCCCCACACCCCAACTTCTTGCCTTCAAACAACTGCACAATCTCAAACAACCATTGTCTGCAGCAAATTAGCAGCCTTCAGGAAAACAGTACCATGACACCACACAATCCTGCCACAGCACCCTCTTCAAGACGTGCTGTCTCATTGATATGGATGCCATCACCTCACGTGAGAACACCATCCACTAGATACATGGTACCTACTCTTGCAACTCGTCAACATTGTCTACCTGATACGCTGCAGGAAAGGATGCTGAGGCATGGTACATTAAGGAGACCATGCAGATGCTACGACATTGGATAAATGAACACCACACGATAATCACCAGGTAAGAGTGTTCTCTTCCTGTTGGGGAACACTTCAGCGGTCATGGGTATTCAGCCTCTGAGTAAGCGTTCTCCAAGGTGGCCTTCATGACACACAACAACGCAGAGTCACTGAGCAGAGGTTGATAGCCAAGTTCGGCACATGTGAGGACGGCCTCAGCTGGGATCTTGGGTTCATGTCACACTATCTGTAACCCTCACGATGCTCACGATTTGCCTGGGTTTGCAAAATCTTACTAACTGTCCCAGTGGGGGACAATGCACATCTCTTTAACCCGTGCTTAACCCTCTCTCCACTCACGTCTGTACCTTTAAGATTTGATTACCTGTAAAGACTCGCATTCCATCCATTATTTTGTAAATTGAGTTTATGCCTTTATATGCCCTATTTATGAACAGAACTCCCACTTATTTGACAAAGGAGCAGTGCTCCAAAAGCTAGTGGCTTTTGCTACCAAATAAACCAGTTGGACTTTAATCTGGTGATGTGAGACTTCTTACTGTGTTTACCCCAGTCTAATGCTGGCATCTCCATATTCTGGCTAATCCTGCATTGGCTTTGCACAGTTCTCACACAGTGACCTACTTGGATGTTTCAAATTCAGCTGTGAACCCTCTCTGCTGTGTTTCAGTCTCAGAGAGATTAACTGTGCTAACTTAGTGAAAAAAGTTGGTCACTTAATAGCAATGGGAATAATGTATTTATGACCTCTGCCAATCTGGGTTTAGTGATATTCTGAAGTAGCCATTAGACAGCAGCCAGGGATAATCAGTTGAACACTTATTCCCGTTGATGAGGCAGATTTTTCTCTCAAATGAATGCACCAGCTGTTTTATAGTAATCACATCGTTGTCCGTGGGGGCGGTCTTATCAAAGAAATCTAAGTGCTGAACGAGTGTGAAATGGAGAGAATCATGATACTTCTATGGGCAAGTTAAGAATCAAACCTTACCTAACTTTGGAGAAAAAAATGAAGCAAAATCTTTTCTGCCAGCAGAGAGAAGAAGCAGGACCTAAGTTTGCAGCAGAGAGTGCAATTGCACATGTGCAAATCTCTCTAGAATAGCACAGGAGAAATCTGTCAGTCACCTTCCCCCAGTTTCTGTGACCGATACCCTTCTCTTCCTTTCCCTTCCTCCTGCACAGATGAATTGCAGCCCCCCCCCCCCCCAACCCCTCCACTACACAGACCAGCCAATTGCAGAATGGGGCAGCGTTTCCCGCTTTGTGCCCCTCCACTTGATCCTTGTTGTAGAATGCACAGTGCACCCCTCCTGCTCTAAGTTGTAGAATGTGCCTGGGTTCACCATAGCCCCTTGGCACTGGTGCCCAATAGGTACTACTAGTGTGCCAGACTGTGCTGCCAGGCTGGCACCACCCAAAGGGCACCTGCCCTGCCTGATCTCAATGGCCTTGCGTTCTACTGGTGAGGCCATCACAACAGGTCTCTTTGGTGGGAACCATACATGATCCTCACCAGAGAGGACCTTTATCAATGAGGTCAATATTTCATTTTCTTAGAATTAGTGAGCCCAGCCTGGATTCACCAATTCTATGAAAATTTATTTAAATATTATAATCAGCCTCACGCTCTTTTTGGACATGAGGCTGACCTCGCTGAATATGTGGTACCAGTAAGATCACGAGAAGTTGGGCATGAACCTGATTCTTCAGATCTCACGATCTTACTGGCTTGAGCAGGGTAAGATGGTAAGATTGCTTCCTGTGTCTTTGCTAGCTCTCTCTAAATATTCTGAATGAACCTGTCCAATGAAGTAGGGTACGTGAATAGATGGGACACAACTAGCATGTGAGACAAAATTGTGATATCTTTGTAGGACCTGACAATTCACTCCAGAGTAAGAAATTGACTGTAGTTGAACCTGTCACCTGGCTGTGAAGCTCTCTGCTTCATCGTTTGAAGATGATTTCTACACATAGATTGGCTCAACAGGAAGAGCTAGTGTTTTGTGCAAGCTGGATTTTGAAGGCCATGAGAAGCTAGTTGGTCATGGAGCAAGAACTTGGAAATTCCTTCAGTGATCTTTGGAAACAGAACTGTAACTTAATGGTTCGCTAGCTGTTCTTCCTGTTTTCAGACTTCTAACTGCTCCTATGGCACTTTCATATGATAATTGAATGGGCAGAATGATGTAGACAGTGTCCTGGGCTATCTGTTGCACAGGAAGTCAATAGTCTGCATGGCTGAGCATCAGTTGTCCCAACAGTTTCCCCAAGATATTTTCTGATGACCCCTTACTGATATCCAACTTTGTCAAGTAAACTTCCAAAAGTTCTAAGGTCGTGTGCATTATTCTTTGTTGCTCATGGTGTTCCCCTGAAGTGACCCCCTTATATTTGACTGATGTTTTTCAATGGTTTCTGTTGGAACTTTTCCTTGGTCTCCACATTACCTTCTCCAAGAATTTAAATTAAGTTGAATCCAATCATTAGTGACTTGGATGTAAAATGGTTGCCTGACACTTCACACACATTTCCCAAGAGTTTATTTTCGTGGGTTTGTCTGGTTGCACTATACGCCTTAGGGTTGTTTTCGATGGTGCATAAAAAACCACTACCGCTAGGTCTTCATCCACTTTATTTGCTTTCAGATAGGAATGAAAATATTTGGTATACAGAGTCCAACTTTCTGTTTCCTCATTAAATGGTCCTATCGTTCTGAATTGGCCCACTGTTTTATTTTCCCGCCATTCGCATTTCAATAGCGACACACAGTGCAAGTCGCAAATTTCACACTCTTCGAGCCAATGCTCCCTCACCGCAGCCCTTTGTGACCGCTCTTCATGACAATGTCGGTGCTGCCAGGTTAGTACCCCCTTTTTTAATCCTAGTCATCAGCTGCAGTCCGAGTCCCCTCATGACCGCCACTTTCAGCTCATTCCCCAATGAGTACTCTTTTTTCCAGGCATTGACTGCGACCACTTCCCTTTATGCTTCCCTCTACCATGCTTACTCTTCAATCCATGCTGCTTTCAAAGTCTGGGCAATGTCTGATCTCCTCCTTCTGAAAAACGGTGGTAACACTGGGCAAAGACTCAGCCTCGTCGTCAGTTACTATGTTTGTGTTTAATTAATAGCTATTAAAAATATCACAACATAGATTGGAATAATTCAAACAAGAAAGGGCTTATTGCATGTCTTAACAGAATCACAGTTAGTCTAAGACTGACTCCCTCACACGCAGGGTAGAGCTTGTTTCCCCGGATCACCTGACCCACTCTCAAAGGGGCAAAACACCTCAACAACATGCATAACATCTATTGCCCTCCATAAAATGTCAGACAAGTCAGTGATAGGTGGCAGATAGGCAAATGCTGCATTTTATGCACCCGCTGCCTTCAAATCCACCAGACAGATGGCCTGAAACTCCACCCATCCTTAGATGGAGTCCACATGGGAAATGTTATAGATTTCTGAGGTTGTGGCTCTATATTTAAGAGCAAACAGGTGGATGTGGTGTATTTGGATTTTCAAATAATATTTGAAAAGGTGGGTGCCATACAAAAGATTATTTGATTATAATCCCCGTAAAGACCAATTACCTTTTAGGAAATGGATTCCTAAAATAATCCAAAGGAAAGAATTAATGTGCAAGATTTCATTTTTTGAAGTTACAATCAAACTAAAAGCAACATAATTTGAACATGAGATAACAGTTGATTAAAATCAGACTGGTTAGGAGTTCAGCCTAACTTTTCCAGCACCCAACTTCCAGCAATATTTAAAGACCACCTAGATCTCATCCCACCACTGAACTGCCATTACACCATGCTCACTCAGATTACACACACCATTCCACCTCATTTCACTCATGTCGCCTCCATCCCCCCTCAGATCACTCATGCCACCCCTATGCATTCCCATATCTCGTTTGTGGCCACTAACCCAGTATGGACTATGTACTGTCCACAGATTCTATGTTATATCAGTGGAAAATATTTTACATTCTTTATAATGAACCTCTCACCATCTAATATTAGCCTCCATATCCCTGGTTATAAGAGAACAGATAGTCTCTAGCATTTGAGAAAAAAAACCTCCTAATACTTGTAATCTTATTAGCTTATGTCAACACCCAGAAACAATGTCTAAGGGATTATTCTTGAAACTTCTTGAAACTCATTCATTCTAAGATGAATTGTTGGGTCAAAATCCTAAACACCCTTCTGCATGGCACTGTTAGTACACTTCCATCACATGGACTACACCTACTTTGCTGAAATCCTTTAACACTTGAAATTCAGTGAAGCATTGATAATGGCCACAGCTATTTAGTAATAGATCACTTTCGAGAAAGGAAAGAATAGGTACACATTTTAATTTCAAAGCTAAGTGTTATTCAATTTTAAAACAGAGTGCCTGTCAATCAGTGTAGGGAAGCAGATGGTTAGGTTTTTATCAGATGTGAGAATCAAGCTTTTCTTTAATCAGCCAGAGAGAGCCATTTAAATCAAAGTAGAAAAGGTGACAGCACAAGTTGATATTTTGATGCCTTTTCCATTGGAAAACTATTGTAATGAATGTGAAGATATGCACAAGCCAATGTAAGAGTCAAGTGACATTTAAGTTTCAGATCTGTACAATGAATCATTGCACTAAAAAGACATCTACGTTACAATACAGAAATAAAACCAGATTACGCAGTATAAACCTACACACTCAAGCGACAACTGCAAACTCAGTCCTGTCAACCCTGTAAAGTCCTCCTTATTAATATCTGGGGCTTTGTACAAAAATTGGGAAAGCAGTCTCACAGATTAGTCAAGCAACAACATGACATAGTCATACTCACAGACTCATACTTTGCAGATCATGTCCCAGACACCTGTATCACCATCCCAAAGTATGTTCTGTCCCACTGGCAGGACAGACCCAGCAGAAATGACAGCACAATGGTATGCAGTTGGGAGGGTGTTTCTCTGGGAGTCCTCAATATCAAATTCCGGACCCCATGAAGTCTCATGGCATCAGGTCAAATATGGACAAGAAAATCCCCCTGCTGATTACCACATACCGTCCCCATCAGCTGATAAATCGATTTTCTTCTGTATTGAACACTATTTGAAGGAAACACTGAGGGTGTCAAAGGCTGACTTTTGGATGAATTGCTATTCTGAGGCCATGTCTTCTATTGTGTGGAAATACCAGCATTGGACAGGAGTGGGCACAGTAAGATGTCTCACAACACCAGATTAAAGTCTAACAGGTTTATTTGGAATCACGAGCTTTAGGAGCATTGCTCCTTCATCAGGTGAGTGAAAATTTGAACAACTGAAATCTTGTCCATTGGTTTTCTTTCTGTTGGCTTTATGGGAATTCTTTTACCTTCACCTGACTATTAACAAGTCATACAGGTAGGTATTTTTAAAAACCCTATGCTGAATAATTGAAATATATTCTATCTGGAATTTTGATTGACATAGTCCAAAGATTAGGCACAAAGCAAGTGTCAAATAGCTTCCTCTTCTGTATTGGTCCATGAGGTGACCAAAGGTAAGTATTCCAATCCATCCTGCTGAACAACTGTTTCTAATTAAAAAGTCAAATAATTCTGACAATCTGTACTCTCACTTGTCACATTGAAAACCATTAAAAATTCGTGTCATTTGGAACAAATAACTCTCATTGGAAAGCTTATTGAACATAATAATAAAAATAAATAAGGCTAGGGAAAGGAGTTTGCAGCAGTCCCCAAAAATACTGGCTTCACTCTTCCCAGTACTTAGGAGAAAGATTTTACTCATCCAATACTGGATGTTGGATACAAAAATAAAATGCAGATGCTGGAAATCTGGAATAGAAATCCAAAATGCTGGAAAAAATTATTTCTTTTAAACATAAGACAGCCCCAGCAAAGCAGGGCCACAAAAAATTACTTCAAACTCTGAGTGTTCCTCTCCACGGAACTCTTTAGTAAAAGGCGAAAGATTTATATGATCTGAAGAGAAACCAAATGCAGGTCAGGTTGCATCTGTCAAAGAAACAGAGATAATGTTTCAGATGATAGACCACAAATATGAAACATTATCTCTGCTTTTCCCTCCACAGATTCTACCTGATTTTCTGATAGTTTAGCAACAGTGGATGAGTTCTGAGAAGTGCTGGTGAGATAGAGCTGGGTTTGTAAGCATACAATTGAGAAGTAACATTGTGTTCTCCGATTATATTACCAAGGGACAGTCTGTAGATGAAGGAGGGGTCAAGGATACAAGAAGACACAAGAGGTAACAACAATGACGCAGGAAGAAAAGCCATTGCAAGTGATTCTCTGGCTACGATTAGATAGATAAGAATTGAAGCATGTGAGAGCAGTCCCTCCCAACTGGATGACAGTGGATACATTTTGGTGGAGGATGGTATCATCAACCTTACCAAAAGCTGCAGAAGGATGAGGAGGAAATGTTTAATTTTGTCAGAGTCACATAGGATGTCATTTGTGATTTTGATAATAGCTACTTTGGTTTTGTGGCAGGGGTACAGTGGAAAACATGCTGGAGCTGTACAAGTAGGAAATTTGGACTGTTGATCTCTAACAATGCATGTTGTAGTAATTTTTATCAGACAGCTACTTTACTGCCTGTGGCAAGTCAGATCATCAACTGGTGATCCCTCCTTACACATCCCCCATTGAAAATTTAAAGTGCCCTAGTGCAAGTTCAAAGAATTTAGCTAACAAGTTGTAATGTTATCATTTTTCTATCTAGGAAAAAGCTTATTTGCAGAAAAGACTGAAAGATCTGAATAAAATGAAGTCTCTTTATCATATAACTTACTGGTGAGTTGTCACACTTGCAAGATTTTGTAGCCAATTTAATATGAATGCTGTAAATTAGATTGAATTCAGAAAATGGGGTAATTTGGTATGTAACGTGTTCAGGATAATTTTTGAAGATGCACCCTCAACACTTTGTCTCAGTTGAGTTGTCAGACATAGCTACAGCAGAAGCGTGGCTTTCTTCACAAAGATAGCTCTTGCCGTACTCCAGTTGGTTGCTGAGAGGGGTTTACCAGAAGCATAGTCATTTGCTCATTATCTTGATTTTAGAATGGCCAGGAATTAAAGAGCAAGTAAAAAGATTAGTCATAAAAATATTATTTTGCTCTATAATGGGAAGTTCACCAAGGCTGGTGTTCTATAAAGATATCAAGAGATGACTTTAGAATTTTGAGCAGTTTTATGATATCTATGTTGCATGTTACTGTGACGTTATTTGATAAATGTTTGACTAAAAATGTGACTAAAAGCATGGAGTCAACTTTCACATGTTACTGATGACAAACAACTGTACCTCAGCCTTTTCCACTGGCTTTTGCTAACTCCCCCAACTATCCACCTGATACAACCTCTTCAATACCTGCTTTATCAAGCTGCTTGCTGATATGTATTCCTGGATAAACAACAGTTTCTTCCCAATAAACTTTAAAAAGACTGAGGCAGGTGACTTCTGGATGAACAATGTAAGAGAAACATGCACTGTGTCTCTCCCAACCCCTAAATACTCCTATTTGCTACATCAAAAACCCGGCTTTAGCCCTCAGGTAACAAGTATATTTTAAGAATTTAAAACATTCAGGTAGGAAAAAATCAAAGGATAAAGACATACCTGCTGAGATAGCTAGAATTTTTTTTAAACTTTATTCCAATCCGATCAAGTCAAATTAAAGCCAATTCAGAGTCCCAACAAGTTGGGACATTCCCGATCCAAGCTGACAAGTCAGGACTCTCACCTCCTGTCTTGTGCTTGATCTACATGATCCAAGCTGATTGGAGTAGATATAGCTCCTCCTCCAAGGCTTGATCTTATTTGCATCTTCGCCAAAAGGCTGAGATGCCGCTTTAAAAAATTGCTTCAAATGAAGCTGAAATGTAACCTATTGACTTCAACCAAGTGCAGCATGTCGATACTACACTTAATCTTAGCCAAAAGGCCGAGAAGCGATCAATTAAGACGGCCGCCAGCTTTTTGACAGCTGAAACTTTGAGCAAAATTCTCGTCACTGAGCTCGACAAATCCTGGTGAAGTTTGGCTCTGGAGGTGAAAAATTCATTGGAAGAATTGCAGGGTTGTAATAGGTCTTCCCTCAGAACCGCTCGTTCAGCTGTTGATTTTCACGTGCACACTCTTACCGAAATCGAAACAGCCCTCTCAGACCACAGTGATACGATCTGCACACTGGAGCTCAAGCTGACCATGGTGAATAAGGAAAGTGTGTCATTGCAAACTGAAGTTGATAACTCAGAAAACCGTTCAAAACAACAAAGTGTGCACATTGATGGATTATCAGAGGGAACCATGAGTCGAGCCCCAATGCAGTTATGTTGGAATTATTCAAAAAAGTGGTAGTTGGGGAGAAATTCACCAAATCCCCAGGAGCTAGACAGAGCCCCCTGTACCCTTCGGCCTAAACCTCACCCTGGCGAGGCCATTGTACTACGGTTCCATCGCTACAAAGAGAAGGAACTCATTCTCAGGTGGGCAAGGGAGCACCTCAATTTCACTTACCAAGGCCATCCAATTAAGATTTACCAGGACATGAGTGCAGATCTGGCAAGGCAGCAAGCAGCATTTAATATCATCAAATCCACGCTGTACAAGAAAGGATTGAGATAAAGAATGATTCACCTGCTTGTCTCCGTATCATATTTAATGGAGATCGCTTCTTTGACACAGCAGACGAAGTAGACTCATTTCTCCAGCATAGTCAATTGTTGATGGGCTTACTATTTGATGCCTTAGTTGATTTGCTGGGATAACAACTGGAAATTATACTCTTTCAATACTGGTCATTGTCATTTATTTTCAGGGTCACTGAATATAAAGGACAAGATGGTCTTGTTGAATGTGGATCCACAGATTAGTTTCTTGTCACAGTCTGTATTCTGGCTATGGGGAATGACAGCATTGGACTTTTATGGGTTATTTTTTCATGGCAAATAAATGCTGCATGTTCCCATTTCCGCATGGTGATCTTGGTTGATTTTTTTCAATTATGGTTAAAATATTTGGCTATTCTGACTCAAGATGAGATGTTGGACACAATCCAGTTTAATTATTGAGCTAGCTAAGAGGTCACTAGGTTTTGGGTATTGTTTTGGTTACCATGTATCTGAATGTCTGTACTGGCCACTTAATAAGCTCAAAAGTAAGGGCATGTTCACTTAAATAAATGCATTTGAGCTCTAACCATGCGCTCGTATGAGCCTTTGGCAGATCCTGAAGTTTTTGTCTCCTTAGAAGGAGAAGGCCTTTGACGAGGAGTGGCAATATCTATTCACAATTTTGGATAAGATCTTCCATTTTTGATCAAGCCTTTAGTTACCCTCTTATATCTCCCTCATTGGCTTGGTGTCAATTATGCCTCAGAAAAACCTTGATGTCTATTGTTTTAAGTTGTAGTTTTGTTTTAAGGCACTAGATGGCATCAGTGCAACAGAATGTAAGTAAGTTTGACGGAGTTAGAATCTCAACATGGAGCTTTGGTCATTGTAAATATAGGATAGTTAATTGAGTGTGAAATGCTTCCAAAGTTCCAGTCATAATTTAATGACTGAAAATAGTGATCATGCGAATCAGGCGCACTGGCCTCCTGGCCCAGTTCTCCCATTCAAACTCAAAAGTCAGTAAAGCTATGCATCAGGAGTCTTGCTTCACACCATTTGTTTCATATAGCCTAAAAATGAATGCTGACAATTTTAATGGATGAACACTTAATGTAACATGTGACATTTCTTTGTTTGCTATTTCAGGGAGCCTAAATGCACTTAAATGGCTGAACAAGTGTGATAAAATGCTCTACAGAAAATCTGTACATTAATGTTGGGCACATTAATTTTTAGGTTCTGTTCTGGGACCCTTGCTTTTTGTGATTTTTGTACATGACCTGGATGAGGAAATGGAGGGATGGGTTGGTAAGTTTGCTGATGACACCAAGGTTGGAGGTGTTGTGGATAGTTTGGAGGGATGTTAGAAGTTGCAACGAGACATAGATAGGATGCAAGACTGGGCAGAGAAATGGCAGATGGGCTTCAACCTGGATAAGTATGTGGTGGTTCATTTTGGCAGGTCAAATGGGATGACAGAATATGATAAGGGTAAGACTCTTAGCAGTGTGGAAGATCAGAAGGATCTTGGGGTTCGGGTTCATAGGACTCTCACATCAGCTTCGCAGGTAGAGGATGTCGTTAAGAAGGCGTATAGTGTACTGGCCTTCATCAATCGAGGAATTGAGTTTAGGAGTCAGGAGATTATGCTGCAGCTGTATAAGACTCTGGTCAGACTCCACTTGGAGTAGTGTGCTCAGTTCTGGTCGCCTCATAACAGGAAGGATGTGGAAGCCATTGAAAGGGTGCAGAGGATATTTACAGGAATGTTGCCTGGATTGGATGGCATGCCTTAAGAGGATAGGCTGAGGGAGCTCGGTCTTTTCTCCTTGGAGAGACGAAGAATGGGAGATGACCTGACAGAGGTGTATAAGATGTTGAGAGGTATTGATAGAGTAGATTCTCAGAGGCTTTTTCCCAGGGCCACAAGAGGACACAGGTTTAGGGTGCTGGGGAGTAGGTACAGAGGAGATGTCAGGGGTAAGCTTTTCACTCAGAGGGTAGTGGGTGTGTGGAATCGGCTGCCGGCAGTGATGGTGGAGGTGGATTCGATAGGGTCTTTTAAGAGACTTTTGGATGAGTACATGGGACTTAGTAAGGTAGAGGGTTGTAGGTAAGCCTAGTAGGTAGGGATATGTTTGGTACAACTTGTGGGCCAAAGGGCCTGTTTGTGCTGTAGTTTTTATATGTTCTATGTTCATATTCATAATTACTTTTACATTGTAGTCTTTTTTATTAATGCAATGCTTTGAAATGTTGTCATTTATGTTCTCCTTTTGTGTGTGTATTTAGGAGATTGTTCAACTGGATATTATATTCTCTCCTGCTGTTCATCATCTGCGTCCTAATTGTTGATGTTACATTGAAGCAGAGGAGCCTTATACATCATACTGAACGAATTATTGCAATGACCATCATTCCCCTTTGGCTACGTAACTTGAAGTACTTCCAAGTATTTAGGTACTTGTTTATAAATGTGCCTAGAATTTCTGCGGGAGCAATTTAGGGGAAGATTGACAGAACCCCTGGAGCAACTGTTAAAAAGTGGTCTTTTATGTTGCTGTCCAAGGGCTGCCATAAAAGGTATCATAGAATATCTGGAAACTGGAGGAATTCTGTGAACATTCAGGGTAATATTTTTTTCTTTAAGTCAGTGGCTTTCCTATAACTGAAAAACTTCATTTAGGTGAGGGTGAAAAGAAGCTCTGATAAATATTTTTAATATCATCATAAACATTGGAAAGGTACCAGATGCTTAGACTACAAACCCTCTTGCTCTTCAAGAAAAATATAAGACATACACATGGAGAATATGCCTCCTATCACAAGTAACTGTACAAGTTCAAATATCACAATAAAAATGTAGGAGAGAATGGAAGCCATAAGAAATAGTTATAATGGATTTAGGGACAATAGGGCAGGTACTCTTACCCTGACCATTGAGGGGAGCCAGATTGTGGGGTAGAATACAGGCATAGTTTGGAGAATTGATGCAGCTTTGGAGTCCTATCGCTAATATAAGCCCTACTTGAATGTGGCTTCTTGAAAAGATGAAAAACTTGCATTTATGTACCACTATTCATAACCTCAAGTCCTACCAAACACCTTTAAAGGCAATTAAGTACATTTAAAGGAGACTCACTGCTATAATGTATAGAATGTGGCAATCATTTCTTAACATAGCAAGGAGCTGGGGATCTATATTATATGTATCTCAATATTAATGACCTGGATGAAGGGACTGAATGTCTTGCAGCTAAATTTGTTGACAATACAAAGACAGGTAGGAAAACAATTTGTGAGTAGACCAGATTTTTATCTTGAAGGAAGAATCCCTCTTCCTCCCCAGCTGGGGATCTATATTATATGTATCTCAATATTAATGACCTGGATGAAGGGACTGAATGTCTTGCAGCTAAATTTGTTGACAATACAAAGACAGGTAGGAAAGCAATTTGTGAGTAGACCAGATTTTTATCTTGAAGGAAGAATCCCTCTTCCTTCCCAGCTGGGGATCTATATTATGTGTATCTCAATATTAATGACCTGGATGAAGGGACTGAATGTCTTGCAGCTAAATTTGTTGACAATACAAAGACAGGTAGGAAAGCAATTTGTGAGTAGACCAGATTTTTATCTTGAAGGAAGAATCCCTCTTCCTTCCCAGCAGTTCCCATCCATGCTATCTCCATGGTGAGGTGGAGAAGCAGGCTGGAGTCAGATTGAAGCCTCTAGGAGCATGGCTGACGTGAAAATGGAGGTGGATGAATGTCCTTATGGGCAGGTTAAAAGGCCGCCTTCATTTGCTAGTCAGTGGCCAAGTTCAGTAACTGAGCCTCTTAATCTTCAACTGCCAACCGCCTCACTGTCCACCTCCTCCATTCACTCTCACTCATCATCCCCTCACCACTCCATATCCACTTACCCAGTATTTACTATATAAAAAATTCACAAGCTCTACAATAATATTTGGAAGTCTTTGAGATGTTCAGAAAATGAATTCTATTAGAACCTCATAAAACAATGTCGATAAATAAACAATAATTAAAACCAAATTTTAAAAAGCGTTTTAAGAGGTCATAAAACTGTCAAAATAACCAAATTCACTTCCCCTTGACACAAAAAGTATGTAATTTATCATACAGCATTAAATTGTGACATGAGAACACAATAATGCCTACTCCATTTTTTGCTAATATCATGGTTGATCTGGCTGTGGCCTTGACTCCACTTTTCTATCTGTGCTCCATAACCCTGATTTCCTTGTCAATCAAAAATCTAACTGAGCCTTGAATGTAATCAATGATCCACCCCCTGAAGAAGAGGGCAATGACCCTTTGAGAGAAAAAAATCAAATTTCTCTCTTAAATAGGAGATCTCTAAATTTTAAACTGTGTCCCCTAGTTCCGGACTATGCCAGAACATAAGGACATAAGAACATAAGAAATAGGAGCAGGAGTACGCCATCTAGCCCTTCGAGCCTGTCCCGCCATTCAATAAGATCATGGCTGATCTGTCGTGGCTCAGTTCCACTTTCCCGCCCTCTCCCCATAACCCTTAATCCCCTCGCTTATCAAAAACCCATCGTCTTAAAAATATTTAGTGAGGCAGCCTCCACCACTTATCCACCTTGCTAAGTTCCTAGGATCTTATATGTTTTAGAAGATCACATCTCATTCTTCTAAACCATGCTTGTCGAAGCCCCAGCCTGTGGGCCACTGGCGCCACCCACCCCCCCAGCCATTTTAATCTAGCCAGCCATGTCCTTGGAGTCAATTAATCAAGTCTCTAAGGAGAGAAGGTTAGAAAATGCTGAAAACCATCTCATCCAATCACAGGCTGCTTTCTCCATACTGAAAGGCTCACCAGTGGCTGCCTATGTAGGGCAAAACTAGCCTGTGATTGGACAAGTGCCATAGCATCAGTTGTGTAGGGCTGGAGAGGTTGGATGCTCAGAGCTGGGAGTTGGTGTTGTTGGGTGTTCAGAGCCAGGAAGTGTGGGTGCTTGTGGCTGGGGCGGTTGGTGGGGGGGAGGGGGTGATGTTGGGAGGTGTTGGGTGTTTGTGGCTTTATTTGAGTAGAAATATATTTGCATTGGAGGCTAGGTAATTGAACATATTCAAGACAGATTTTTGATTTACAAGGGCTATGGGAGCAGGCAGTAAAGTCAAGTCAAGGCCACAAGTAGATTGGCCATGATCTTATTGAATGGTGGGGTGGAGTTAAGGATCCAAAGGCCTACCTCTGAACCTATTAAGTGAATGTTGAAGCAAAATAAGTGTACTTTGCAATTTGATGAAGTGAGAAGAACACATTTTCAGAGAAGTCACTGCCCAAGTATTGAGAGTCCTAGAGTAATCAATCCTAGGGCATATATGCCTTCTCTCATTGGGAAGGCTATCAGAGGTGATTGGTAAATAACTATGTCATTGATTTTGACTTTATTGACAAGCCTGTAAACAATCCAGGCCCATTTCAGCACTTAGTTCCTGACACAAAATTAAGTCACCAAAGCAGATTTCCTATGGAGTTAATTACTGAGTACATTTCCTATGGAATGAAGACAGAAAATGCAGGAAAAACTTGGCAATTCTGGCAGCATCCGTGGCGAGAGAGACAGAGTTAATGGATGGAATTTTCCCATCCTGTTTCACGAGTAGGAGCAGAGAATCCTGGCAGCGGGTATAAAGTTGGAAATTTGCCAGCTTAAAATCCACACACAAGAAACAATATGTTATGTATGTTAATACATGTGACAATAATAAATCAAATCAAATTTTAAAAAGTATTTTGTGATTCTGCCAATGACAAAGAAAGGATGAGTTTAACAAGAAAATGACAAAGCACATGTATATACATTCACACAGATTAGAAATGGGAATTGATTCCAAGGGTAAGCAAAAAAAATGCAAATCAATATTTAACTTGTGCGTGAGGAGTACATAAAAACATAAACAATTGGAGCAGGAATAGGCCATTTGGTCCTTTGAGCCTGCTTTGTCATTCATTATGATCATGGCGGATCATTCAACTTAATAGCCTGATCCTGCCTTCCCACTATATCCTTTGACCCCCTTCACCCCAAGTGGCTCAGGGATTGGTGCTGGGCCCACTGTTATTTGTCATTTATTTTAATGATTCGGATGAGAATATAGGGAGCATGGTTATTAAGTTTGCAGATGACACCAAGATTGGTGGCATAGTGGACAGTGAAGAAAGTTATCTCCAATTGCAATGGGATCTTGATCAATTGGGCCAGTGGGCTGATGAATGGCAGATGGAGTTCAATTTAGACAAACGCAAGGTGATGCATTTTGGTAGATTGAACTAGAGCAGGACTTACTCAGTTAATGGTAGGGCACTGGGGAGAATTACAAAACAAAGAAATCTAGGGGTACATGTTCATAGCTCCTTGAAAGTGGAGTCACAGGAGGACAGAGTGGTGAAGAAGGCATTCGGCATGCTTGGTTTCATCGGTCAGAACATTGAATACAGGAGTTGGGACATCCTGTTGAAGCTGTACAAGACATTGGTATGGTTACACTTGGAGTACGGTGTGCAGTTCTGGTCACCTGATTATAGAAATGATATTAAGAAGAATGCAGAAGAGATTTACCAGGATGCGACCGGGACTTGATGGATTGAGTTATGAAGAGAGGCTGAATAGACTGGGACTTTTTTCTCTGGAGCGTAGGAGGCTGAGGGGTGACATTATAGAGGTCTATAAAGTAATGAGGGGCATAGACAAGGTAGATAGTGAATATCTTTTCCCAAAGATAGGGGAGTTTAAAATTAGAGGGCATAGTTTAAGGTGAGAGGGGAGAGATACAAAAGTATCTTTTGTATCCAGAGGGGCAATTATTTCGCACAGAGGGTGGTGACTGTCTGGAACAAGCTGCCAGAGGTCATGGTGGAGGCAGGTACAATTTTATCTTTTAAAAAGCATTTAGTTAGTTACATGGGTATGATGGGTATGGAGAGGTATGGGCCAAATGCGGGCAATTGGGATTAGCTTAGGGGTTTTAAAAAAAAGGCAGCATGGACAAATTGGGCTGAAGGACCTGTTTCCATGCTGTAAACCTCTATGACTCTAAGAGCTATAATTAATTCCTTGAATGTTTTGGTCTCAACTACTTTCACTGGCAGTGATGCTTACCAATCTCTGGATGAAGGAATTTCTTCTCATCTTGTCCACTTTGGTAGGAATAATGGTAGGAAGGACTATTACTTACATGGCGAAAAACTGCAGCATGCAACGGTGCAGAGGGACCTCGGGGTCCTTGTGCATGAGTCGCAAAAACCCAGCCTGCAGGTGCAGCAGGTGGTCAGGAAGGCAAATGGGATGCTGGCCTTCATAGCGAGGGGGATTGAATATAAAAGTAGGGAGGTCTTGCTGCATCTGTACAGGGCACTGGTGAGGCCGCAGCTGGAGCACTGTGTGCAGTTTTGGTCGCTGCACTTATGCAAGGATATTTTGGCCTTGGAGGGAGTGCAGAGGAGGTTTACTAGGCTGATACCAGAGTTGAGGGGGTTGAACTATGAGGAGAGGCTGAATAAACTAGGCTTGTACTCGTGAGAGTTTAGAAGAATGAGGGGAGATCTCATTGAGACATATAAGATGATGAATGGGATGGATAGGATAGAGGTGGAGAGGCTCTTCCCGCTCAGAAATGACAGTAGGACTAGAGGGCACAGCCTCAAGATAAGGGGGGGCGGTTTAGAACGGAGTTGAGGAGGAACTTCTTCACTCAAAGGGTGGTGAATCTCTGGAATTCTCTGCCCGTTGAAGTGGTGGAGGCTGCCTTGCTAAATATATTTAAGACGCGGGTTGATAGGTTTTTAATAGGCAAGGAGATTAAGGGTTATGGGGAGAGGGCAGGAAGGTGGAACTGAGCCACGACAGATTAGCCATGATCTTATTGAATGGTGGGGCAGGCTCGAAGGGCTAGATGGCCTACTCCTGCTCCTATTTCTTATGTTCTTATGTTCTTATCTCAGTCTTAAAAGATATACCTCTTATCCTTAGACTATGATCCCTGGTTCTGGACACCACCACCATCGGGAACATCTTTCCTGCCTAGTCCTGTTAGAATTTTATAAGCTTCTATGAGATCCCCCTTATTTTTCCAAACTCTAGTGACTTTCCTTATACGTAAGATCCACCATTGCAGGAATCAGTCTAGTAAACCCTCACTGCACTCCCTCTATAACAAGAACACCCTTTCTCAGATAAGGAGAACTGCACACAGTATTCAAAGTGTGGTCTCGCCAAGGTCGTGTATAATTGCATCAAGACATCCTTGCTCCTGTACTCAAATCCTCTCGCTGTGAAGGCCAACATGGAATTTTCCCCCTTTACTGCCTGCTGCACCTGCATGTTTACCTTCAGTGACAGGTGTAAAGGACATTTAGATCTCGCTGCACATTCCCCTCTCTTAGTTTATAGGCATTCAGATAATAATCTGCCTTCCTGTTCTTGCTACCAAAGTGGATTACCTCCCATTTATCCAAATTGTGGAAAGTTGCAGCTGTTGTGATTTGTGATTCTTTTTGAATTCAGCAAGTAAAGAGTCAGTTTTGACATTCCAGTGTTCTGTTGTTGAGCTGAGAAGCTGCCCTATTTTCTTTTCAGCTATGGCTTTGCTGACTTGGCTTGCTTCAGCAATCAGAGAGCAAGAGATACATGCAAAACAACCTTTTCAAGGGTCTGCTGATGCCTTTCCTCTTGTGTCCCAAACTCTGATACATCCAACAGTAGATTTAACTGACCAAGATTTGCAACTGGCTTTTATCCGAGTCTTTGTGTTTCCTGGAAGGCAAAACACCCACAAACTTGTCTGGGATATTGCTCACAGGATATCATTCCTGCTGAGATGATAATCAACTCCCATTGTCTCCATTGGAGTTTCACTTATTTTCTGTATGACTTTTGTGATTTTAATATATCTCACTGTCTGGAATAGGATGTGATTGCATTGTCTCTCTCTCTCTCTGTCTTAGCAATTCAGCAAATGATATACAGCCTCAACCATTTAAGGCTTCTTTGTCCATTTTTAAAATCACTGGTCTTATTCAAAGGTTGCCTATGTCTATTCATAATCCAAGCTTTACTTCCATCATCATGATACCCAACATCTGCATCATAGATGGAGGCAGCCTACGTCCTGATGTCTGCAATTTTCTTGGCAGATGTCATCTGGTGGCCTGAGGTTGGGAGGGCCCTGACCTGATAAAGATCTCCTGATGAGGAGCGGGTGCGCCCTCATCAGTATGGATTGAATCCCGTCTGGATTGAATAGGCAGAGGGGATTGTGAGCAGCTGCATACATTGGAGGGCCCTGACAGGAGACCCTTGGGGTGTTTGGCTAATTCTCATCCTCTATATGGGTTCTCAAGGGCCCCACCCTGACTCCTTAAGATGATGCAGCTGGAGGGAGGGCAAGGTACCTTTCCCCTGTCACCTATATCTTTATGGTGCCTAATGTTCTACGCTGCCTGTTCTTGCATCTTCAGCATTGAGTTGGCAGCTGCTCACAAGGATTAATCATCTATCTCAAACTGAGTAGGTGGTTGGTCTCCATCAGCAGCCTGAGTGTCAAAGACATGGGCTTTCCCTCCTTCCCTCCGACTATTGCATGGGCGTACCAGTGGGGTGTTCTTCAGAAAGTGACTCCGAGCCTAATCCGGAGCTGTGCTCCACCGGGGCGTTTAGCTCGGAGCTGGTGGAGGATGCAGAGAATGCTGTGATGGCTCTTCCAGTACTTATTCTTTGGATAGGGGGCTAAAAGACAGTTTCAGTTGATGAGCATAGAAGATATAAGACTATGTGATTCACTGTGATTGCAACCTTCTTCTTGTGGGTGGAAGATATCAGTAACCATTTTCTAGAGACAAATGTGGCTAGAGATGAGGTGCATGTGTTCAACTGGCATTTAAACATGGTGCCTGGACCTTCGATCCCACTAATTAACAGCTGACAGACAAATGAGTTCCCTACCCACCAGGTGATGCGGTCCAACACTCGCTTGTACATAATTAATGAGCTTACAAGCGTGGTATTCCTGTAAGTCTGAGCCGGCCGCCACTTTTAGTTTCATTAATGGAAAATTCCAATATTTCAGGTTGATGATTTTTCATTAGACTTCTGATGGTGATCAAGCTAAAACATTAATTCTTGTTTCTCTCACTTTCTTGCTTTCTGTTTTTATTTCAAATTTCCAGCATCCAAAGCTCTTGTATTAGATTTACTAAGGAATTAGTTACTGGGCTCAACCGAGTAGTGTGTAAGCGGTGAAATTAAAAATCTCAGCATTCTGCTTGCTGTAATGTGTTTGATTATAATTTAGATTCACAGTTGTAAAATCTGTTTTTCTTGTTGTTACAGTTTTATTGGACCATTCGTTATCATGCTTCAGAAAATTGTCCTTCTTATATTTGAATACTTGTTTATAGTTGTTGAACTATTTATCGCATTTACATTGGCTTTCTGTATTATTTTCATAGGTAAGTAGTTAAAGTAAGTTACAGAATCACAGAGTAATTGATCCATTTGGCACATTGTGTCTGTAGCAGCATACCAAATGAACTATGCACATTGTGACATTTCCTAGCCCTACACCATAAAATCATAGAATCCCTAGAGTGGCCTATCGAGACTACACTGATTCTCCAAAAGAGCATCTTATTCAGGCTCACCCTTTTGCAACTCTGTACGTTTAGCGTGACCAATCCACTTAACCTGCACATTTTTGGACTATGCAAGGAAACCTGAACACCTAGAGGAAGCCCATGCAGACATGGAGAATTCCACGCCGTCAGTCGCCCAAGGCTGGAATCGAACCGTGTGACTGAGGCAGGAGTGCTAACCACTGTGCTGCACATACATCCTTTTCAGATAATTGTGGGTGGAAGATATCAGTAACCATCTTCTGGAGACAAATGTGGCTAGAGATGAGATGCATGTGTTCAACTGGTATTTAAACATGGTGCCTGGACCTTCGATAACTCATTTCCCTCTTCTGTGCTTCAAGTGAACCTTCTTCTATGACCATCAGGCAATGCATTTCAGATTGTAACAACTCACTGAGTTTCCCATGTCTCCATTGTTTCTTTTGCCCTAAATCTGTGCCTTCTCATTCTCAATCTTTCCACCCACAGAAACAGGATTTTTTCTGTCCTCTCTCTCCAGGACCACTCAACTTTGAATACCTTGATCAAATTTCTTCTCAATTCTCCCTCTCTAAAAAAAAGTCCCAACTTCTCCAATCTATCTGACTCTATGCAGATGGTGACTAATTGATTACATATAGGGAGTACTATTTTACTCTGAATGCTTGGGAGTTGTGGTAAGTGTGGGAGTTCAGGGAAGTGGGAGAAGGGGTACTCTGTGTCTTGTTCTTTACTGTGTCCTCAGGTCAGTGAAGGCAGTTGGAGGCCAAGGCAGAAGGAGTGAACACATCTGTGTGATATCATTAGCTAATGACTGATTGGTGTGTCTTTCTCTCATCTATCTTTCTGACTTTGGAAATTAAGACTAGGTAGGGAAACAGACATTGTGGAAAGTAAATATGAGTGGTATAAGTAAAAACAAATTTAAGCTCTAAATCAAATAAATTCTAATTAAATAAAATAGATGTGCAGACCAGGTGATGTGTTATAGCTGCAACATATGGGGGCTGGTGGACCTCATTGTTGGAACATAGAAAATTATAGCACACTACAAGCCCTTCGGCCCTCAATGTTGTGCCAAGATATGCCCAATCCCAAGATCAAGCGATCCCCTCCCTATAATTCTGGAGTGCTCCACGTGCCTATCCAATAACCACTTGAAAGTCCCTGAAGTGTCTGACTCCACGATTACAGCAGGCAGTTTATTCCACACCCCAACCACTCTCTGAGTGCAGAATCTACCTCGGACATCCCTCCTATATCTCCTACCATGAATCTTATAGTTATGCCCCCTAGTAACAGCTACATCCACCCGAGGAAATAGACTCTGCACGTCCACTCAATCAATCCCTCTCATCACCTTATAAACCTCTATTAAGTCATCCTCCTTCACTCCAAAGAGAAAAGCCCCAGCTCCCTCAACCTTTCTTCATAAGACTACCCTCCAAACCAGGCAGAATCCTGATAAATCTCCTCTGCACTTTCTCCGATGTTTCCAAATCCTTCTTAAAGTGAGGTGACCAGAACTGAACACAATATTCCAAATGTGATCTCACCAACGTCCGGTACAGCTGCAGCATAATCCCAGGGCTCTTAAACTCAAACGCCCTGTTAATAAACGCTAACAGACTATAAGCTTCCTTCACGGTCTATCCACTTGAGTGGCAACCTTCAGAGATCTGTGGATATGAACCCCAAGATCTCTCTGTGCCTCCACATTCCTTAGAACCCTGCCATTGATCCTGTAATCTGCATTCAAGTTTGTCCTACCAAAATGAATCACCTCACACTTACCAGGGTTAAACTCCATCTGCCACTTTTCGGTCCATCTCTGCATCCTATCAATGTCTCTTTGCAGCCTGCAAGAGCCCTCCACATCATCCACTACTCCACCAATCTTGGTGTCGTCAGCAAATTTACTAACCCACCATTCAGCCCCCTCTTCCAAGTCATTGATAAATATCCCAAAAAGCAGAGGACCCAGCACTGACCCCTGTGGTACACCACTGGTAACTGGCCTCCAGTCTGAAAATTTTCCCTCCACCACCACCTTCTGTCTTCTATGAGACAGCCAGTTACTTATCCAATCGGCCAAATTTCTTTGTATCCCACACATTCTTATCTTATCCTATTAGCCTGTATCATGCACTCATCCTCAAAAACATGGCCCCTCTCTTTAGTGGACACTGAAGAAAAGTATTCATTGAACGCCTCACCTATCTCTTCTGACTCCATGCACAAGTTCCCACTACTATCCTTGACTGGCCCTAATCTCACCCTGGTCATTCTTTTATTTCTCACATAAGAGTAAATAAAAAGCCTTGGAGTTTTCTTTTATCCGACCCACCAAGGACTTCTCATGCCCTCTCCTAGCTGTCCTAAGCCCTTTCTTTAACTCATTCCTAGCTACCTTGTAACACTCAAGCGACCCAACTGAACCTTGTTTTTTCATCCTTACATACGCTTCCTTTTTCCTCTTGACAAGACATTCAACCTCCTTTGTGAACCATGGTTCCCTCACTCGGCCATTTCCTCCCTGCCTGCCAAGGGCATACCTCTCAAGGACATGCAGTATTTGTTCCTTGAAAAAGCTCCACTTTTCGTTTGTGCCCATACCTGACAGTTTCTGTTCCCATCTTATGCTCCCTAATTCTTGCCTAATCGCATCATAATTACCCCTGCCCCAATTATAAACTTTGCCCTGTCGTGTGACCCTATCCCTCTCCATTGCAATACTGAAGGACACCGAATTGTGGTCACTTTCTCCAAAGTGCTCTCCCACAAACAAATCTAACACTTGGCCCGGTTCATTACCCAGTACCAAGTCCAACGTGGCCCCACCTCTTATCAGCTTATCCTCACATTGTGTCAGGAAACTCCCCTGCACTCACTGTACAAAAAGTGTCCCACCCAAACTATTCGACCTATAAAGGTTCCAATCAATATTTGGAAAGCTAAAGTCACCCATGATAACTACCCTGTGACCTCCACACCTATCCATAATAGCTTTGCCACTTCCTCCTCCATATCTCTATTACTATTTGGGGGCCTATAGAAAACTCCTATGTGACCAATCCTTTCCGATTTCTACCTTCAGCCCATAGTACCTCAGTAGGCAGATCACCTGCGAAATGTCTTTCAGCAGCTGTTAAACTATCCTTGAATAATTGATGCGTGCAGAAACGGAACGGCGATAATTATGGGGGATTTTAATCTGCATATTGATTTGTTGACTCAAGTCGGACACGGTGGGCTTGAGGAAGAGTTCTTGGAATGCTGTCGAGATAGTTTCCTTGAACCGTATGTAATGGAACCTACAAGGGAGCGAGTTGTCTTAGATCTGTGTTATGAGGCAGGTAGAATTAGGGATCTTCTTGTGAGGGATCCTCTTGGGACGAGTGATCATAGTACAGTCGAATTTCTGATGCAGATGGAGGATGAAAAAGTAGGGTCCCAAACCTGAGTCCTCTGTTTGAACAGAGGGGAGTATGATAAGATGAGGGCGGAATTGGCTAATGTAGATTGGGGGCGCAGATTGGTTGGTAGAACAGCTGAGGAACAGTGGAGGATTTTTAAGGAGATCTTTTTCGGTACTCAGCAGAAATATATTCCGATGGTAAAGAAGGACTGTAAGAAAAGGGATAACCAGCCGTGGTTATCGAAGGAAATAAAGGAGAGTATTAAATTAAAAGCCGATGCGTTCAGAGCGGCTAAAAACAGTGGGCAATTAGAAGATTGGGAAAGATTTAAAAAACGACGAAGAGTGACTAAGAAAGCGATAAAGAAAGGAAAGATAGAGTATGAAGCTAAACTAGCTCTAAATATAAAAAAGATAGTAAAAATTTTTACAAATATAGAAAGAAGAGGAGACTGGCTAGAGTGAACGTTAGACCCTTGGAGGATGAGAGGGGGGACTTAATGGTGGGTAACAAGGAAAAGGCTGAGACTTTAAATAAGTTTTTTGTGTCGGTCTTTACAGAGGAGGACACAAATAGCTTGCTGAATATTAAAGATAGAAGGATAGTAGGAGATGAGGTCCTTAATGCAGTTACTGTCACTAGAGAGGTAGTGCTTGATAGACTAATGGGACTGAAGGTAGACAAGTCCCCAGGACCGGATGGAATGTGTCCCAGGGTTCTGAAAGAAATGGCAGAAGTAATAGCGGATGCCTTAGTAATTATTTATCAAAATTCGCTGGACTCTGGGGAAGTGCCGGAGGATTGGAAAATGGCTAATGTTATGCCGCTGTTTAAAAAAGGTAACAGACAAAAGGCAGGGAATTATAGGCCAGTTAGCTTAACGTCCGTAGTTGGAAAAATGCTAGAATCCATCATCAAAGAAGAAATAGCAAGACACCTAGAAGAGAACAGTTTGATCAAGCAGATGCAGCATGGATTCGTGAAGGGGAAGTCATGTTTAACAAATTTATTGGATTTCTATGAAGATGTGACTAGTGCGGTAGACAGAGGGGAATTGGTGGATGTGATGTTTTTAGATTTCCAGAAGGCATTCGATAAGGTGTCTCACAAAAGGTTGCTGCAGAAGGTTAGGGTGCACAGAGTTGGGGGTAAGGTGTTAGTGTGGATTGAGGATTGGTTATCTAACAGGAAGCAGAGATTTGGAATCAATGGGTGCTTTTCTGGTTGGCAGTTGGTGACTAGTGGAGTGCCGCAGGGATCGGTGCTGGGACCTCAACTGTTTACCATTCACATAGACGATCTGGAGGAAAGGGCTGAGTGTAGGGTAACAAAATTTGCTACGACATGAAGATGAATGGAAAAGCGAATTGCGTGGTGGAGGGTGCGGAAAGTCTGCAGAGAGATCTGGATAGGCTGAATGAGTGGGCCAGGACCTGGCAGATGGAGTGTAACGTTAGCAAATGTGAGGTTATCCACTTTGGTCGAAATACTAGTAGGAGGGATTATTATTTAAAGGGTGAAAAGCTGCAGCATGCTACAGTGCAGAAGGACCTGGGGGTCCTTGTGCATGAATTGCAAAAACTCAGTCTGCAGGTGCAGCAGGTGATCAAGAAGGTGAATGGAATGTTGGCCTTTATCGCGAGGGGGATAGAATATAAAAGCAGGGAGGTCTTGCTGCAACTGTACAGGGCACTGGTGAGGCCGCAACTGGAGTACTGTGTGCAGTTTTGGTCCCCATATTTGCGAAAGGATATATGAGCCTTGGAGTGAGTACAGAGAAGCTTCACCAGGCTGATACCGGCGATGAGGGGGTTAGCTTATGAAGAGAGATTGAATCGACTGGGTCTGTATTCGTTGGAGTTTAGAAGGCTGAGGGGGGATCTTATAGAGACTCACAAGGTAATGAAGGGGCTAGATAGGGTAGAGTTAGAGAGATTCTCCCTGCTTAGAAAGGATAGCAGAACTAGAGGGCACACCCTCAAAATAGAGGGGGGGGAGCAGAATGGAGTTGAGGAGGAACTTCTTCACACAAAGGGTGGTGAATCTCTGGAATTCTCTGCCCATTGAAGTGGTGGAGGCTACCTTGCTGAATATATTTAAGTCACGGGTGGATAGATTTCTGATAGACAAGGGAATTAAGGGTTATGGGGAGAATGCAGGAAAGTGGAACTGATTCACTTCAGATCAGCCATGATCTTATTGAATGGTGGGGCAGGCTTGAAGGGCTAGATGGCCTATTCCTGCTCCTATTTTTTATGTTCTTATGTTCTTATTGATTAACAATGCTACTCCTCCACCTCTTTTACCACCTTCCCTACTCTTACTGAAACATCTATACCCCGGAACTGCCAACAACCATTCCTGTCCCTGTTCTAACCATGTCTCCGTAATGGCCACAACATCATAGTCCCAAGTACCAATCCATGCTTCAAGTTCACCAACCTTATTCCTGATGTTCTTTGCATTGAAGTAGATTGTTGTTCATTGTGACCATGGTGTAGCAAATTTTGGTTGCTGGAAGAGCTTCAGCTCGGAATTAGTGAGCTGGAAGAGTCACATCCCTTAGATTAACTGCCTTAAATTCTGTCAGTGATCACGTACAGGAAGATGTGACAGTGAGTGAGGCAGGTAGAGGGATCCAAGAGATGGCTCTGCAGAAGCCTCAACCCCTGCCCTTGTTCATTAGGTTCGAGATTCTTGCTCCCTGTGTGAATGGAAGCAGGGTCTCTAGGAAGAATGAGCAAACTGACCATGACACCGTGGTTCAGGGAACCCCTGTTCAAGTGGGGGGAGAATAAACAAATGTTGTTATAATTGGGTATAGTATAGTCAGGGAAATAGATACTAGATCTGTAGCTAGGATCGAGAGTCTCAAAGGCTGTGTTGCCTGTCCAGTGCCAGGGTTCCAGACATCTGCTTTGGGCTGGAGAGGAACTTATGGTGAGAGGGGGAGGATCCTGTGGTCATGATCCATGTACATACCAACAACATAGAACAGGACGGAGGTTCTGTGTAGGCAGTTTGAGGAATTAGGCAGTAAATGAAAAAACAGAACCTCCAAGTTTACAATCTCTGGATTATTATCTGAGTTACTTACAAATTGGCAATGGATACATGAAATCAGAGGGATATATACATCGCTCAAAGACTGGTGTGGGAGAAGTTGGTTTCAGTTCGTGGAGCACTGGCATCAACACTGGGAAACTGGGACGGCCTACATCTGAATTATGCTGGGACCAGTGTTCTTATGGACTGTATAACTAGGGAAATAGAGAGGGATTTAAACTGACGGTTTAGTTGCACGGAAAATTAGGAAATCAAAGTTAAAGAAGGTAGGAGTAGAGGTTAGTGATGAGCCTGAGTGTCAAAAGAAGGCAAAAACAAGTGACAGATTCTATGAAAGTCACATTGCAACAAGGACTTGTACAAGAGGTAGGAAATTGATTATTAAATGAACTTAAAGGCTTTGTATCTGAATGCACAAAGCTTTTGGACCAAAATCGATGAATTAACAGCTTAAATTAAGGCATATAGGTATGATTATGGCAGTTACTTGTAGTTGCAGGGAAACCAGGTTTGTTTAAAGTTTATTTACTAATGTCACAAGTAGGTCTACATTAACAGCAATTAAGTTACTGTGAAAATTCCCTAGTTGCCACACTCTGGCATCTACAAGATAGGATAGTTGATGAACAGTGGCAGATATTTAATGAGATATTCAAGTCCTCCCGACTAAAATATACTCCAGAGAGAAGGTAGGGTGGTAAGAGAAGGGAAAGACTTCCATGGCTAAGCAAAGAAGCTAAGTACAATATAAAGACAAAAATGAAGGCATACCATATTGCAAAAGTCAATGGCACATTGGAAGATTGAAAAGCTTTTAATGATCAACAAAAGGTCACTAAAAAAGTAATAAAAAAAGCAAAGGTAAATTATGAAAAAATATTAGCATAAATAAAACAAGCACAGCAAAAGCTTCAGTAAGTATATAAAGAGGAAGAAAGTAGCTAAAGTAAAGTTAGTCCCTTGGAAGATTAAAGTTGGGTTGTTAATAGTGGGGAATGGGAGAAATAAATTAATATTTTGCCTTAGTTTTCACAGAGGAGAACGAGTATTATCCCAATAGTAACAGAAACTGCAGGGCTTATAGAAAGCAGGAACTTAGAATTATCATTGTCACTAGGGAAAAGTACTGAGCAAACTATTGGGATTGAAGGCTGGCAAGTCCCCAGGGCCTGATGTCCTGCATCCTAGGGTCTGAAAGGAAATGGCGTTGGACATAGTGGATCAGTTGATTACAATATTTCAAAATTCCCTGGATGTGGGAATGGTTCCAGTGGATTGGAAAAATGCTAATATAACACCCTAATTCAAAAACAGAGCAAAATGTCAGAGACTATAAGCCGATTAGTTTAACATCTGTTGTTGTGAAGTTGTTAGTATCAATTATAAAGAACATAATAACAGGACATTTAAAGTCAAAATGCAATCCATCATGGTTTTAAATCATGTTTGACCAATTTGCTTAAGTTCTTTGAAGATGTAACAGGCAAGGTGGATAATGAGGATCCTGCAGATGTAGTATATGTGGACTTCCAGAAGGCATTTGATTAGCTAGCACACACAAGGCTAGTTCACATACGATTGTGAGTAATTTATAAGCTTAGATAGAGGATCGGCTAACCAACAGAAACAACTGTATGATGACATCAACAAGTTCCATCCCACTATCAGACTCACCATGGACCACTCTCTGGAACTGGTTGCATTCTTGGACATAGGCATCTCCATCAAGCATGATCACCTCAGCACTTCATTGTACCGCAAGCCCATGGATAACCTCACAATGCTCCACTTCTCCAGCTTCCACCCTAAATACATTAAAGAAGCCATCCCCTATGGACAAGCCCTCCGTATACATAGGATCTGCTCAAATGAGACGCTGAAAGGCGCCCTCATAAGAACAGGATATGGCACTCGACTCAGCAATCAACAGTTCCGATGCGTCACAGTGACAAACCGCACCGACCCCCTCAGAAGACAAACACAGACACGGTGGACAGAGTACCCTTCGTCATCCGGTATTTCCTCGGAACGGAGAAGCTAGGACATCTTCTCCGGAGCCTTCAACATGTCGTTGATGAAGACGAGCATCTCGCCAAGGCCAGCCACACCCTCACTTCTTGCCTTCAAACAACCGAACAACCTAAAACAGGCCATTGCCCATAGCAAAGAACCAAGACAAAATTTGGCAGATGGAGTTTAACATGGATTAGTGTGAGGTTATCCATTTTGGTAGGAAAAGTACAAGGGCAAATTATTGTTTAAATGGAGAGAAAATTCATTGTGCTTTGGTGCAGAGGGATCTGAGTGTTTTCATTCATGAAACTCAGAAAATAATATCCAGGTAAGGCAGGTAATAAGAAGGCAAATGGAATCTTTGCATTTTTCGCTCATGCAAAATATAAAAATTGTGAAGTATTGCTGATATTGTACAAAGTATTAGTGAGACTGTACTTAGAGTATTGTGTACAATTTTAGACTCCTTGAGGAGACATGTAGGGGGTGGTCTCCCATTGCGACCTGCAAATTTTCTGAAGGGTCCGGTCGGGAGAATCGCGTGTCAGCCATTTCACAGGATTCGCATATGCGTTCCCAATGCATGAGCGTCTCCCAGTCGCAGTCAGGACTGTGCTGGAAACTGGCGGGAAGAGTTAAGCAATTCAAATCTGTTTTTAATATATTTTAAATTTAGTTTAAGTGTGATTATTGGGCCCGGCACAGAACTTGTCAGGCTTGATAGCATCTACCCCGCCAGGAGGTCTTCATTCTGGCTGGGTTTAGAGTAGCTCCCCATGTTCAGGGAACTAGCAGGAGCCCTAACTGGATTGAAGGGGAAGCATTTGAGTCCCCCAGAGGGTCAGGCAGCAGGGAAGTGGTGCCCCCTGGCATTGCCAGCTTGTGTCCCCTGGCACTGCCCAAAGGGCAAGGTGCCAATGCCCAGGGGACACCTTGGCACTGCCCACCAGGCATCGAGCAATGCCAAGGTGTTGGGGCCTTTTGTGGGCGGGATCCAGGGCTATTGGTGGGGATGGGGGCTCCCGCTGCCACTCTGCATAGCGATCGTCTGAGCGGGAGGGAAGCTAGTGATTGGGGCAAACTATGCGGGTGGTGGGGCGGGTGTGGGGGGGCAGGGAAGGGAGGGCTGCTACTCTGAAGTCTCTGGCTACAGGAGAAGGGGGACTGCCAGGGTGAAGGGGGTGTAGAGAGATCGCCACTACTTGGGGGGTAAGGGTAGGGGGAGTTGGGCTAGACATCGGAGCACTCCGGGGCGGGGGTGGCTGGGGAATCCCTATAAGGGTTGCGATTGGGTTGGCCAGCAAACAGGGACTCAGATCGGGGCCGCTTAAATGGGCAGAGTTCTGGAGCTGTCAGGCACGCACCCCTCCCCAGGGTTTTTAATGATATTCACAATTGTGACCTCTACATTGCACAGAATGGGGAGATTCAGATCTGAAGTTGCACTGAAAAAACAGTTGAGATCTAGACCAGTTTTCCACTAATTCAGCACTTTCAGGAACTTAAGAAGGAAATTAGGAGAGCCAGAAGGGGTCATGAGAAGGCCTTGGCAGGTAAGATTAAGGAGAACTCTAAGGCATTCTACAAAAATGTGGAGAGTAAAAGGATGAGATGTGAAGGAATAGGAACAATAAAATGTGAAGGTGGGAAGTTCCTTCCTACAAGCCGTATGCTCCTCTAGATCCCTAACATCTCCTAGCACTCTGAACCTTTTGCACACTTTTCTTTTTGACTAGGTTCATTCCAACTTTCGTGCACCACGGGTTCCCGTAACCTACCAAAACTTCCCTGTCTCATCAGAACGTTGTCGTGCAGAACTCTAGAAACATTCCTTGAAAATCTGCCACCTTACTTCGGTAGTTTTTCCTGAGAATGCATCCTTCCAATTTGCTCGCCTAATTTCCTGCCTGATGGCTTCATATTTCCCCTTACTCCAGATAACCACTTTCCTAACTTGCCTATCTCTTTCCAACGCTAGCGTAAAGGAGATAGAGTTATGATCACCATCCCCAAGATGTTCTCCCATTGAGAGATCCATCACCTGTTCAGATTCATTTGCCAGTACCAGATCGAGTACAGCTTCTCCTCTTGTAGGCTTATCTGCAAACTGTGTCAGGAAACCCTCCTGAACACGCCTAACAAACTCCTCCCCATCCAAGTCCCTTACCCTAGGGATATTCCAATCGATGTTTGGGAAATTAAAGTCTCCCATCACGACAGCTCTGTTATTACTACATCTCTCCAGGATCTGTTTCCCTGTCTGCTCCTCAACATCCCTATTACTACTGGGCGGCCTATAGAAAACACCCAGCAAAGTTATCGACTCTTTCCGAACTTCCACCCACAGAGACTCCGTAGACAATCCCTCCACTGCCTCCACCTTCTCTACAGCTGTGATACTATCCCTGATCAACAGTGCCACTCCACCCCCCTTATTTGCCTCCCTCCCCGTCCTTTCTGAAACATCTGAAACCCAGCATTGAAGTATCCAGTCCTGTCCGTGACACATCCAAGTCTCTGGAATGGCCACCACATCACATTTCCAAGCAGCGATCCATGCTCTAAGCTCATCCGCTTTATTCACCACACTCCTGGTGTTAAAATAGACACATCTCAAACCTTCGGTCTGAGTGCTCCCCTTCTCCATTACCCGTCTATCCTCCCTCTTACACTGTCTACAATCCTTCCCTATTTGCAAGCTGACCTCCTCGCTCCCAGTCACCTCACCTCGATTCCCTCCCCCCAACCTTACTAGTTTAAAGTCTCCCCAGTAGCCTTAGCTAACCTTCCTGCCAGGATATTTGTCCCCCTGGGATTCAAGTGCCACCCATCTTTTTTGTACAGGTCACACTTGCCCCAAAAGACGTCCTAATTATCCAAGAACCTGAATCCCTGCCCCCTGCTCCAGTCCCTCAGCCACGCATTCATCCTCCACCTCATTCCATTCCTGCTCTCACTTTCCCGCGGTACAGACAGCAATCCCAAGATTACTACCTTTGCGTTCCTCCTTCTCAACTGTCTACCTAACTCCCTATATTCTCTTTTCATGACCCCTTCCTTCTTCCTACCTATGTGGGCGGTTCCAATATATACCACTACCTCTGGCTCCTCTCCTTCCCACCTCAGGATTTCTGGGATGCGACCAGAGACATCCCGGATCCCGGCACCAGGGAGGCAAACCACCATCCAAGACTCCCTTCTGCCTCCGCAAAATTGCCTATCTGACCCCCTCACTGTAGAATCCCGATTAATACTGCCTTCCTTCTCCTTTCCTTAGCCTTCTGAGTTACAGGGCTGGACTCTGCTCCAGAGACACGGCCACTGCTGGTTCCCCCAGGTGGGCTGTCCCCCTCAGCAGTACTGAGACAGGAGTACTTATTGTGAAGGAGCACATCCACTGGGGTGCTCTCTATCACCCGAGCTTTCCCCTTCCTGACCATTACCCACTTGTCTATCTCCCATGGCCCTGATGTGACCACCTGCTGGTAGCTACTGTCTATCACCTCCTCATTTTCCCTAACCAGATGAAGATCCTCGAGCTGCAGTTCTAGTTCTCTAACATGGTCCCTTAGGAACCGCAGTTCAACACACCCAGCACAGATATGAACGTCCGGGAGGCCAGGAGCCTCCAGGACCTCCCACATCCTACACTGGGAACAACAGACTGGCCTCACGCTCACAATTTCCCTTTTTTTAAGGAGCACAGGAAAAAGTAATTAAACTTAACCTGCCCCGCCCTTTTTGCCTAAGACCAATGAGCCAAAGCCCTTTAGCTCTCAACTAAACTCAACTACTTCAACTTTTTCTACCAACCCCAGGTGAAGAACTGGGACGTGCTGATTTGCCTTGTTACTGCATGGACATGTGCCCACATGGATGGAGAGGCTGAGTTAGAGCACATGGAGAAAGGCAAACAATGATATACTATTGAGTTGCCTCGAAACTGGTTGTTGTTGTAACTCTGAGGTGGGATGGCTGTTATCTACTTGGTCTACTTCTTAATGCACTTTACCATACGATTGATCAGTTGTCCTCCTGTCCCTGATCAAGCGACAGCATTATTTGAACTCATTCAAAAGCTCACAGGTATTTGGGTTTGGGTTCCATTTGGTCACTTAGGTTTGACTTCTGCATACTACCATGGTGCTTCTGAGTGAGGTTTGTTTGGGAGAAGTATATGTCAGGAATCATAAGAACCATAAGAATCACAATAGCTAGGAACAGACTAGGCAATTCTAGCCCTTGAGCCTGCTCCATCATTTAGCATGATCATGGCTGATCTAATCTCAACCTCAACTCCACTTCATCATAGCCCATTCATCATAGCCCTTCAAACCCTTACTAATTAACAATCTGTCTACCTCTTTACTCAAAGTCCTGGCATCTACCACGCTCTGGAGTAGTGAATTCCACAAACTTTCAACATTTTGGGAGAAGAAATTTCTTCTCATCTCTCTTTTAAATTAGCTACCAATTATCCTTTCTATGACCTCTTGTTCTAGGTTGCCTTACAAGAGGAAACATCCTCTCCACATCTATTAGGTCAATCCTCCTTATCATCTTGTACACTTAATTAGATCTCCTCTCATTCTTCCTCCCCCCCACGGAGTATTGACCTAAACTAGATAATCCTTCATTTCTGGAATTAATCTAGTGAACCTTCTCTGAACTACTCCACTGCAACTACGGGGACGATTCTCCTGAAAGTGCTGAATTAGTGGAAAACTGGTCTAGATCTCAACTGTTTTTTCAGTGCAACTTCAGATCTGAATCTCCCCATTCTGTGCAATGTAGAGGTCACAATTGTGAATATCATTAAAAACCCTGGGGAGGGGTGCGTGCCTGACAGCTCCAGAACTCTGCCCATTTAAGTGGCCCCGATCTGAGTCCCTGTTTGCTGGCCAGCCCAATCGCAACCCTTATAGGGATTCCCCAGCCACCCCTGCCCCAGAATGCCCCGATGTCTAGTCCAACTCCCCCTACCCTTCCCCCCCAAGTAGTGGCGATCTCTCTATACCCTCTTCACCCTGGCAGTCCCCCTTCTCCTGTAGCCAGAGGCTTCTTCCAGAGTAGCAGCCCGCCCTCCCCTGCCCACCCCCCCACCCCGCCCCCCCCCCCCCCCGCCACCCCCCGCATAGTTTGCCCCAATCACTAACTTCCCTCCAGCTCAGACCGATCGCTATGCAGAGTGGCAGTGGGAGCCCCCATCCCCACCAATAGCCCTGGATCCCGCCCACAAAAGGCCCCAACACTTTGGCATTGCTCGATGCCTGGTGGGCAGTGCCAAGGTGTCCCCTGGGCAGGGGGCACCACTTCCCTGCTGCCTGACCCTCCGGGGGACTCGAATGCTTCTCCTTCAATCTGGTTAGGGCTCCTGCTAGTTCCCTGAATGTGGGGAGCTGCTCTAAACCCAGCCAGAATGAAGACCTCCTGGCGGGGTAGATGCTATCAAGCCTGACAAGTTCTGTGCCGGGCCCAATAATCACACTTAAACTAAATTTAAAATATATTAAAAACAGATTTGAATTGCTTAACTCTTCCCGCCAGTTTCCAGCACAGTCCTGACTGCGACTGGGAGACGCTCATGCATTGGGAACGCATATGCGAATCCTGTGAAATGGCTGACACGCGATTCTCCCGACCGGACCCTTCAGAAAATTTGCAGGTCGCAATGGGAGACCACCCCCTACATGTCTCCTCAAGGAGTCTAAAATTGTACACAATACTCTAAGTACAGTCTCACTAATACTTTGTACAATATCAGCAATACTTCATAATTTTTATATTTTGCATGAGCAAAAAATGCAAAGATTCCATTTGCCTTCTTATTACCTGCTTTACCTGTATACTATTTTCTGAGATTCATGAACGAAAACACTCAGAGCCCTTTGCACCAAAGCACAATGAATTTTCTCTCCATTTAAACAATAATTTGCCCTTGTACTTTTCCTACCAAAATGGATAACCTCACACTAATCCATGTTAAACTCCATCTGCCAAATTTTGTCATATTCACTTAATCTATCCATTTTCATTTGTAAATTTCTTATTTCGTTGTCACAACTTACTATCCCACCTATTTCAGTATCATCTGCAAAGTTGACTATAGTACCTATTATCCCTGTATCCAAGTCATCAACGTAGATCACACATAGTTGGCGCACGAGGACCAAATCCTGTGGCACCTCACAAGTTACATCTTGCCAACTCAAAAAAGATCCATTGATCCCGCCTCCCTGCTTTCTGTTGGTTAGCAAAGTAAGAAGTCTCACAACACCAGATTGAATTCTAACAGGTTTACTTGGTAGCACAAGTTTCGGAGTGTCACTCCTTCTTCAGGTGAGTGAAGAGTTGTGTTCACAAACAGAGCATACATAGATACAGGCTCAATTTACAACATAATGGTTGGTAATCAAGTCTTAAAGGTACAGACAATGTGAGTGGAGAAGAGGTTAAGCACAGGTTAAAGAGGGGTGTACTGTCTCCAGCCAGGACAGTTTATGAGATTTTGCAAGCCCAGGCAAGTTGTGGGAGTTACAGATAGTGTGACATTAATCCAAGATCCCGGTTGAGTCTTCCTCATGTGTGCTGAACTTGGCTATCGGTTTTTGCTCAGCAATTCTGCTTTGTCATGTGTCGTGATGGCCGCCTTGGAGAACGCTTACCCGAAGATCAGAGGCCGAATGCCTGTGACTGCTGAAGTGTTCCCCAACAGGAAGAGAACATTCCTGCCTGGTGACTGTCAAGCAGTGTTCCATTGTCATAGTGTCTACGTGGTCCCGCCAATGTACCATGCCTCGTAACACCCTTTCCAGCAGCGTATCAGGTAGACAATGTTGGCCGAGTCGCAAGAGTATGTACCGTGTACCTGGTGAATGGTGTTTTCATGTGAGATGATGGAATCCATGTTGATGATCCGGCATATCTTGCAGAGAGTGCTGTGGCAGGGTTGTGTGGTGTCATGGTCACTGTCCTCCTGAAGGTTGGGCTCTTTGCTATGGACAATGGCCTGTTTTAGGTTGCGCGATTGTTTGAAGGCAAGAAGTGAGGGTGTGGCTGGCCTTGGCGAGATGCTCGTCTTCATCAACGACATGTTGAAGGCTCTGGAGAAGATGTCCTAGCTTGTCCGTTTCGGGGGAAATACTGGATGACGAAGGGTACTCTGTCCGCTGTGTCCGTGTTTGAGGGGGTCGGTGCGGTTTGTCACTGTGACGCATCGGAACTGTTGATTGCTGAGTCGAGTGCCATATCCTGTTCTTATGAGGGCGCCTTTCAGCGTCTCATTTGAGCAGATCCTATGTATACGGAGGGCTTGTCCATAGGGGATGGCTTCTTTAATGTATTTAGGGTGGAAGCTGGAGAAGTGGAGCATTGTGGGGTTATCCATGGGCTTGCGGTACAATGAAGTGCTGAGGTGATCATGCTTGATGGAGCTGCCTATGTCCAAGAATGCAACCAGTTCCAGAGAGTGGTCCATGGTGAGTCTGATAGTGGGATGGAACTTGTTGATGTCATCATACAGTTGTTTCTGTTGGTTAGCCGATCCTCTATCTAAGCTAATAAATTACTCACAATCGCATGTGAACTAGCCTTGTGTGTGCTAGCTAATCAAATGCCTTCTGGAAGTCCAGATATACTACATCTGCAGGATCCTCATTATCCACCTTGCTTGTTACATCTTCAAAGAACTTAAGCAAATTGGTCAAACATGATTTAAAACCATGATGGATTGCATTTTGACTTTAAATGTCCTGTTATTATGTTCTTTATAATTGATACTAACAACTTCACAACAACAGATGTTAAACTAATCGGCTTATAGTCTCTGACATTTTGCTCTGTTTTTGAATTAGGGTGTTATATTAGCATTTTTCCAATCCACTGGAACCATTCCCACATCCAGGGAATTTTGAAATATTGTAATCAACTGATCCACTATGTCCAACGCCATTTCCTTTCAGACCCTAGGATGCAGGACATCAGGCTTTGAGGACTTGCCAGCCTTCAATCCCAATAGTTTGCTCAGTACTTTTCCCTAGTGACAATGATAATTCTAAGTTCCTGCTTTCTATAAGCCCTGCAGTTTCTGTTACTATTGGGATAATACTCGTTCTCCTCTGTGAAAACTAAGGCAAAATATTAATTTATTTCTCCCATTCCCCACTATTAACAACCCAACTTTAATCTTCCAAGGGACTAACTTCACTTTAGCTACTTTCTTCCTCTTTATATACTTACTGAAGCTTTTGCTGTGCTTATTTTCTTTATGCTAATATTTTTTCATAATTTACCTTTGCTTTTTTTTATTACTTTTTTAGTGACCTTTTGTTGATCATTAAAAGCTTTTCAATCTTCCAATGTGCCATTGACTTTTGCAATATGGTATGCCTTCATTTTTGTCTTTATATTGTACTTAGCTTCTTTGCTTAGCCATGGAAGTCTTTCCCTTCTCTTACCACCCTACCTTCTCTCTGGAGTATATTTTAGTCGGGAGGACTTGAATATCTCATTAAATATCTGCCACTGTTCATCAACTATCCTATCTTGTAGATGCCAGAGTGTGGCAACTGGGGAATTTTCACAGTAACTTAATTGCTGTTAATGTAGACCTACTTGTGACATTAGTAAATAAACTTTAAACAAACCTGGTTTCCCTGCAACTACAAGTAACTGCCATAATCATACCTGTATGCCTTAATTTAAGCTGTTAATTCATCGATTTTGGTCCAAAGGCTTTGTGCATTCAGATACAAAGCCTTTAAGTTCATTTAATAATCAATTTCCTACCTCTTGTACAAGTCCTTGTTGCAATGTGACTTTCATAGAATCTGTCACTTGTTTTTGCCTTCTTTTGACACTCAGGCTCATCACTAACCTCTACTCCTACCTTCTTTAACTTTGATTTCCTAATTTTCCGTGCAACTAAACCGTCAGTTTAAATCCCTCTCTATTTCCCTAGTTATACAGTCCATAAGAACACTGGTCCCAGCATAATTCAGATGTAGGCCGTCCCAGTTTCCCCAGTGTTGATGCCAGTGCTCCACGAACTGAAACCCACTTCTCCCACACCAGTCTTTGAGCGATGTATATATCCCTCTGATTTCATGTATCCATTGCCAATTTGTAAGTAACTCTGATAATAATCCAGAGATTGTAAACTTGGAGGTTCTGTTTTTTCATTTACTGCCTAATTCCTCAAACTGCCTACACAGAACCTCCATCCTGTTCTAACTATGTCGTTGGTATGTACATGGATCATGACCACAGGATCCTCCCCCTCTCACCGTAAATTCCTCTCCAGCCCAAAGCAGATGTCTGGAACCCTGGCACAGGACAGGCAACACAGCCTCTGAGACTCTCGATCCTAGCTACAGAGAACAGTATCCATTTTTGGGACCCTTGCTGTTTGTAATTTTCATAAATGACCTGGATGAGGAAGTGGATGGATGGGTTGGTACGTTTGCTGACGACACAAAGGTTGGTGGTATTGTGGATAGTTTGGAGGGATGTCAGAAGTTGCAGCGTGACATAGATAGGGTGCAACGCTGAGCGGAGAAGTGGCAGATAGACTTCAACCTGGCTAAGTGTCTAGTGTCCATTTTGGCAGGTCAAATGGGATGAAGAAGTGTATTATAAAAAATAAGACTCTTAGCAATGTAGAGGATCAGAAAGACATTGGGGTCTGGGTCCATAGGCCTGTTAAATCGGCCTTGCAGGTAGAGGATGTGGTTAACACGGAGTATGGTGTACTGGCCTTCATCAATCGAGGGATTGAGTTTAGGAGTTGGGAAATAATACTGCAGCTTTATAAGACCCTTGTCAGACCCCTCGGAGTACTGTGCTCAGTTCTGGTTGCCTCATTACAGGAGGGATGTGGAAGCTATTAAAAGGGTGCAGCGGAGATTTACAAGGATGTTGCCTGGATTGGGTGGCATGCCTTATGAGGATAGATTGAGGGAGCTCAGTCTTCTATCAGGTCACCTCTCATCCTTCGTCTCTCCAAGGGGAAAAGGGTGCAGAGGAGATTTACAAGGATGTTGCCTGGATTGGGTGGCATGCCTTATGAGGATAGATTGAGGGAGCTCGGTCTTCTATCAGGTCACCTCTCATCCTTCGTCTCTCCAAGGAGAAAAGTGTATAAGATGTTAAGAGGTATAGATTGGGTGGATTGTCAGAGGCTTTTGCCCAGGGCTGAAATGGTTACTACGAGAGGACACAGGTTTAAGGTGGTGGGGAGTAGGTACAGAGGAGATATCGGGGTAAGTTTTTCACTCAGGGGGTAGTGGGTGAGTGGAATCGGCTGCCGTCAGTGGTAGTGAAGGCAAATTCGATAGGGTCTTTTAAGAGACTTCTGGATGAGTACATGGGACTTAGTAGGATTAAGGGTTATAGGTAAGCCTAGTAGGTAGGGATATCATCGGTGCAACTTGTGGGCTGAAGGGCGTGTTTGTGCTGTAGTTTTTCTACGTTCTATGTTCTAGTTGTCAGGCCCAGGGATACCAATTTTGCCTAGCTCCCAGACATGCACATATTCTCTCAGGCATTGGTGCCCCAGCCTTTGTTGAATGGGGGATTCAGTGATGATGATTTAATTGAATGTTTAAGGTGATGGATGGGGTACTAATCAAACTTAGTCTTTGTCTTGAACTTTCTTGTCGAAACTACACTCATCCAGACAAGTGGAGAGCATTCCACAGTCATGGGATTTTGTTGCAATTTGCTTAATTCTGTACTTAGCACAATCTGCTGCATTAGCTTGTTTTCTTGTTTTATAACATATAGTATGATGAAAATTAAGGTCATGAGCACTACAGGCATTTGAATTGATTTAGTAATATGTTTTGCAGTGGCTTACTATTTTTCAGCACTTTTATCTCCACAAAAACTTCTGTTAATATAGGGTTTAGTAATAGGGAGCACTGAGATAATTGAAGGAAAGATTTTTGCCGGAATCATATCACTTCACGCTGGTGGGATCTTCCCATTCTGCTGCAGTGAATGGAGATTTAATGCTAAATTCTCTGACCTTGCTGCAGCAGAAGCATGGCATGAACTGCAGGTAAGATCGCACCCTTTATTGCACAATGTGGTGCATAGGTTGACTTGTAGTCTACATGGAAGGAGAGGCCAGAAACAATGAAAGTGAAAGAAGTAAATACTTGCTTGGTCCGTAAGAGAAAGTTTGTGGATATTTGTTTTTTATATTTGTTCCTAGTATATGAGGTTTGGTTGGTAAGGGCAGCATTTGTTGCTCAATCCTAGTTGTCCTTGAAAAGGTAGTGTTGAAACACCTTCTTGAACTGCTGCAATTGATATCATGTAGTTAAATTCACAGTGCTGTTTGGAAAGGAGGTCATGATTTTGACCAAATAACAATGAAGGAATGGCAGTATATTTCTAAGTGACAATGGTATGCGACTTAGAAGGGAATTTCCAGATGGTGGGGTTTCAATACATCTGCTGCCCTTGTTCTTTTCATTGCTTGAGGTCATGGGATTGGAGGTGCCTTTTGAAGGAGCCTTGATGAGTTGTTGCAAGTCATCTTATAGATGGTACACACTGCTGCTACTGTGTCCTTTACAGTGGAGAGAGTGAATGTGTGAAAGAGTAAAGTACAGTTATTCAAGTGGAAACATAATGCAGTAAAATATTTTGGTATCAATCGACAGTTCCAAATGAATAAATCAAGACCACACAGATGCTATATTAAATTAATTTTAATTTACGGCTCAGTGCTACAGTGGGTAGCACTGCTGCTAAGGACGTGGGTTCGATTCCCAGCTTAGATCACTGTCTGTGTGGAGTTTGCACATTCTCCCCATGTCTGTGTGGGTTTCCTCTGGGTGCTACAGTTTCCTCCCGCAGTCCGAAAGACATGCTGGTTAGATGCTAAATTCTCTCTCCGAGCCAGAGTGTAGCAACTAAGGGATTCTTCACAGTAACTTCATTGCAGTGTTAATGTAAACCTACTCATGACACTAATAAATAAACTAAACTAACTTTATGAAGGATTTAAAATATCGCCAATAAAAACAAAGTGTTGGAAAAACTCAGTAGGTTTGGCAGCATCCATAGAGAGGGAAACAGAGTTAACTTATGAGTCCAATATGACTTCTTTGAACTGAAGGGAAATAGAAATGTGATGAGTTTCTATTGCTGAAAACTTGGGGAGGTTCAGATAGAGAAAAAGGAAGATCAAAATTAGGTTAGAGGCTAGTAGAAATTAAATGGGTGGGATTTTCCAGTGCACCCCCGTGGCGTGTTTTTGGGTATCAGAGTTGGCTCATGTTGGTCGTCAGCTGGATCTTCCGGTACTGTTGATGTCTACATCATTTTACGTGGCTTGTCTGTCCTGTCGCTGGGGGTGGTCACCTCCATTGTGACCCGAAGACCTGGCTGGTGGGAAGGGCCAGAAAATCCTCCCCACTAAATGACAAAGATGTCATGGAACAAAAGGCAACAGAAGTGGTAATGATCATAGTAAAGTAACAAAGCCTTCATTCAGACAAAGTATTAATGACAGAATGAAGGACAGTGACACATGAAAACATAAACATGAAAACAAGATACAGATTGACACTTGGCAAAGAAAAGAATCAAAATGGAGGGCAAGGTTTACGGTTTGAAGTTGTTGTACTTGGTGTTGAGTCCTGAAGGCTGTAAAAGTGCCTCTCTGGAAGCTATCCCTCATGCTCGCACCTAGCTTCACTGGAACATTGTAACAGACCGAGGATAAGAGTGTGAACATGAAAGCAAGGTGGTAAATTAAAAGGACAAGCAACCAGAAGGTTGAATCATACTTGCAGACTGGGCTGAGGTGTTCGCAAATGGTTACGCAGAGTCCGTTTGGTTTCCTCAGTATATAGGAAACTGCATTGTGGGCTGTAAATGCAACATACTAAGTTGAAAAAAGTAGAAGTAAATTGCTGCTTTACCTGGAAGGATTGTTTGGGGCCTTAGACGGTGAAGAGAATGGTGGTAAAAGGACAGGTTTTATGCCACCTGTGACTTCTTGGGAGGGTACTCTGGGAAGTACCGAGATGTTTGAGATGTCGGAGGAGTGGACCAGAATGTTGGGGAGATCACAGTTCCTTCAAAATTCTGACAGGGGAGGGAAAAATGTGTTGAGTGGTGGCATCACACTGGAGGTGGCAGAAACGGCAGAGTATGATTCTTTGAATATGGAGGCTGGTGAGGTGGAAATTGGGGCAAGTGGAACCCTATCGTAGTACTGGAGGCTAGAAAAAGGGGCAAGGTCAGAAGTGCAGATCGGACATAGGTCAACCAGAGTGTGAGGAAATCGTCTTTTTTGTTTCAAGTTTCCAGTATCCACAGTATTTTGCTTTTATTTTAACATATTGGTACTTCTTTTGCAGGAAAATCACATAGTACGAAGAACATTGACTCATTACTTTTCACCATTCTTCAAGTTACTATTGGTCATCAATACGGATATGATATGTTGCATGGCATTGATCCCGTTATGACCTATATCCTGGTTTGTGTGTTGATATTTGGATGTATTATCTGTAAAAACATACTTCTTGCTATGCTAACCAAAACCTTTATCAGGTAGGTGTATCAAAAGTCCAAAAGAAATATAGATGCATTAGTTCATTTATAAATGAAAAGTGATACAGTTCAATAACATAACAGCAGTATTCTTTGCAATTACTTAGTAGATTATAAAATTATTATTTTATTCGGGATATTTTTTAACCAAATACATGGGACTTCTAAAATAATAAAGAACCTGAAAATGTTTGAAGGACATATCAAACCAATGATTAAAAACTAAGGAAAGAATGCCGACTGGAGATGCAGTAACTAAGCTTTCTAATTTTAGGTTCCTTATTTCAGGTTGCTTATTGTATATATTACGTTCCTGAATCAGCCTAGATTGTAGTCAAGATAATACAACTGACTTCTGTGTCCAAACTGGTGGCCGAAAATTTATGATGTGGAGATGCCAATGTTAGACTGGGGTAAACACAGTAAGAAGTCTCACAACATCAGGTTAAAGTCCGACAGGCTTATTAGGTTGTAAACACCACTAGCTTTCGGGGTTTGCCAAAAATTTAGTTAGAAATGCTCACACAAATGTAGGCGAAATTTGGGCAGCTACAAGAAAATGAGTGCAAATCCCAACAAACAAATTTTACATTAAATTTAGACTTCAGCCTGTCCAGTTAATAACATGGATGCTCAGTTTATTGTTTAATCATTGATTTCTTTAGATGTATTCTTCTAAAACCATGGTTCAACTCTAGTAGCCAATGCCAACTTTGCTACTGCTGAAGCTGGTTTTAGGATTTGTAATGAATGTCCCAAATCCCTGTGAAATCTGGCAATGCCGTTCTTCTGGCATGGTGAAAAGCACAGGAGTGATTCACCGTGAAACATGGTTTTGTTAACACTCTTAGGTCAAACAGCTTGGAATGGAGTACTCTCTTCAAGACATGTGGCTAAGTAATTCTTAATTTAGAATGTTAGAAAAAATGCTTGTGGCATTCTCATGTATCAAACTGCCTCCTCCAGAACTGGTCACAAATCTTTGTGCCTGGAATATAAGACACTATCTCAGTGCTGAGGCAGTGGTGAGAATTTTACTGTCCCACGAAGTGATAATTCAGAGAGGGATGCCCCTAAAATCAGACGATACCATGTTTGGTTGAAATATCAATGTCTTTAACTCATTTGCAAATCTTACCAGTGACAGAACCATGGAGGGTTGACTTCTGATATTAAAATGGCAGGACACCAATTAAGAATAGGCTAATTAACTAAGAATTTGGGGGTGATTTGAATTTTATCAGTGGAGCATAGGGACCATGGGGCTTTGGAAGCCTACCTGAGATGGCAGTGAGGTTAGGGGTAGCAAAGGAGTGGAATCACTGCTGGCCCTGTAACAAAACCAATACGAGAACCAGTGTGCAGTAAAGGGAAGGGTACTGTGCAAACAGCATGGACAAATATTGGCCAATGTGGGGAAGAAGGTGCCAGGAATGTGGGAACCTCTAGCCAGATTCACACAGGTGCAGTGGTATTTTCCATGAAGTCAGGGCTCAGAGCATGTTTGTAGTGGATGAGGGAGCCGCGTTGTTTATAGGCCTAGGATTGAGAAGGAGATCAACTGCCCTGGATTTAATTCAAACAGGCCCCCAGAGGCAGGTTGTCTCAGAGGGAGGCAGGTCAAGGTATTGGTGTGGCCTCGTCACCAAACTCAGGACAAGCAAGAAGGTTTGCCTCAAGGTGGGCATAATGCAGAAGGGCACTAATAGCCTATTCCCAAAAGGAAGTGTACCACCTGAGGCTGAACTTTCTGCAGAGATCTGAGTTGCATATCAGTGGGAATTGACGATCTCCAGAAAGGCTGTCACTGCTCTCTACACCATGCTGTATGATGAGGATATTAAAATGGCAGAACACCAACTAAGACAGAGGCTAATTAACTGAGGATGGCACTTCACTGTACCACACGCCCACGGATAACTCAAGATGCTTCATTTCTCCAGCTTCCACTCTAAACACGTTAAAAGAAGCCATCCCCCATGGACAAGCCCTCCGTGTACACAGGATCTGCTCAGATGAGGAGGATCGGAACAGACACCTCCAGACGCTGAAAGATACTCTCATAAGAACAGGATATGGCGCTTGACTCATCGATTGACAGTTCCGATGCGCCACGGCGAAAAACCGTATTGATTTCCTCAGAAGACAAAAAAGGGACGTAGGGGACAGAGTACCCTTCATCGTCCAGTACTTCCCCGGAACAGAGAAGCTACGACACCTTCTCCAGAGCCTTCAACATGTCATCGATGAAGATGAACACTTCTTGCCTTCAAACAACCGCAAAATCTCAAATAGACCATTGTCCACAGCAAACTATCCAGCCTTCAGGAGAACAATGAACATGACAGCACACAACCCTGCCACAGCAATCTCTGCAAGACATGCCAGATTGTCGACACGGATCCATCATCTCACTTGAGAACACCATCCACCAAGTATGCTGTACATACACATGCAACTCGACCAATGTTGTCTACCTGATACATTGCAGGAAAGGATGTCCTGAGGCATGGTACGTTGTCGGGACCATGCAGACGCTACGACAATGGATGAATGAACACCACTTGACAATCACCAGGCAAGAATGTTCTTTTCCTGTTGGAGAACACTTCAGCGGTTATGGGCATTTGGCCTCTGATCTTCGGGTAAGCGTTCTCCAAGGCAGCCTTCATGACATATGACAATGCAGAGTCACTGAACAGAGACTGATAGCCAAGTTCCGCACACATGATGACAGCCTCAATTGGAATCTTGGGTTCATGTCACACTATCTGTGATTCCTACAACTTGTTTGGGCTTGCAAAATCTCACCAACTGGCCTGGCTGGAGACAATACACATTTCTTTAACCTGTGCTTATCAGTCTCTCCTCTCACATTATCTGTACCTTTAAGACTTGATTACCTGTAAAGACTCGCATTGCAATCATTATTTTGTAAATTGAGTTTGTGTCTTTATATGCCCTGTTTGTGAACAGAACTCCCACTCACCTGATGAAGGGGCAGTGCTCCAAAAGCTTGTGGCTTGTGCTACCTAATAAACCTGTTGGACTTTAACCTGGCGTTGTGAGACTTCTTATTGTGCTTCTAAGTCTTTCCAAGGTTCTACGGAAGCAACTTTGATGAGCACCAGATATCAATGGGCCTATTATTTTAGTAAGAGTATTTGATGTATCTGGCTGAAAAACAACAGTGAACATTCACTATCTTCGCAACAGAAGATGATGGCCAGAATTCTCTGGTCTTGTATGCCCTGCTACTGCTGCTAGTACAGATCAGATGGATTTTACTACAAATGATAACTTAATGATCATCATTACTGAGACTGACTTTCAATTCTAGATTTTCTTAATTGAATTTAAATTCCATCGGTTGCCATGGTGGGATCTGAACCCATGCCTCCAAAGCATTAGTCTGGGCTTCTGGATTACTGGTATATTACTATTGTCAAGCAAACACTAAACTCCTGCCACCAAACACAAACAGAAACTTGGCTCCCTCTCTGCTCCCTGGTGCAGGCTAGATTTCTGCTGCCATTGACTTCACTATTTTGTGCTCTCTCCACTTCCTTGTCACTCACTCCCCATTCTTTGCACAGCTGTTCCCTCCCTGCTCTCCTTAGTACTCCCACTCTCTTTATCACTCCGCACACTCTGATGTTTGTTTGACCCTTCTCTCCCGTTCTCTTTGCCACTCTGTATCACTTCCCGATTCTTTCTACTTTCCACTGCCTCTCATTTACCATTGTCTGCCACTCTTTCTGTCTGCCTTCTGCTGCTGCTCCCTTCTTTGCTCCGTCCTGCTTGGATTGAGAAGCATATGTCTAATTGGTCCAGATTCACTTGGCTTCTACTAAAATTCCTGATTTCCAGGAATAGCTTGGGGTATTATTTCGTGAAAAATTGACATGAGGTTATGCTGCTAAAGCAATCAGCCATTGATGTCTTGGGCACTGGATCTCAGATAGCTACCGAAGCTTCAGTCTTGTTGCTTTGTGAAACTGGAATTTCATCAGATTTGTAGAAATTCTTCTGAAACTGCACAGTCATCTAAAGCCTCATTTAGCAATTAGGTGCAATCCACCTAGAATTTTTTTTTAAATCTTCAACAAGCTTAGCTTTGGACCTCCCAGAAAAATGATTTTGCTTTTGGACCAAGGGTGGGCTCATCACTTACAAGGCTCAAGTGTTTTTTCCAGGAAGGTCAGCAAGGACTAGTGCAGCTCTGAGCATTAGATTACCCACTCAGCCAGTACAGAGAACTTGGCTCCAAACACCCACTACCAGCCATTCAATATCCAGTAGGTTGATTGCCTTATCGCCTTTTCGGAGTTTAAATTTCTTTCAGGAAATGAACTAAACACATTATACTGAGGAATGACTTTCTAAAACATCACTTTACTTACAAAGCTACTTTTTTGAAGATATTAATCTTTTCCACTTTATCTTTATTTTTCTGCAGGGACCAGGATGATACATCAACCAAATTGGTTATGCAACGATTAACTTCTCTTGTGCAGAGAGATAGGAATTGGCTCTTCTACTTTGACCGGCTTTCATCACATTTTTATATCTGTAAACTAGGCATGCCTCTGATCACCTATGAGAATAGTGATACTAATGCTTCATCCTTTAAATATTCCTTCATAACAATCACAGTAAGTGTTTGGGTAAAATATAACAAAGCTTTGTTTATTCTTTTATGGTTGCAGTTGCTGCTGAGTTTTGAAGTAGTTGGCCTCATCCCAAAACCTGAGGCACAACACAAGTGCCTCATAAAAAACCATGTCTGATGGAGTGGGAAGTCACCGGTTCTTAGCAATTTAAAGATAACATTGGGAGGCTCGATATAGAATCCGTGCCTGTTCTCAACGTGGCATATGTTTCATCTTGGGTTTGAGGTTTGGATGGGGTTTCTTTAGGGCTTGCCTGTTACCTTAAGTGTGCTGCTGTAGACTGTTATTCATAAAAACCATTCTGGTTTACATCTCAGTATTCCACATGAGGTAGTATTTCTGATTCCTCCTAGATCTCAGTCTCTTAATCATGTGAAATTGCATCATAGTTATATCATGTTAACCTTTTTCATCTCCCCCCAAGTCTTTATCACGACTGTACACATCCTCCAATATCCCCCACAGTGTCATGGGGGCGATCTTACCAAAAACTTTCTAAGTGCTGAACAGTTGTGACAATGGGAGTTTCAGAACTTTTTTTTTGGCAAGGTCAAAAGTTCAATTTTGTGCATTCAGTTTCCTGCCAGAAGGGAAGGGGGTGGGGCCTGAGCTTGCCGGTAAGCTGGCAGCTGATAGTAGAGGGCTTAATCACAAGTATGCAAACCTCTCCGTTCTGTGTCAACTCCTCTTGGATAGCAGCCATCCCTCACCCCTGGTCAACCCCAACGCCCCCCAAGCCCAGCCTGGTCAATCATTCCCACCCTGGCCTGGCCCAGTTGACTTTTGCCCACCTCCCCACCCCTCGATCAATTGCCAGTTGCAGAGTGCACAACTGCTCCTCCTCCCCGCCATCGTCTGATCCCAGGTGCAGAGAGCATAGATTTCCCTGACTACCTCCCCTTAGGCCCAGGCCCCACCCCTTCCTCTCGGGTCTGACCCTCAGGCTCCACCTCCTTTGCACTGCCTAGAGTTCATTGGGCACTGCCAGTGTGCCAGGCTGCCCAGTGGGCATTGACAGGGCGCCAAGCTGGCAGTGCTGGGCTGGTACTACTCAGCAGGCACTGTCCATTGCCACCAACCTCTCGGAGGACTTCAATAATCTCTGGTTCCGCCAGCGAGGCCATCATGACAGGTTCATTGATGGGGAGCATACATGATCCTCACCCATGAGGACCTTCAGCGGCAAGGCTGCTAAGGCAAGTGAGTCCATCCTCCAATATCCCCCACAGTGTCATGGGGGCAATCTTACCAAAAACTTTCTAAGTGCTGAACAATTGTGAAAATGGGAGTTTCAGAACTTTTTTTTTTGGCAAGGTCAAAAGTCCAATTTTGTGCACTCAGTTTCCTGCCAGAAGGGAAGGGGGTGGGGCCTGAGCTTGCCGGTAAGCTGCCCACTGAGCTGTAGGCAGTGCAAAGGAGGTGGAGCCTGAGGGTCAGGCCTGAGAGGAAGGGGTGGGGCCTGGGCCTAAGGGGATGTATTTAGGAGGATTGCGTCCAGGCTCACTTATAATATTTAAATCCACATTTAAATCGATTTAAATATTGAGATCAGCCTCACGCAGTTCCTGGGCACAAGGCTGATCTCACCAGAAATCTGGGCCTGGCAAGATTGTGAGAGGTGAGAAGTTGGGTGCGAACCCGATTTTTCAATTCTCTCACGATCTGAACGGCTTTCCCCACTCATTGACCATCAACTGGCAGGATGAGAAGGTAGAACCGCCCCCACAGACATCACAGGCTTAGCAAGGAATCTTTCTGCAGTGAGCCAGGGAGATAGAGGTGCTACCTCGGTGAAAGGCATCTTCCCAGCCCAAAATTGGCATGAAACCAATTTAAATATTCATGACATGCCGAGAATCACAGCTGGTCCCCACCATTAGGGGGAATCAGAGGCCTTTCAACTCCTTGGGTGGTTTGATCAGGACTGGCAGTACCTATGAGGTAATGCTAGCCTGGCACTGCCCCATCATAACTATGCCAGCGACAGTGCAAAGTGTTGGGGCCTGAGTGGGGATGGAGCAATGATGGCAGGGAGGCAAGGTGGGAGCTCCTCAGTCGGGGGAGGGTGTTCTGCAGTGTGGTGATTTGCAGGGGTGAAATTTCTGCAAAGCCTGTCTAAATCTACAATAGGAGTACAATGGAATACTATCTACTTGTCTGGATAAGTCAGCTTCAACAAGATTCAAGAAGCTCAACCCAGGACAAAGTAGCTGCTTGATTGCATTCCCTCACCACCTTCCATTAATTCCTTCCACTACCCAAGGACAGCAGCAACAGTGTGTACCATCTTGGATAGAAGACTGGCTAACTAACAGAAAACAGGAAGTCTGGATAAATGGGTCTTTTTCTGGTTGTGAAGCTATAACCAGTGGGGTGCCACAGCGTTCAGTCCTCAGGCCCCAATTACTTATAATTTATATTAATGTCTTGGATGCAGTGATTGTAGGTACCATAATCAAATTTGCAAATGACACTAAAATCGGCAGGATAGTAAATTGCGATAATGAAATAATAAATTTATAAATAGATATGGATAGGTTAAGTGAATGGCGTTACATTTGGCAGATGGAGTTTAATATGATTAAGTGTTAGATTATCCATGTTAGTAGAAAGAACACAAAGGCAAATTATTATCTAAATGAAGAGAAACTTTGGAGTGCTTTGGTGCAGAGGGTTCTGGGTGTCCTCGTGCATGAATCACAGGTACAACAGATAATAAAGAAAGCAGATGGAATCTTAGCATTTATTTCTAAAGCAATATAATATAAAAGTAGTGAAGTGTTTCTGCTGCTGTATAAAGCATTAGTAAGACCACACTTCAAATATTGTGTATAATTTTGGTCCCCTTACTTGAGAAGAAATATAGTTGCATTGGAGATTGGGTCATTTAGGCCGATACTCCCTGGACTTTAGAAGAATGAGAGGAAATCTAATTGAGGTGTACAAGATGATAAGATAGGTTGACAAAGAGGATGTTTCCTCTAGAACAAGAAGCCATAGTTTTAAGATAAGGGTTAAGAGAGATGAGAAGAAATTACTTCTCTCAACGTTTAAGCTTAAGTTTATGTATTAGTGTTACAAGTACACTTACATTAATACCGTAATGAAGTTACTGTGAAAATCCCCTAGAGTCATGAGTCTGTGGAATTCACTACCCCCGAGCCTGGTGGATGCTAGACATTGAGTAAATTTAAGGAAAAAGTGGATAGATTTTTACATAGTAAAGAATTGAAAAGCTATGGTGAATGGGCAGTAAAGTGAAGTTGAGGCTGAGATGCGATCAGCCATGATCGTATTAAATGACAGAACAGGCACAAGGGGCTGAATTGCCTACTCCTTTTAGTTCTTATGATTCTTATGATCTGCAAGGTGCACTGCAATGGTTGAACAAGGCTCCTCCGACAGCATTGTCCAACCCACAACCTTGAACATTTAGCAGGCATATGGGAATATCAAGTCTACATATAAGTTCCTCTGCACACAACATCCTGACTAGGAATTGTATTGCAGTTCCTTTACTGTCAAAGGCTGGAATTTTCCCATAACCTGTCAGAGTGTCTGACTGAAAACCGGAGTGTATCTCTCCAGCTGTTTTTAGACCAGATTACACTCCAACAAAAAAACATGAGGGCATGGTTTACACTGTCAGTCCCGCAGTGCCTGGTAGAGCCGGCAAGTCTGGCTCCGCAGAGATCTGAGTGCCATATTTAAAGAGTGCCCCGAACAGCAGAGAGCTGAACTTTCCCCAGAAGCCACCCCAATCCCACTTCAAAGATACACAGCGTTCTCCTTCCTGCATCCCCGCTCCACAGCACAGTCATCTGGCACTCTACCCCTCCACGGCCAAAACCACTGTGGCAGTATCACCAGCACTTCCCCGTTCATAGTGATGAATATTGTCGGACAATACAGCAGGATGTAGATAGGCTGGTAAATTGGGCAGAGAAATGGCAGATGGAATTTAATCCAGATAAATGTGAGGTGATGCATTTTGGAAGAAATAATGTAGAGGGGAGTTATACAATAAATGGTAGAACTATTAACAGTATAGAAACAGAGGGACCTAGGTGTGCAAGTTCACAAGTCCTTGAAGGTGGCAGTACAGGTGGAGAAGGTGGTGAAGAAGGCATATAGTATGCTTGCCTTTATAGAAAGGGGTATAGAGTATAAAAGCTGGCGTCTAATGTTGCAGTTGTATAGAACGTTGGTTGGACCACATTTGGACTACTGCGCCCAGTTCTGGTTGCCGCACTACCGGAAGGATGTGGAGACCTTGGAGAGAGTGCAGAGGAGGTTTACCAGGAGGCTGCCTGGTATGGAAGATCTTAGCTATGAGGAGTGATTGGGCAAATTGGGGCTGTTCTCCCTGGAAAGACAGAGAATGAGGGGAGACCTAATAGAGGTGTATAGGATTATGAAGGGTACAGAAAGAGTGAACAGTGGGAAGCTTTTTCCCAGGTTGGATACAAAAATCACGAAGGGTCATGGGCTTAGGGTTAGAGGGGCGAGGCATAATTCAGATGTTAGAGGGAGGTTTTTCACACAGAGGGTTGTGGGGGCCTGGAATGCACTGCCAAGTAGGGTGGTGGAGGCAGGCATGCTACAGTTGATTAAGGCTTAGTTTGATAGGCACATGAGCAGACTGGAGATGGAGGGATACAAAAGAATGTTCTAGTTAAGGATCAAGAGCCTCAGGATGTTCCTGGGAATCAATAGGTTCCTATGGGCCGTCCAACATATTTTATGTCTCTTACGTTGGAGCTACTGGGGATCTTCCGTGAATGTCTGTATAGGCTGTGTATGTTTATTGATGTCTCTTTTTTTACATCCACAAGTGATTCGGTCCGCCTTGTTGGCCAACAAGGGGCATACACATGGTGGGTCGTGCGAGGGCTGCTCTTGGATGTTGCTTCGAGAGTTGCCTAGTGCTTCACATCGTTAGTGTACGCTTAAACTGGACCAATTGATGGGCAACATGACAGCTCAGTGACTATCACTGTTTGCTGTGCAGATACAGGTACCTGGGTCGGATCTCTGACTTGGGTCGGTGTCTGTGGGAGTTTGCACATTTTCCCCGTGCTTGCGTGGGTTTTCTCCGGGTGCTCCGGTTTCCTCCCACACCCCAAAAACATGCTTTTAGGCTGATTGGTGTTAATAAATTGTCCCTAATTTAGACGTCCCTTAATCTGGCACACATATAATTCTCTAAATTTGCACCCCTGTATTGTCCAAGAGGTGTAGACAAAAGTCGTAGGTAGAAGAAGGATTGGAATGAGGCACTCACTGGGTGTTAAAATGGGTAGTGCGGGCTTGTAGGGCCGAAGGGCCTGTTTCCTGTGCTGTATTGTTCTTTGTTCAATGCTAGGTGTCTCCTCACTGCCCACTCATTCCTGTGACTGCAAGTCCCAAAATGCCTATATGCTCCCCATGCCAGCATTCCTCCCCTCAATGGCTGTGCCCCCATCATTGTCAAGTCCCCCCTTTCAAAGGCCTTGATGCTTCCTCCCTACACCTTCCCTTCACCATAATTAATAATCCCATCATCGTCACATGGGCTTCTCAGGGGCATTCCTGGGGTGATCCCTACAACTGATTCACACCTCCACATACCTGACAACAGCGAGGTATGAATATTAAATGAGGGAGATCATTTAGCGGGCGAGCGCATCAATAATGGTAAAATTTGTTTAAATGATTTCTAATGAGACCCTTGTCTTGTTTGGGTGAAACCTCATTATGTCATTGATAAGGGATGTGGAAAATCAGGACATCACCTGTGGGCTGCAAATTTCTCTTCACCTCAGTCCTAACTACCCCATATCCTGAGACTGCGACCTCTTGTTCTAGACCCTCTAGCCAGAGGAAACAACATTCCTGCATCCAGTCTGTCCAGCCCTGTTAGAACTATATACATTTCAATTAGATCCCCTCTCATTCTTCTAAATTCCATTGAATAAAAGCTCAGTCAATCTAATATCTCCTCATACAAAAATCCTGCAATGTGAACCTGCATTGCACTCCGTCTATGATCAGTTAATCATTTTGTTTTACATAAGGAGACCAAAACTGCACGCAATACTCTAGGAGTGTGATCTCACTGAGGTCCTGATTTTGTTTTTGCACCAGAAAGGAATGTATAACTTTTGCAATACATCCATTCCTTGAATATTTGCCTATCCACCATTATGCCCCTCAACGAAGTTGCCCAATCTGTTTTAGCCAACTCACGCCTCAGACCTTTGTAGTTTCTTATGTTTAGATTATGGACCTTTTCATTTTCCATCCTGATGAAAAAGCATATTATAGTCACTGTTCCGTAAAGGACTCCACACAACAAGATTATTTATTAACCATTTCTCATTGCATAATACCGAATCAAGGATGGCATGTTACTTACTTGGTTCCTCAACATACAGGTCTAAAATGTCACTGTTTGCTGTGCAGATACAGGTACCCGGGTCGGATCTCTGACTTGGGTCGGTGTCTGTGGGAGTTTGCACATTTTCCCCGTGCCTGCATGGGTTTTCTCCGGGTGCTCCGGTTTCCTCCCACACCCCAAAAATGTGCTTTTAGGCTGATTGGTGTTAATAAATTGTCCCTAATTTAGACGTCCCTTAATCTGGCACACATATAATTCTCTAAATTTGCACCCCTGTATTGTGGAGTCCAAGAGGCGTAGACAAAAGTCGTAGGTAGAAGAAGGATTGGAATGACATGCAGGGTAGAATAGGTGTAGGGTGATGCGGCAGCGCGGGCTCGTTGGGCCGAAGGGCCTGTTCCCCGTGCTGGGTTGTTCTTTGTTCTTTGTTCTAAAAGACAACAAGAATTCAACTGCCACAGTATTGTTGCTAATTTGGTTTGCCCAGTCTGTATGATGATTAAAGTCATCCACGATTACTGTAGCATCCTTGTTACGTGCATCTCAAATTTCCTGTTTAATGACATCCCGTACCTTAACAATGTTGTTAATTCATCTTCCTCTTGTGAGGAGCAGCAGAGTGGTTAGCAGTGCTGCCTCACAGTGCCAGGGACCTGGGTGCAATTCTGGCCTTGGATGGCTGTGTGGAGTTTGCACATTCTCCCTTTGTGTGTGAAGGTTTCCTCTGCGTGCTCTGGTTTCTTCTCACACTCCAAAATGTGTGGGTTAGATGGATTCATCATGCTGAGTTGCCCCTTAGTGTCAGGGAGTTTAGTAGGTTAAATACTTGGGGTTATGAGGATAGGGCTTGGGTAGATTGTTGTCAGTGCAGGCTCAATGAGCCGAGTGGCCTCCTTCTGCACTGTAGTGACTGATAACTAATTTATTTATGAATGCTCTGTGCATTCAGATACAGTGCCTTTAGACTAGTCTTTTTAACATTTTTACACATGCCTTTTGTACTCTGGCCCTATTTATTGTTTGCTCTCCCTTCCACTTTTGCTTTCTACTTTTCTGTCTTTCATTTTAATCTTTGTTTCCCTCTCTTGTGTCTTCTCATTCAGAATCCCATCCCCCAGTAGACCTGCCGTCCATTTTCGTTTCTCAAAATTTGCTCAACTTAATTTATGTTATTGTATTGATGTTCAATAGAAGAAGCTCCATGAACTTGAAGTATTCCTGAAGACAAGAATCATAGATTTTAAAGGGACTGGTGGTATATGGAAAAGGTGAGGCAGATGGACAGTCAGTACCTTGTTAATTTCTCATTTCCCTCTTCTTTGGCATATATTGAGTTTCTGATGGCAATATTGAGAATGGTTGTAAATATATGACAAGTAGAAAGTAATCACATCCACTTCCTATTGATTTTCACTTCAAAGGGAGCAGCAAAAACTGCACTGTAGATGGCCCTGATAAAAATGCTTGAAATTAACTTGGTATTAAATATATAATTTACATATATATAAGGTAAATTATAGTGTTTCCAAAGATGTGCATCACCAGTTACTGCTTGGTAGAAAACATTTGGCATAGGCATACTGCACTTGCTGAAACCTTTCTCATAACGCATGTTCATTTTGCAAGACTCCTGATATGTCCAGGGATTTCTGAATCCTTGATATATGAAGGAGATTTGTGGATCAACTGTGACAGTCCCAAACAGGCCTCATGATTTCAATGCTGCCTTTCTCTGGCACAGTTTAGAGGCAGCAGATGCCTTCCAGGATCCATAGTGTACATGAGCATAACCATTTTTTAGGTCCACTAATCCGTAAAATTTTAAATCATTCCCAAAATAGTATTGACTTTTGTAGTAAACGAATGTTTGTAATTTTGGTTCTTAACTGTGTCACAATTTTCTTCCTTAGTTTTAGTTAAACTCCTTGTTTCCATATAGCCATGTCAGAGTCACTTAACAAACAACTGGTAGAAAGTTAATTTTATAGAATCACAGTGTAGTACAGCAGTGAATAAGATCAATTGGGTCACTGATTCACATCAGTTCTTCCATAGAATAACCCAGTTATTCCCACTTGCTTTCCCCATTCCTACAATTATTCTTTCCTTCAAGTGTTTATCCAATTCCCTTTGAAAGCCACAATTGAATATGTATTCAGCACTCTATCAGATAGTGCATTCCAAATCCTGCATAGGGTTATATAACTTCCAACTTTTTATACTCTATGCCTTTATCTGTAAAGCTCAGGATCTCATATGCTTCATTAATCTGTCCTGCCACCTTCAAGTTTTGCGCAATAGATGTCTCTCTCTATCCCTTTTAAAATGATAGCATTTAGCTTGTATTGTCTCTCCCTATTCTTCCTAACAAAACGTTCTCCCTCATACATTGCTGTTACATTCCACCAGCCTAAATGTCCTCTTGAGATCTATTTCTATAATCTTCACTGTTTCTGTAAATTGGGATGGGTTTTATTAATTTCTGTACATTGTGCTTTTTAAAAACTAGCAAACTCCAAATTAGTAATGCATCCAATTTAAACCAGTTCATGGAATCCCCAATCAGAGTGGCTTGGAAGTTTAAAACTTTGATTGTGAGGCATGGAAGGTGCTGTTAAGTCAGGAGCTCAGGGATTTCTACCCAGCAACAATGAACGAATGACAACATATTTCCATGTCAGGCTGGTATGTGACTTCAGGGGATGGTGAGCCCCCTCATGCTGCTTTTTTCATGGAATATGAGTGTAATTGGCGAGGTCAGTTTTTGTTGCCCATCCCCAAGTGGCCTTGAGAAGGTGGTGGTGAGCCCAATTCTTGAACTGTTGCAGCCCATGTGGTGTGGGTGCACCCACATGCCTGTTAGGAAGGGAGTTCCAAGTGTTACTTAAGTTGTGACCAGCAGTTTACTGCCACCAGACATTCCACTCCCACTTGATGACCAGCTGCTTCTTCTGGCTGGCATCAGACCAAAGGCCCGCCAAAGAGGTCCTGGAATTAAGATTTCCAGTTTTACTCTGCTGAGGTCAGGAAAATATGGGTACTCACCTGTTCTATGTTAAAATCAGACACAAGGTGATGCCAGTTGCTAACTTTGTCAAATCATTGCTCTAATAATGTACAACCTGGTCACATATTAATACTTTTAGATCCAAAGTACAAACTCTGTTGTCAGCATCTTTCATCAATGTAAGATGATACTCATGCAGTCAATCAAGTCTGATGATGATGGTTTAGCTTTGTTTGGTGCGCCTTTGCTTTTTGTTAAAGCTGAAAACCTTTGAGAGCAGGTCTGCCGCAAGCACCGCATATAACAACAATCAGTTCTTCATCCAGATACAGATCTGCCACAAGCACCGCATATAACAACAATCAGTTCTTCATCCAGATACAGATCTGCCACAAGCACCGCATATAACAACAATCAGTTCTTCATCCAGATACAGATCTGCCACAAGCACCGCATATAACAACAATCAGTTCTTCATCCAGATACAGATCTGCCACAAGCACCGCATATAACAACAATCAGTTCTTCATCCAGATATAGACCTGCCACAAGCAACACATATAACAACAACCAGTTCTTCATCCAGACACAGGTCTGCTACAAGCACTGCATATAATCATGGTTAGCAGATTTCTATGTGCTAGTGTTGGCACCTGTTGCCAAACTCTGGTGCCCATTGTTCATCATGGTGGGACACACCAGCCCACAGGTGATGTCAGTAGATTCCTCTGTATTCAGCTAGTGTCTCCAAGGTAAGACAATCACCATTAAGGGACAGCATCCTTGAAGTGGAACCAAAAGTGTCCAGCTGGTCTTGTGTTTCCGGCTACCTCATCATACATGAAATACCCAGGAGCTTTGGTTTAGAGAGGACTATAACATTCGTGATTTTGTCCTTCCATGAAATGCCCAGAATGTGATGTTTCTTCAGAAGGAACTCTTCAAATGCAGACAATAAACATATATAAAAAAAAGAAAGGATTTAATAAAGAAATTTCATTACTCCAAACTTGGGGCTTTGCCTTGGGACATTCCAAGTTTCCCACAATTCCCAACAGGTTCTTATTTATAGTCAGCTAGTTAGCTGACCATCACATCATTCTGTAATTGGTTCATAGTACTGGGTCAGCTGACCCTTATAGCTTGTCGCATTGGTCACATTACATCCAATATAAAGTTGTCACTGGTTACATTATAATACATGACATAAGCAGTCAAGCTGTCCATTCTTCAACTTCTTTTCTTGATAGCAGTAAATTGTCCACATTTCACAGCCATGCAATATGGTGCTGAGAACGCTAATCTCATAAACATCTACAACCAGGGAGAGCAAGTTATAGGCACAAAAGAGACAGTCTACTTGTCTTTGTAGCTGTGTTTCCATGTGAGTGACTAGCACATCATCGTCAGTGTAGAGAACTTCTCAGACTAAGACTTTTTTTGTCTTCATTTTCAGTCTGACAAATTTTAGAAATTGTCATTTGACATAGTATGCAGGTAAACTTCCGTATCTGCAAGGAAGGCTAAGATCAGGAACATGAAGAAGGCACCAAACAATGTGGGGGCTAGGACTGGGGAATTAACTCAAAAGGTAAGGTGCCTTAACATGCAAGAGGTAAACCCTGTGCACATGTTCTTAATCCCTCCTTCATTCTCTTTGTAATGTATACAAGTGTCACCACTAAGATTATTTCCCTAATTCAGTGTCTCTTAGCTCAAGCTCCCACTTTTCTACAAACGTAAACTATATCACCTCAGTTTAGCACCAACCACTACTTCTAACCTGTAAGATAGCCACAATAATATGCCAAAACCAAAAAGTGCACAAATAAATTGTAAATGTTTTAAATGAGAAAACTGTTAATATACCAGGATTCAAAGTGCTATCGTAGCTAATCACTCATTTCCTGGTGTTTCAAGTTATCCAGTAAAGTATAGACAATCTGAGAATCCATATCCAAAATATTAATACTTGTTTTTGTTTTAGGAAGCAGGAAGAGCAAAATTTGGCTGCAATTGAATATAAAGTGAATATTCTACAGCAGAAGTTGATTAGGATAATTCAATTAAAAGAAAACAAAAATAAGCTTCTTCTCCTCCAACTGGAAATTTTATTCTGTTTATTGGAACAAATGAAAGCTAGCAGTTAGGAAGAAAGCAGGAAGATAACACCATGGGTTCATTCAATAGTCTTCGGTATACTAGTAATAGATTGGCTTTATTTGTCTTTCTCAGAAGCATGTTTGGAACTAAGTTCTTCCACAAACTTATACATATCCTCAGTGTATTTTTGGTACTCTTAATAGGTTGGCCTATATATTCACTTTATTGTTTCAAAAATCTTAAGTGTCTCTAATCAGATAGAAAGATACATTAAACTCACCCACTAATACCTCACCCTAAGCAGTTTTCATAGGCTTCTGATTCTGCCCTTCTCCACAAAACATACTGAAAAAGATGGAGAACACAATATGTGTTCAAGCAACTTGTAATCTTGTAAATAAGGCTCTTTAAGTATGAAAATTAAATTGTATTCAGCTTCTATTTGTGAGAAGGCTAGTGACAAAACAAAAAAAGGGCAAGTATTTAATTGAAGGCAGCACTGCTGTAGTTAGTACAATTTATTAACCTGTGATCATAACATTGCTCATCTTAAAATAAATGGAATTTCATTTTTACCAAAGCTTATTCATTGACCTTCAATATCTGGTGACAGAGTATTGCTATTGCATTGAGTAGATAGCATCTCCTATCCGAAAGTGCAGTACCTGAGGAGAATTAAGAGTAGAAAATAAATCAAAATGAATAGGAAGGAAAAATAATTTATTGTAGTCATTCTCATCCTTTCAATGAAATTTACCCTTTACCAATTTTTCCATTGTTACATTCTCATACGATTTGAAATGATTTATATGTTACTGCTGGTTTTATGATTGTACTTATAAAATCTATTTAAATGAAGATAAACGCTAACACAGTGGCCTGGAACAACTTCTATATTGTTACACAGACAAAATTTGACACAATTTTGAAGAAAAATAAGGGAGTTATCAACATCACAAAAACAGATTGCTATTTGTGTGTTTGTATCCAAATTGGCTGGCGTATGTGTTAACAGTAACAACATTGCAAAAAAAGTACTTCATTGACTTAAAGCATTATATGAGATGTTTGATGATCCTTAAAAGCTAGAAAAATGTAAGTCTTTTATTCAAAACCTCTGAAATAATCCTTCTGTCCTATTATGGTAAAAAAAACACAGATTTCAAAGGCTCTGCATTCACCACACTCCACTGGAGTTGAACCTAGCTTGATTGGATCTGGCCAAAAAAATAACTGAAGGCAATAATATTAAATGTAATATTTGCGTGAGAAGGATTCATGTTCGGTGAAATCTGTTTGGAAGGACATTGAAGATCTTGAATAATTTGCATGGTAACATATGCAAAAGGAAAGAACATATACAAATGGAGAGATCCATCAATATGCTGACCCATGACATGCAAAGCTAATTTGAAGATACCAAGACCTTTGATCAAGTTCAAATGTGTAAAATCTCCTTTTTTAATATTATTCTTTCATGAGATGTGAACGTCATTGGCAAGGCCAGCATTTGTTGTCCAACCCTAATTGCCTTTGAATTAAGTGGCTTTCTAGGCGTTTTCAGAGGACAGCTCAGAATCAACCACCTGGCTGTCAGGCTGGAGTCACATGTATGCCAGCCAGTCAAGAGTGACATATTTTCTTCCTTAAAGAGCATTAGTGAACCAGATGGGTTTTTACAACAATTGATGACAGTTTCATGGTCACCATTACTGATTGAGCCTAGTTCTATATTCCAGATTTTATTAATTGAATTGTAACATCGAGCCCTGGTATAAATTAGAAATGATGTGGGTATGCCGGCGTTGGACTGGCGTAAACACAGTAAAAAGTCTGACAACAGCAGGTTCTAGTCCAACCTATTTATTTGATAACATACTCACAAGCTTTCGAGGGACACCCTCTTTGTCAGGTGAATGGAGAGTTCTGGCCTCTGTCTGAGGCCAGAACTATCCATTCACCTGACGAAGAGGGTGTCCCTTGAAAGCTTGTGAGTATATTATCAAATAAATAGGTTGGACTAAAACCTGGTGTTGTCAGACTTTTTACTACATAAATTAGAAAATTACAGCTGCATGTATGAAGAATATACTGTAATCACGGGGGATTTCATATATAGACTGGCTAAACCTAATTAACTCTGAGAAGCTCAAATTCCTGGCATTTATACACAATGATTTTCTTAACAGTAGGTTGAACTGATAGGAGAACAGGTTATTTTAGATCTCACGTTGTGCAGTGAGAAAGGGCTAATTAATAATCTCATTCTAAAGGAACAGTAAGTAAAAGTGATCATAATATGATGGAATTTTATGTGATTTTGGAAAATAATGGTGTTCAGTCCAAAACTAGGGTCTTCAATCTAAACAAAGGAAACTATAGGGGGAATCTACCAAAAAATGGCAGTGTTGGATTTGGTGAAAGAAACAGCAGGGGGGGGAGGGGTGATCTTTCTCAAATTTATAAGCATTGAATGAAGGAAAACAGGAGAGTTTCAGATTATTTTTGGGCAAGTTTAAAAATGCAATCTTACATCACTTTGTGCAAAAAAATGCACAATCAATTTTTGCCAGCAGGGGTGGGGACGAAGCTTGCTGAGAGCCAGCAGCTGATGGTAGAGGGCGCAATTGTGTATGCGCACATCTCTCTGTTCTGTGCAATGGAACAGCAGTATATTTCCAAGTCAGGATGGTAAGCGACTTGGAGGGAACCTCCAGGTGGTGCTGTTTTCAGGTACCTGCTGCTCTGTTATTAAAGTTTATTTATTAGTGGCACAAATAGGCTTACATTAACGCTGCAACGAGTTACTGTGAAAATCCCCTAGTCGCCACACTCCAGTACCTGTTCAGATAGACTGAGAAAGAATTTACCATGGCCAGTGCATCTAACCAGCACATCTTTCAGACTGTGGGTGGAAACCCACGCAGACATGGAGAAAATGTGAAAACTCGGCACTGTCAGTGACTCAAGCTGGGAATCGAACCCAGGTCCTTGGCACTGTGAGGCAGCAGTGTTAACCACTGTGCCGCTGTGCGAGTAGATGATAGTCGTCGTGAGTTTGAAAGATGATACCTAAGGAACTTTGGTGAGTTTCTTCAGTACTTCTTGTTCTTTGATGGTGGAGGAATTGAATATTTGTAGAGGGCTAGCAATCAAGCGGGCTGCTTTGTCCTGGATGGCATCAAGTTCTGCAGCTGCAGTCATTCAGGCAAGGGGAGAGTATTGCATTATACTCTGACTTGTACCTTGTAGATGGTGGACGGACTATGGGAAGTTAGGAGGTGAATTACTCGCCCAGGATTCCTTGCCCTTGACATGCTCTGAACAAAAGAACAAAAGAACAAAAACAGCCTGGGAAACAGGCCCTTCGGCCCAACGAGCCCACGCCGCCATCTCAACACCACCAGTCCCCCTCTCCACCCACGACCCTTGTCTAATGTTTTATGGCCATCCAGATTGAGGGAAGCTGATTTAGGGACAATTTATTACTGTCAGTCAGCCTAACAGCACATCTTTGGGGTGTGGGAGGAAACCGGAGCACCCGGAGAAAACCCACGGAAGCACGGGGAGAATGCGCAAACTCCCACAGACACTGGCCCAAATCCATGTGTCTGCACAGAATTCAGTGATAGTCACTGAGCTGTCATCTTGCCCAGTATCTGGTCCAGTTTAGGCACACACTAACGACATGAAGCACTAGGCCAATCTCGAACAACCAAGAGCAGCCCAAGTACGACCCATCACGTGTATGCCCCTCGCTGGACACAAGGCGACCGACTTAAAACCTGTGAATGAAAAGGAAAAAAAACATTATTATTGTACCATATCCATTTACCTTACCAGGGTCGCCCCAATGCTAATGACCCTTATTTAAAACAATCTCCTATATCCAACCCACTCATGTGCCTGTCTAAGTTACTCTTAAACGACTCTAGCAAGTTTGCCTCCACCACCTTACTTGGCAGAGCATTGCATACCCCCATTACCCTCTGTGTGAAAAACCTCCCTCTAATATCTGTGTTATACCTCTCCCCCTCACCTTAAGTCCATGGTTCCTTGTCGTATGTGTCTCTATCATAGGAAATAGCTTACCTCTGTTTACTCTATCTATACCCTTCATAATCTTATATACCTCTATTAGATCCCCCTCTCAGTCGCCGTCTTTCAAGGGAAAAGAGCCCCAATTTCTTCAATCTTTCCTCATACCCCAGTCCTTCCATACCAGGCAACATCCTGGTAAACTTCCTCTGCACTCTCTCCAGAGTCTCCACGTCCTTCCGGTAGTAAGGCGACCAGAACTGGACGCAGTACTCTAAATGCGGCCTAACCAACGTTGTGTACAACTGCAACATTAGACTCCAGCTCTTACATTCTGTACCCCTTCCTATAAAGGTTAACATACCATAGGCTTTCTTCACCACAGTGTCCACTTGCACTGCCACCTTCAAAGACTTGTGCACTTGCACTCCCAGGTCTCGCTGCGATTCTATACTCCTTATGGGCTTACCCTCTATTATATAACTCCCCCCTACATTATTCCGGCCAAAATGCATCACCTCACATTTATCCGGATTAAACTCCATTTGCCATGTATCTGCCCAATCAACCAGCCTATCAATATCCCGTTGTATTGCCAGACACTGCTCCTCACTGCCCGCCAATCCAGCCATCTTGGTGTCATCAGCAAATTTGCTGATCACACCACCTACTCCCTCTTCCAAATCATTTATATACACTACAAAGAGAAGAGGTCCCAGTACTGAGCCCTGTGGCACACCACTAGTGACAGACCTCCAGCTAGAAAAGGACCCCTCCACTACTACTCTCTGACTCCTCTTTGCAAGCCAGTTCTCTACCCATCTAGATACCTGGCCACATATCCCTTGAGCTTTAATCTTCTCTACCAACCTACCATGAGGGACTTTGTCAAACGCCTTACTGAAATCCATATAGACGACATCAACGGCTCGTCCTTCGTCGACCGTTTTTGTCACCTCCTCAAAGAATTCTACCAGATTCGTAAGGCAAGACTTCCCCTTTACAAAGCCAGGCTGCGTAACCTTAATCAGATCGCAATGCTCTAAGTGCTCATACATCCTATCCTTAAGAATCCTCTCCATCAACTTGCCTACCACTGACGTTAAACTCACTGGCCTATAGTTACCCAGGCTATCCCTCCTACCCTTTTTAAACAACGGTACCACGTTTGCTATCCTCCAGTCCTCTGGGACCTCACCTGTGTCCAAAGACGAGACAAAGATTTGCGTCAGAGGCCCAGCAATCTCATCAAGGATATTTTGGCCTTGGAGGGAGTGCAGAGGAGGTTTACTAGGCTGATGCCGGAGTTGAGGGGGTTGAGCTATGAGGAGAGGCTGAATAAATTAGGCTTGTACTCGTTAGAGTTTAGAAGAATGAGGGGAGACCTCATTGAGGCGTATAAGATGATGAATGGGATGGATAGGAATTTGATAAGAGAGGGGATTAAGGGTTATGGGGAGAGGGTGGGAATGTGGAACTGAGCCATGACGGATCAGCCATGATCTTATTGAATGGCGGGGCAGGCTCGAAGGGCTAGATGGCCTACTCCTGCTCCTATTTCTTATGTTCTTATAGGATAGAGGTGGAGAGACTCTTCCCACTCAGAAAGGACAGTAGGACTAGGGGGCACAGCCTCAAGATAAAGGGGGGGGCGGTTTAGAACTGAGTTGAGGAGGAACTTCTTCACTCAAAGGGTGGTGAATCTCTGGAATTCTCTGCCCGTTGAAGTGGTGGAGGCTACCTCGCTAAATATTTTTAAGATGCGAGTTGATGGATTTTTGATAAGAGAGGGGATTAAGGGTTATGGGGAGAGGGCGGGAATGTGGAACTGAGCCACGACAGATCAGCCATGATCTTATTGAATGGCGGCGCAGGCTCGAAGGGCTAGATGGCCTACTCCTGCTCCTATTTCTTATGTTCTTATGTTCTAAGCAGCCTAGGATAAATGCCATCGGGCCCCAGAGATTTATTGGTTTTAATGCCACCTAAAAGCCCTAATACTACTTCCCTCGTAATCGATAGATCTTTCAATTGGTCTACCGCTCCCTTGATGACCGTACCAGACATCAAGCCCCTCTCCTTCGTGAATACCGACGCAAAGTATTCATTCAGGATCTCCCCCATTCCCTCTGCCTCTAAGCACAATTCCCCACGCCTGTCCCTGAGAGGACCGATTTTACCCCTAGCCACCCTTTTGCTCTTAAGATAGGAGTAAAACGCCTTTGGATTCTCCTTAACCCTACCTGCCAAAGCCATCTCATGCCCCCTCTTTGCTCTCCTAACTCCCCTTTTGAGATCCTTCCTACTCTCTCTGTATTCCTCCAATGCTCTCTCCGTTCCCAGCTGCTTAGACCTGACATACGCCTCTCGTTTCTTCCTAACCAGGTCTTCTATATCTCTAGTAATCCACGGCTCTCTAATCCTACCTTTCCCATCCTTTCTCCTAACCGGCACATGCCTTTCCTGCACCCATTGCAGTTCTCCCTTGAAAGCTCTGGTAGCCACAGTATCTATATGGCTAGTTCAGTTCAGTTTCCGGTCAATGCTAACCTCTAGGATGTTGATAGTGTGGCATTCAGTGATGGTAATGCCATTGAATGTCATGGGCTGATGGTTAGATTCTCAGCTGTTGAAGATGGTCATTGCTGGCATGTGCCACTAGTCAGCCCAAGCCTGAAAATTGTCTAAGTCTTGCTACATTTGGACATGGACTGCTTCAGTACTTGAGGAGTCATGAATGACACTGAACATTGTGCAGTCATCAGTGAACGTTCCAACTTCTGATGTTATAAAGGAGTCAGGTCAGGATGATTAATCCTAGGACACTACTCTGAGAAACTCCTGAGGTGATGTCCTGGAACTGAGATGATTGACATCATAATCAGCACAACTATCTTCATTAGTGAACCAATAAAGAAAGGGTTTCCCCCTGATTCCCACTGACTCCAGTTTTGCTAGGGTACCTTGATCGTAACTTGGTCTTGATGTCAAGGACAGTCAATCTCACCTCACCTCTAGCATTCAGTTCTTTTGCTTATGATTAAACCAAGGCTGTAATGTGGTCAGGAACTGAGTGACCTTGGCAAAATGTAAATTGAGCAACTGTGAGCAGGTAATTGCTGAGTAAGTGCTGCTTGATAGCATTGTTGATGACCCCTTCCATCACTTTACTGATGATTGAGAGTAAACTGATGGGTCGGTAATTGGTTGGGTTGGATTTAGAATCATAGCATTCCTACAGTACTGAAGGAGGCCATTCAGCCCATCAGACCTGCACCAACTACAATCCCATACAGGCCCTATCCCATTAACTCCATGTAGTCCCCCTGACACTAAGGCACAGTTTAGCATGGCCAATCAACCTAACCGGCACATCTTTGGATTTGTCCTGTTTCTTGTGTGCAGGCATGTCTGGGCAAGCTTCCACATTGCTGGATAAATGCCAGTGTTGTAGCTGTACCGGAACAGCTTGGCTAGGGGCACAGCAAGTTTTGGAGCACAAGTCTAAAGTTTAGAATTTATTTATTAGTCACAAGTAAGGCTTACATTAACATTGCAATGAAGTTACTGTGAAATTCCCCTAGTCGCCATAGTCTGGCACCTGTTCGGGTCAATGCACCTAACCAGCATGTCTTTCAGACTGTGGGAGGAATCTGAAGCATTCGGAGGAAACCCACACAGAAAAGGGGAGAATGTGCAGACTCCACATAGATAGTGACCCAAGCCAGGAATCAAAGCTGAGGCCCTGGTGCTGTGGCCCCCACAGTACTATTGCTGGAATATTGTCAGGGCTCATAGCCCTGTATCCAGGCAGTATCCAGTGCCTTCAGCCATTTCTTAATATCACATGGAATTAATCAAATTCATTGATAACTGACTTCTGTGATGCTGAGGACCTCTGGAGGAGACCCAGATGGATCATCGACTCAGCATTTCTGGTTGAAGATTATTGCAAATACTTTAGCTTTACCTTTTGCACTGATGTGCTGGGCTCCTCCATCATTGAGGATGGGGATTTTTGTGGAGCCTCCTTCTCCAGTGAGTTGTTTACTGTCCACCACCGTTCGTTCTCTACTGGATATGGCAGGACTGCAGAGCTTAAGTGTGATCTGTTTTTTGTGGGATCTCTTAGCTCTGTCTATTACTTGCTGCTATGTTGATTAGTATTCAAGTAGTCCTGTGCTGTAGTTTCGCCAGTTGACACCTCATTTTTAGGTGAGTCCTGGTGTTATTCTTGGCATGTCCTTCTGCACTCTTCATTGATCCAGGGTTGATCCCCTAGGTTGGTGGTAATGGTAGATCGGGGGATATGCTGGCCACGAGATTACAGATTATGTTGAGTATAATTCTGTTGCTGCTGATAGCCTACAGTGCCTCTTGGATGCCCAGTTTTGAGCTGCTGGATCTGTTCTTTTGTCATTTTGGCACAAGGTCCCAGCTATTAGTAAGGAGTGACCTGATCTACCTGAGCTGTTACACTATCCTTGTTATTCAAAGGCAATGCTTGGTGAACCAACTGATCCCTTCCAATATACAACTCAGGGAGTGAGCAGTGTTTGTTTATTAGGCCTTCAACACTCGATTTTCTTTTAAAGATTTTCCACTCTTAAAAATAGTTAAATGTACAAGTTCACTTATACATTGAAACAATGTTTTTAACACAGCAAGATGTCCCAAAGTGCTTCAGGAATGTTACACAAGAACATAAGGACTAGGAGCAGGAGTAGGCCATCTGCTCCCTTGAGCCTCCTCTGCCATTCAATAAGATCATGGCTGATCTTTTTGTGAACTCAGCTCCACTTACCCACCTGCTCAACATAACTCTTAATTCCTTTACTGTTCAAAAATTTATCCAACCTTGCCTTAAAAACATTCAATGAGATAGCCTCAACTATTTCACTGTAATGTTCTATGTTATATGTTCAACTGTTTCATTGGGCAGGGAATTCCACAGACTCACAATCCTTCAGATGGAAGAAGTTCCTCCTCAACTCCATTCTAAATCTGCTCTCTTATTTTAAGGCTGTGCCCCCGATTCTAGTTTCACCCACCAGTGAAAACAACTTCCCTGCTTCTTTCTTATCTTCATATGTTTCTATAAGATGTCGCCTCATTCTTCTGAAATCCAATGAGTATAATCCCAATCTACTCAATCTGTCCTCATAAACCAACACTCTCAACTCCAGAGTTAATCTAGTGACTCTTCTCTGCACCCCATCCAGTGCTAGTACATCTTTTCTCAAATAAGGAGACCAAAACTTTAGAGTGCCCCAGGTGTGGCCTCACCAGAATCTTAACCTCCCTGTTTTTAAACTCCACTGCTCTAGCAACGAAGGACAAAATTCCATTTACCAATATTTGAATCAGAGCCAAAGAATGAGATATCAGGACTGACAATTGAAAACATGGTCAAGGAGGTAGGTCTTATGATTATGTTAAAGGAGGAGTAGAGAGCAGGAAAAAGCCATTGACTGTGAACTCTAACAAATGATGGGAGATTTATTTAGGGTGTGGTGGCACTGTGATTTAGCACTGCTGCTTCACAGTGCCAGGGACCCAGGTTCAATTCCGGTCTCAGGTCACTGTGTGGAATTTGCACATTCTCCCCATGTCTGCATGGGCTTCCTTCCAGAGCTCTGGTTTCCTCCCATAGTCCAAAGAGTGCAGGTTAGGTGGATTGGCCATGGTAAATTGCCCCTTAGATTCAGGGGGACTAGCTAGGGTAAATGCAAGGGGTTATGGGTATAGGGCCTGTGGTATTGTGGTTGGTGCAGATTGACGGGTTAAATGGCCTCCTTCTGCACTTGGGGATTCAATGATTCTATGATCTGTTTGAGTATTTAGTAGAAGGATTAATTAATGAGTGCTGCTACACTTGATACCCTGAACTGGGAGTGGTTTCCTTACTGCCAGATGAAGTTTTTATGTTAGTAACTCTCAGAAGAGGATTTCCAATTCACATTTGAACTTTTTGTTTGGTTTTGTACATAATCCACAACCTAAAATTAAACCTAGACAATACTGTCATAGCAATGTCAAGTATCACCTGAAACTTGCAGTTGAATCCTTTAAGAGAGATCTGGATAGGCTGAGTGAGTGAGTGAGTGAGGACCTGGCAGATGGAGTATAATGTTAGCAAGCGTGAGGTTATCCACTTTGGCAGAAATAATAGTAGGAGGGAGTAGTATTTAAAAAGCGAAAAGCTGCAACATGCTACAGTGCAGAGGGATCTGGGGGTCCTTGTGCACAAATTGCAAAAACCCAGTCGGCAGGTGCAGCAGGTGATCAAGAAGGTGAATGGAATGTTGGCCTTTATAGCGAAGGGGATAGAATATAAAAGTAGGGAGGTCTTGCTGCAACCGTACAGGGTACTGGTGAGGCTGAAGCTGGAGTACTGTGCAGTTTTGGTTGCCGCACTTGCGGAAGGATATATTGACCTTGGAGGGAGTGCAGAGGAGGCTCACTAGGCTGATACCGGAGATGAGGGGGTTGGCCTATAAAGAGAGACTAAATAGACTGGGTCTGTACTTGTTGGAGTTTAGAAGGATGAGGGGGGATCTTATAGAGACGTATAAGATAATGAAGGGGATGGATAGGGTAGAGGTAGAGAGATTCTTCCCGCTTAGAAAGAATAGCAGGACTAGAGGGCACAGCCTCAAGATAAGGGGGGGCAGTTTAGATCGGAGTTGAGGAGAAACTTCTTCACTCAAAGGGTGGTGAATCTCTGGAATTCTCTGCCTGTTGAAGTGGTGGAGGCTACCTCACTAAATATATTTAAGTCACAGGTAGATGGGTTTCTGATAGACAGGGGAATTAAGGGTTATGGGGAGAAAGCAGGAAAGTGGAACTGATCCACTTCAGATCAGCCATGATCTTATTGAATAGCAGGGCAGGCTCAAAGGGCTAGATGGCCTACTCCTGCTCCTATTTCTTATGAAATCCATTCAGTCACTAACACACACATGAACATTCATCCGAGCTAACTATTTCCTGGCAATTACTTTGCTCACCTCTCCACGATATGCCATTTCTAACCACCTTCTCCCTTAATTTTGTCAACCTTGTCATTTCATTTTATTCCACCAGTCTTGAAAGCTTTCAAAAGCTTGTCTTGTTAGAAGAAGTTACTCCAATTGCAAATATGGTGTCTGCTTACATGAAAGGGAATTTTAAAAGAAAAATTGTTAATGTTGGAAAGTTATTGACATCTTTTCACAGTACAAAATATGAAAATATAATTTTTACTGCCTTACTTGCCTCTGATCAAGAATGAGGCTGAAGTCTCTCACATTCCTTCATCATACAGAATGTTGTCTGTCAGACCTGCTAGTGCACCAAGCATTTTGGTCAGCAACCTTCTGTTGGTTGCACCATTCGATGTCCTCATCTGTATATTTCTGCAGCAGTACTTACTGGCCACATTGCCCTCCAAGGAACTGGCATATAGACTGGCCTGGCTGCATTCCATGTATACCCAGTGACTTAACACATGCAAATTCTGACTTTGTACTAGCCTCCAATGATTTGAGTTATGTAAGTATCCAAGCTGTTGGCACTAAGCACAAAATAAAGTGATGGTGCTTCTTCAGTGCTTTTGTATGGGGAAAATATTTTCACACAAAGAGTGGTTAATGGCTGGAATCCATTGCTTTACAGCAGGTTTCATCAAGGCAATCAAAAAGGAAATCCAACTTGTGTGAAATGGAAGAATCTGCAGAACATCAGGTGAATTGCTCATTTCCAGAGCTGGTGCAGACATGATTCTGTGATATCATAAGCAATCCTTGGAGTAACAATAGTCCTTTCTGGAACCCTCAATGCATGTTTAGGACAGGTGGGTTATGGGGCATTCCCATCAGTCACCCCCTAACTGGGACTAATGTCTCACTGAATTCAGTAGCAATTGTGTCATGGACCGAAAGTATCTGTAATTCAGACATGCTTGAGTATCAGGTCTATTTATCTGCATTGTAGTACACAGAAGTAGACAAGGTTGTGGACCTCTGAAAACTGTGGCAGTGAAGCAACTTGTATGTATGTTGCACATAGAGGGGACAGTTCACTAGAGATTAATTCAACATGAACTGCAGTGATCTTGCAGGCAAAAAAGGCCAAGGTCAAAATTTGACAGAAGTAAAAGTTTATTACCTCAATTTTCTTCTGTGGTGGGTTTCCTTCAAGATGTCCCATTGGATAAATTGTTCTGGGGACAGACAAGAGCAGAACCTGAGGGGCTGAAATGACATCCTCTCATTGTGATGGAACCAAGATTATCCACCCAAGACGCTAATCCTTTTACAGTTGTCCTTTGCTAAGATATCTGTGTGTCAATTGAGGTTGCCACATTGAACCAATAGATGGCAGTGTTTCTAAATAACTAAACCAGAGCGGGATAGTCACACCCAGAATTTGGTCCACAGCAAACTTTGGTCTTAGCTGCACCATCCAGATGTACAATGAGGGAATTCCTTTGTATTGTCTAATAAACTGTTAAAAATAATCTTTGGCAGAACTCAAGAAACATTATCTCGCTGATTTACAATAGTGCATAGCTTTTTAATAACAAAATGGACAAATGGAGCCCCAGCCCTTCCCCAATAATTGAATGAGAACCACAGAACTCAGGCCACTGGATTCCTAGACTAAAAAGATCTGGAGCTGGAGCTGAAGCTTCAGTCCTAGCTTGACTTCTGACAATCTTTCCTGGAGGAAGAACGATATTTCCTGGTATCTATATTTAGTACAAAACTAAGTATCTTAAGCAATTTAAAATATGGCTGTTACTAAAGGTGGAAAGGGTGTTGTAGTCTGCATGATTGCAACGTTAAGCCTGTTCCACCAATTAATTGGATGTCTGATATGTGCGCCTCAACATGTATACCTATTTTTGATCCATATCGTATGATAACATTGCCCAACAAAGTACAATCCATCTGAAAGCTTAAACTGAACCTTGGCATCCATAAACTTACGAGGGAAAGAGTTCCAGATTTTCACCAACCTTTGTGTGAAGAAATATTTTCAGCGTTCATTCCCTGGATGGCCTAGCTCTAATTTTAAAATGAGATCCAATTGTTTTTGATTCCTCCAGCAGGAATAGTTTTTCCCTATCAACCCTACTGTAATCATTAAAACTTCAATTAACCCATTCCTCAGCCTTCTATGCTCAAGGGACACAAGCCAAGTTTGTGCAACTTGATTTCATGATTTAGCCCTCAAAAGCCCCGCAGTACAATTGTGGTGAATATGCATGCTTCCCAGGCATTCCAGAGGGGCTGTGACCAGAAAGCAAGACACTGATGAACGTCATTGTGATTATGTGGCTGCACTCTTATCTTCAGAAATCTAGCCCTCTGGCTGTCAATTATTGGAAAGTGTGGTAGTTTCAATGCCAGTGTCAACATAGACTCTTTTACACCCCTTAAATCAGAACCCAGTGACAGAATATATTGTTGTTGCAAAAATGTTGGAGTTAAGGAAATCTTAACAATACACTTAGAAAAGGGCGGCACGGTGGTATAGTGGTTAGCACTGCCGCTACACAGCACCAGGAACCCAGGTTCAATTTTAGCCTCAGGCCTGTAGTGGAGTTTGCACAGTCTCTCCATGTTTGTTGGGTTTCCTCTGGTGCTCCAGTTTCCTTCCACTCTCCAAAGATGTGCTGGTTAGATTGTTTGGCCCCTTACTGGAGTTGAAATCCAAGATCTGGCTTGATCACGTTGAATGGTGGAGCAGGCTGATCAGGCTTGGTCTACTTCGAATTCTTGTTAAAATTTCAAACAAATCTTTAGAAAATATTAAAATGTGTGATTTCTTAATATCTATGACAGTCACTAAATATAAAATTTCTCATTCAGGCCAGTGAGGGTGTTTAACAGTAATTATAAACTCAGTCCGTCATTAAAAATCTAGCCACTTCTCATGCAACAGAATGTTTTTTTATATACCAGGACTAACAGCACAAAAATGGAAGTCTCTTCAGCCTCTATGGCAATTTTGGCAAATTAATTTGGCACAAATCAACTTCTGAAACACAAAATAAGTTCTCAAAATAAATGCAGTTTTTAAAAAAAACTGCATTTTAAGACATTGTTCTGAAGTGTTAACCTGTGTACAAAAATCAAACACTATGACAAGATGAGATTAAAAATTAAAATGCAGCTAAAAGAAACTGATAAATGATTGCAATCACACAATACAAAAGAAACAATGATTTTATTATTTTATTAAAAATCTACTATTCTCAAAAAGTCTAATTTACAACTACCCACATCTCAACATCTATACAAATCACAGTTAAAGTGCTAAAACTGAAAAGAGACGTAATGAAACTAAACGTTTGAACACAATTCTAATGTAAACAAAAAAGTTCTTTATGGGGGGCAAGTGCAAGTTACAAGTTTTTCTCTTTTGCCATTTTAGTTTTGGATACGCAGCCCAACTGGTGTTCCCTTTCTTCCACGGGATTGCTTCTGACGGCAAAGACAATGGTTCTCAAAAACCCAGCACTGTGATTTGATTGAGACTGGGCGATCAGGCCAGCAGTTTAGTTTTAGCATAGCTACGCTGTCACACATCTGTTCCTGAAATGACAGAAGTCTTGTGGCCAGATGTGCTAACTGCACAAAGTGGGAGATTGAGCACAGCAGTAAAGGGCATCAGGTTTGTGACTTCTGATTTTAAAAAAACAAACAATTCTTCACTGCTACTGAATCAGTCTAGGGGCAATTTAGATGCACTCAATTCACTCAGTGGCTTCCAATTAGAGCTGCTGAGTTACAAAAGGGTAGAACTCAGCACAGCCACTGCTTTCACCCCCAGTCAACAATTAATCAGTGACAACAGCACCAAGTGACGGTGTGAAAAATGCAACCACCTGTTTCAGTGCTTCACATAAATCAATTCGAGTGGAGCCATTACACTTGGCCCAGAACAATGTTAAATTACAAAGTTTACAATAAAAGAAATTACATTTTCTCAATCTTCATTGGCTTCACTTGACAATGCTGATCCTTTACAAAGTTGTGACATTGAAACTGTATTCAGTCCCCTACAATACCTTCCTGTTTACACATCTTGTAACATGCTTTCACTTATTAGGATTCAGATCAAGTGTTACCTTTGTGTGTGTGTATGTGTGTGTGTGTGTGTGTGAGAGAGTGAGAGAGGGGTGTATGTGTGGGGGGTGTGGCGTGAATAGGATGGAATTCATTAGCCCCTCTTCCTTTGAGGTTATTCTTTGCTATATACCATTCATAATACGGAAGACTTTATTTTAAATTTAAAATTATTAACCAAGGTCACCATAAAGGCTGAAAGAGAGCTACAATCTAATAGGGGAGAGTAATGATTGGACAAAGCAAAGTTTGGGCTTGCAAAGTCTAAAGATCGACAGACAAAGTTATAGAGAGCAAAGAAGTTCCCAAGACACTGGGAAATAGGAGACTGCAAAGAATATTGATTTCAAAGCATTGAGTCTAAGCAATCAAAGGAGTATATCGGAGAGCATCTGTTGAACTTTGCAGGAACAAGGGAAATGTACAGAGGAATATGACACATAGTAATGTCAATAAAGTAGAAATACTGCAATCGAAAAGTGTTGATAAAGTGTTGTGAGACAGGATTACTTTTTATTTTATTCTGCTCAGGAGATCAGAAAAGATCAAATTATAGGGCAGCTTTAGAAATACTTGGTCATGAAGAACACAATCTCTGGAGGCCAGTGAAGATTTTGAGGATAATGCTGTTGATAAATGGGGAGATAAAGGCAGATGCAATAAATTTAATCAACACTAAATGGATATTTAGCAATTGCACCATAAGAAGGATCAGGTGTGTGAGCTGCAGTAAACCAATGAATGTAGAGAACATTTCAATGAACAGTTTCACCGTGTATGGAGTAGGTTCGTAATACTTTACAAAAAGAAAAATCTATTAAACCATTCAGTCTCAAATTTTTGGACTTACTCTTTCCAGAATATACCAGAAAATAGTTTGAAACCTCTTGTTTAAATCTTTATTTTGGATATTTTCTTGAAAATGTAAGTTGCACCAATTAATCAATTAAAAGTGATGCACTCCCTATTGTCAAATGAACCACACCTCATCCTAGCATCACAGGGAGACTGAAAAAGGCAAGGGGATGGGATGCTTTGTGTACAGAGGTGTAATCAGCTAGAGCTCCAGCAGCAGCTTGTGTCTTGCAATGTACCACGTGGATAGCACCTTTCTGGACATTGTCCCTTCCAGATTCAGGATTTACAGTCAGATAGAGAATGTGAGACCAGACAGTCCAAGAGGACTAGGCATGTAGTGCAGGAGCACATCTCACTCTGAGTGGCTACAAGGACTCCAAGGGGAGAGGATGCAAGCAGTCATGGTGCATGTAGGTGATGTAGATAGAAAAGGGGAGGAATATGGCAACAATAGAGAATAATTATGGCTGAAAAAAGGGTATGGCTGACTGGTTATTAAATATTCATGGATACAAATTGTAAAAAATGAAAATGTATTAAAGTAGAGGGGCGGGGGGGAGCGATGTCCATATAACACAAGCCATTGCACTACTGGTTATATTCCATAGGCCAATTACTGGAAAAAGCATAGAAGAGCAAAATGGCAAAGAAATTACAGGAATTGCAAAAGCAATATTGTTTTGATGAGAATTTATTATAATATAGAATAGGATAGGAATAGAAGAGAAAAGGAAGAGTTTCTAAATATGTTCAAAAGGATTCTCTACATCAGTATGTTTCCACTGAGAAAGAAGACATTGTGGAGCCTGGTTCTGGGAAGTTCAGGGGTAACATCGATTAACTGTCAGCAGGGGTACATTTAGGGAGTAGTGATCATAGTGGTTTAGAGTTTAGGTTAACAATGGTAAAGGATAAAAGGAGCAATCCCAGAGTAGAAATTATTCATTGGGTGAGAGAGATTTGGCCCAGATAAATGGGAATCAGATTCTCAGGTAAAACTATAATTCAACAATGGACAAGAGGGAGGGATTCAAATTCCTGGGACATTGAAACCGGTTCTAGGGCAAGTGGTACCAGTACAAACTGAACAGTCTGTAACTGGACAAGACTGTAACCAATGTCCTAGGGTAAGTGTTTGCTAGTGCTGTTGGGGAGGGTTTAAACTAATGTGGCAAGGGGGTGGGAATCGATGCAGGAAGTCAGAGGGAAGTAAAGTAGGAACAGAAACAAAGCACAGTAAGGGGAAAAGTGGAAGACAGAGAAACCAAAGACAAAAACCAAACAGGGCCACAGTACAGAGACTGTGGGGAACTCAGTGAATGGGTCCAGTAAGGCTAGGAGAAATAAAATACAGGGAGAGAAATAAAATACAAAACAGGACAGGACAAATGATCTGAATTGTGTTTGCTTTAACACGACTATGATGGGTACGATGGATGAATTTAAAGCTTAGATTACTACATGGAACTATGATGTTGTGGCAATTACTAAAACTACCAATTTTATAAGTTTCAAGATATTTATAGAAAGGGCTAGAAGTAGTCATAGAGTGAAAATACTAAACTGGGAGAGGGCCAACTATGACAGTATTAGGCAGGAGCTAGGGAATGTAGACTGGAGGCAGCTGTTTGAAGGTAAATCCACATCTGATATGTAGGAGTCTTTTAAAAGTTCCTCTTTTGCTTCTCGGCCTTTTGGCTAAGATCAAGAATAGTATCAACATGCTGTGCTTGGTTGAAGTCATCAGGTTACATTTCAGCTTCATTTGAAGCAATTTTTTAAAGAGGATTGGCTTTAATTTGACTTGATTGGATTGGAATAAAGTTTAAAAAAAGTTCCTTGCTTCTCGGCCTCTTGGCTAAGATCAAGTGTAGTATCGACGTGCTGCACTTGGTTGAAGTCATTAGGTTACATTTCAGCTTCATTTGAAGCAATTTTTTAAAGCGGTATCTCGGCCTTTTGGCTAAGATGCAAATTAGATCAAGCCTTGGAGGCAGAGCTACACCTACTCCAATCATCTTGGATCATGTAGATCAAGCCCAAGACAGGAGGTGAGAGCCTTCTTGTCAGCTTGGATCGGGAATGTCCCAACTTGTTGGGACTATGAATTGGCTTTAATTTGACTTGATTGGATTGGAATAAAGTTTAAAAAAAAATTTTAAGAAAGTTCCGTGTACTTGGGGCTCAGGAGCTGTTTGGATAACGGCCTTTTGGCTAAGATCAAGTGTAGTATCGACATGCTGCACTTGGTTGAAGTCATTAGGTTACATTTCAGCTTCATTTGAAGCAATTTTTTAAAGCAGCATCTTGGCCTTTTGGCTAAGATGCAAATATGATCAAGCCTTGGATAAGGAGCTACACCTACTCCAATCAGCTTGGATCGTATAGATCAAGCACAAGACAGGAGGTGAGAAACCTGACTTATCAGCTTGGATCGGGAATGTCTCAACTTGTTGGGACTCTGAATTGGATTTGATTTGATTGGATTGAATTGGAATAAAGAATAAAAAAATTTATTAACAATTCAGGACAAGCATGTCCCTGTAAAAATGAAGGATAAAGATGGCAAGATTGGGGAAGTCTGGATGACGAGAGATTGTGAGTTTAGTGAAAAAGACAGAGGCGTGCATAAATTTCAGGAAAATGAAAATGGATAAGGCTCAAGGAATACAAAGATAGCAGGAAAGAGCTTAAACAGGGAGTTAGGAGACCAAAAAGGGCCATGAAATGTTTTGGTAGGCAGGATTAAGGAGAATCCAAAGGCTTTTTATGTGTATGTAAGGAGGAAGAGGATAGCTAAGGAAAGCGTAGGCCCACTCAAGGGTAGGCCCACTCAAGGGTAGTGGAGGAAATTTGTATGTGGAGCCAGATGGTATGGGTGAGGTTCTTAATGAGTACTTTGCATCAGTATTCACAAAGGAGAAGGGTGTGGTCAATGGTGAGTGTAGAGAGGAAGATGTTGACATTCTAGGACATGTTGAGATAAAAAGGGAGGAGGTTTTGAAAAACATTAAAGTGGGTAAACCCTCAGAGCCAGATAGGGTATATCCCAGAAGACTGAGGGGCGAGGAAGAAATCTTCGTATGCTCTTTCAGTGCAGGGAAGGTACCAGAGGATTGGAGAGTAACTAACATTTTTCCTCTGTTTAAGGAGGGCAAGAGACAATCCGGGAAATTACAGGCCTGTGAGCCTTACATTAGTGGTGAGGAAATTATTGGAGCAGATTCTTGGGGATAGGATATACTGACATAAGAACATAAGAAACAGGAGCAGGAGTAGGCCATCTAGCCCTTCGAGCCTGCCCCGCCATTCAATAAGATCATGGCTCATCTGTCGTGGCTCAGTTCCACATTCCCGCCCTCTCCCCATAACCCTTAATCCCCTCTCTTATCAAAAACCCATCAACCAGCGTCTTAAAAATATTTAGCGAGGTAGCCTCCACCACTTCAACGGGCAGAGAATTCCAGAGATTCACCACCCTTTGAGTGAAGAAGTTCCTCAACTCCGTTCTAAACTGCTCCCCCTTTATCTTGAGGCTGTGCCCCCTAGTCCTACTATCCTTTCTGAGCGGGAAGAGTCTCTCCACCTCTATCCTATCCATCCCATTCATCATCTTATACGTCTCAATGAGATCTCCCCTCATTCTTCTAAACTCTAACGAGTACAAGCCTAGTTTATTCAGCCTCTCCTCATAGCTCAACCCCCTCAACTCCGGTATCAGCCTAGTAAACCTCCTCTGCACTCCCTCCAAGGCCAAAATATCCTTGCGTAAGTACGGTGCCCAAAACTGCACACAGTACTCCAGCTGCGGCCTCACCAATGCCCTATACAGCCACAAGCAAGACCTCCCTACTTTTATATTCAATCCCCCTCGCTATGAAGGCCAGCATCCCATTCGCCTTCCTGACCACCTGCTGCACCTGCAAGCTGGGTTTTTGCGACTCATGCACAAGGACCCCAAGGTCCCTCTGCACCGTCGTCTGCTGCAGTTTTTCGCCACATAAGTAATAATCCTTCCTACCATTATTCCTACCAAAGTGGACCACCTCGCACTTGCCAACATTAAATTCCATTTGCCATTTCCTGGCCCATTCGCCCAGCCTACCTAGATCCTTCTGTAGACTCTCCACACCCTCCGCACAATTTGCCGTTCCACCAATCTTGGTGTCATCAGCAAATTTCGACACCCTACACTCGGTTCCCTCCTCCATCTGGAAGAGAATAGGCTTATTAGCAATAGGCAGCATGGTTTTTTTGAAGGGGAGGTCGTGTCTCACGAACTAGATTGAGTTCTTTGAGGAAGTGACGAGCTGCTAAAATGGATACAAAACTGGCTTGGGCATAGAAAGCAGAGAATAGCAGTGGAAGGGTATTTTTCTAACTGGAAATCTGTGACAAGGATCAATGTTGGGGCTTCTGTTGTTTTATATATATATAAATAAATAAAATGATTTGGAGGAAAATGTTCTGATTAGTAAATTCACAGATGATACAAAAATTGGGGGGAGCAGTGGATAGCGAGGAAAATTGTCAGAGGATATAGCAGGATATAAATCAGCTGGAGACCTGGGCCGAAATATGGCAGATGGAATTTAACGTGGAAAATGTGAGATGATGCAATTTGGAAGGTCTGCAGCAGAAGGAAAGTATACAGTAAATGGGAGTGCCCTTAGAGAAATATTAGCATACAGAGGGATCTAGGACTGCAGATCCACAGTCTCCTGAAGGTGGCAACTTAGATGTACATGGTGATCAAAACGGCATATGGCATGCTGGTCTTCATCGGTCGGGCATTGAGTATAAGAATTAGAAAATCAAGTTGCAGCTGTACAAGACTTTGGTTAGGCCACATTTGTGGTACTGTTTACAATTCTGATCACCACACTACTGGAAAGATGTTGAAACCTTGGAAAGGGTGCAAAACCAGGACATTGCCTGGTTTGGACGATATGAACTATGAAGAAAGGTTGAACAAACCTGGATTGTTTTCACTGGAGCATTGGAGGATGAGGGGAGGACCTGATAGAGACTTACAAGATTATGACAGGTTTGGATAGAGTGGATAGTCAGTGTCTTTTTCCCAAGGTTGAAGGGTCAATTACTCGGGAGCACAGGTTGAAAGTGAGAGGGGGAAGTTTAAAAAGAGATCTAAGGGGAAAATTTTTCACACGGAGTAGTGAATGCCTGGGACTCGCTGCCAGAGGAGATGGTGAAAGCAGGTTTTATAACAATGTTCAAGAAGCACCTGGATAGATACATGAATGGGCAGGGAATAGAGGGATATGGACCACATAAGGCAAGAAAATATCAGACGCCACAGTGTCAGCACAGACTTGGTGGGCCGAAGGGTCTGTTCCTGCGCTCTACAGTTCTTTGTTCTCATTAAAGAGGAGATAGTTTACATACAGTCAAGGTGCATCTCCATAAATGGGAAAGAAGGGCAGACAAAGCTGGTTGCCCCTGGGTGGTGAGAGGGCAAGATGAAGCAGAAAAATGGGGAAAAATGAGGGGGGGGGGGGGGGGGTAGGCTGGGGCAAGCAACAGATGTCAATTTGATAATACAAGTGAGAAGCATGCTGAAATAGAAAGTTCAGAAGTGACAAGAGAATCCATTAATTTTTCAGCATATAAACAGAAAAAGGATTGCAAAAAGAGTCAGACTAATTAGGGGGTAAAAAGAAAATTTACACATGGAGACAGAGGGCATAGTTGAGGAAATAATTGATGACTCTGCAATCACCATGGACAAAGATGCTGTGAATCAGTGAATGAGGAGATAGTTCAGACACTGGATAAGCTAAACATTGATAAAAAAGGAGATATTTGACAGGTTGGTTGTATTTAAAGTGAGTAAGTCATCAGGACTGGATCAGATGTATACAAAGAATGCCAAGGGAAGCAAGACATAAATTGTGGAGGCACTAGCCATAATCTTCCAATCCACCTTATATACAGCGGTGTGGGAGAGGATTGAAAAAATTGTATGGTAGGAAGAGTGAGGAAAAGTACAATTTTACAGTCGCTACAGGAACAGGGGGGCTGGGGTGTATCACAATGTGACACAGCAAATTGAGAAAAAAATAAAGCATACAGTACCCTGGGCTACATTAATGGTTACAAAAACAAACAGGTTATCTTTGGAAAACAGTGGTTCAGTCTCAATTAGTATACTGTGGACAATTCTGGGCACTACAGTTCAATGAAAATATGAAAGCATTGGTGAGAACAGATCTGAGAATGTAAGACTTTAGTTATGTGGCTAGGTTGGCAAAGTTGGGGCTGTTCTTCTGGAGACAAGGTTGAGAGGAGGTTGGACTCACAATCATGAGGGTTGTGGACAGAACAAACAACAAGAAACTTCTTGTTTGCAGCAGGGTAGAGAAATAGAAAACAGATTTAATTTTTTGTTTATTTATTAGTGCCACAACTAGGCTATCACTGCAATGAAGATTTAAAATGACTGGCAAAAGAATCAGAGGCAACAGGAGGAAAAATCTTTTAATGCTGTCATTGGTAAGGTGCATTTCTGAAAGTGTGATGGAGGCAGATACAATCATGATTTTCAAAAGGGGAATTGGATAATTATCTGAAGAGAAAAAATTGCAAATCTACAGTGACCAGAATAGGGAGCGGAACTAGTGAGTAGCTGTTACAGAGAGCCAGTGTGGACAAGCTGGGCCAAATGGCCTCCTTTGTTGCTCTAACCAATGATTCCACAATAACTGCATGTGTGAGACACACTACAATCCAACCTAAGTCACAAAGGGATGACATTATTAAACCTGTGTTATCATTTAGCGTGAGACATTTCCATTAAGCTAATCAGATTGCTTAGAGAGAATGAACTTGGTGCAATATCTTTTACAACCTCAGGATATGCTGGAACGCTCACAGCCACTCAAGTATTGAAACGTAATCACTGTTATAATATAGGAAATGCAGTAGTCAATTTAAACATGCAAGATTAACAAACATCAATTCGGTAACGACGAGAAACATTGGTGATGTTGGTTGTGGAGGAAATATTGAAATAGTGCTGTGGGATTTCTTCCAATCCATCTGAGGGGGAACACATGGCATTTCTTAGAAAGATGGCATTCTTATGCACCCTCTCGGTACTGACATACCTGTGTCGGCCTAGGTCCTGCCTTCAGAACTCTGGAATGGGACCTGAACCCATTCCCTTCTAGCTCAGAGGCACCACTACAGAGCATACCGGTGATCAAATTTTCATGTCTTACAGCCTTCATTGCCCTTTGCAATCAGTGGATTACTTGTGAATATTTTTGGAACAGAATTCATGTGGTATGTAATCACAAAGCAAAGACCTTTGTGAAAATACTGGCAAATGTTTGAAAGCACCTATTTGGACTGAGGTTTGGATATACAGTCAGCAGGAGAGGTCATTACAGGGCAATTTCACTTTTTAAATTCCTGTATCAGTTCATTTCAGGTGAAGTGTATTGAAAATTTATTGGATAGGTGCTAAAAAATATCAGCAAGGAACAATTTTTGTTGTAAAAGCAACAAATGGACAAACAGAGAGTTTATGGTGTAGTTTCCAGCAACAGTAGAATCTATTTGACCAAGTTACTTTTTTTGAGTTGGAGTAGGAGACGGGCATTGCCACTCTGGAGCCATTAAGCTCCCTTTGTACCTGGTATAACATATCATTGAGGTGAGCGCAGTGAAATAATGCAAGTCAAACCCCAGTCCAGTATAATTCTCCCCAGCTTTTCTTTTTGTTCTTTCATGACATGTGAACATCACTGGCAAGGCCAGTATTTAAATACTTCAGGCCACAATTCCCTCTGACATCCAGCCCTTTTCAGCAATGAACTATTCAACCAAAGCAGACATGCATCAGTGATAGACTAAACAGTCAATTTCGCTGCCTTGTCTGCTACTTGTCTGATCGGACAGATATTAGAAGGGCCACCGTGAGGTAGCTTCGCAATGTCCTGACACAAATAACAAAAACTTTCCATCAGCCCCTCTACAAAACCTACCTCATTTCAAGTTAACGCAACATATTCTACACTTTACACATCACTTGATCATGACTTTTATGTCATGTTTCTAGTAACAGGATTTAATCTGGTAGAGATGGGAGTCCTGAAAATTAACAGGTTTTTTATTAATGTCCTTGTCAAATCTGCCACAAACTTATGAATAGTTCCAAATAACCATCCTTTTGACCAAGGTGTAGACAGGAGTACAGTGTTTTCATAGAGAAACGTATATCTTCAATTAAAGGTGTCACAGTAATGTTATTAAAAAAGAGGTTGTCAACTCAGATTCATCATCAGCTTTGTAGAGGAATCCAAACTTCCTTACTCTGTCAGTTTTACAGAGAAACCACAGCCAACAGCAGAGTGTGAGGAATGAGAGGCCAAACTCAGCTTTGAGCTTCCTTCTCCTTTGCCTTCACATTGGAACAACACGATGTGGTAACCAAAGAAGACTTCAACCACATTTGTGTCAGCAACCATTTAAACCTCCTTGGCAGCATCAGTGGCATTGGTTCAGATTGCAGTTAACCAGAGCGAGTATGTGTTAGTTATTGACCTATCACAGTGCGTCAGTAAATGAGCTGCCTCTTGCAAATGCTTTGTAAATGGCTGTGGCTTTACCTATCTTCTATTAAAGCATATGCCCCTGCACTGTGTCTTGGATGAAAGGCTTTGTTTAGGCACTTGTGCAGTCTTCTTCGATGACCCGGTTCATGCTGGTACCATGAGTGATGTGAGTAGCTGGATTAGTCAGATCCCTGACACTGCTTTGCCGGGACTGATCGTTCAGGCGGTGTAAGCTGCTTTGCCGAGACTGGTCGTTGAGCCTTGGCAGACTACCATGCACCAACCGCTCATCCAGACCTCTGAAGCTGCATGGTGTGTATCTGATTAAAAAAAAGGTCAAATTTTCATTCAGCATCACTTGGCAGCAGGTTAGTAATTATAAAACATCACAGACTGGAAAGGGTTCAGACCATAAACTAAGGTGTTCCCCTGCTAGTCTTCTCATTGACAGTGGAGACTCAGAAATACAGCATGAGCTTTTGGACACAATGATTGTTTCTGTAAAAAAAAACTCAACTAATACGCTTCCTGCACATCATGCTGCACCATTTCCCATTCTTCCATTCTGCAGCACACAGGCAAGCCACAAGACAGAGAAACTTCAGTGGCCAGTACAGGGATTAAACCTGCCATGTTGGGGGTATCAGCAACACACTTTAACCATTTCAGTTGACCAGGTGTTACACTTTGCAGGTGTTCTGCTACTTTTCAGTTCTACTTTTCAGATACATCTGGTGGGATTCTCCCCACCTCCCCTGCCACGATTTGTGGTGGTGCAGGCAACCCACCATTGGCTGGTGGTGAGATCTTCTGGTCTCATCACTGTTCACTGTTGGCTGCACCCTCTACCACTGGTGCGACCAGCTGGAAAATCCTGCCATTTGTCTGTGACTCTGCATCTTGTCCACTCTCAACCTCAGAGCTGTGGCCCCTTCTCTCTAAAACGATGCTGACAGGAAGCATTCACATCTCTGCTGTTCAGCTGTTACTTGTGCCTGTTATCACAACAGTAAAGTGTGATCAACTCATCCACAAGACGATCTTCCCTCACCTGACCACCTTCTTCTTAACCTTTGTACCCAAATATCAAAACTCAAATCTGGTTTAACTAAAGTGAAATACAACATTAGTTATTTAATGCCATAATACAGACTGAAAAGTGCAGTTCTATCTGATACTTCATTTTACAAAAGCCTCTCTGACGTTTGATTTGCTGTGGTTTTTTTTTGCTCACCTTCCATCCCGTGACCTGTGTAGGCTCCCATGGTAACTGCTGAGTTTACTGTGGACACTGCCGGCCTTGCTCCTCTGGTCGTCCATAATGGCGAGCTGCTGTGAGGAGGCGTGAGTGGATGTGCCTTGTGTGGAGGTGCCTCGGGATTTGCGGATGATTGGAGTGTTGGGGTCTCTCAGCAGTGACTGCGCAAACTCAGGTTCTTGCAATACCTGGCGGCTCTCATTTACAGAGCTGAAAGGAGAAAGGCAGGAAGTTGGGATCAATTGTAGAACGCAGTTATCAGGAAGACAGATTTCAGGGAAACTATTAGATTTCCATTATCGCCCATTCCCAAAAGAACTTTTACTAAACACTGGTTTCTGATTAAGTTACCACATAGATGTTAGCGTTTATAGAATCCTACAGTGCAGAAGAAGGTCATTCGGCCCATCAAGTCTGCACTGACCTTAATCCCACCCAGGCTCCATCCCCATATCCCCATGCATTTACCCAACAAGTCCCCCTGACATTACAGGACAATTCAGCATGGCTGATCCATCTGGATCCATCCCACTTTGGACTGTGGGAGGAAATCGGAGCACCTGGAGAAACTCACACAGACACAGGGAAAATGTGCAGACTCTACACAGACAGCGACTCAAGCTGGGAATCGAACTAGGTCCCTAATTCCAAGAGGATTTGAGTACAGGAGTAAAGAAATCTTGCTGCAACTGATGAGAGATTTGGTGAGAACACACCTGGAGTATTGTGTACAGTTTGGTTGCCTTACGCGAGGAAAAATAAGCTGACCATAGAGGGAGTGGAATGAAGTCCATCAGACTGGACCCTGGGATGGCGGGATTGTCATAGGAGCAGAAATTGGGTCAACTGGGCCTGTATTTACTGGAATTTAGAAGAATGAGAGGGGATCCAATTAAAATAAATACTATTCTGACAGGACAGGACAGACTAGATGCAGGAATGTTGTTTCCTCTGGCTGCAGCGGAGGACGGGAGGGCATTCTAGAGCAAGGGATCAGTCTCAGCATATGGGGTTGGCCATCTAGGAGAGAGGAGAAGCTTTTTCACTGAGAAGGCGATGAACCTGTGGAATTCTCTACCGCAGAAGGTTGTTGAGGCCAAATCACTGAATATATTTAAGGAGGAAATAGATTTGTGTCAAGGGGCATGTGGAGTGTGGAGTATGGTGTTCAGATCGAGGATCAGCTGTGATCATATTGAATGGTGGAGCAGGCTCAAAGTGAAGATTAGCTTACTCCTTTTTGATTTAATTTATTATTGTCCCATGTATTAACATACAGTGAAAAGTATTGTTTGTTGGGTGCTGTACAGTCAAAGTACACTATTCATAGAGAAGGAAACAAGAGGGTACAGAATATAGTATTATAGTAATAGCTAGGGTGCAGAGAAAGATCAACTTAATATCAGGTAGGTCCATTCAAAAGTCTGATAGCAGCAGGGAAAAAACTGTTCTTGAGTCAGTTGGTACATGACCTCAGACTTTTACATTTTTTTCCTAATGGAAGAAGGTGGAAGAGAGAATGTTCAGGGTGCGTGGGGTCCTTAATTATGCTGGCTACTTTGCCGAGGCAGCGGGAAGTGTGGACGGAGTCAATGGATGGGAGGCTGGGGCTACATTTACAACATTTTGTAATTTCTTTTGGTCTTGGGTAGAGCAGGAGCCACACCAAGCTGTGATATAACTAGAAAGAATGCTTTTTACGGTGCAGCTGCAAAAGTTAGTGAGAGTCACAGCTGACATGCCAAATTTCCTTAGTCTTCTGAGAAAGCAGAGGCATTGGTGAGCTTTCTTAACTATAGTGTTGGCATGGGGGAACTAGGACAGGATTTTGGTGATCTGATTACCTAAAAACTTGAAGCTCTTGACCCTTTCTACTTTGTCCCCGTTGATGTAGACAGAGGCATGTTCTCCTTTACACATCTTGAAGTCGATTACAATCTCCTGTTTTGTTGACACTGAGGGAGAGATTATTGTTGCCACACCAGTTCTCCAGATTCTCTATCTCATTCCTATACTCTGTCTCGTCATTGTTTGAGATCTGACCCACTATGGTGCTGTCATCCGCAAACTTGAAAATTGAATTGGAGGGGAATTTGGCCACACAGTCATAGGAGTATAAGGAGTATAGTAGGGGGCTGAGGACACAGCCTTGTTGGGCACCGGTGTTGAGGATGATTGTGGAGGAGGTGTTGTTGCCTATCCTTATGGATGCTGGTCTGTGAGTTGGGAAGTTTAGGATCCAGTCACAGAAGGAAGTGCCGAAGCCCAGGCCATGGAGTTTGGAGATGAGTTTCGTGGGAATAATAGTGTTGAAGGCTGAGCTGTTAACAATAAATAGGAGTCTGCCATAGGTGTCCTTGATATTTACGTGTTCCAGGGTGAGTACAGGAGTAAATAAATCTTGCTGCAATTGAGGACTACAAAGGGTCCCCATTCAAAGTTATCACTGCCATGTTTCAAATTAGGAACTTTATGATATAGCGACACAATGGCACAGTGGTTAGCATTGCTGCCTCACGGCGCCTGAGTATAAGCAACATAGAATCATATAAACTTTACAGTGCAGGAGGCCATTCGGCCCATCGAGTCTGCACTGACAACAATTCCATCCCAGGCCCTAATCCCACAACCCCACACCTTTACCCTGCTAATCCCTCTATCTACACATCCTGAGTCACTATGGGCAATTTAGCATGGCCAATCCACCTAACTTGCACTTCTTTGGACTGTGGGAGGAAATTGGAGCACCCAGAGGAAACCCATGCAGACACGGGGAGAATGTGCAAACTGCACACAGACAGTGACCCAAGCCAGGAATCGAACCCAGGTTCCTGGAGCTGTGAGGCAGCAGTGCTAACCACTGTCCCACTGTGCCGCCCCATGCTTTAACCATAATTCACAATTCTCATGGGCTTGGGTCAGTCCTGATCAGAAATGTCACACCCAATTAAGATGTGGTTGTACCATAAAACTACAGCAACCAATGCAATGAATGAATAAAAGCAGAAGTGACCTGTACTGAAACTGAAGACACACAAGATCACTAGGATTACTCCCATCACAAAAGGAGGTGTGTTAGACGAATGTCACTTGCTCACCACTTACTCAGACATTTTCAGTGCTCTTAACCACCCCAACTGGCTGCGAAACTCAAGACATACCTAGGCATGAGTGGGAACTGGCTCTCTGCTATAGAAATGAGGCAGCAAGACCCCCCCCACCCCAAAAAAACAAGTCAAAACACCAACTTCCCCAGTTCAGCTTTGACGAGAGTCACCTGGACTCAAAACGTCAGCTCTTTTCTTTCCTTCGAGATTCTGCCAGGCCTGCTGAGATTTTCTATCATTTTCTCTTTTGGTTTCCAGTTCACCCTCCTATCCCCCAACTCCCAAAACATGTACATTTATTTATTTATGGTCATCTGTGTTTTCTTCTCTCACTGACTCTGATGCAGTGTTTCACAGTGAACAGCTAGCTAGAATAATGTGCAAATGTGTGGTAGGTAGTGCAGAAAGAGTACAGCATGAGGAGTGCAAGGGAATGCAGCACAAAAAGCAGACTCACTCTTTTTTCTTGCGCCCATGGAAGAAGCTGGCCCATTCAAAGCAGGTCTTCTTGCTGCCAACCCAGAACACAGAGGGAATTCCAACAACCAGAGTCATCAGGTACTTCATGAGGAAGAGAATAAGATCGGGGCGGCTTACTTGGGTGACCTGATGAGAGACGGGAATAATGAGACATGGTATTTTTAAAGAGGCATTTTTTAAAGATTAAGAATATACATGTTGGTATATTGTGGAATCAGAGGATAGAATAATTTTATTCTAATTAAGGCTCACACTCGTGCATTAATTTACATTTTACCATTCTGGACACTATTACACATCCCATTCCACAATACACGACCGTGCTGCATCCTACTACACAACGCCACATCCCGGCCTCTGAACAAAGTTAAAATTCATTTATTAGTCACAAGTAGGATTACATTAACACTGCAATGAAGTTACTGTGAAAATCCCCTAGTCGCCACACTTCACACCTGTTTGAGTATACTGAGTGAGAATTTAGCATGATGAATGCACCTAACCAGCACATTGTGCCTCCCTATCTCTCACTTAGCACATGTACTTGAACCTTTAAGGAGTGTAGGGTGTAATGTCCCCCAATTTCAGCAAAATGCACAAATAAAATATTTTTTCTAAACTGTTTTTGTTAAAATTAGTGAAAAGGTACAGCCGTCAATAATTAATGTTGGCTTCTATTCATTACATTTATTACCAAATTCACATGGCGTAGGAGATGGATAAATGAATAAAGTCTCTAGAGACCTCAGCAGTAACTCAGGACTTTGTGTATAAAGTCAATGCAAAGTCATTTGCCTCCAAAGAATCTTAGGGGACAAGTCCAAAAATAGACTTAGGTGGATTGGCCATGATAAATTCTCCATTGTCAGGGGGATTAGCAGGTTAAATACATGGGGTTACAAGGATAGGGCCCGGATGGGACCTTCGTCAGTGCAGTCTCGACGGACTGAATGGCTTCCTTCTGCACTGTTGGGGTTCTGTAAAAAAGTTTCCTCTTCTAGCCATTAACAGCAGAGGCTGCTTTGACTGTGCAATTACTGGAACAAAGAACTCAATAACCAGTTACCTGATGGCAGTGTCTGAAGAACATTTAAAGTGGATCCAACATCCAGTTGCGCCATTAATTCTAGAACTCATTGCAATGGAGTCTTCTACCCAAATCACTCAGATAGATCATTCCTCTGCAGCTATAGTATTTATTGTAACTATTTAATGGGGGGCTGAAAACTGGCTGCTGCCTCAGCAAATGCAAAAAATTTCATCAGTGAAAAAGGGTAAAATAATTATGGAGAAACATGGTTACAATATCCCAGGCCCCACAACAAAAGCAAACTCCATTCACATTATTCTTGGCCATTTGGCTTCCTCTCACATCAAAACACAACTGATGGCACTAAGTATTCGTGTCTAGAACCAGGAAGCTGTATGCAATATATTTTTATCCTGAATACTTCATTAGACTGTAGATAATACTTCATGATGCAAATCTCCATGTGTAATCAATTCTATTAAAAAGCCTACAGGGAAGATGAACAAAGGTGAAGCATTCCCAATGCACATTTGATTTAAAGGTGTTTTCAAATGTAGCAGGAGACGATGTAATTCAAACCTGTCAATAATTAGCACCAAAGCATCTAGCAAAGACAGCTGCTGGACATTAACTGCTATTTGTTACAACAGCTTCCTAACCCACTCAGCACAAGATGCATCAATGGACTACAATCATCATTTTATGTGGTCCACCTGTTTCCCAGAGCTCACGTTAGAAGATGTTTTGAGCATGTTCAAGACATGTAGACTTCTAGATATTAATGACAGCAAGGGATATGGGACAGTACAGGAAAGTGATGTTGAGATTGATGGACAACCAGCATGTAAGCTGAGCAGTACAGCAGGTTCACCCGGCCATGCTAAATTGCACCTGTCCAAAAGATGCGCAAGTTAGGTGGATTGACCACTAGCGGGGCTACAGGATAGGGCGAGGGAGTGGGCCTAGAAAGAGTGCTCTTTTGGAGTGTTGGTGCAGACTCAATTGGCTGAATGGCCTCCTTCTGCACTGTAGAGATTCTATTCTATAGATACCAAACAGGCACAGTGCTCCAGTGCATGCTGAACCACAAAACCATGTTGACTGGCTTCCCGACTGAATTCTCCACATGATCTCCCAGTATCTGAGGATAGCCAACATTCGTATGCATTGTCCAATGACCAATTACAAACAGACATCCCAACAGGTTTGGAAAGGGGCTACTTACTTAGGTTGTGAAAAGTTGTGTACAGGGGAAAGAAGAAAGCACCAAAAATACATGAATAGTTATTCCAGCTACAATTTTCTTTTGCCAAATCAATGACCGGAGAACTGGATATGCAAAGTACTGACTGACCAATGCACTATCTATAGAGCAGCAGGTCATGTGTTTCTCTACAAGATTCATCAAGGTAACTGAAACACAGTGAGGGTATCAGATCATTGGTCAATCCAAGCCATTTGTGGTATACTATAGGGTGTCTTGACAGAATCCTCACGTGCCTTATTAAGTTAGACACATCTCAATTCTCAGGGGTACAATGAATGAATAAATTGTTGTATTTCTCCAACATCAGAATGTGTTATAGATCACCTGGTATGGGACCTTCCACTCTGGCATTGATCTGCTGAGCGATTCAAAGATACATGTCACTGCAATGTCTACCTGCTAAATGTGCTGGGAATTTCATCCTGTAGTTCAGGCACTGATGGATCAATGGTGGTGTGTGCAGCAGAGGATGTTTTTCTGCTTATGCCTTTGAGGAGATCACATGAGTAAAGGAGGTGGGGAGTAATTGTTTCTGATTATTCCTGACCTTCATGGTGTAGAGCATACAATTCAAGGCTTTGATGTACCAGACAACAACATTCTGTGCCACAGAGGCAGGATCCATACCTAGTGAGACAGGGAGTTGAGCTTTCACAAGGCTCTCCACTTCCCAGCACATTTCGCTTGCTTGAGTATCACCTCAAATTTGCAGCAAGAACCTGGCTTATTATTCCATCATAATAATCCTTATTATGATGGAATCTGCCTGTTATTTCAGATACTATGCTTTCAGATACTGCCAGTAGGTAAGAAGTCTCACAACACCAGATTAAAGCCCAACAGGTTTATTTGGCAGCACTAGCTTTCAGAGTCTCAGGCTCCTTCATGAGGTGAGTGAGGACTTGTGTTCTCAAACAGGTCATATACAGACGCAAATTCAATTTACATGATAATGGTTGGAATGCAAGTCTTTTCAGATAATCAAGTCTTAAAGGTACAGACAATGTGAGTAGACAGAGGGCCAAGCACAGGTTAAACAAATGTGTATTGTCACCAGACAGGACAGTTAGTGAGATTTTGTAAGCTTAGGCAAACTGTGGGGGTCACAGATAGTGTGACATGAACCCAGAATCCCGGCTAAGGCTGTCCTCATCGTGTATGGAACTTGGCTATCAATTTCTGCTCAGCAATTCTGTGTTGTCGTGTATTGAAGACCACCTTGGAGAATGCTTACCCGCAGATCAGAGACTGAATGCCTGTGACCACTGAAGTGTTCCCCGATTGGAAGGGAACACTCTGCCTGGTGATTGTCAGGAGTTCTCCAAGTTCAAGCATTCTCCAAGGCAGCCTTCACGACAGCGCAGAGTCACTGAGCAGAAACTGAAAGCCAAGTTCCGCTCACAAGGACAGTCTCAACTGGGATCTTGGGTTCATGTCACACTATCTGTAACCCCCATGACTTGCCTGGGCTTGCAAAATCTCACTAACTATCCTGGTTGGAAACAATACACACCTCTTTAACTTGTGCTTGGCCCTCTCTCTACTCACATTGTCTGTACCTTTAAGACTTGATTACCTGTAAAGGCTCACATTCCAACCATTAATTTGTAAATTGAGTTTGTGTCTGTATACCACCTGTTTGAGAACACAAGTCCTCAGTTACCTAATGAAGAAGCCTGAGACTCCGAAAGCTTGCGCTGCCAAATAAACCTGTTGGACTTTAACCTGGTGTTGTAAGATTTCTTACTGTTTTAGTGAGTGGGAAGCAGAGTGAGCCACTAGGGCTTAGGATCAAAAGGGCTTGGGGGAAAAAGGGCCAGGTAAGTTCGTGTGGAAATTTTCAATATTACTACAGTGAATAATGGAGGGGCATGTGATGTGTTGTTTCTGTATGTGGGAACTGGTGGACCCCAGGGTCCTTCCCAGTGACCATGTCTGCAGTAAGTGCAGGTTGCTGGAGGAGCTTCAGCTCAAGGTAGATGAGCTGGCCTCTGAGCTACAGACACTGAGGCTCATCAGGGGGAGAGAGGGTGCCATTGTCAATGGGGTGCAAGTGACATCCACCCCCCCTAGACTGGCTAACTCTAAGGGTCAGGAACAAGAGGGGGCTGCTGAGCGGAGGAAGGGGGGGGTGGGGAGCGGAGGAAGGGGGGGGTGGGGAGCGGAGGAAGGGGGGGGTGGGGAGCGGAGGAAGGGGGGGGTGGGGAGCGGAGGAAGGGGGGGGTGGGGAGCGGAGGAAGGGGGGGGTGGGGAGCGGAGGAAGGGGGGGTGGGGAGCGGAGGAAGGGGGGGGTGGGGAGCGGAGGAAGGGGGGGGTGGGGAGCGGAGGAAGGGGGGGGTGGGGAGCGGAGGAAGGGGGGGGTGGGGAGCGGAGGAAGGGGGGGGTGGGGAGCGGAGGAAGGGGGGGGTGGGGAGCGGAGGAAGGGGGGTGGGGACCAGATGCCTCAGCCTCTCAATCTGCATAACAGGTTTGAGGTTCTTGCTTCCAGTCTGGACGAGAACGAGGGAGGTGAGGTTGGTGAGCAAACTGCACACGGTACAGTGATGCAGCAGGACATAGGCAAAGAGAAAGGGAAAAGGAACGTAGTAATTAGGGATAGTGTGGTTAAGGGTATTGACACTGTCCTGTGTCACAATGACAAAGTGCACAGAAGAGTGTGTTGTCTGCCTGGTGCTCGGGTCCAGGATGTCGCATCTGGGCTGCAGAGGAACCTGGAGTGGGAGGGTGAGATTCCGGTCGTTGTGGTACATGTGGGTGCCAACGATGTAGGCAAAATGCGAACTGAGGATCTGGGGAGGGAGTATGAAAAGCTGGGAATGGAATTAAAAAGTAGAACCGACAAGGTGGTTATCTCTGGGCTACTGCCTGAACCGAGTGCAGACGGGCGTAAGGTTGATAAGATTAAGGAAGTGAATGGGTGGCTCAGGGATTGGTGTGGGAGGAATGGGTTTGAATTTATGGGGCATTGGCATCAGTATTGGGGTAGGTGGGACCTGTTCGGGCGGGATGGGGTTGGTCTGAACCGTGCTGGGACCAGAGTCCTGGCGAATCGTGTAAATAGGACTGTAGACAGGGCTTTAAACTAATTGGGGGGGGAGGGTGTGAGGGTAGGTGACATTACGGGGTCTAAAATTAAGGAGAGGGTACAGGTAAGGGAAGAGGCCGAGGATGTCCCAATAATAAAGGGAGTAGGGGGCGTGAGTATGGTTGATGGCATTCTGGCAAATAGGGTCCAGGTGAAGGCTGGGATGAAGGCACTTTATCTGAATGCACGAAGCATTCGGAATAAAGTGGATGAGCTGGTGGCGCAGATCAGCACAAATGGATATGATCTGGTGGCCATTACAGAGACGTGGCTGCAAGGTGACAGGGACTGGGAGCTGAATGTCCAGGGGTATCAAGTGTTTAGGAAGGATAGGCGAGAGGACAAAGGGGGGAGCGTAGCTCTGCTGATTAAGGATAGCATCAGGGTGGTAGCAAGGGATGATATAGGAACCAAAGAGCAGAAAGTGGAATCGTTGTGGGTGGAGGTTAGGAACAGTAAAGGGAGGAAGACGCTGGTGGGTGTCGTCTATAGGCCCCCGAATAATGATCTGGAGGTGGGGCGGGCTGTTAACGTGCAAATAAGTGCGGCGTGCAGGAATGGAATGGCCATGATTATGGGAGATTTCAATCTACATATTGATTGGTCGACCCATGTTGGACGCGGTGGGCTCGAGGAGGAGTTCTTGGAATGCTTCCGGGATAGTTTCCTTGAACAGTGTGTGTTGGAGCCGACGAGGGAGCGAGCTATCTTGGATCTGGTGTTATGTAATGAGGTGGGTAGAATTAGGGACCTTGCGGTGAAGGATCCTCTTGGGGAGAGTGATCATTGTATGGTGGAGTTTCTGGTGCAGATGGAGGAGGAGAAAGTGGGTTCCCGGACACGCGTCCTTTGTTTGAACAGAGGGGAGTACGGTAGGATGACAGAAGAATTGGCGAATGTTGACTGGGGGAGCGCGTTGGAAGGTAGGTCTGCTGAGGAGCAGTGGAGGATCTTTAAGGAGATCTTTCTTGGTGCTCAGCAGAAATTTATTCCGATGGTCAAAAAGGACCGTAGGAGGAGGTAATAAGCCGTGGATAACGAAGGAGGTGAAGGAAAGTGTTAAATTAAAAGCGGAGGCGTTTAGAGTAGCTAAGAGTAGTGGGCGAGAAGAGGATTGGGAGAGGTTTAAACGTCAACAAAGATTGACAAATAAGTTGATAAAGAAGGGTAGGAGAAACTATGAAGCTGGGCTAGCGCTTAATACAAAAAAAAAGCAAGAGTTTTTATAAATATATAAAAAGGAAGAGGCTGGCTAGGGTGAATGTTGGACCCTTAGAGGATGAGAGGGGGGACTTAGTGGTAGGGGATGGGGAAATGGCTGAGGTCTTGAATAACTTTTTTGTTTCAGTCTTCACAGAGGAAGAATTTGAATAATTTGAATAATTTGCCAGGCATTAGCGATGGAAAGAACATAAGAACATAAGAAATAGGAGCAGGAGTAGGCCATCTAGCCCTTCGAGCCTGCCCCGCCATTCAATAAGATCATGGCTGATCTGTCGTGGCTCAGTTCCACTTTCCCGCCCTCTCCCCATAACCCTTAATCCCTTCTCTTATCAAAAACCCATCAACCCGCTTCTTAAAAATATTTAGCGAGGCAGCCTCCACCACTTCAACGGGCAGAGAATTCCAGAGATTCACCACTGGAGGGTCTCAATGACATTATTGTTACTAGAGAGGCAGTGCTCAACAGACTGGAGGGACTGATTGTGGACAAGTCCCCAGGACCGGATGGAATGCATCCGAGGGTTCTGAAAGAAATGGCGGAGGTGATAGTGGATGCCGTGGTGGTTATTTTCCAAACGTCGCTGGATTCCGGGGAAGTGCCGGAAGATTGGAAAGCGGCTAATGTTACGCCGTTGTCTAAGAAGGGTGCCAGGCAAAAGGCAGGGAATTATTGGCCGGTTAGTTTAACGTCTGTTGTAGGTAAAATGTTAGAATCCGTCATCAAAGAGGAAATAGCGAGGCATCTTGAGGGGAATTGCTTGATAGAGCAGACGCAGCACGGTTTTGTTAAGGGGAAGTCGTGTCTGACAAATTTATTGGAGTTCTATGAGGATGTGTCTAGGGCAGTGGATAGAGGAGAGCCGGTGGATGTGGTCTTTCTTGATTTTCAGAAGGCGTTTGACAAGGTACTTCACAAGAGGTTATTGCAGAAGGGGGCATGGAGTTGGGGGTAGGGTGTTAGCGTGGATAGAGGATTGGCTGTCAAATAGGAGGCAGAGAGTGGGGGTTAATGGGTGCTATTTGGATTGGCGGTTGGTGACTAGTGGAGTGCCCCAGGGGTCGGTGCTGGGGCCTCAGCTATTTACCATTTATATAGATGATCTGGAGGAGGGAACCGAGTGTAGGGTGTCGAAATTTGCTGATGACACCAAGATTAGTGGAACGGCAAATTGCGCGGAGGGTGTGGAGAGTCTGCAGAAGGATCTAGATAGGCTGGGCGAATGGGCCAGGAACTGGCAAATGGAATTGAATGTTGGCAAGTGCGAGGTGGTCCACTTTGGTAGGAATAATGGTAGGAAGGACTATTACTTATTTGGCGAAAAACTGCAGCAGGCGACGGTGCAGAGGGACCTCAGGGTCCTTGTGCATGAGTCGCAAAAACCCAGCTTGCAGGTGCAGCAGGTGGTCAGGAAGGCAAATGGGATGCTGGCCTTCATAGCGAGGGGGATTGAATATAAAAGTAGGGAGGTCTTGCTGCGGCTGTATAAGGCATTGGTGAGGCCGCAGCTGGAGTACTGTGTGCAGTTTTGGTCGCCGCACTTACGCAAGGATATTTTGGCCTTGGAGGGAGTGCAGAGGAGGTTTACTAGGCTGATGCTGGAGTTGAGGGGGTTGAGTTATGAGGAAAGGCTGAATAAACTAGGCTTGTACTCGTTAGAGTTTAGAAGAATGTGGGGAGATCTCATTGAGACATATAAGATGATGAATGGGATGGATAGGATAAAGGTGGAGAGACTCTTCCCGCTCAGAAAGGACAGTAGGACGAGGGGGCACAGCCTCAAGATAAAGGGGGGGCAGTTTAGAACGGAGTTGAGGAGGAACTTCTTCACTCAAAGGGTGGTGAATCTCTGGAATTCTCTGCCCGTTGAGGTGGTGGAGGCTGCCTCGCTAAATATTTTTAAGACGCGGGTTGATGGGTTTTTGATAAGCGATGGGATTAAGGGTTATGGGGAGAGGGCGGGAATGTGGAACTGAGCCTCGACAGATCAGCCATGATCTTATTGAATGGCGGGGCAGGCTCGAAGGGCTAGATGGCCTACTCCTGCTCCTATTTCTTATGTTCTTATGTTATGTTCTTAAAACCTGGTTAAATCATTTAAAAGCATTTTCGCGGGCGTTTTAGTGTGTACTAAGAACTTACTTTGTAGAAGTGTTTAAGTCATTTAAAAGCATTTTTGCGGGCATTTTCTGTTTACTGCTTTAAGAATTCAAAGGGAGTGGATAGCAGGGATTTGTGGGTAAGCAGGCTTTTAAACAGCGCCAGGTTTAAAAGGAGACCTGGTGTAGACAGCGGGCAGTGTCGGAGCGGGAAGCTGAGTGAGCTACTAGGGCTGAGGAACAAAGGGCTCTGGAGAAAAGGGCCAGGTAAGTTTGTGTTGAAATCGTTGTTCAATATTACTACAGGGAATAATGGAGGGGCATGTGATGTGCTGTTTCTGTATGTGGGAGCTGGTGGACCCCAGGGTCCTTCCCAGTGACCATGTCTGCAGTAAGTGCAGGTTGCTGGAGGAGCTTCAGCTCAAAGTAGATGAGCTGGCCTCTGAGCTACAGACACTGAGGCTCATCAGGGGGGGGGAGGGAGGGTGCCATTGATAATGGGGTGCAAGAGACATCCACCCCCCCCGGACTGGCTAACTCTAAAGGTCAGGAACAGGAGGGAGGAGGGTGTGGACCCGAGGGAGGAGGGAGGAGGGTGTGGACCCGAGGGAGGAGGGAGGAGGGTGTGGACCCGAGGGAGGAGGGAGGAGGGTGTGGACCCGAGGGAGGAGGGAGGAGGGTGTGGACCCGAGGGAGGAGGGAGGAGGGTGTGGACCCGAGGGAGGAGGGAGGAGGGTGTGGACCCGAGGGAGGAGGGAGGAGGGTGTGGACCCGAGGGAGGAGGGAGGAGGGTGTGGACCCGAGGGAGGAGGGAGGAGGGTGTGGACCCGAGGGAGGAGGGAGGAGGGTGTGGACCCGAGGGAGGAGGGAGGAGGGTGTGGACCCGAGGGAGGAGGGAGGAGGGTGTGGACCCGAGGGAGGAGGGAGGAGGGTGTGGACCCGAGGGAGGAGGGTGTGGACCCGAGGGAGGAGGGAGGAGGGTGTGGACCCGAGGGAGGAGGGAGGAGGGTGTGGACCCGAGGGAGGAGGGAGTGGACCCGAGGGAGGAGGGAGGAGGGTGTGGACCCGAGGGAGGAGGGAGGAGGGAGTGGACCCGAGGGAGGAGGGAGGAGGGTGTGGACCCGAGGGAGGAGGGAGGAGGGTGTGGACCCGAGGGAGGAGGGAGGAGGGTGGGGACCCGAGGGAGGAGGGGGGAGGAGGGAGGAGGGTGGGGACCCGAGGGAGGAGGGAGGAGGGTGGGAGGAGGGTGGGGACCGGAGGGAGGGAGGAGGGTGTGGACCCGAGGGAGGAGGGAGGAGGGTGTGGACCCGAGGGAGGAGGGAGGAGGGTGTGGACCCGAGGGAGGAGGGAGGAGGGTGTGGACCCGAGGGAGGAGGGTGGGGACCCGAGGGAGGGGACCCGAGGGAGGAGGGTGGGGACCCGAGGGAGGAGGGAGGAGGGTGGGGACCCGAGGGAGGAGGGAGGAGGGTGGGGACCCGAGGGAGGAGGGTGGGGACCGGAGGGAGGGAGGAGGGTGGGGACCGGAGGGAGGGAGGAGGGTGGGGACCGGAGGGAGGGAGGAGGGTGGGGACCGGAGGGAGGGAGGAGGGTGGGGACCGGAGGGAGGGAGGAGGGTGGGGACCGGAGGGAGGGAGGAGGGTGGGGACCGGAGGGAGGAGGGAGGGGACCGGAGGGAGGAGGGAGGGGACCGGAGGGAGGGAGGAGGGTGGGGACCGGAGGGAGGAGGGTGGGGACCAAATGCCTCAGCCTCTTAATCTGCATAACAGGTTTGAGGTTCTTGCTTCCAGTGTAGATGAGAACGAGGGCTGTGAGGTTGGTGAGCAAACTGCACACGGTACAGTGATGCAGGACATAGACAAAGAGAAGGTGAAAAGGAACGTAGTAGTAATTGGGGATAGTGGGGTGAAGGGTATTGACACTGTCCTGTGTCACAATGACAAAGTGCACAGAAGGGTGTGTTGTCTGCCTGGTGCTCGGGTCCGGGATGTCGCATCTGGGCTGCAGAGGAACCTGAAGTGGGAGGGTGAGAATCCGGTCATTGTAGTACATGTGGGTGCCAACGACGTAGGCAAAATGCGAACTGAGGATCTGGGGAAGGAGTATGAAAAGCTGGGAATGGAATTAAAAAGTAGAACCGACAAGGTGGTTATGTCTGGACTACTGCCTGAACCGAGTGCAGACGGGCGTAGGGTTGATAGGATTAAGGAAGTGAATGGGTGGCTCAGGGACTGGTGTGGGAGGAATGGGTTTGAAGTTATGGGGCATTGGCACCAGTATTGGGGTAGGTGGGACCTGGTCAGGTGGGATGGGGTCGGTCTGAACCGCGCTGGGACCAGAGTCCTGGTGAATCGTGTAAATAGGGCTTTAAACTAATTGGGCGGGGCGGGGGGAGGGTGCGAGGGTAGGTGAAATTACAGGGTCTAAAGTAAAGGAGAGGGTACAGGTAAGGGAAGAGGCCGAGGATGTCCCAATAATAAAAGGAGTAGGGGGTGTGAGTAAGGTTGGTGGCGTTCTGGCAAATAGGGTCCAGGTGAAGGCTGGGATGAAGGCACTTTATCTGAATGCACAAAGCATTCGGAATAAAGTGAATGAGCTGGTGGCGCAGATCAGCACAAATGGATATGATCTGGTGGCCATTACAGAGACGTGGCTGCAAGGTGACAGGGTCTGGGAGCCGAATGTACAGGGGTATCAAGTGTTTAGGAAGGATAGGCGGGATGAAAAGGTGGGGTGGGGGGGGGGGGGGGGGGCGGGGGGGGGGGGGGGGGCATAGCTCTGCTGATTAAGGATAGCATCAGGGTGGTTGTAAGGGATGATATTGGAGCCAAAGAGCAGAAAGTGGAATCGTTGTGGGTGGAGATTAGGAACAGTAAAGGGAGGAAGACGCTGGTGGGTGTCGTTTATAGGCCCCTGAATAATGATCTGGAGGTGGGGCGGGCTGTTAACGTGCAAATAAACACGGTGTGCAGGAATGGAACGGCGATAATTATGGGGAATTTCAATTTACATATTGATTGGTCGACCCATGTTGGACGCGGTGGGCTCGAGGAGGAGTTCTTGGAACGCTGCCGGGATAGTTTCCTTGAACAGTGTGTGTTGGAGCCGACGAGGGAGCAAGCTATCTTGGATCTGGTGTTATGTAATGAGGCAGGTAGAATTAGGGACCTTGTGGTGAAGGATCCTCTTGGGAAGAGTGATCATTGTATGGTGGAGTTTCTGATGCAGATGGAGGAGGAGAAAGTGGGTTCCCGGACATGTGTCCTTTGTTTGAACAGAGGGGAGTACAATAGGATGACAGAAGAATTGGCGAATGTTGACTGGGGGAGCGCGTTGGTCTGCTGAGGAACAGTGGAGGATCTTTAAGGAGATCTTTCTTGGCGCTCAGCAGAAATTTATTCCGATGGTTAAAAAGGATCATAGGAGGAGAGATAATCAGCCGTGGATAACGAAGGAGGTTAAGGAAAGTGTTAAATTAAAAGCGGATGCGTTTAGAGTAGCTGAGAGTAGTGGGCGAGAGGAGGATTGGGAGAGGTTTAAATGTCAACAAAGAATGACAAAAGTTGATAAAGAAGGGTAGGATAAACTATGAAGCTGGGCTAGTGCTTAATATAAAAAAGGATAGTAAGAGTTTTTATAAATATATAAAAAGGAAGAGGCTGACTAGGGTGAACGTTGGACCCTTAGAGGATGAGAGGGCGGACTTAGTGGTAGGGGATGGGGAAATGGCTGAGGCCTGGAATAACTTTTTTGTTTCGGTCTTCACGGAGGAGGATGTGAATAATTTGGCGGGTGTTAGCGATGGAAAGATGGTAGGACTGGAGGGCCTGAATGACATTATTGTTACTAGAGAGGCGGTGCTCAACAGACTGGAGGGACTGATTGTGGACAAGTCCCCAGGGTCGGATGGAATGCATCCGAGGGTTCTGAAAGAAATGGCGGAGGTGATAGTGGATGCCTTGGTGATTATTGTCCAAACGTCGCTGGATTCCGGGCAAGTGCCGCAAGATTGGAAAACGGCTAATGTTACGCTGTTGTTTAAGAAGGGTGGCAGCCAAAAGGCAGGGAATTATAGGCCGGTTAGTTTAACGTCTGTTGTAGGTAAAATGTTAGAATCCGTGATCAAGGAGAAAATAGCGAGGCATCTTGAGGGGAATTGCTTGATAGAGCAGCGTGGTTTCGTTAAGGGGAAGTCGTGTCTGACGAATTTATTGGAGTTCTATGAGGATGTGTCTAGGGTGGTGGATAGAGGAGAGCCGGTGGATGTGGTGTTTCTTGATTTTCAGATGGCGTTTGATAAGGTGCCTCACAAGAGGTTATTGCAGAAGGTCAGGGGGCATGGAGTTGGGGGTAGGGTGTTAGCGTGGATAGAGGATTGGCTGTCAAATTGGAGACAGAAAGTGGGGGTCAATGGGTGCTATTTGGATTGGCGGTTGGTGACTAGTGGAGTGCCCCAGGGGTCGGTGCTGGGGCCTCAGCTATTTACCATTTATATAGATGATCTGGAGGAGGGAACCGAGTGTATGGTGTCGAAATTTGCTGATGACACCAAGATTGGTGGAACGGCAAATTGTGCGGAGGGTGTGGAGAGTCTGCAGAAGGATCTAGATAGGCTGGACGAATGGGCCAGGAACTGGCAAATGGAATTTAATGTTGGCAGGTGTGAAGTTGTCCACTTTGGTAGGAATAATGGTAGGAAGGACTATTACTTACATGGCGAAAAGCTGCAGCATGCGACGGTGCAGAGGGACCTCGGGGTCCTTGTGCATGAGTCGCAAAAACCCAGCCTGCAGGTGCAGCAGGTGCTCAGGAAGGCGAATGGGACGCTGGCCTTCATAGCAAGGAGGATTGAATATAAAAGTAGGGAGGTCTTGCTGCAACTGTACAGGGCACTGGTGAGGCTGCAGCTGGAGTACTGTGTGCAGTTTTGGTCGCCGCACTTACGCAAGGATATTTTGGCCTTGGAGGGAGTGCAGAGGAGGTTTACTAGGCTGATACCGGAGTTGAGGGGGTTGAACTATGAGGAGAGGCTGAATAAACTAGACTTGTACTCGTTAGAGTTTAGAAGAATGAGGGGAGATCTCATTGAGACATATAAGATGATGAATGGGATGGATAGGATAGAGGTGGAGAGGTTCTTCCCGCTCAGAAAGGACAGTAGGACTAGAGGGCACAGCCTCAAGATAAAGGGGGGGCAGTTTAGAACAGAGTTAAGGAGGAACTTCTTCACTCAAAGGGTGGTGAATCTCTGGAATTCTCTGCCCGTTGAAGTGGTGGAGGCTGCCTCGCTAAATATATTTAAGACGCGGGTTGATAGGTTTTTGACAGGCAAGGGGATTAAGGGTTATGGGGAGAGGGCGGGAATGTGGAACTGAGACACGACAGATCAACCATGATCTTATTGAATGGCGGGGCAGGCTCGAGGGGCTAGATGGCCTACTCCTGCTCCTATTTCTTATGTTCTTATGCTTACCCCAGTCCAACGCTGGCATCTCCACATCACAGCATTAAGCATTCCCATTGCACAGGCTGGAAACAAAGCAAAATTTCCTTTTCCCAACAAAATGCCTTTATTCCAATCAACAATTTCCAATTGCATAATATCCTTTCCTAACCTCTCTTTTCAGAAGGGCAACCCCAAATAGAAACTTTGGGTACAGGTTTTGATTTAATGTCTTTCTGCAAGTTGACTGCAGTTTTATAATAAAAATCCTGAAGAGAGCCTTAGAAATAATAAACTCTGTATGGGTTAATTTTTGAAACATTAATTCTCGGCCTATTTTAAGTGGATTTTACATTGACAATGGTATTTTCAAATCTTTATTAAACACAGCTCTAATCTGTGGGGGGTGGTAACAGGCTAAAAAAGCTACAGCAAGCTTCAACAGGACTTAGGAATCAAATTGACAAAACCTGCTACCATGCTGTTGATCCTTTAATTATCTTTCACGCTTCACAAATTTATATGTGGTCTTAATTTGATGCATAACGTGACAGTAGCCAGAGGCGCAATAAGGCACTAGACAATCTGACAGGTGTATTGGAAAGAATGACCCAAAATGTTAGTGAAACCAGCACTAACTTTAGACAAACTATTTCTACTTCTCGTATATCACACGTCCAGCCACATTTAGCCCCTCTTAATTTTCAGCCTTTCCTGCTGGTAATGGCTGCTGCCAGGGTACAGTTCCACCAGATTTAACAGTCCATTAGCATTTAATCCAAGTGTCGATTTTGTCTCTGATATTTGATGAGCTATTCAACCAACAAGTGAGCTAAATCCAGGCCTGGTTCAGTTCTTATTCTCTGTCAGGATCAATACCAATTGCAGTAAATCTAGCATGATCCCATTTAAATCTTCAACATCTCAGAGGATGGCAGGTACAGCAAAAGCTCCTGTCGTTTATTTTGGGATACCCATCACAAAGGAAATGCTGGACTGTGAGCGTTATTTACAAACACTTTCTCCAGCTAATCTGATCTCCAAATCTTCTTATTCAAGTAAAATTATTGCTCTTTAAAATTCCCTGGTATTAAGTAGTCCAAGTGGTGCCCAATAATGCCCGGTACTGGAAAAATTAATGATCTAGGTGTGAGCAGAATCTCTAAATAATCACCATGTAGCAGAAGCCCCACTCTGCTAAATCATCAACTCCTTCCTGGGAGGAAGCAGAATCTGTGTCTTTGGGCCCGGGCAGAGATGATAATAGCTGCAGTCACTTTGATCCCTCTGTTTCTATACATGACTATTTTTCTATGTCTTAATTTTCCTTCCAGCAAATGCACAACAGTTCATGAAGATGCTGCAGCAGTGGCAGGTTTCCACTTCTGATGATTTCAGGTGGACTGCCATTGTCTCCTGAGGTTTTACCACTGGCAAAACAGTCAATGATCTTGTTGAGTTCTATGATAGATTTGCTGTCCAGCACTTCCTATGACATGAACGTTTGAATGGCACTCAGCACTTCTCTGTTGTGCAGAGTTTGATCTTTCCATCTGTCTGCTAGGTTGAGTGATGACCATCCCCATCTTGGGCTCTAGGAGACCTGGCTAGCTTGCTGCTGGACCTGATTCCTTCATATGCCCCTCAAGCATCCCTGGATTCAATAGTAGATTGTTTGCTGTCTCAGAGTTTCAGCCAGTACAATTGGCACAGTGCCAAACCTGGACTTGATGGTCTTGTTTGCTGAACATTTACTCGAGTTCATGAGGGTCCTCCTGTGTTCACACTAACTGGCTCCATTTCAGTCCAGCAAGCCTCCTTTGATCATGTTTCCCATGTGCAGTGAGTACAGCGTTATAAATGGTGTATACCGATGGCTCCAATTTGACACTTTGACGTTGGGCATTATTGTCTAAAAGAGGCTGACTGAAAATGTGTGGAACTCTGGATCCTTTTTTAGGTCAGTGGTACACAATGTGTTGATCCAAGGACAGTCTGCAGCAATTACTGGGATATTCACTTGTTAAATATTCTGGGGAAGGTCTTTGCTGATGCTACTCTGACTAGATGACAGATCCTGGCATCTTACACATCCATTTCAAATCTCAGTGCAGCTTCAGAGCTGGCAGATTTTCTCCCTTTGGCAGTTATCGTCTAGAAGAGCCATGAACAGACAGATCACTCTACCTTGCCTTCACAGACCTCAACACGGCCTTCGCTTGTCAGCAGAGACTGATTCAATAAAGTGCTGAGAAAATATGCTGCCCCCCCCACCCCCTCGGACTCCCGGGCATCATCCCGTCTTACAACGAGAACATTCAGAATTAGTTACAATGGAGCATTAGCAGGGGCTTTCAAGATCAGCAGCTGGGTAAAGCAGGGATGCTACCCTGGTACCACCTCTCTTTGGCATCTTTTTCTCAAGCTGCTATTATACACTTTCAGCAATTCAAATCAAGTCTGAGCTGATGGCAAGCTGTTAAACCACGGCAAGACTACACGCCAAATGGTGTAATGTTCTAGTTCACAAGTTGTTGATGATACTTCTTTGTCATCTCATTATGAAATTCACTTTAACAGCTTGGAGATGGGTTCTCCCGGGCCTACAAGGAGCTTGGACTGCGAAGGAGACTAAAATTACGGCACAGCACATAGAAAATCCAGCAACACTGGCAATCTCACTCCGAAGCTCATTAGCTTCACATACCTTGGATCAACAATTACCAGCAAAGTTGAGAAGTCAAGTGTGGACCAACAGCAAACCAACTGAAAATACAAAGCATAATGCGTACAAGGCTTGTGTTTTCAGCATTCTCCTTTACCATAGCAAGGTATGGACAACTTACGCAAACCATCTATTGAACATCTCCCAGCAAGACACAATGCCATACATAGAAACACAACAGTATGCAGGGATCCCCAGTGTGTTTGCCCTACCTCGAGCCAACATGTTTCATCTGTGCCAGCTACAGAAGGGGCAGTTACTGACAAATCACTCTCTACAGCCACAATAGACAGTATTCAATACAGGAGCAACATACACTCTGGGAGCAGTACATCATCCGCGGAGACTAATAGATGTCAATGTCATTTTTGTTCTTTTAAACTAGAAGCAGGGGTAGGCCATTTGGTCCTTCAAGTCTGCTCTTCCAATTCATTTTGATCATGGCTAATTATCAAATTCAATATCCTGATTCCCCCTTTCTCCCATATCCCTTGATCCCTCTAGCCATTTTGGCCTCAGCTACATTTTGTGGTTGTGAATTCCACACATTCTCCGCTTCCTGGGTGAAGAAAGCTTTCCTCACCTCAGTTCTAGAAACTTTACTTCTTATCCTCAAACTATGTCTCCTAGTTTTGGATTTCCCTACCATCGGGAACATTCTTTCTGAATCCACTCTGTCTAATCCTGTTAGAATTTAATAAGTTTCTATGGTTTCTATAAGTTTTTAAGCTTGGGTCCAATGGATTCTTAGCATCACCGCTACTGGTAAGTGTCCATTATCCATTTGGTGGAGGCTGAATGCACTCAATGATAATTTCTGTCTGAGCTGTGACGAAACTGCTCCTATTTATTCCTCAATTTCTCTGCTTTGGACAAGTGAAGACATGTGGTTAAGGAGTCATTCCTATAAACACACAATAACAGGCATAAGTCAATGGTGTCATATTTCAGCAATAAGCATTTTAAATGCTGCTTGAGCTCTGCATCAATGGTCTTGCATTTTTCACAATATTTAAAGCCTTTGGCAAAGGTCTGTCACTTGCACCAACTCTGGTTTGGAAAGAGGCACTTTGTATTGGACGTCTGCACCATTTGGTTTCTTTGCCTTTATGTCCTTCTCTCGTTGTATGCAAGAAACTAGTCTTTAATATACATGTGTTTCCACATAAGCCAGCAGCATCTATTGAGATTATTTAATGAATTAAACATCCTTAAATCGAGAGAATAAAGACAACATGGACTAGCCTGTTCAGAAACAGGATACATTTACAAACTGAAAACTCAGACCATCTGATACAGCCTACCAGGACCAGGAATAAATTATTCATTCCCTCAGGCCAGCTCTGCCATTCAGATAGGTCATGGCTGGTCTATACATCAATTTCAATTTCATTTTTCTTCTCTACCCTTATACAGTGAACATCTATCACGGTCAGCATCCAAAGCCCCAAATGTCAGATTCATCTTGGCCAAGTGAACTGATATTTTAGAGAACATTTGAACTGATGTGATGCCACCCATGATCAATACCATAACATTGTTCTGCATGTTTTAAGAACACAGAATTTTCAGCACTAAATAATCGAGGCTGAACTCCCAATGGCTTGGGAGGAAAACTTAATGCCAATACAAATGTTTTTTCATCTGAGGCAGTGCGTTGGGATCAAGGATAACTTCCTACCACTGGCTGATAAGCCCAATGGATGACTTGCAGACTTTGTCACATGTGGAGCAGATACTATTTGAAGGCTCAGGCAAATAAGAAGTTTGGAGCTTTTTCTTTGCTCTCTCTGATGCACTGACTTCACTTCTGTGGGGACGGGCTGCCAAAGCAGTCAAGAACACTGGTCTTTCAGTATACTCGTTAAGTAAAAATCTCTATCTATATTGACTTCTAATGGTTTACGCAAAGTGAATTTAGGCAGCCAATCCAATTTGAGGTGAGAATGGGACTGAAATAGAAAACTCTCCATTATTCCATAGAAATTAAGGATTGCTAGCAAAACCACAAAAATTGGATGGAGTAGACAACTCTAGTAAGCCTTGTGAACGCAGAGCAGATACTCATTTAAAATCTGAAAGCTACTGAAAGACTTGTAGTTATACAGCATCTTACTGAACATCACAATATCCCAAACCACTTTACAGCCAATCAAGTATTTCTGAAATGTAGTTACTGTTGTAATTTAGGAAATCTGGTGGGAAATTTGAATACAAGCTCACACAATAGCAATGTGATAATAACCAGATAATACTTTGTGCGGGAGATGTTGATTGAGGGGTTTTGATGCTGAGATTTTGGTACATTTTCTTGGACAGGACAGGGATCTTTATCCTTAACTGAACTTGCCACATACCCAATTTGAAATGCTTGAAACATAGGGACAGGAGGAAGCAATTTAGCCCCTTGAAACTGTTCTGCCATTCAATGAGATCATGTCTTACCTGCAACCTAATTCCCTTTACCCCAAATTCCTTATTTTATTTGGCTAGCAAAAGTCTTTCAGATATAAAATAAAAAATTGAACTTGCATCAAGTGTGCTTTGTAGATGAGAATTCCAAGTTTCTATCCTCTGAATGCAGAAGTGTTTACTATTTTCACCCCTAAAGGGTCTATGTCCAATTTGTAAACAATATTTCCTAATCCTAGACTCCATGAGAGAAGAAATAGATTCTCAGTCTATCCTAATTGTCCCCCTTAGTATTTTGATCAAATCACTTCACAGCCTTCTAAATTCTACAGAATATTTTTAATAATCTCTCTCTTCAACTCAACTCTTAGAGCTCAGGTATTATTTTAGTGAATCTAAACTGCACTCCCTTCAAGGCCAATATTTCCTTCCTAAGGTTTGATACACAGAACAGCTCGCCACTGTACTTCAGGTATAACCAAATCTATACATGACTTCTACCCCATTCTATTTTACACTTCGTGATATAAAGGTCAGCATTCCATTTTGATTATTTTCTATACTTGTTTATGTCATTTTAATGATTTGTGAACTTGGACTTCCATGTTTCTTTAGATTTCTAGCTTTTCACCATTAAGAAAGCATCTTTTTTTTAGGTACAAAATGATTAAGCAATTTCCTACTGTTCTGTCCCATTCACAATGTACCAATGCCTCCTTTGTACTTCCATCTACACTGCTTACAGTGCTGCCTATTTTTGTATCATCAGCAAATTTGGAAAAGTGGCTTTCTATCCCATCTTCTATATTATTAATGAACAGCAAAGAGTTGAGGCTAGCATGGATCCTTGCAGGACACTGCTAATAAAATTCTGCTAATCTGGGCACCTGTATTATCCCTATTCTCTGTCCTCTCCCCTTCAACCAATTTCACAAGCAGGTGGATAATTTACCTTCAGATCCGTGAGCTTCAACTTATGGTTTATTACCGGTGATTTTATGAATTATGCCTTCTGGAAATCCACACAGATCTTATCCATAGGCAATCCTTTGTGCACTGCTTTAGCCATCTTTTCACCTGGTTCACCAGGCAGGACCAGCCATTTATAAATCTGTGCTGCTTCTGTCTGAACTGCTGAAACGTTTCAAGTGTTCAGTTACAGGACTCTAGTAATGTCCTTCACAGATGTTAGGCTAACTGGTCTATAATTCCCTGCTTTCCATCTGTCACCTTTCTTAATCTGCAGTGTTTCCTTGTTAATTTTGGTGATATTTTGTCCCTGATTCAATATTCATTTTCTTGGGATTTCTGGCATATTGAGCTGTCTCTCTACTATAAATGCAGATGCCAAGCAATTATTCAGCATGACTGCCATTTCCTTAGAATACTGACATGGTGATTAATGACAGTGAGTAAATCTAATGAGAGTTGGCACTTAAACACATTGAACAACAAGGTGCTATTATACAAATTAATGCAAATGGCTTTGGAATCATCCTGTATTGGTTGATGATTCCGTTTTCAGAAGTGTTATATCAGAGCAGGGAGCTTGTTCGATATGTTTATGGATGTTTAGAAACAGAGCCCATTGTGCCAAAAGAGATTGGTGACATTGTGATAACAAGATAACATTGTGAGAGGAGCAGACAATGATTCCAAATCAAGAGTAGCTTTGTGCAAAATTATGGAAATAATAATAGTAATGTTATGAACGAAAGTAATATTATTGGACTAGTGATCCAGATGCCTGGATTAAAGCTCCAGTGACTTAAGTTCATATTCCACCATGGTGAGTGCTAGCATTTAAATTTAAATAATAAATAAAATAAGGAATAAAATACTAACGTCAAAGTGATAACCATGAAACTATTGTGTTTCCATAAAAATCCATCCAATTCACTCAGGTCCTGTCGGGAAAGAAATCTGTGGTGCTTACCAAATCTGGCCTACATTTGACTCCAGTTCCACAGCAATGAGGTTGAGAGGACTTTTAATTGCCGTCTGAAATGGTTTAGGGAAGCAGTTATATCAAAACCACTACAGAAAAGTTAAATAGTTAAATAATAAAACTTCCCAGCAATTGCCTAAGTGCCACAGTTTACAAAACACACCCTGCCCAAAGAAACCCTGCAAAGTCCTCCTCACAAACACTGGGGCACATGTTCCACTCCCAAATCACATACCACCCTGACTTAGAACCACTGTCATTGATGTACAGTCACTGGGCCAAATTTCTGGGACTCCCTCACTAACAGCAATGTGGTGTACCTACATCACATGGACTGCAACAGGTCAGGGCAGCAGCTCATCAGCACCTGTGCAAATGAATTTGGAAATGGCCATAAATTATGGCCTTGTCTATGATGGTCACATTCCATGAATGAAAATAAAAAAGCTCATTACAAATATTTTCCAGAGATTTTGGGGGTGCTTGTGGTGTTAGCAGGGGGAGGCAGAGATAAAAGAATCATAAGGCAAGATATCTCTCTGCTGTAACAGCTTCTTGTTACGTTTCTCATATAGACCATTCCCTCCTTACCTATTGAATGCATTCCCTAAACCAGAACAATCTCCTTTTCCTTTGTGCTGTTAAAAAGTCTCAGTTTTATTAGTAGCCATAGTTAAATATTAGAAACCATAGAATTACAGCACAAAGGATGTCATTCATAAAATCATGTCTTTAAAGGGGGGAGGGTGATTGGCTGGCTAGAGAAAAAACAGGGAATTACAGACAAGTGAGCCAAACATTGGTAGTGGGGAAAATATCATTTATGTCCATTAAAAAAGATTTAATAGCACAGCACTTGGAAAACAGTGACAGGATCAGTCAGCAAGGATTTACGACAAGGAATCATATTTGACTGGAATTATTTTAGACTATAACTAGTAGATTTGATGAGGGGGAGCCCGTGTTTATGGTTTATTTGGACTTTAAACTTCCAGAAAATTTTCAATAAGGTCCCACATAAGAGATTAGAGTGTAAAATTAAAGCACATGAGGCTTGGGGTGGTATATTGAGATGGCTAGAAAACAGCTTGACAGGAAACAATGAGAAAGAGTAAACAGGTCTTTTTCCAAGAGACAGGCAGTGAATAGTGGGGTACCACAGGAATCAGTGCTAGGAACCCAGCCATTCATAATGTATATTGATGATTTAGATGACAAAGCTAAATGTAATATCTACAAATCTGCAGATAATTCAAAGCTTGGTGGGTCGGTGAGCTGTGAGGAGCTCGCAGAACACTTTAGTATGATTTGAACAAGTTGAATGGGCAAACTTGTGGCTGATGCAATATAATGTGAATAAACATGAGGTTATCTACTTTAGTAGCAAAAACATGAAGGGGACACGCGTCCTCTGTTTGAATAGAGGGGAGTATGGTAGGATGAGAGAAGAATTGGTGAATGTGGACTGGGGGAGCGCGTTGGAGGGAGGGTCTGCTGAGGAGCAGTGGAGGATCTTTAAGGAGATCTTTCTTGGTGCTCAGCGGAAAATTATTCCGATGGTCAAAAAGGATAGTAGGAAGAGAGGTAATAAGCCGTGGATAACGAAGGAGGTGAAGGAAAGTGTTAAATTAAAAGCGGAGGAATTTAGAGTAGCTAAGAGTAGTGGGCGAGATGAGGATTGGGAGAGGTTTAAATGTCAACAAAGATTGACAAAGAAGTTGATAAAGAAGGGTAGGAGAAACTATGAAGCTGGGCTAGCGCTTAATATAAAAAAGGATAGCAAGAGTTTTTATAAATATATAAAAAGCAAGAGGCTGGCTAGGGTGAATGTTGGTCCTTTAGAGGATGAGAAAGGGGACCTAGTGGTAGGGGATGAGGATATGGCTAAGGTATTGAATAACTTTTTTGTTTCTGTCTTCACGGAGGAGGACGTGAATAATTTGCCGGGTGTTAGCGATGGAAAGGTGGTAGGACTGGAGGGTCTTAATGACATTACTGTTACTAGAGAGGCGGTGCTCGACAGACTGGAGGGGCTGATTGTGGACAAGTCCCCAGGACCAGATGGAATGCATCCCAGGGTTCTGAAAGAAATGGCGGAGGTGATAGTGGATGCCTTGGTGGTTATTTTCCAGACGTCGCTGGATTCCGGGGAAGTACCGGATGATTGGAAAACGGCTAATGTTACGCCGTTGTTTAAGAAGGGTGCCAGGCAAAAGGCGGGGAATTATAGGCCGGTTAGTTTAACGTCTGTGGTGGGTAAAATGTTAGAATCTGTCATTAAGGAGGAAATTGCGAGGCATCTTGAAGGGAATTGCTTGATAGAGCAGACGCAGCACGGTTTCATTAAAGGGAAGTCGTGTCTGACAAATTTACTGGAGTTCTATGAGGATGTGTCTGGGGCGGTGGATAGAGGAGAGCCGGTGGATGTGGTCTTTCTAGATTTTCAGAAGGCGTTTGACAAAGTACCTCACAAGAGGTTACTGCAGAAGGTCGAGGGACATGGAGTTGGGGGTAGGGTGTTAGCGTGGATAGAGGATTGGTTGTCAAATAGGAGGCAGAGAGTGGGGATCAACGGGTGCTATTCGGATTGGCAGATGGTGACTAGTGGAGTGCCCCAGGGGTCGGTGCTGGGGCCTCAGCTTTTTATCATTTATATAGATGATCTGGAGGAGGGAACTGAGTGTAGGGTGTCAAAATTTGCTGATGACACCAAGATTGGGGGAACGGCAAATTGCGCGGAGGGTGTGGGTGTCTGCAGAAGGATCTAGATAGGCTGGGCGAATGGGCCAGGAAATGGCAAATGGAATTTAATGTTGGCAAGTGTGAGGTGGTCCACTTTGGTAGGAAGAATGGTAGGATATTACTTACGGGGCGAAAAACTGCAGCAGGCGACGGTGCAGAGGGACCTCGGGGTCCTTGTGCATGAGTCACAAAAACCCAGCTTGCAGGTGCAGCAGGTGGTCAGGAAGGCGAATGGGATGCTGGCCTTCATAGCGAGGGGGATTGAATATAAAAGTAGGGAGGTCTTGCTGCAGCTGTATAGGGCATTGGTGAGGCCGCAGCTGGAGTAGTGTGTGCAGTTTTGGGCGCCGCACCTGCGCAAAGATATTTTGGCCTTGGAGGGAGTGCAGAGGAGGTTTACTAGGCTGATACCGGAGTTGAGGGGGTTGAGCTATGAGGAGAGGCTGAATAAACTGGGCTTGTACTCGTTAGAGTTTAGAAGAATGAGGGGAGATCTCATTGAGACGTATAAGATGATGAATGGGATGGATAGGATAGAGGTGGAGAGACTCTTCCCGCTCAAAAAAGACAGTAGGACTAGGGGGCACAGCCTCAAGATAAAAGGGGGGCGGTTTAGAACGGAGTTGAGGAGGAACTTCTTCACTCAAAGGGTGGTGAATCTCTGGAATTCTCTGCCCGTTGAAGTGGTGGAGGCTGCCTCGCTAAATATTTTTAAGACGCGGGTTGATGGGTTTTTGATAAGAGAGGGGATTAAGGGTTATGGGGAGAGGGTGGGAATGTGGAACTGAGCAGCGACAGATCAGCCATGATCTTATTGAATGGCGGGGCAGGCTCGAAGGGCTAGATGGCCTACTCCTGCTCCTATTTCTTATGTTCTTATTATTATCTTAATGGCTATAGATTGAGATGGCAATGTGTGATGAGATCTGGGTGTCCCTGTACACCATTCGCTGAAGGTAACCATGCAGGTCTAGTATTTCGGCCTTCATAGTGAGAGGATTCAAGTACAGTGGCAGGAGTGTCTTGCTGCAGTTATATAGGGCCTTGGTAAGATCACACCTGGAATATTGTGTGCAGATTTGCTCTCCTTCTCTGAGAATGGTTTTGCTATGGAGACAGCGCGGCAAAGGTTTACCAGGCTGATTCCTGGAATGGATGGACTGATGTATGAGGAGAGATTGAGTCAGTTAGGAATTTATCCGCTGGAATAATGGGGGCGGGGGGATCTCATAGAAATACAGAACTGGATGGGGTAGATGCAGGGAGGATATTCCCACTGCAGAGCAATCCAGAACCAGGGGTCACAGTCGAAGGATACAGGGTAAACCAGTTAGGACTGAATTGAAGAGAAATTTCTTTACCCAGAGAGTGGCGAGCTGTGGAATTCTGTACCACAGAAAGCAGTTGAGGCCAAAACATTATATGTTTTCAACTAAGAGTTAGATATAGCTCTGGAAGCAAAAGGAGCCAAACGATATGGGTGGGAAAGCGAGAATAGGTTGTTGAGTTGAACGATCAGCCACAGAGATAATGAATGGTGGAGAAGACTCAAAGGACCGAATGGTTTATTCTTGCTCCTATTTTCTATGTTTCTACGTCTGCACTGGCTCTCCAAAGGAGCAATTCACCGAGTCTGTAAATAAATTGTTACAGCTGGGCTTTACATTCAGCATTTGATACTCTCAGGATAACCTGGTTTCTGCAGTTGAGTTTAATCAATATACTGTCATTTGCCCGTTATTTCAATATGACAAGACTATCCACTGGACTCATATTGCTTTCTTTTGTAAACCGGGCTGACGCCAGATTTCCTTCCCTAAAGGGCATTAGTGAAAAAGATGCTTTTTTCCGACAATTGACGATGGTTTTATGGTCATCAGTAGATTCTTAATTCCAGATTATTCTTATTGAATTCAAATTCCACCATCTGTTGTGACAGGATTCAACCCGAATCCCCAGAACCTTAGCTGAGTTTCTGGATTAATAGTCTAGCAATAATACCACCAGGCCATTGCCTCCCCTTAGTTTTTATCCTAACATCAGCTATTAGTATATATGCTAAACAACTTGATGTTAATGGAAGTCAAGTTATGTAAGATGACTTTTGAACTGTGTTACATCACATAATAAACGGTAAATCACCACCTATTTCTTTCTATAGTATGGTCATTAGTACTCAATGACTGAAACACCAGGGGTGAAAAGGGTAAAAGGTGGAGGGCAATCAGCAATTGAAAGATTATCTTTCCTTTTCCTCCTATGATTTGAGTATTCATGCCCTAAATATTCCTGCTTATACTTTCCATCTTCAGTGGAAATGAGGCTCATCACACCTATTCACACTCATTCTTTCCCAGGAATTCATAGTTAAGGCAAGTTCTACTTTTCCTGAGTCTTCTCCCTCCTTCAAATTGTAGCTTTTAAAATCTAAAAATGTCATTCAATTGCTGATTGACCTCCACCTTTCACTCTTTTCACCCCTCGGGTTTCAAGCATTCAGCTGGGTTTTCCATATAATAAAGTTGTAGTTTCCTATCACTGTGCCCCTTCTGGCCATAATGTGGATGTGCCGGCGTTGGACTGGGGTAAACACAGTAAAAAGTCTGACAACACCAGGTTTAAGTCCAACCGATTTATTTGATAGTACACTCACTAGCTTCTGGCCACCACACCAACAACAAAGCTGATTAGACAATTCTAACCTTTGTAAATTACAAGTGACATTAGCAGATGATTAATAACAGCACAACAATTGCAAGAGAAGTGACTTTTTTTTAAATAGAAGGGTGCAATTTGACATTGGTGTTTTGACATCATTATGAAAAAGTAGATTAAAACATGGAGGACATTGTCTCTTTCTCCCTCTGAATTACACTCATGCAAGAAGTTTAGACAATATCAAAACCCACAACAGCAAAATCACAGTAGTTACTGTATACCGTCAAACTATCATAGGGGAGGCCGTGGTTTAGTGGTACTGTCACTGGACTAGTAATCCAAAGACTCAGGGTAATGCTCTGGGGACCCAGGCTTGAATCCCACCACAGCAAATGGTGAAATTTGATTTCAATAAAAAAATCTGGAATTAAAAGTCCAATGATGATTATGAAATCATTACCTATCGTTTTAAAAACCCACCTGGTTCACGAATATCCTTTGGGGAAAGAATCTGACACCCTTACCTGGTCTGGCCTACATGTGACTCCAGACCCACAGCAATGTGACTGACTCTTAAAAGCCCTCACAGATGGGTAATAAATGCTGGCCCATCCAGCAATGGCCAAATCCCATGAACAAATAAAAAAAAGACATGTGTGTGTCACGGCTTAACCTCTGCATGAGGCTGTGGGTTTGTGCTCCCATCCAGAGTCTCCAGTACATGATCTAGACTGGGAATAAACCGTACTTCCTTGAATACGGAACCAAAAGGGTAGATCTTAAGAGCTTAAGATATTTAGAGGATTTGAGAAGTAGGTATGCAGAGAAGAAAGAGAGATTGAAGGAGGGATGAAGAGAAAAACTATTTCATCTATTAGAAAGTCCTGAACAAGCTGCCTTAATCTTAAAATTAGAGCTCAGTTTCTCTGGGGTAATTTATCAGGGATCACTTCTTCACACAAAGTATCATGAAAATCTGGTACTTTCTCACCCAAGAAAATTGTTTGGCGGAGGTAGAAGGTCAATGGAAAATTTCAAGACTGAGATTGTTAACTTTTGTTAGGCAAGGCTGCTAAGAGACTGTTAACAAATGCAGGCAATTGGAGTTAAGATACAGATCAGTCATAATCTAATGGCAAACATGTTCCTATAGCAGAGTGCACTACTGAGAGGTTGCTGCATAGTTGGAGGTGCTGTCTTTCAGATGCGACTTAAAACCAAATCTGGTCTTTTAGATGGATGCGAAACATCTCACAAAACAATCTGCAGAGATTATAAGGTAATTTATTTCACCGCTGTTTGAGAAAGCTTGCTGTTCACAAATGAATTGCCACATTTTCTACATTGCAATAGTGTGCACAGTTCAAAAATACTTCATTGATTTTGAAGCACTTTAGGAAGCCTGATGGTCGGCAACGGTGCTATATAAATGCAAGTCTCTCTTTTTAACTGTCTTGCATCCACTAAGTACTAGATACTATTTTTAGTATACAGGTGACATTTTCTATGTTATATATACTCATATGCATACACAAACATGTATATGAGCATTTACACTTGCAGTTGATACATGTTCTATCAGTAATTATGGAGTCATGCAAGGCATCAGTGACTATAGTGCATAGATTGAAGCTGCAGAGCCAACACTTAACAGATTATTAGTTACACATTACTAGTAAACGGGGTAGTGAACTTTTCAGTAGTCAGCTATGAGTTTTACTTTCCTTACCCATTACATTCCAATATATAGTGAAGCATGACGTACCTGGTAAGGACAGGGAATGTGGTATTCACGACACCGCTCCTGAATCCATGTCGTCTCCCATACAGTGCGGAATGCTTGCTCATAAAAGTAACATCCAATTACAACAAGGAGTGGCACGAGGTACAGGATGCTGAATACACCAATGCGGATCATGAACTTCACCAGCTTGTCCTGGTTCTCTTTTTCCAGTGGGATTTCAATCCGGACACGGTTCAGGGATATTATACCTGCTAGCAGCAAAGAAACTCCTACCACCACATAGAGACACAGAGGAGCCAAAACAAAATATCGCAGCGCATCAATGTCATACAATCCGACAAAGCAGACACCACTGATGTTGTCCCCTTCAATTTTGTTCATGGCGAGGAGAACAATAGTGAGGGTTCCTGGGATCCCCCAGGCACTTGCATGGAACAGGAGTGCTTTCTTCTCTATGGCCTCACTGCCCCATTTGGGAACGGCAGCTAAAAACCACGTGATGGTAAGAATGACCCACCAGACACTGCCTGCCATTGTGAAGAAGTAAAGTACCATAAACAGCATGGTGCATGCCTTATTGTGGGAACCTTGTGTCACTGTAGATGCTTTATAAACTGAAGGATCATTTCTGTTGCAGGCAACTGTGTCTTCTAGAAGAAACCCAATAAAAAACACCAAGGAAACCATCATGTAACACACTGCATAAAATATGATTGGTCGCTCTGGATAACGGAATCGCTTCACATCAATGAGGAATGTGAGAAAGGTGAAGAGTGTAGCAGATAGGCAGACGATAGATATCACACCAATGAAGTACCTGGCAAAAGAAAGTTCTTCACGTCTGAAATACATATTAGGACATGGTGGTGAACAATCTGGAACCCCGAGAAAGGAATAGCCAAGCTCAGGATTGATTTTCAATTCTCTTGGGCACCAAAAACCATAGTCCCTCTGCACAGCCATTGGGGCCTCCTCGGTAGGATCACCGCCTGAAAGAGAGTCACTGTGACGTGGGTAAGCTTCATCACAGTCTGGAAATCTGTGGGACAGAAAAAGTCAATCAGAAAATCAATTTATATTTCTCAGCTTGCAAAAGACAGGCAGCTAATTTTCACATTGCACTGGTCCCCACTTCTGATTTTGTTTGGAAGAATTATGGTTAAATTAAGAAAAATATGAGTGCTTCTGGCAACAGCAGAAAGAATTGGTCTGGAGAACCGATGTTAACAAAGCAAGAAGTCTGAAGACCATACTTATATGATCACTGTATCTAGGTGATTGTCACCAAGGTCTGCCACACCAAAGATTATAGAATCCCCTCAATGCAGGGGGCTATTTGGCCCAATGAGTCTGCGCCAACCCTCTGACAAGCATTCTACTCAAGTCCACCCCCTGCACTATCCCTGTAACCACATGCATTTATCCCTTTAATCTCCCGAACCTACACATCTTTGGACATTAAGAAGCAATTTAGCATGGCCAGTCCACCTCACCCACACATCTTTGGACTGTGAGGGGAAACCAGATCACCTGGAGGAAACCCACGCAGACTCCACACAGTCACCCAAGCCTGGAATCGAACCCAGGTCCCTGCCGCTATGAGGCAGCAGTGCCACTGTGCTGTCCACAAAGGTAGAGGAAATCACCAGATGCTCCTCTCTGAAGCCATTGCAGTCAATGCTAGCTTTATCTAGAGTACAACTTTAACATCAGAAATTGTTGATAAGTATAGCTCAATGTCCTGTAATTTGAAAACTAGTTAGGATAAGTGTAGTATGATTGAGAAGAAAAGTCCACCATCTACAAGATACAAGTCAGGAATGTGCTGGAATATGCTCCATTTGCCTGGATTAGTGCCATTCCAACAGCACTCAAAAAGCTGGACACCATCCAACACAAAGCAGCCTATCTGACTGGCACTCATCTACCATTTTAAACATTTACTCTTCCACTACTGCAGTGTGGCAGGCAAGAATCTCAGCTCCTTCAGTGGCACCTTCCAAGCTTGCAAATTCTACCAACGAAAAGAACAAGACCAGCAGTTGCACGGGAACATCATGACTTGCAAGTTACAGAGCAAGTCAGAGCACTCTGATTGGAACTAGAAAGTTCTCCTTCACGGTCACTTGCTCAAAAACTTGGAACTCCCTTTTTAATGGCACTGTGGATGTACCTATACTGGATGGATTGTAGCAGTTCAAGAAACCACATTAAGGGCAGTTGGGCAATAAATGCTGGCCTTGCCAGCAATGCTTACATTTCAGGAATGAACTTTAAAAACAAGGTGACTTTGGAAAAAGTTTTCCACCACTGGCACTTTCCTGGCTTCAGATAATTGCACACCCTCTACCAAATGGCATTTGGAAAATAGGTCATGTACCAATTCTCAACAAATGAGAACAAAGCACAAATTAGGTGGTGAGGAAACAAAATCAGTAAGTAATTGTTTGTACTCATGCCAAGTCTGTCAGATTAAATATATCTGGGAATCCCTACTCTGTCCACACCAATCATTTATTTAGTTATATAACATAAAGAAAATATAATTGATTCAAATCATATCTCTAGCCACTAAAAAATGTATTTAGCATTTATTTATAACCATTTTTTAATAAAAATACTAAATGTTAGAGGACTGTGCCAAAGAAGCAAATCTGTGTGTTTCCCAACCAGAAACCATTGATGAACAGGGATATCCACTGCTTGCTGAAGTCCAGGTGACCCCAACCTATAAAAGAAAGCCAGATATGTTCTATGGGGATTCTCAAAGATGCTACATGACAGTACCAGACCAAGCTAGGGTCCCAGGCTAGCCACACAGACTTCTGCTGACTATGGCAAGGTTTGCAAGACATAACAGACTATAACATGAAGGCAGATAAAACTGCCAGCTCCAATGCACCCCTCCCCGACGTGCTCAATGCATTCTATGCCCATTTTGAGTAAGAGGTCAGCAACAGCACGTCCTCCATCTCAAGGTTCAGACGAACCTGTATCTGAGGTCACCGTTGCCGATGTCACAGCAGCCTTCTCAAAAGTCAACCCACAGAAAACGACTGATGATGTACTCGGATGAGTACCCAGGTCTTGCGCGGACCAGCTGGTGGGGGTATTTGCAGACATTGTCAACCTCTCTTTACACCAATCTCTGATCCCTACCCGCTTCAAGAAGACAACTGTCATCTGGTACCAAAGAAAACCCAAGCAGAATGCTTTGGTGACTATCATCTGGTCAATCTGACATCCATCATTGTGAAGCGCTTTGAAAGGTTAGTCATGACACAAATCAATTCCTACCTCCCCCCTTTGCCCATGGTAGTTTTTGGAGAGCAGAAGAGTTTTCTCGGTGCTCTCGCCAACATTTATACGTTATAAATAAAAGAAATACGAGCAGAAGATCATACGATCCATCGAACCCCCTCTGACATTCACTACGATGATGTAGAGATGCCAGGGTTGGACTGGGGTAAACACAGTAAGAAGTCTCACAACACCAGGTAAAGTCCAACCATTTATTTGATAGTAATTCCACAAGCTTTTGGAAATGGGTGTTCCTTTGTCAGGTGTGTGGAAGGTTCTGATCAGAGAAGGGCATATAAAGTCACACACAGCTTACAGAATACTGATTAGAATGCAGGTCTTTACAGCTAACCTGCTATTCAAGTCTTAAAGATGCAGACAATGTGAGTGGAGATAGCATTAGCATAGGTTAAAGAGATGCGTATTGTCTCCAGATAGGACAGTAAGTGAGATTTTACAAGCCCAGGCAAGTCATGGGGGTTACAGATAGTGCGACATGAACCCAAGATCCCAGTTGAGACCATCCTCACGTGTGTGGGACTTAGCTATCAGTCTCTGCTGAGCAACTCTGCACTGTCGTGTGTCACGAAGGCCGCCTTGGAGAACGCTTACCCAAAGATCAGAGACCGAAGTCCCGAAGCATGGTACACTGGGGAGACCATGCAGACGATACGACAATGGATGAACGAGCATCGCTCGACAATCACCAGGCAAAACTGTTCCCTTCCTGTTGGCGAACGCTTCAGCAGTCACGGGCATTTGGTCTCTGATCTTCAGGTAAGCGTTCTCCAAGGCGGCCTTCATGACAGTCCCTGGCAGCTCATTCTCCCTTAGCAGAACCTATTTTTTTGTTGTATCTGTGTCATTGACATGAAAACTAGATCCTTCCCCTCCCAGTCCCAAGCTCCTCTCTAGTTCAGAGATGTCATTAAACACAGCCTTTGGGACTTTCACTCTTGATTGCAGAGAACAGCATCTATCTCTAATTATACTGTCCCTTCAACTAATGCAATGAAAAACAGGTTAAATATCACATTTGCTGACACTGGGGCCTTTCTGCGTACAAGATGGTTGCTGCATTTTATCTGCTTGCACATTAAGTCACTAAATTTCTATGAAGTGTTTTGGACGCTCTGAAGATGGGAAAGATGCTATCCAAATGCAAGTGCTTCCTTTTTTCAAACTCAAACTATCTTTGCTCTATACATTAAATCATCAGATTTCAAATTTCCAGTGCATTCTAGTCAAGTTAGGTGGAAGAGTAAAAGGGATGGGGAAAACAGTCCTCGGGAGAGGGTTTGCCAAATAGCAAATGTCCCTTCTAATGGATCAACCAAGAAATGACACAATGTATCAAAGATTGTTTCTTGAAACAGTACGTTGTGAACCAACCAGGGAACAGGCTACTCTGGATTTGGTATTGTGTAATGAGGAGGGGTTAATTAATGACCTCATAGTTAAGGATCCCCTAGGGAGTAGTGACCATAGTATGATAGAATTCAAAATTCAGTTTGGGGGTGAGAAACTGGAATTAAACAAAGGATATTACATAGGCAAGAGGACAGATTTGGCCCAAGTAGAGTGGGCAGGACGGTTAAAAGTTAAGACAGTGCAGCTGTTCAAGGAGATACTCACAACTAAGTCCTCACAACTAAAATATATCCCAGTGAGGAAGAAAGATGGCAAGCGGCGTAAAAAACATGCATGGTTAAACAAGGAGGTCAAGGACAAAATAAAGACAAAAACTAAGGTATACCATATTACATAAACCAGTGGCAGGCTGGAAGATTGGGAAGCTTTCAAACATAAACAAAGGGATACTAAAAGAGTAATAAAAAGAGCTAAGATAAGTTACAAAAGAAAACTAGTGCAAAATACCAAGAAGGAGAGCAAGTATATAAAAGGGGAGAGAATCACTAGGGTGAATATTGGTTTCTTGGAAGATGAAACCAGACAGTTAATAGTGGAGAATACTGAAACGGTAGAGATATTAAATTAATACTTTGCCTCAGTTTTCACAGTGGAGGACACTTGTACCAGGAATGGGCAAGTCAGAGGTAATAGAAAGAGTAGAACTTGGAACAATCAACATCGATAGGGAGAAGGTACTCAGCAATCTATTGGGATGGAGGGCAATGGCACAGTGGTTAGCACTGCTGCCTCACAACTCCAGGGATCTGGGTTCGATTCCCAGCTTGGTCACTGCCTGTGCGGAGACTGCACGTTCTCCCTGTGTCTGCGTGGGTTTCCTCCCAGTCTGAAAGACTTGCTGGTTCGGTGCATTGACCATGCTAAATTCTCTCTCAGTGTACCCAAACAGATGCTGGAGTGTGGCGACTAGGGGATTTTCACAGTAACTTCGTTGCAGTGTTAATGTAAGCTTACATGTGACACTAATAAATAAACTTACAAATAAAGGTAGGTCTCTTGGGCCTGATGGCCTACATTCCAGGGTATTAAAGGAAGTGGCAGTGGAGATAATGGATCCATTTGTTATAATATTCTAAAATTCCCTGGACACACGAAAGATTCCAGCAAACTGGAAAAAACTAATGTAATGCCCTTATTTAAAAAGGGAGGGATCAAAATGTGGGAAATTACAGACCAGTTAGTTTAACATCTGTTGTTGGGAAAGTGTTAGAATTAGTTATCAAAGAAGCAATATCAGAACATTTGGAAAGTCAAAATGCTATCCGTCAAAGTCAGCATGGTTTTATGAAAGGCAAATCACATTTGACTAATTTGCTTAAGTTCTTCGAGGATGTAACAAGCAAAGTGGATAATTGGGATCCTGTAGATGTAGTATATCTAGACTCCAGAAGGCGTTTGATAAGGTGCCGCACAAAAGGTTAATTCACAAGATTAGACCACAAGGGATTAAGGGTAATTTATTATCTTGGATAGGTGACTGGCTGATGGGCAGAAGACAATTGGGATACATGTTTTTTTTTTGGATAGCAAGAAGTAACTAGTGGGGTGCCACAAGGTTCAGTCCTTGGGCCCCAGCTATTTACAATCTATCTTAATGAATTGGATACATGGATAGAAGGCTCTATAGCCAAATTTAAAGATGATACGAAAATAGGTGGGACAATGAGTTGTAATGAGGAAATAAGAACCTTACAAAAGGATATAGATAGGTTAGGAGAGTGGGCCAAAATGTGGCAGATGGAGTTTAATATGGATAAATGTGAGGGCATGCATTTTGGTTGGAAAAATGGAAAGGCAACTTAGTATCTAAATGAGGGAGACACTTTGGGTGCTCCGGTACAGAGGGATCTGGGTAGCCTTGTTCATGAGTCACAGAAAACTAGCAGGCAGGTACAGCAGATAATAAAGGAAGTGAATGGAATGTTGGCATTTATAGCTAAAGGAATAGAATATAAAGGTAAGGAAGTATTGTTGCAACAATACAAGGCATTGGTGAGACCACACCTGGAATATTGTGCACAGTTTTGGTCCCCTTATTTGAGGAAAGATATTGTGGCATTGGAGGCAGTTCAAAGGAGATTCACTAGATTGATTCCAGAGATGCAGGGTTTGTCGTGTGAAGAGAGATTGAACAGTTCAGGCCTATACTCTGGAATTTAGAAAAATGAGGGGAGATCAAATTGAGGTATACAAGATGATAAAAGGTATGGAAAACGTAGAAGTGGAGCAGATGCTTCCTCTTGTGGGGCATTCTAGGATGAGAGGTCATAGACTCAGGATAAGGGATAGAAAATTTAAAACAGAGTTGAGGAGAAACTACTCCCAAAGGGTTGTGAATCTGCAGAATTTGCTACTCCAAAGTGCAGTGGATGCTGGGACAGTCAGTAAATCTAAGAAGGAATTAGACAACTTTTTAATAGGTAATGGGTTGAAGAGTTATGGGGAGATAGCAGCAAAATGGGAATGAGGAGCCATTCAGCCATGAGCAAATGGTGGTGCAGACTTGATGGGCCGAATGACCTAATTCTGCTCCTATATCTTACGAACAACAGCAAATCTTTGCGGGTTACTGATTGAGGGTGGTCAAGTATATACTGGCATGGGAATGGAAACCTAGATATAGAAAGGAAAAACAAAGTGCTTGATTTGGAACTTTAAAAATATCAAATGCTGGACATTCACACAGAACTCCTAGGTGAAACAATACGATATACTTGACACATGACCAAAAGAACTTGTGATAGCAACTCTAATGAATCAAGAGCATTGCAAGTCAACGTAAAAGTCCAGAGACAGTTTTCTTACACCTTTTACCAAAGCAGCAGTAGAGCAGAAGAATGAAACACTGCTCATTTACCCATGAAACCTGTTTAAACAGAGCCCAGACTGGAAGTATTCACTCTCACTGGTTGCAGGAATACCATAAGCTCAGATAGTTTTAAAGTAGTTGAAGTTGGATGCAATTGCGTATCCATTACAGTGGTATCCGCAAAATTTGACAGTCAGATAGTTGGGTGGTATTTAGGTGCCCTGAATGGGTCATTGCTCTAGGTAGGGATCAATAAAAGAAAGAGCTTTATATGTATATAGCATTTTTTCACAACCAAAGTGCTTTACAAACAATGATTAAAAGAGAAATGTGCCTCAATTGCTCTGTAAATGTCATCAGAAATTTAATGCAAGCTAAGTGGTAGCTCTTAATCTTTCTACTTTATAGTCACAGGTCAGAAACAATGGGTGAGATTCTCCAACTTCCCAGCCATGTGTTCCCGCTGGTGGGAGATATAACATTGTTTGCTAGCGATGGGATTCTCTTGTCCAACTGCTGTCAGTGGGAACGTCGCCGCACATTGGCGGGAAACCTGCCAATGGGGTACGCAGCCAGCAATTTTAGCAACACAGCTGTTTGACTCAGCCTTTCTCCCCACTCATTAGTGAACACAAACACTTTTCCAGTCGAAAGAAAAAGGTCTCAATATACTTGCATTCAAACTGACTACAATCACCAGTTGCAAAGTATGGAAAAGCAGTTTTGGATAGACATTATAATGTGTACACATCCCAAATGTAGTGGCTGTTCAGATATATATATATATAATTTGATGAGCATCATAGAGAAGGGTGTATGTTTTTGCACATTAAGCAGGATAACAGGGGTCTCATGACAAAGCTGCAGAATGTTATAAATCTGAAATGCACAGAAAATACTTTAAATGCCCACAGGTCAGTCAACACTTGGAAGAGAAAGGAAGTGACTATTTTGAGCAACGTCTTTTACTCAATTGTGATAACATTACGTATCTTTCTCTCTAAGAATATGACTGATTTGCTGGGTATTTCCAGCATTTTCCGGGATGCTTTTCTCACCACCTTGCTGGCTCAGAGGGTTAGGTTGCTTTCTTACTTTATACACTCCATCTCCTCTGGCCACATGACTCCAAACATCTCCATCAGATTATGGCACTCCACATATGCTCGCTGACATAGCTTACGACACGGCAGTGTAATCCGTCCATATTCCGTGCAAATTGGGGCATACATCGCACACAGGAATGGCTGTAGGTCCCGGGAACATTCCAAGTTTACAAGCGGATGGAATGGCTGAAAGAAGAAAAGCATAAATGTAAGGTTAGTGTTCTATTTAGAAACCCAAGCTGTCAAATTCAATTAGAATGATCAGTCATGGTCAAAAGAAAATTGAAATTCATTCGTCATCTCATTACTGCAATATGGTTTAGCCAGAGATCAACCCAATTCAAGATCTTTGACTGGACAAATATTTTGGTCCAAGCTCATTCAAGTCCAATCCTCCCCATTGCTCCAAACTTTCAACACATCAATAATAGTTACGTTGTACTACATGGACAACATAATTACTTCCCAGCAGGCTAAACAGGGATAGGTGACTCAGCCAAATCTAACTCAAGAATCAGAATCACTTCCATGCCAAGTGCTACACTATTGTTTATGTTTACAAACTTTGATAAAGATGTTTTATTTCTCCCTCCCCAGTTCAAAGAAGTTTCATTTTGAGAAACAAATCTGGAAGTACTTTGCGGAGTGGAGTACAGGAAGGAAGGAGAAAAATATGAAAAGGGACTTAAATGAGATGATATATTCGAACATTAATAGGGCTGTCTTGTGTCAGTTATGATGCGGAGATGCCGGCGTTGGACTGGGGTAAACACAGTAAGAAGTCTCACCAACACAAGGTTAAAGTCCAACAGGTTTATTTGGATGTTGGACTTTAATCTGATGTTGTGAGACTTCTTATTGTGTCAGTTACTCAGCCATGTCATACTGCAGGAGATGGTACATTGGGCATATACATCACCAAAGCCTGGATTACGCACACTGCTGAGATGTTAATGAACAGGGATATCCAGACCACAAAGTAAGTGTTTATGGTGTTAGGGGCCATATCAGAAACCTCCAGTTCAATATGATATTAGACTAGACTTCAATAATTTTTTGGATTTTGGCATTAGTGCGAGCATAAGGTGTTTCACTCCAGGTGTAATTCTATTAATGTATCAGGAAGCTTTTATCAAAATAAACTTTATTTAACAATATTCTTTAAATATTGCAAATGCTTAAATTTTAATAATCGAGATACTTAAACATGACATGATACAATTCTTAAATTTTTGGCTTCTAACCTATCTCTCTCAGTTCCAATTTAAGCAAAATTCCTGAAGGCAGAAGAGGGGACACAGTGGGAGGTGGGGGGAGAAAGAGAGGGAGGGGGGAGGGGAGTGAGGGAGGGGGTAGAGATAAAACAGAGATACACCTGTCTACTGAAAGCTCCAAAACAACTGCCTCCAGAAAGAAAGACATCTACTGCAGAAGCTAACCTATTTTTTCCTGTAACTGAGCTCCGCCAATTCATATGACTGTCTCTTGATAATCAACCTAATTGAATCCTACTCTGAAGAACTAGACAAAAACCAAAGATATAAAAAAATGCATCAGCTCAGTTTAAAACAAACACACCATTATCTAGGATCAATTCTTCTCCTGCATTCTCAGCATCAGCACCATATAAACAGGGCTGACTTCAAAGCATATCCTTCTCAAGAAACATGATATAAATACATTTCTTATCATCACAATGGACAAAAATCCACTCTGAGGACTGAAGCATAACATTTGGGTTGCCAACAATACCTTACTGAAGAACAACACATTGTCCCAAGTCCCATAAACTGCAATAAGATAAAAGGCTGGATAATCTGTTTTAGTGATGTTGACTGAAGGATAAACACTGACCAAGGCATCGAAGAGAACTTCCCAGCTGTTCTCTAAAGTAATGGAATGGAATCTTTTATGCGCACTGTGACATGGTATTTTACTTTGCTTTAGAACATAGAATATAGAACATTACAGTGCAGAACAGGCCCTTCGGCCCATGATGTTGCGCCGACCAGTTAAAAAACAATGACCCTCTAACCTAAACCAAACCCTTACCATCCATAAACCTATCCACGGATCTCTTAAACGCCCCCAAACTAGGCGCATTTACAATTGCAATCAGAAATGCACCACACTGCGCTACACAGGATACTTTGTGAAGAACTGTTTGAAGCAACTTTCAGTAACATGGAAAGCCAAACACCTGCCCAAGCAAAAGGTGAGGAATGGCAACTGCTGATCAAAAGGAGAAGGCATTGTCAATGAATCTCTGACTGTAATTGGATAGAAGAAAATGGAACTAGGTGAGTGCTGTTTCACGAATGACAGAGAGGCATCGTAGGAGCTTACTGTGATCAACCACATCAATGACTGTAGAGAGACGAAGGAAGACAAGGAGAGCTGGTTTACCTTTATCAGAGTAACATTAGATATCATTTGTGACTTTGATTTGTGCAAGGGCAGATACCCAATTGGAGGGAATTAAACACACAGTTCTGAGAAAGACAGGCGCAGATTTGGGAGGCAATGGAACATTTAAAGAACTTAAGTTAATTCAGCTTAAATTTAATTATTAGTGTCACCAGTAGGTTTACATTAACACCGCAATGAAGTAACTGTGAAAATCCCATACTCACCACACTCTGGCACCTGTTCGGGTAAACTGAGGGAGAATTTAGCATGACCAATGCACCTAACCTGGACTATGGGAGGAAACTGGAGCACCCAGAGGAAACCCACACAAACGCAGGGAGAACATGCAAACTCCACACAGACAGTGACCCAAGCCAGGAATCAAACTCAGGTCCCTGGTGCTGAGGCAACAGTGCTAACACTGTGCCACTGTGGATATGGAAAGAGGTTAGAGATGGGAAAGGAGCTTTTGACAATATGTCCTCTCATGTAGCTATGTCTCAAATTTTGTTTGGCAGCGGTCTTATGAAGTGCCATGGGATGTTTGACTATGTTAAAAGCTGTATAAATACAAACTGTAGTTCTCTAAATCCTAAGATCTGTCAAATGATTTAATTTAAAACCTTAATCTCACTTTCAATAAAAATTGCAACTAAAATATGTTATTTCTTAAAAAAATTCTAAAGGAAAGCATTTCAATAGGCCTCTTAATATCATTAAATCCCAGATTCACTGGCTTAGGATGCCATCAGTTTAAACTTTATTTCTAGGGTATTAGACTTATCACGAAGTTGGCAATTTTGTGCTCCACTTGCATCTTAAATTTAACATGTACTGTTATTCATCTGAATGGTTGTGATGCAGGTGTAATAATTACAACTGAAATAAATACAGCATTTTAAAAAATGTGGAGGATATAAATGGAAGTGAAGATGTCTACAGTACTGTATTTGGACAAAACTCTGTTTTTTGAATTAATTTTAATCTCTCTGAATGATACTGCTTCGCCGACACCTAATAACTGAAAATAATGAAGGCACTGATTCAGAATTTAGTGGTTGCAATAAGAGGAGGAGGTAGGGTACTTGGAGATTGGCAGCACCAATGGTGCCTATAGGACTGGTCTCTCAGCAAAGCATGAGGCTATCAGTCGAGAATCCACCCTGATGTAACGCAAGATACCTGACTAACATCTCTGTTGACGGGGTTTGCAAGGTGACTGGGTATCGCTGAAAATTCAGACAATACTAGGCTCACAAAACCAGTGTCTCAGTTTAAAGACGTAACTTTTATTTAACCAGCAGCTGCTAGGAGAAATCACCAAAAGGGTCAGGCCTCCTCCAAACATAGATCAGCTAGACCTTGCCAATGAACTCAGACATATACAATTCAAAACAAATTAATTATAGGTTTCCTCATCAGTAACTCCTGCCTTTCATTAGCTTTAAATCAATCAAGTTCAATATACATAAATCAATAATAATACCTGTCATATTCTTTAACCAATCTCATCTCACCTTCTGGCATAATGGCATTTCATGAGTCCATAGAATCCAGAAGCTAACTCCTGTCTTGGCTAACCAAACTTCCTGTGTTGCCTAGTAATGATGTGGAGATGCTGGCATTGGACTGGGGTAAACACAGTAAGAAGTCTCACAACGCGAGGTTAAAGCCTAACAGGTTTATTTAATAATAAATTAATAATAATAATAAACAGGTTTAATAAATAAATCTGTTGGACTTTTGCCTAGCAACCTTAGGTTACTGCCAAACCAGACACATGACTCCAGGTCTGAGCATGCATCCATCTTATCTGAACAGTGAATAAACCCTTTTCGTGAAATTTGAGTAAGAGTTCCGAATGTTCTCCCCATTAAAAACTCTGCTGATAAATCTTGCATACTTCAAAGGCTTGAATTTTCCCTTAGAACACGGCTTTCTCCTAATGCCCTTTACCATGATGCTTTGCGGCAATCTGCCCTTGGCTAAAGTCAGCAATGATTCTTAAAAATACATTAACATGTTCAAAATATCAGCATGTGTTTTTAAATCATAATCATTTGTTTAAATCTATTACTGCATTTCATGTGTGTGTAAACTGCTTTCTTGTTAGCTTATAAACGCATTTTAAAGACATTTAACTCAATGCTGGTAGTTCTGTCAGTGTCTTAACGTCTAATGGTTTAAAAATCTTTATTCACCAATTAGGATTTTTCCCCTTGCAATCTTTTTCCCTAAGCTAGTTCAGTACAAGTATGCCTTTTAAAAGAAACTACATTTGTCAACTATGATCATGAATCCAGTCAGTGCATGCAGTATTAAAGCAAACCAGGTCTTTTGTTTTTCCAGGCTAGTTATGTCCTGGTTTTTCTTAGAATATTGTTGAGGAAATTAATGAAATTTATGAGATTATTTTTGAAAAGATGCTTGATTGGTTCACTTCCATAGTTCTCATTTTGCTGTTCAGATAATCAAATGTCAATAAGATATGCACATCAGCCATTCAAAACGGAAGCAATTCAAATGGAGGAGAAAGGTATAGGTAATTCAAATAGTGAATCTTTTGTAGAATCACAGCAGCAAGTCAGAAGATGCACTGAATTACAAAGATGGGAATATTGAACCATCTAAAAATGCAAAGCACTATTCAGCTGCTGAAGTACTGGGGGTAAAGTTTCTCATGCAAATTTCATTCCGCCAAAGTAACTTCAGCAGAAAGTCTTCTTTAAACAAGCTGTTACAAAAGGAATCATCCTCAGGATGTGTCTGGAATAGGCAGTTTAATTGGTATTAAGTAAATATGGGGAAGACATTGACAGGTTGATTGTTATTCAGACCAGAGGACTCAGTCTTGTTTGTTGTTGAGGCCATTTTGAGTCGTTATTCAAATTGGAGCTCCAGCATTGTCTGATCCTCGAGTGTTTTTATGCACATTGCAAATAACTGCAGTTTCCTTACAATTTGAGCTTCAGACTAAAATTTCCTCCTGTTTCCAACATCTGACATCAGAAGGTGAGGATTTGCACAAAAAAAATCAAAGCAAACACATCAACAACTGACGGAGTTACTCAATTCATCAGGACCTGAATAGCATTGCTGTCTCCCAATACCATTTGGATTCCCAATTTGGGTCTTTATGTGCAGTTTGCACGTTCTGCCCGTGTCTGTGTGGGTTTCCTCCATGTGCTCCGGTTTCCTCCCACAGTGCAAAAGATTTTTCTGGTTAGGTTCATTGGCCATGCCTTAGAGTACCTTAGAGTACCTGAACAGACGCCAGAGTGTGGCTACCAGGAGATTTTCACAGCAACTCCATTGCAGTGTTAATGTAAGCCTACTTGTGACTAATAAATAAATGAACTTGAAGTAAAATTTGCAATAATCGGTGTAGATCATCTGACCTGCAAGGGCTCTCTCAGGCATGATGGGCTAAATGGCCTCCTTCTGTGCTGTATAATTTTAAGAAATTTTAGTACAAGCTTGTGCAAACTCTGACACAATGTGTTAAGGATGGATGGGCTGATGGATCGCAATACATTTCTTTGCCCAAAAATTTAATGTAAATTGGAATGGTTACAAAGACTCTTGTTTCTTTTAAAAAATGACAATTATGCTAAATTTTTCATTGTGGAAACCATTCTGAAGCCACAGATATTAAGCCTGAGTAGCAGTTACCTTTCACCAGCGAGCTGTCTACCTGAATAATGAAATTAGCTTTCTCCCCTCACTAGGGTACCCATTCCAAAGTGATCTCTGCTGTCAAGTGTATGTGTGGGTGCTGGTGTGTCGTAGTGTCAGAATCAGCTGTCATGTTCCTGATTGTTAATATCCCAGTAAAAAGTCTGACAACACCAGGTTTTAGTCCAACCTATTTATTTGATAATTATCAAATATTATTGATAATATTATTTGATTATTTGATAATTATCTGATTATTTGATAATTAAATATTATTTGATAATTATCAAAAATAATTATCAAATATCAAATTTGATATTATCAAATAAATAGGTTGGACTAAAACCTGGTGTTGTCAGACTTTTTACTGTGTTTACGCCAGTCCAACGCCGGCATACCCACATCATGTTAATATCCCAGCAGTGCTCACTTGCTAGGTTCACAGGGAATATCTGGGTCAGGTAACAGCTGCTGACATCTGTGGAAACGTACATACTAAGGAGGGTTGGTTAACTCAGTTGGCTGGATGGCAGGTTAGTGATGCTACCAGCACAGGTTAATATCCTGTACTGACTGAGGTAATTCACAAAAGGCCCACCTTTCCACCTTGCTCCTCGCCTGAGGTGCGGTGACCCTCAGGTTAAAATCACACCAATCAGCTCTCCCCCTCAAAGGGGAGATCAGCCTATGGGACAACAGTGACTTTACCTCACGAGAAAAGAAAGGTTCAATCTCATTTTTTTCCAAATCCTGTATTCTCAGGGAAAGCACTCTGTAAATACTTTAAACAGAATAAAACACATTTTTTGCCAGATGTCAAGAAAAACATTTCAACCTACCATTATCTTGAATCCTTGTATTTCTTTTAAATGATTAGATGCTGCTGCTAACATATGACTGTTTAATGATTATAGGAATTTAAGTGCCTTTATATTTGAATATGTGTACATGAAGTACCTAGAAATGTTTTGTATATTAAAAATGCTATGTAAGTTGCACTTTTATAGTTTGAATGACAGGTCAAAGTCTTAGGCTTCCCATGAAAATGGAGATGTGCAATTGTGCCCCGAGATAAACAAGGTGCGTTTGGCAACGTAAACACAGAGTCCAGCGTCAGACTCGTTTACAAATGACAGCAGCACTATTGGAGGATTGTTTTAAAAGTGTCCTGTGGGTTAAATGCTAGCTGAGGCTAGTAAGGTTGTATTCACTTCGCTGATGTTAGTTCATTTCTCATGGAGGCAGACCCCAAGGAACCCACCAACTCCATTCTTTAAATCTAATGCACAGCAACTGCACACGTAAAGCAGAGATGGGCAGCAAGAGACCACTGCAAAGGATGTTACATTTGATGATAGTCAAGTCCTGTCAGCGTTGGAAGAGTGATTAAAAATTTCATTACAGAAGAAGCATTAGATAATTATGAGCTTTTCTTTGCCAAATTTCAACAGTAGATTTCTTATATGCTGGAAGAAATACAGGAAGTTCTTTGCAATTTGATTTCTAAAAGAGGCCCTGATGAAGACCGAATCATCAGAACACTTTTGTAATCAAATCTTCAGCACCAAAGTGACTGTCATCAAGGATCTAAGGGGTATGCTTATCCACAGGAAACTTTTAGAGGAATTAAGCAAAATATTAATCATTTTTGACAACTGCAATGTACTGCACACCCTGAACAAAAGATACTGTTACCACTAACTTGATAGCAGTTATTTTAACCATGACATCCTTTGACTCCATGGCATTAACTAATCTGCAAATCACAGAGGCAAGTCTACTGGTCGCATTGCAGCTGTGGTGCAGACGAAGAAATATGTAAATCCCAGCCCTGCAGAATGGTTTCAAGTGCTGAAACACCCTTTCTCCACTCAGGAATGCCATCCTTTGTAGTGCCTCACCTCCTGTGGGCCCTGTCTCTCCTCCTCTGCAGAAATTAATGCCACATGGGGTGGCCCCCCACTCATTTAATTAAAATACAAAGCAGCACAATCGAGGTCAGGACAGTTGCTTCTGCTGCAGAAAGGAAGGGGGCAGGGAAAAAGGGGAATCAATGTCTTGTACAACTCATTTGAATTTCAAAAGACTCTCCAACTCTGACAGAATTGCATGTTCTTTGTCTGCAAATTAAATAGGAGGAAAACAGAACTTCCTTGCACATTCATCAAGTGACATCATCTAATCTGTTAGTAATCAGTTACTGAAAAAAGCTTCCAGTGATTCATTCCTTCCTTCCCAAAGCAAAAATCTAGATATAAGGAAATGGATCTTGGAATTCTCTCCTCCACATGGTTGTGAATGTTCCATCACTGAATAGATTCAAGCTGAGATGGGCGGATTTCTGGTCTCAAGAAATCCAAGGATATGGGGCGGTGAGAAGGCAGAACAAGGGCATTGGCTCTGAATGGAGATGAGGCAGAAACTCAGTCATGAAAGGCAAAGCAGGTTTGAAAGGTTGAGATGTCTGCTCCAGCAACAATTCCTTATTTTTGTATGTTAACGGCCTTTTGGCTAAGATCAAGTGTAGTATCGACATGCTGCACTTGGTTGAAGTCATTGGGTTACATTTCAGCTTCATTTGAAGCAATTTTTTAAAGCGGCATCTCGGCCATTTGGCTAAGATGCAAATAAGATCAAGCCCTGGAGGAGGAGCTACACCTACTCCAGTCAGCTTGGATCATGTAGATCAAGCCCAAGACAGGAGGTGAGAGCCCTGTCTTGTCAGCTTGGATCGGGAATGTCCCAACTTGTTGGGACTCTGAATTGGGTTTAATTTGACTTGATTGGATTGGAATAAAGTTTAAAAAAAAAATTCCTTATTTTTGTATGTTAACACTGATGCAGAACAATAAATACTAGAGAAAAAATTAGAAGAAATAGAGAACAAGTTTTAAATTACCCTAAAAGCTACGAAGGGTCATCTAGACTCGAAACGTTGGCTCTATTCACTCCCCACAGATGCTATCAGACCTGCTGAGATTTTCCAGCATTTTCTGTTTTTGTTTAAATTAGAATCCAAATGTTCCATGCTTAACCCCACAGTTGTAAAGAACACATTCTACTCTTCATCCTACAGTTGTCTGCACAATTCTTATAAATACATGTTATAATTACAGGAGATTTGCAGTCAGCAGTACATGATGGAAGGAATGTATGCACGAGTAACTGAATGATTTGGACTGCCTATTTAAGTACAGATGAAAATAAATCCACAGCAAGGGAAGACAGGTGAGCAGTATGCTCCTGCTGTTGAAGGTAATAAGGACTAGACAGTACTGGAATTGGATATTTTTCTGTGGATCTCATGAGCTGTCGCAGCTCTTAAATTTAAACCCTTGGAGGCAGATTCCATTTCAGGCCTTGAACTGCCTGGATTAAGCAGCAGCAGCTAAACGAAACATGAACTACTAGTCGCAAATTTCCATCCAAGTTTGAGCGCTGCTCCCTCGATTCCCCTGATATTTCAATCTCATTCCATTGCATACATCACCTCATTTATCTTCGGGGCTACTTGTAGTAATGGAACATGTCATATCCCGTTTTACAACCTAGAATTCCAGTTTATTAACTTCTGATTTTAGATTACACTCAACAATCTCATCCATTTAAAATTAGGTCCACTACTTTATTGTGACCAACATTTTGATTTTTAACATGGATTAGAGAACTTTTTAGGACTGGAGGGATACATTTTGCTCCAAAATAAAAGCTGAAAAAGGTGGATAAACTTTTTATTTTGTTCATTTTCTGAGAAAAATTACAATTCAATGGATAAAAACCATGGGTGGCACAGTGGTTAGCACTCTGCTGCCTCACAGTTCCTGGGACATGAGTTCGATTCCTGGCTTGGTTTGCTGTCTGTGTGGAGTCTGCCTGGGTTTCCTCCTACAGTTTGAAAGACATGCTAAATTCTCCCTTAGTGGACCCAAAAAGGCACCAGAGCGTGGCGACGAGGGGATTCTCAGTGTAACTTCATTGCAATGTTTATTAGTGTCACAAGTAGGCTTATATAAACAAAATAATGGATGGAAATCTGGAAATAAAAATAAAACTGCTGGATAAACTCATCAGGTCTAGCAACATCTGCAGAGAGTCGTTTTAGGCTATACTCTCTGGAATTTAGAAGAATAAGGGCAGATCACATTGAGGTATTCAAGATGGTAGAAGGTATAGATAAACTGGGGCGGATGCTTCCATTGGTGGGGCATTCTAAGATAAGAGGTCAGAGTCTTAGGATAAGAGGTAGCAAATTTAAAACAGAGTTGAAGAGAAACTACTTCTCCCAAAAGATTGTGAATCTGTGGAATTCACTACCCCAGTGTGTGGTGATGCTGGGACAGTGAGTAAACTTGAGGAGTTGGAAAGATTTTAAATTGGTAACGGGTTGAAAGGTTATGAGAAGGCTGAAAAATGGGGAGAAGGAGCATATCAGCCATGATCGAATGGCAGAGTGGACTTGTTGGGCCAAATGGCCTAATTCTGCTCCTATATCTTATGAACGGCTCATCTTCAGTTAGACTGAGTAAAGTTTAAGATGGATAAAGACAGAGATTTGGGCCATATTAAGAGTGTATTCTATTGAGATGTAGAGATGAGAATTACCATCTATTAACTGACGTTCTATTCAGAACTTTGATCACTTATGCTTCAGTGATACTCATGTCTTCACAGACAGATGCCTAAGAGGCACAAGAATGCACTTTGCATATTTAAGCCTGCATTTATGTGGTTTGTAACCTCATTTAACATATTTGTCTTCCTGGTAATTAGTTACTTCCACAAATTTCAAATATTGAGAGAAAACATGATTTTGCCATTTAAAAATTGCACACAAATCACTAATCACACATACTTATAATACCATGCTAATCCCAGAATAGTTCTTTCCGTTCCCAGGTGAATCAGAAATATGATGATGATGAGGTAATAATGTTGAACCATGCAGAAAAACAGGTGCTACCTTGAAAAGCAGCGTATGAAAGAGGTTTCACACCAATTGAAATGAAATGTACATTGCAGGCTTTAGATAGCAAAGTATTGGAAAATCAATTTGTTTTTGATGTGAAGGGCTTTGATGAATCGGTTATTACATGAAATAGAAAGAAAGTAACACATTTGGAGCATTTCACAAGAGCTCATGGGTTGTGATGAATGAATGAATGCACAGATACATTAACTTTTCTTTCTGACAGCACCTGAATGTGAAACAACCAAACTCTCACTATGGAATAGGCAAAAACTAAAAAAAAAACACAGAATCTAGGAGCATAGCAAATACAGGAATTGGAAGCACTGCAGTCCAACCATTTCCAGAACCTAAGCTTCTCAAACATCCAGTGCCTCAAAAACCTAATTATTCCTCAAATTTTGGTACAATGTCTACCTCTTCAACCACATTCACTATCTCCCAAATCATTAAATTTAAAACTTCCCACTTGCCTTCCCTATAAGCTAAACCAGAACCTTCCGGTTAGAGTTAATGGAAATCTCAAAATGAATTTTCATGGTACAATGTATCTGTACCTTCAAGATTTTTCAACAACCTCATCCTCGAGCCTCTCTCATCCAGAGTGAACACTCTTGGCTCTTCAATCTCTCTTCAGGGTTGAATTGGATTGGTGTTTGATAGTGGTAATGAGAGTTTGGTTGTGTTACACATCCATGTGTGACCTCACGCTCAGAAAGATGCATCTGCTGCATTCATTCATCACAAATAAAAAAGCCCATAAGCTCTGATAAAGGGTCCCTTATGCGTTAGTTTCTTCCCATTTTATTCAAAGTGATTCACCAAAGTACCAGAGATCTTGTGGCACAATGATTAGCATCTGCCTCTGAGCCAGAAACTCCCAGCTTGACTCCAGCTCCAAGACTTGCTGACAAAGAGAGATGCGTACGTAACATGGTCAAACAAGTTGAGTACCAACCTGTGAAATGCTTTCAAAATATGCCAACTGCAAGTGGTAAGAACAGGAGAAAAAAGGTAGCAAGGAGAGAGTAGATGCAATGATTTTGATTTTCCAGAATTCCCTAGATTCTAGAAGAATTGCCATAAATCGGAAGTAATGAACTGAAAGTCACAATTCAAGAAGAAGGGAAAGAGAAAACAGGCTGACTGGTCTATAGTTTCCTACCAATAATAGGGAAAATGCTAGGACCTATTATTAGAGCATTTAGAAAATTGTATGTTTGGGGAGCAGCAGCATAGATTTATGAATTCATGTTTAAATCATGGTTTTTCTGAGCAGGTTGTCATGGTTCAGGTTAGAAATTCCAAAGTGTTTTATGAAGCCTGCTTGATTCATAAGTTTTATGTCCTGAATTTAGCTAGGATAAGCATGATACGTTCCACTTTAGGTGGGATTTAAAAGACTCACTAGAGAACTTTTATCAAACAAAGTTTATTTCAGAATATGGTCAACATATATGGTATGAAAATGAGCAAAAACTTTGATCAATTGTGGACAACAGAAACAACCACTATAATGTATAACCCTTAATGAATATATACAAGCTGCCCCAATCAAACCAACCTCCATAAACAACTCCCTTAAACAGGTTCAACACAGCACAGACTAAGGTTCACATGATACTGGGATTGAGGTTGTTAGTTGAATTCTGCAGTCAAATGTTTCTGAACCTCAGAACAATTTGAAGACAAGACAGCTTCCCTAAACATTAGAGGGACTCTGGTCCAGCCCACAACAGCAGATTTTCACCCTTCAGAAAAGCAAGAGTATTTCTAAAGGAAAAAAAACAGGAAAGAGAGGCTGCTCTTTCAGCTTGATGCTGTTAACACTACAACTCCCCAAACTGAAATCCCTGTCACTTAACCTGCCCGTAGTTTTTTTTCCTCCTCCCAACAATGACATCACCTAAGACTGGGAATATAAATTTTAAAAAATTTTTAAAGATACACTAACATCACATTAGCAGGATAAGAGAAAACTAGTAGTTGTACTGAATTTGGATTTTCAGAAGATATCCAATAAGTTGTCACAGAAGAGATTACCACACAAAATTCGGACTCATGCGATGGGATAATGAGGTTTGGTTAATGGATTAAAAACAGAGTGGACCATTTCTAGGTTGACACAGTGTAACTAGTGGGATACTGCAAGGGTCGACTCTTGGGTCTCAGCTTTTTGCAACCTAAATCAATGACTTAGATGAGGGACCACATGAATGGTATCCAAAATTTCTGACAATGCAAAAAGTTAGGTGGGGAAGTAAGCTTTAAGGGGGACACAAAGAGGCTACAAAGCAGTATAGGCATATGGGCAACATTGCAGGTGCAACATGATGTGGGAGAGTGTGAAGTTATTAACTTTCAGAAGAAAAATAGAGGTGTGAAAATTTTTAAAATGGTGAAAGATGAGGAAATGTTAGTGCTCAGAAGAACACAGGCATCCTAAAATCATAAAATTTACATTCAAAAATAGGTCTAAATTTGGATTTGTAAGTATGCATACCAAATTTTGGAATAAGTGATGCTTTCTGTAATACAACAATGTTTAGAGGATCATTTCACAAAATCAAACATCTTAACAGTAATATTTGTAAACCTTTTGGGCTGGGTGCAAATCAGTTTGAATTTCACAACACAGTAAGAAAATATTTCAAATTTGGACAGACTACTCATAAGAAGTTTTCAATAAATTAATGCAGGTCAATAATTCATTCACCTAAAATAGTGATTCAATTGGCCTACGTGGAGATAGCGTGACCAATGGAAGATCATCAGCATCAGTAATGGCATTTCAATTAAAAGCTGCTTAATCAGACGATCCAAATGTGAACATGTTCAGGTCACAGGTTCCAGGACCTGGCGGTGGTCTTCTTGTCTGCACAGTGAATTGCCTTTGTTACTGACACTAGTCGCTGCCTGCCAATCGGAGAAATACAGTAAGAAGTCTGACAACACCAGGTTTAAGTCCAACCGATTTATTTGATAGTAAACTCACAAGCTTTCGAGGTTTGCCTCAGTCGGAGAAATACCCAATTATGCCAACTCTTGGCTTCATATCTGCAGAAACCAGTCCAAAGAATTTTGGAAAATGACCAGAGCAAGATGGCACTGCTGCCACAGTGCCAGGGATCCAGGTTGTCTGTGCGGACTCTGCATATTCTCCCAGTGTCTGTGTAGATTTCCTCTGGGTGCTCTGGTTTCCACCCACAGTCTGAATTTAACAGAATTTAACATGGCTAATGCTGGTTAGGCGCATTAGCCATGTTAAATTCTCCCTCAGTGTACCCAAACAGGTGCCATAGGATTTTCGCAGTAACTTAATTGTAGTGCTCATGTAAGCCTACTTGTGACACTAATAATAAACATTAAACCACTATTTCCAGGGCCACTTCCTTCTGGGATGAAGGTTATCAAGCCCTGGAGATTTAGCTACCCTCAATCCCATCAATTTCCGCAAAACCATTTCTCTAGTAACGCCGATTTCCTTCAGCTCTGAACTAAAACTTGTTTCAGAACTTCCGGTATGTTATTCATGTCTTCCTTTGGTGAAGGCACATGCATAAGTACTAATTTAGTTTGAAGTACACAAATCCTGTGTATGCTTCAAGGAGAAGGCAGGTTTCAATGATGCTGTCCATCTCCTTTATCAAACAACATAGATCAGGTAGTCTGACTGCTGCTTCGTTGTTATGGAAACTGGCATATTTCTGATGAGTGTTTAGACAATCTTCATTCAAAGCTGTGACTAGCCTGCTGTGACCCTATTTCACCCACTGGGACTGACACACTGCTACAGAGCCAAAGAATAATATAATCTGCAAATAAACCATCCTCATTTACACAGGGAAAAATGGATTTAGACCAGAAAAAAGGGTGAGAGTAAGACTAGGGAGTGTAAAGTGCAAATGACAGGAAAATTGCAGGTATTCATTCATATTCCTACCAGAGAAAAAACTTACGTCAGAAAGATATGAATCCTTAAGAAAAATCAACAAATCCTCTGAAGCAATGCAGACATTACAAAAGTATAATTTACAAAAGCTCTGCTAGAGCTGGCAGGGTATCCATACTTCCCATATAACTGAAATAAGAGCAACATGATTCCTTCTTTATATTAGCATAAACCTCTTTTACGTTCCCAAAGTCTAGGTCATAAATTGGTTACCCAAGGGCAATATTCTCTTGTATGAAGTGCAGCCATTGTCCTTAATCCTAGAAATATGCATAGCTGTCTGAGCAGGGGTAGAAATATATACTAATACTTTAAAATGGCTCTTTCTTCATTCTCACTAATTCCTTTATTAGGTGATGCACGTTTCCAAAAAAAAACTAACGACAATTCAGAAGGTAAAGTGTTTTGTAATTAGATGCTTTTGATAATTTACAAAATAAATCTTGCATATTCCATTTCGTAAAATGATAATTCTAACTACTTGGCACAAAATAACACCGGGAATGAGTTTTACAATGTTCAGCCAACCCCTGGATAGTTGGAATCAAGTAGATGAAACTGAAGGTGTTGTATCTCGTGTACTTGCTTGGGAAGGTGACTTGGGAAGTTTTTATATTCTATTTTTCTAAACAATAAATGTATTATTGTAGAAAGGGCCTGCTTTGAGCCCAGTCTTCCTGCATGACTGATTTTTACCGTTGATGGCTGGAATTTTCAGCTGTTCACACTGACAGGATCTTCCGATCCAGCCACTGGCATACCACCGCCACAGGTAACCTGGTGGCGAGGGGTGCATTCAATGTGAAACCCCATCGACAACAGCAGGAAAGAAGATCCCACTGCCAGCCGATGACAAGGTGAACAGAAAATCCTACCCCATATGTCTATGGTACTGCCAACTATGTCTGTGTGCCTTCTTATTTGGAAAGTGGTTTTGAAAATGTAGCATTTGATCGGGTTTACAGCAAAGCCCCTGATAGTTATATTAGCCCACTACAAAATAAAGACACTTCCTAACAGTTTGCTGCAGATGAAACCCTGTCAGGATAAAAATGGGGTCTGCTGCAATCATCAAAATGGGTTAAACACAATTTGCTCTTAAAAATAAAGTAACGAGACACTTGTGGTCCTTGGTTTCTGGTTTTATTGGAAACTGGCCATTTCATAAAGTGCTTATTTACTTGTCCAAAGATGTACAGGCTTGGTAGATTGGCCACGCTAAATTGCCCCTTGTATCCCAAGATGTGTAGGTCAGGGGAATTAGCAAGGTAAATACGTGGGGCTGCAGGGATAGAGTAGGGGTTTGGGCCTGGGTAAGATGCTTTGTCGGACAGTGGCTGCATACTCAGTGGGCCGAATGGTCTTGTTATGCACTTAAGCGACTCCATGATCCAATAAATATTTCCACACTGTTTATTGGATGAGATATGACAAACAGGAAAAAACTCAGGATTCTGATTTTCATCTGTGTGTGGATTTACTTTCAAAACTCATCAGCAACCTCACTGTACCAAAGGTCAGCTCAAACCAGGAATTGTGTGTGTTGTCTGAGTGTTAGCCAGCAAATAAGTAATTACAATTGTAAACCTGGAAGAATGCAAAACAGTTTATAATTTGACATGCAATTGGTGATTTCACAATAGCTGATTGATGAAATTTGTGCCCTGTACATCCCAGGGATCTTTCAACTCGTCTCCTAAAATATATACTTTTGTAAAATTGAGACTTTTTTGGGGACAGTTCTACCCTTCTGAGTTGGATCGGCAGCTTCATCTATTCACTGTATTATTAAAGATTTAGATGATGGGATAGATGCCAAGACACAAAGATAGGCAGCATTGCAGAAGCACAGAATTACTGTGAGATTTTGATAAATGAAGGGAATGTGCAAAATGTGAGTCATTCATTTTGGACAGAGTACTTTCTACATGGTGAAATATCAAAAACAGTTAAGGTCCAAAGGTTTTTTGGTGGGATGGAAGGGATTATGGTACATGGATCATTAAGATGTCACCAATGCATTCAGAAAATAATCAAAAAGGCTGAAGGAATGCTGGTCTTTATATCTACAGGAATAGAATGCAAAGAGTTAGGAGTCACACCAGATATATTACAGAGGTCAAAATATTATTTTGTGAGGTTCTCTCTGGGGCTACTTTTTGAGGTTACCGTTGACTTTCTGTTATTTAGAACACTGCAACTGGAATCTTAGGCACTTGATAACATCTCTCCTAAGAGATTGAATTGAAGGCAAATTATTGACTTGGTTAGGAAATTGGCCAAGTGGCAGGAGACACAGAATAGGGAAAATTGGCAGGATTTAATTAATGGACTCTGTTTCATTCTCATTAACTCCTTCATGAGGTGACGCTGTCATGTAGCGACATTACCTTATGTATTTTCAGCTAACTTCTTTTAGGGTTTTCTTCTTTAGACAAATAAATACCAGATACCACACACATAGATAGTAAGTATTTTAACTTGAAATCTATAAATAAGAAATCTCCCATGTTGCATTTCCAAAGTGGGATAATGGAGTAACCTGAACTGATAGAGGTGGCATTGAAATGATTCAACTTTAGTGTATGGAGGAAGAGGACAGGAATTTCCAATTGAAAATATGGCATCTAAAAATGAATTTCAAGCATTTTCTCAGGTAAAATATCAAATAACAATAATTGCTTTGGCTTCACACAGCCATACACACACGTAATCAGCTTCCTCTTCATACTCAGACACAGGCATGACTTTCTTCCTAACCACGTTTCCCCACTCTCACTCAGCAACCCAGCATCGTACTCCAAACTGAGAGTATGCCCTTTTGCAGTTCGAAAGTAATCCATAAAATACTAGATATACGTTTATCCTCGTCAGGGAATGTTCTATGTAACCATTTGTTGATTTCTACAAGGCATTCCAGAATAGGCAGACATCTCCACTGAAACTCTGTTTTTTGTTCCCAAATTGCACAGCTCCCCTTGTTCCCACCCCTGCCCCTCGTCCAACCATAGGTTCTGTCTCTGAGGACTAGCAAGAGCTGACTGGATTATCGGAGAAGCTGCAGTAGGCAGCATGGGAGAGACAGAATTTGTGATTGGATTTTGTCACTCCCACGTACAGCAGTTACCTTTCTCTTAGCGGTGGCCACCGTGATTGAATATTTGCTGGATTTTTTGGGAATTTGAGGGAAAATTCACATGCTGTCCTTGTTCACGTTGAACACTAATACAAAGTCTTGGCTAGGTGATAGCTGGCATACTACTGGCAGTTTTTGGAACTACACCTTAGAAAGCATATACTAACATGGAGGGAGTTCAGTGAAGATTTACCAGGATTATAGCTGGACTCCCAAGGGATATTGTTGGGGTTGAGAAGATTAAGGATCGATTTGATTCAAGTTTTCAAAATATTAAGGGGAACAGATATTGTAAATAGTCGAACTGTTCCACTGTTGAGAAGTTTCACAGTTAACTGCGTTGCAGTGTTAACGTAAGCCTACTTGTGACACTAATAAATAAAAGAAGTTTGAGACTAGGGGGCATAGTCTTTCAAAATTAAATTAGGAAACACATGCAAAGAGAGTGGTACAAGTTTATAAATGGAAGTTGATGCTATATCAATGGTAAAGCAATAGACTTTTAACCAATGGTATAAAGAGATTATGGGAAAAAGATAGGATGTGGAGATAGGTCGCAAATCAACTGCAATCTCACTGAATGGTGGAATAGGTTTGAGAGGTTAAATGGCCTACTTATGTTCCTATGTGGCATCACGTATCCACAAAAAGCTTCCACTATAATATCCAGGTATTCCATAGCCAGATCATTTGGATTTTCAAACCATCCATTTGCTAATCTGCTTGTTTAAGAGATTAGTCTTAAACAAGCAGAACCAGGAATGTGTGGGTTGGGTGAGCATTTATTTTGTTCTTCTACAGGATGTGGGTGGGCAGAGTGGACTGGGCCAGCATTTATTACTTATCCCTAATTGCCCTCGGGTAGGTGCTGGTGACAGACAGGTCATGTATTTAAATTGTTCAAATACCTCGTGTGGCAACACACTTCCTGACCTGTTTATGGTTTGTAATTATTGGAATTTTTCAGCAAACTTTCAAAACCAATAAATGCTTTCAAAAGCGATTATGATTAAAAAGTCCTGTTTAATTTCATGAGTTAAGTGCATGCAGATAAATTAAACATTTCATTTACATAATCATAACATATAACGGTTTTAGCACAAAACCAACCTGTCTCGTCTGTTCCGGTTCTCTGCAAGAGCAATTTAGTTAGTCTCACTCCTTGACCATTCTCTGAAGCTCTTTAATATTTTTCCCTTCAGGTGCATGTCCATTCTTCTTCTGGAAGCCAGTATGGAATCTGCCTCCATCACACTCTACGGTAGTATATTCCAGAGCTTAACCACTTGTAGTATAAACAAGATTTTCCTCAACTCACCCTTGGTTCTTTTGCCAATCACTTTTAAAACAGAGTCCTTTGGTTCTCGACTCTGCTGTTAACAGTTTGTTTCTATTTACTTTGTCGCAATACCTCATGATTTTGAGTACTTCTGTCAAATCTCCTCTTAAATGTCACTTTTCCAGGCAGAACAAACACCGGCTTTTCCAATCTAACCCACGTCCCTCATCCCTGGACTCTTTTGTGTAAATCTTTTGTATACCTGTTCTAAAGCCTTTATACCCTTCTTAAAGGGTGAAACCCAAAAACAGACACAATGCTCTGGTTGAGGCCAAACCAGTATTTTTCCAAAGGTTCACCGTTACTTCCTCCTTTTCAAAACAGAGTGGTACAAAACACACAAGAATCAAGAGTAATTGTGATGAGAGTGTGCTATTGCTCTATGAGAGCTGTTTTTTATACGGGTGCTATGGTAGCACAGTGGTTAGCACTGCTGCTTCACAGCTCCAGGGACCTGGGCTCGATTCCCGGCTCGGGTCATTGTCTGTGTGGAGTTTGCACATTCTCCTCATGTCTGCTTGGGCTTCCTCCGGGTGCTCCGGTTTCCTCCCACAGTCCAAAGATGCACAGGTTAAGTTGATTGACCATGTTACAATTGCTCTTAGTGTCCTGAGATGCATAGGTTAGAGGGATTAGCAGGTAAATATGTAGGGATATGGGGGTAGGGCCTGGGTGGGATTGTGGTCGGTGCAGATTTGATGGGCCGAATGGCCTCTTTCTGTACTGTAGGGATTCTTAGTCTGAGTCATATTTGAGGGGACTGTTTACAGATTCAGCTCTATTCTGCAGACAGTGCGTTAGAAAAACATTTAGCTCAGATACTGGGAGAGCAAGATAATTATTAATTTTAGCCTAGAGTGATTATTTAGGATAGAGCTAATGGATTTTTCTTTATAAATGGAGATTTCCCCTGGGATTAAGGAATGTAGTTTTAGGTAGGCACCCACATGTAATGATGTGGTTAATGAGAGGAGCGTGGACTGTAGCAGAGAAATAGCTTTTCAGTTCTGGCTGGGAATTGCTTGAACAGAAATTCTCTGCAAGCTCTGAAAGTTTCAAGGCTGTCCACACTTATAGCAAGTATATTTATGGGTGCTAACTGTATTTAAAGTGGCTTTTGAGTCTTTTGAGGAACGCTGCTTATTTGGAACTGAAACTGAGAAATTAAAGTTGTTTCCTTCATTTTTAAATACTATTTAACTGTTAATGGTTAGGCTGTTTCATTTGTTAGATTTATATGTGAACTGTGTTATTCAATAAAGTTTGTTTTACTATAAAAGATCCCTAACTTGTCAGTGGAATTATTCTGGGAGTGAAGCATTCTATCCTCACATTTATACCAAAACAGAAAAATTGTTGGGGTCTAGACTGGTTTCATAAAGGTCCAGAACCCAAACAGGATAAGAACATAAGAAATAGGAGCAGGAGTAGGCCAACTAGCCCTTCGAGCCTGCCCTGCCATTCAATAAGATCATGGCTGATCTGTTGTGGCTCAGTTCCACATTCCCACCCTCTCCCCATAACCCTTAATCCCCTCTCTTATCAAAAACCCATCAACCCGCGTCTTAAAAATATTTAGCGAGGTAGCCTCCACCACTTCAACGGGCAGAGAATTCCAGAGATTCACCACCCTTTGAGTGAAGAAGTTCCTCCTCAACTCCGTTCTAAACCGCCCCCCCTTTATCTTGAGGCTGTGCCCCCTAGTCCTACTATCCTTTCTGAGCGGGAAGAGTCTCTCCACCACTATCCTATCCATCCCATTCATCATCTTATACGTCTCAATGAGATCTCCCCTCATTCTTCTAAACTCTAACGAGTACAAGCCTAATTTATTCAGCCTCTCCTCATAGCTCAACCCCCTCAACTCCGGTATCAGCCTAGTAAACCTCCTCTGCACTCCCTCCAAGGCCAAAATATCCTTGCACAAGTACGGCGCCCAAAACTGCACACAGTACTCCAGCTGCGGCCTCACCAATGCCCTATACAGCCGCAGCAAGACCTCCCTACTTTTATATTCAATCCCCCTCGCGATGAAGGCCAGCATCCCATTCGCCTTCCTGACCACCTGCTGCACCTGCAAGCTGGGTTTTTGCGACTCATGCACAAGGACCCTGAGGTCCCTCTGCACCGTCGCCTGCTGCAGTTTTTCTCCACATAAGTAATAATCCTTCCTACCATTATTCCTACCAAAGTGGACCACCTCGCACTTGCCAACATTAAATTCCATTTACCATTTCCCGGCCCATTCGCCCAGCCTATCTAGATCCTTCTGTAGACTCTCACCACCCTCCGCACAATTTGCCTTTCCACCAATTTTGGTATCATCAGCAAATTTCGACACCCTACACTCGGTTCCCTCCTCCAGATCATCTATATAAATGGTAAATAGCTGAGGCCCCAGCACCCACCCCTGGGGCACTCCACTAGTCACCATCCGCCAATCCGAATAGCACCCATTGACCCCCACTCTCTGCCTCCTATTTGACAACCAATCCTCTATCCACGCTAACACCCTACCCCCAACTCCATGCCCCCTGACCTTCTGCAATAACCTCTTGTGAGGTACCTTGTCAAACGTCTTCTGAAAATCAAGAAAGACCACATCCACCGGCTCTCCTCTATCTACCGCCCTAGACACATCCTCATAGAACTCCAGTAAATTTGTCAGACACGACTTCCCTTTAACGAAACCGTGCTGCGTCTGCTCTATCAAGCAGTTCCCCTCAAGATGCCTCGCTATTTCCTCCTTGATGACGGATTCTAACATTTTACCTACAACAGACGTTAAACTAACAGGCCTATAATTCCCCGCCTTTTGCCTGGCACCCTTCTTAAACAACAGCGTAACATTAGCCGTTTTCCAATCTTCCGGCACTTGCCCGGAATCCAGCGACGTCTGGAAAATAACCACCAAGGCATCCACTATCACCTCTGCCATTTCTTTCAGGACCCTCGGATGCATTCCATCCGGTCCTGGGGACTTGTCCACAATCAGCCCCTCCAGTCTGTCGAGCACCACCTCTCTAGTAAAAGTAATGAGATCGAGACCCTCCAGTCCTACCACCTTTCCATCTCTAACATCCGGCAAATTATTCATGTCCTCCTCCGTGAAGACAGAAACAAAAAAGTTATTCAAGACTCAGCCATTTCCCCATCCCCTACCACTAAGTCCCCCCTCTCATCCTCCAAGGGACCAACGTTCACCCTAGCCAGCCTCTTCCTTTTTATATATTTATAAAAACTCTTGCCATCCTTTTTTATATTAAGTGCTAGCCCAGCTTCATACTTTCTCCTACCCTTCTTTATCAACTTCTTTGTCAATCTTTGTTGACATTTAAACCTCTCCCAATCCTCTTCTCGCCCACTATTCTTAGCTACTCTAAACGCCTCCGCTTTTAATTTAACACTTTCCTTCACCTCCTTCGTTATCCATGGCTTATTACCTCTCCTCCTACGGTCCTTTTTGACCATCGGAATAAATTTCTGCTGAGCACCAAGAAAGACCTCCTTAAAGATCCTCCACTGCTCCTCAGCAGACCTACCTTCCAACGCGCTCCCCCAATCCACATTCGCCAATTCTTCTCTCATCCTACCGTACTCCCCTCTGTTCAAACAAAGGACGCGTGTCCGGGAACCCACTTTCTCCTCCTCCATCTGCACCAGAAACTCCACCATACAATGATCACTCTCCCCAAGAGGATCCTTCACCGCAAGTTCCCTAATTCTACCCGCCTCATTACATAGCACCAGATCCAAGATAGCTCGCTCCCTCGTTGGTTCCAACACACACTGTTCCAGGAAACTATCCCGGCAGCATTCCAAGAACTCCTCCTCGAGCCCACCGCGTCCAACATGGGTCGACCAATCAATATGCAGATTGAAATCCTCCTTATTGAAATATATAAGATGATTAGAGGTTTAGATAGGGTGGATAGTGATAGCCTTTTTCCTCGGATGGAGAAAGCTAGCACGAGGGGGCATGGCTTTAAATTAAGGGGGGGTAGCTACAGGTCGGATGTCAGGGGTAGGTTCTTTACCCAGCGGGTGGTGAGGGATTGGAATGCCCTGCCTGCTGCAGTTGTAAATGCGTCTAGTTTGGGGGCGTTTAAGAGATCTCTGGATAGGTTTATGGACGAAAAGGGATTGGTATAGGCTAGTGGGTCATTGTTTTTGTAACTGGTCGGCGCAACATCGTGGGCCGAAGGGCCTGTTCTGCGCTGTAATGTTCTATGTTCTATAATTACGGCCGTCCCATTCCTGCACGCCGCACTTATTTGCGCGTTAACAGCCCGCCCCACCTCCAGATCATTATTCGGGGGCCTATAGACGACACCCACCAGCATCTTCCTCCCTTTGCTGTTCCTAATCTCTACCCACAACGATTCCACGTTCTGCTCCTTGGCTCCAATATCATCCCTTGCTACCACCCTGATGCTATCCTTAATCAGCAGAGCTACGCCCCCCCCCTTTTCCCTCCTGCCTATCCTTCCTAAACACTTGATACCCCTGGACATTCAGCTCCCAGTCCCGGTCACCTTGCAGCCACGTCTCTGTAATGGCCACCAGATCATATCCATTTGTGTCGATCTGCGGATCTGCGCCACAACTCACCCACTTTATTCCTAATGCTTCGCGCATTCAGATAAAGTGCCTTCATCCCAGCCTTCACCTGGACCTTATTTGCTGGAACGCCACCAACCATACTCACGCCCCTTACTCCCTCTATTATTGGGACATCCTCGGCCTCTATCCTTACCTGTACCGTCTCCTTAACTTTAGGCCCCGTAATGTCACCTACCCTCACACCCTCCCCCCCCCCCCCCCCCCCTAATTAGTTTAAAGCCCTGTCTACAGTCCTCTTTACACGATTCGCCAGCACTCTGCTCCCAGCACGGTTCAGACCAACCCCATCCCACCCGAACAGGTCCCACCTACCCCAATACTGGTGCCAATGCCCCATAAATTCAAACCCATTCCTCCCACACCAATCCCTGAGCCACCCATTCAATTCCTTAATCCTATCAACCCTACGCCCGTCTGCACTCGGTTCAGGCAGTAGCCCAGAGATGACCACCTTGTCGGTTCTACTTTTTAATTCCATTCCCAGCTTTTCATACTCCCTCCCCAGATCCTCAGTTCGCATTTTGCCTACATCGTCGGCACCCACATGAACCACAACGACCGGATTCTCACCCTCCCACTCCAGGTTCCTCTGCAGCCCAAATGCGACATCCCGGACCCAAGCACCAGGCAGACAACACACCCTTCTGTGCACTTTGTCATTGTGACAAAGGACAGTGTCAATACCCTTCACCCCACTATCCCCAATTACAACTACGTTCCTTTTCCCTTTCTCTTTGCCTATGTCCTGCTGCATCACTGTACTGTGTGCAGTCTGCTCACCGACCTCACCTCCCTCGTCCTCGTCCAGACTGGAAGCAAGAACCTCAAAGATGAAGAGCTTAATGAGCTCGGGCAAACATTTTAGGTCTGGAGATAGTGTCAGATATATTGGGATACAGTGAAAAGTATTGTTTCTTGCATGCTGCAGACAAAGCATACTGTACATAGAGAAGGAAAGGAGAGGGTGTAGAATGTAGTGTTCCAGTCGCAGCTAGGGTGCAGAGAAAGATCAACTTAATACAAGATAGATTCATTCAAAACTCAGATGTCAGCAGGAAAGAAGCTGTTTTTAAGTCGGTTGGTATGCGACCTCAGACTTCTGTATCGTTTTCCCAACAGAAGGTGGAAGGGAGAATGTCTGGGGTGCATTATGCTAGCTGCTTTTCTGAGGCAGCAGGAAGTGTAGACAGAGTCAATGGATGGGAGGTGAAGGGACTTGTTCATGTCCCTTTGTAGTTTCTTGCCATCTTAGACAAAGCAGGAGCCAAACCAAGCTGTGATAAAACCAGAAAGAATGCTTTCTATGGTGCATCTGTAGAAGTTGGAAGTTGAAGTGGACATGCTGACTTCAAGTGTTTGAGTTTTATTTATTTATGTCACGAGTAGACTTACATTAACATTGCAATGACGTTACTGCCGCCTGTTCAGATACACTGCAGGAGAATTTAGCATGCCCAATGCATCTAACTAGCACGTTTGATTTCATTTAATTTATTATTGTCTCATCTATTAGCATACAGTGAAAAGCATTGTTTCATGTGCGTTATACAGATAAAACATACCATTCATACAGAAGGAAACGAAAGTGCAGAATGCAAGGTTACAGTCATAGCTAGAGTGTAGAGAAAGATCAACTTAATGCAAGGTAGGTCTATTTAAAAGTCTGACACCAGCAGGGAAGAAGCTGTTCTTGAGTTGGTTTGTACGTGACCTCAGACTTCTGTATTTTTTTTTCCTGAGAGAAGGTGGAAGAGAGAATGTCTGGGGTGCATGGGGTCTTTAATTATGTTGGCTGCTTTGCCGAGACAGTGGGAAGTGTAGACAGAGTCAATAGATGGGAGGCTTGCTTGCATGATGGATTGGGCTGCATTCACAACCTTTTGTAGTTTCTTGCAGTCTTAGGCAGATCAGGAGCCATACCAAGCTGTGATACAACCAGAAAGAATGCTTTCTGTGGTGCATCTGTAAAAGTCATAGCTGACATGCCAAATTTCCTTAGTCTTCTGAGAAAGTAGAGGCATTGATGGGCTTTCTTAACTATAGTGTTGGCATGGGGGGACCAAGAGACCTAAAAACTTGAAGCTCTCGACCCTTTCAGACTTTCTCACTGTCTTTCGATCTGTGGGAGGAAGCCAGAGCACCTGGAGGAAACCCACGCAGACACAGGCAGAACGTGCAGACTCTGCACTGGCAGTGACCCATGCCAGGAATCGAACCTGGGTCCTTGGCACTGTGAGGCAGCAGTGCTAACCACTATGCCACCGTGCCGCCAATTGGGATAGGTATAGACATAGATGTGCTGCTACAGGAGTAAAATACCAAGTCATGATGTTGCATTGCACGGTACACAAGGATGTACTGAGGAGTACTGGAACAGATTTTAATATAAATGATCAGATTTAAGATCCAAAAGGAGAGCTGCCAAGACTAGACCAACAACTTGCCAATGGGAGAAAAACAGTGCTAAAAATTACAAAAGCTGAGATTTAGGAATACCAGGTTTCCCACCACCATTCCCTTTCAACAAGGGTGCAGTGAATGGTGTGGAGAATTTCACCCCTCTCAAGTTACCATTACCTTGGCTCTGTTCCTTGATGGCTGAAGGTCATAAGATGGGTTTTCACCGTGGCTTTAACTGACCAACTGAAAGTGGTCATAACCAGAATGCAACACAAGTCATCAAATCCTCCCTGCAGAATAGTCCATGTACTGAACAGAAAAGTTTCTGAATAAAGTGGAATCCTGTCCTATCACTTCACAGCCCTTAAAACTGGACCCCCAAAAAATTTTCAAAGTAAACCCAACCCTTCTGAAACTAATGCATTCCATGGACTTACGTACTCCAGATCTACCTAAAAGCAAGATTGAGAATAGCAAGAGTCAGGTTTCAGTGCTACTGAAATGCTTCAAAATGCTTTGGCAAACAGAGACAAAACAATTTCCCACTGTTGGCAATTGTTTCTGTCCGAAACATAATACTCTGAATTGTGATATGTACAGGTTACGTTTCACCTTCATTCAAGTGTGGAGTCACGGAATGGGAGTGGCTCTGCCATCAAGATTACAAGCTGGGTACAGCATTTTGCCATCTCCAATGCCGCTGCATTGAAAGAGCCCTCAAGAAATCTGCTTAAAATATTTAGAGAAAGCTGGAGCAGTATTGTATTGATTTCACTAAAGGAAGCTGCTTTGTGAAGGCTTTCTTTTAAAAAAGAGAACAAAAGCAACGTAAATTATACAGGCAATTTTATGCACTTAGCTGATAGTGTAATGGAATAAAAACAGGACGTACAATATCAGGCAGGTTTAACACTTTTCCTGATTTATCAGCACAAAAAGAGATTAAGAATATTTAATAAACTGAGGACAACAGGACTGAAAACTTGAAATTGTACTGGACTTGTTAAAATGACTAAATCGATGCCAATGGTATGAAATGGGAAGCAGAAATGTAAGGTAGGAAGAAACGAAAGGGCGGGGGCAAGAAATGCAAGTGAATTAGAAGATAGTTGAGAGAGTTTTTGCCCAATAGGTATTAACGTGATGGCACAGCTGCCTCACAGCGCCAGGGACCTGGACTGAATTCTCGACTTGGGTCACTGTCTGTGTGGAGTTTGCACGTTCTCCCTTTGGCTGCATGGGCTTCATCCAGGTGTTATGGTTTCATCCCACCGTCCAAAGTAGTACACTGGCCATACTAAATGCTCCCTCAGTGTACCCAAACAGGTGCTGGAGCATGATGACTAGGGGATTTTCATGGCAACTTTATTGCAGTGTTAATGTAAGCCTACTTGTGACAATAACAAATAAACATTTTTTAAAAACTTTTAAAAAGGCTTAGCAGCAATTGACGAGGAAATAGGAAAAAGAATAAGAGCAAAAAAAGGTCAGAATGCATTACAATGTAGCAACAGTCAATGTGGACAATTTAATGATTTTGTACTATTTTATGTGCATGATTAATGAGATTAAAGTGAGTTCAAAAATTAGTTTGAGGTTCTACCTTTCAGGTGTTAAAATAACTGCACAAATTGATAAATTCAAAACAAAATTGTGCATGTTAATGCTGTGTTTGAGAAACACATCTGTCTTAAGTAACACAAACGCAAACTATTTCAGATGCTTTAAATATAAAATAAAAACAGAAAATTCTGGAAAAATCAATTGAAGGGAAAAGGCATTTCAGATCACAAACCAAGATGCTGCCTGATCTGCTGAGTGTTTCCAGCATTTTCTGATTTTACTTTAAATAATAATGCCTTTGTTTTGAATTATATATTTCAACATTTCAATATGGTTGAACCAGCAGAGACCCACAGAACATTTTCTGTGGAATTAGTATCATTATTGGTGACATGATGGCACAGTAATTAGCACTGCTGCCTTACAGTGCCAGGGACCCCCAGGTCCTACTCCAGGCTTGGGTAACTGTGTGGAGTTTGCATGCCCTCCCAGTGTTTCCAGTTTCCTCCCACAGTCCAAAGATGTGTAGGTTGTGTGGATTAGCGGGATAAATGTGAGAGATTACGGGCATAAGGCAGACGTGGGCCTGGGTAAGATGCCCTGTCTGAGAGCAGGTGCAGATGTGATGGGCCGAATGGCCTCTTTCTGCACTGTAGAGATTCTATGATCCTTTTGCAGCAGTACGTGTCTAGATCTCCATCCTACGTAATCTCCTCAATTCTATGAGATATCTGTACTCTTAAGTCTGGCCTCTTGAGCATCCTGAATTTTAATTGCCCCACCATTGGTAACAGTGCTTTCAATTAGGTAAGCCTGCTGTGGAATTCTGTCCTTACACCTTTCTGCCAGCATCTTCCTTACTTTTCGCCTTTAAGACATTCCTTAAAAATTACCTCTTTGACCATATTTCAAATGTGATGTGGCTCAGTATCACATTTTGTTTCATAATGCTCCTGTCAAAGATATCTGGTTACATTTATGGTGCTGTGTAAATACAAGTTAAAAAGATTCTCGGTGTACCAATAAAAAATTGATTGGAACACTTGGTAGCTCATCATTCTGACAATCTTCTTTCACCTCTGGAAAGTAGTTCCAAATCCTGTTTGCATGATGGGGAAGTTTGTTTTCTGTGCAAAGCAGAGGTTCTTGCATCCATTTTACAGAAGTTGGCCATGGTTCACCATGAAGCTGCAGTCTGATTCAAGGATGGTCAATCCAAAAATCCACAACGAGTGTCCATTTACTCTAGTACTAATTAGAGGTGGTGATGGCCTAGTGGTATTATCGTTAGACTATTAATCCAGAAACTCAACTAATGTTCTGGGGACCCAAGTTCCAATTCCACCATGGCAGATGGTGGAATGTGAACATAACAAAATATCTGGAATTAAGAATCTACTGATGACCATGAAACAATTATCGATTGTCAGAAAAACCCACCCTGTTCACGAATGTCCTTTGGGGAAAGAAATCAGCCATCCTTATCAGGTCTGGCTTACATGTGACTCCAGGGTCACAACAACGTGGCTGACTCTCAACTGCTCTCGGACAACTAGGGATGGGCAATAAATGCTGGCCAGCCAGCGATGCGCATATCCCATGCGCAAATTAAAAAACTCTGGTGCTCCTGACACTGAGGAAAAGGAAAAAGAAATTCACTTGGCACATCAACTTTACTCTGAGAATACTCAACAACACCACGTGTAAAATTTGGAAGAGTTTTATATCTCAATCCTCTTTCAATCACCCCGAGGGCCATAAAATTCCGCAAAAAAAATACAGAAACAAAAGACCTATAAATCTACTAGAATACCTTAAAAAGTTGCAAGGGGCCATCTTCAACCTCAAATCCTTTGTATTAAGAGATTATTTACCAGGTGTAAGATTAAAACAATCTCAAGAGAATTGATCCTGCAAACTTGTTGTTGGCCTGAATGTTCATTTTCTGTGGGTAGTGTCAAACCTGGGGAGGTTGGATTCAAAGTTAAATCTTATGTTTCAGAAATCCTGTCAGAAAGAAGAGCAGAGCTTGTTCAAGGTGGGCATTATTGGAAGAGAAACAGCTGTGAATTATGAGGAACAACTTTGTACAGGGAATGATAATGACCTAGAGCTCACCTCCCACAAGGGTGAGCAAGCAGAGACAATCAATCATTTCAAAAATAAACTGGTTGGATACTTGAGGGAAATAAACTTGCACAGATTTGTGAAGAGAGCAAGAGATCATGCCTGATTGGATTATTGTTCCAAACGTCTACATGGATTCTATGGGAAAAATGGCCTCCTTCTATGTAGTAAGTGCCTCTGACTCTCATACTGTGATCTAATTTTGATATTAAATAGCTTGGCGATAGTCGGTAAACTACAAGAGAATAAAAACACTGATCCAGATGGATTCATCTATTAAAAAAAGCTAAGACATTATATAGTTCATATAAAATAATTCAATAGAAAACAGAACAGTGCCAGGGAATTGGAAGGCAGCGAATGTTATTTGTAAAATTCAGGGAAGTATAGGCCAAACAGTTTGTCAGAAAACAGAGCTGCAGTAGCTATTGAGGCAGGCAAAAGATGGAAAGTAGAAAATGCTGGAAAATCTCAGCAGGTTTGACTACATCTGTGGAGAGTAAATAGAGTCAATGTTTCGAGTCTGGATGACCCTTCTGTCTCCAGGTTATGGACATCTCAACCAAGGGAAATATGGCCTTTCTAACACCTGACAAAGGACCATCTGGACTCAACATTGGCTCTATTCTCTCTCCACAGATGCTATCAGACCTGCTGAGATTTTCCAGCATTTTCTGTTTTTGTTTCAGATTATAAAAAGGTGGAAAGCAGTATTCCAAGGAATTAATGTGGGGACCAACATTGTTCTCTATTTACATAATGAATTTGGACTCAAGAGAACAACTTTAAAATTAATGGATGACAGCAAACTGACGGCTAGAGTTAATACTGAAGACTGTGACAAAACAACATTACACTTGCAAAATGGTGTGTGAAAATAAATTAATTTCAATATAGATAAATGTGTGATGAGAGGAATGTGGAGATCACATACTTTTTGGAAATTAAGCATCTTAATTGGGTAGAGCAGAACTTGAATCTAGGGGTACACTTTCACAAATCACTAAAAGTGGCAGCAAAGATCAACTGCCATGAATATGAAAGGAGTTTCTTACTGGAGTAACAGCATTGAAAGACAGAGAAAGAATGCTAATTTTGTACAGAACCTTGGTTAAATCATACGTGGAGTACTATCTATAAATCTGTTTTCCAGATTACCAAGAGAATACAGAGACACTGGACATAGTGTAAATAAATTTACAAGCACTATTGCAGAACAACAGGACATAACTATTAGTAAAGTGAGAACAAACGCTCTAGAAAAGAGAAGACAATGAGGTGACTTGATAGGTTTTTTTTAATTATGAAGAGATTTGATAGGATCAATGTTGAGAATATGTATTTCCACTTGTCAGAGTCCAAAAACTCAGGGTCATACTACAAGATAGTCACCCAATAAGGTATTTGGAGTAAACTTCCCTATTCTGAGTGGGAAGAATCTGATGATGCCAACATTAGAAGTGGTTGAGGCTAACAGCACAGATGCTTTTAAGGGAAAGCTAGAAAAACATATGAAGGGTTGGGGGTGACACGTGATGCACTAACATTGGCATAGACCTATTGGGTCAAATAACCTCTGATGTGAATTCTATGGTGATGGATGGTATGAAACAAATCTATTCAGTTCTGAAGGTTTACTGAATTTTAAATTATTTATTTACAGAGCCTATATGGAGGTAATCATATCAAACAAAAGGCTTCACTATTTTCTAAGGACATAAGCACACCATATAATAATGTAAGTATCATTGTGTAGCTATACATGATATAAACTGTTCCTTCAAGACCACAAGATCTAACTGCAAATCCTGAAGTCAATTTATCTGGGATACATCATTGCTGAGCTGATGAAAAGCAGTTGTAGCAAGTGCACCATGTAATGCATGACTAACACAAAGCTTTAAATTAGTAGCGATTCTCACCTCATTTGTTTAGATGAGTTACACACATAAATATTGTGATTTTTATTTGAAAAGGTAAAAAAAAAGCAACTTTATTTCTCTTTTGAATATGTAAAATCTTATAGACTGTGGACACTGCATCCTTCAGATGCACAATTAATTATGCTGAAGAAGCTCAAAATACAGTTTTCTTGATCATTTGATCACATAGCTGATTTGGGGAAATATAAACACTGAACACAAATGCTTTATATGATTTTCTATGGATTTGCTTAATGAATTCAGCCAACAAAATTAAAATCGTAAATTGCTAACCACATGTACCTGATGGGTCAATTTCTGATAATTATTGATTTCTGTTAAGTAGACATTATTTAGCCTGCATTATGAATTACATTTTGCCTTGTAGTTCAAATTCCACAGGTAATTGTTGGATGATTTGTTACATCAACAAATTACGTTAAATTAACAACAGGAAACTATGAAATAAATTTGTCATCTTCCACAACAATTACAGGCACAAGAACATTGAAAATTCCTTCAAACTATTAATTATTCTGAAAAGGCTGAAAATTTTTCTGAATAACAACTCAACTAGAAGCAACTGTGCCTTATTGAACCAAAGGTGCCAAAAAATACAACTTCCATCAAGTTTCGGAACATCCAAATTTGCTTCAGCTCTGTCTCTATCACACTAGTAGCTTCTCTCTGCTTTCAGTTGTTCATTGTAGAAATTATATAGAGAAATATCTTGTAGAATACAAATACAGCAGGCAAGTCAGACTCTACAGAGTGGAGTGTTAGTCACACGGCAAACACCAGTTACTTGGAAGTGAGACACTAACTTTTGGGGTCGATTTTTATACTGGCTATGAAGAAAATTAAGTTTTGCGCAAACAATACCGAAGAGCAGCACAAAATCATTCTTAAGGTAAGAAGTTTTCAAAGCTTTAAGATACTCCTAAGGATGGGACTGGCTCACAAAATTCATTTAAAGAAAAGCAAATTACCAACAAACCAAACTAACTCTTGAATGTTGTAATTCACTACATGTACTGCAACAAAGAATTATCTCAAACACATCTCGGAATTAATTTATCAGCAATAGAATGAAATGGTGGCAATTGGCTTGGGCAGTGTCTTGAGGCTCTCCAACATACAACACTTTCTTGACCTCAGTCACGCTACCAAATAATGGCGCCAAAGACACAACTAAGAGAGCCCACCAATGCCTCTACTTTCTCAGACTAAGGAAATTTGGCATGTCAGCTACGACTCTCACAAACTTTTACAGATGCACCCTAGAAAACATCCTATTCAGATATGCCTCCTGCTCTGACCAAGACCATAAGAACCTACAAAGGGTTGTGAACGTAGCACAGTTCATCACGCAAATCAGCCTTCATCCATTGACACTTTCTACACTTCCTGCTGCCTCGGAAAAGTAACCAGCATAATTACAAACACCATGCACCCTGGACATTCTCCCTTCCACCTTCTTCCGTCAGGAAGAAGATACAAAAGTCTGAGGTCATGTTCTAACCAACTCAAGAACATCATCTTCCTTGCTGCCATCAGACTTTTGAATGGATCTACCTCGCACTAAGTTAATCTTTCTCTAAACCCTAGTTATGACTGTAACACTACATTCTGCCCTCTCTCGTTTCCTTTTCTATGAACAGTACGCTTTGTCTGTATAGCGTGCAGGAAACAATACTTTTCATTGTATGTTAATACATGTGACAATAATAAATCAAATAAAAATCAAAGCTGAAAAGAATCTTGCTGGGAGTTTGGAGTTCAGACCATCAGCTCCTCCTCCTGTCAGGAAAACCTGTCATTTCACTACTCAGTAAAAAGTCTGACAACACCAGGTTTAAGACCAACCGATTTATTTGATAGTACACTCACTAGCTTTCAGGGTTAGTCCCTTCGTCAGGTGAATGGAGAGTTCTGGCCTCAGACAGAGCATATATATGGTGTTTACCCCAGTCCAACGCCGGCATATCCACATCATTTCACTACTCAACAGAATAGTGAAAAGGAAAACGAAGCTCAGGCTGGCTGTTCGCATTGGCTCTGCAGAAATTTTAAATGGATGTCTCAGCAACTTCAGAGCATAAAATTCTCAAGCAGAAAACCCAATTCATGGCTCTGTGCTTTAAGCAGCAGCTGCTCTTGGAGCTCCCCTAGAGAAGACAGCTATATCACTTTCAGGGAAAAGAAAATTTAATTACTCTCTGTATATCTTAAAAGCTTACCATTTGCTGGCTCGACATCAACAGAGGGAGCCCAGGTTTTCTGTGAAGGAAGTAGGCAATTACTCCAAAAAGACACATTCAAACAGGGTTGAGATTAATAACCTTCCTGGAATCTCAAAATGGACCATTTGCAGGGAAAAGGTTAAAAAGGAGTGCTCTAGAGTTTAGACATACACTTTAGGAGTGTTTGTGTATGCACGTCAGTAATATTAAGCACTGACTGCGGGGAAAGATTAAACTTTTATATGACTTTGTTTTTTAAGCAAATTGATTTTTCAAAGTCACCATGAATGTATTAAATAATATCCAAGCAAATTCTAGTTATTAAGATCAGCACTTGATCTCAGAGTGAACACTACCTCCACATTATTCAACCTCAGATGCCTAAACTTACAGTAACCAACTACCAATAGACGGTCATTCTGGAAAGTGAATCATTTCCAGTTATTCAGAAATTTACATTCCATAGGAACATTCTCCTAAACTAAAACATAGACATTCATTGTATATCTAACATCTATCAACAGTGGCGGCATGCAGAGTAGCTGTACATCATTAACTAGCCACATTATATTTATTTACTTTTGCATGGAGAACTTGTTCTACAGAAACCCTTTAACATCCAGATCGAGATTGGAGAGGGGACAAAACCACAGATCCATAGCACTCATCCAAACAGGGTTTTCAAATGCTAACTCTGATTGACTTGTTGTGCAGTTGCATTCTCGTAATTACATCCTGTCATTCTTCTGCACTGTTTTCAGCGTTTTAGGAACAGTATGTAGAATTGCTGCCCCCAATGCACCCCTCCCTGACAAGCACAACGCATTCTGTGCCTATTTTGAGCAAGAAGTCAGTGAGAGCGTGCCTTCCGCCCCGGAAGCCTCAACTGAACCTGCATCCAAGGTCACCATCGCAGACATCAGATCAGCCTTCTTGAAAGTCAACCCACGGAAAGTGACTAGCCTGGGTCAGCACTTAGATCCTGCCCGGACCAGCTGGCGGGGACATTCATAGACATCTTAACCTGCCCTTACACCAGTCTGAGATCCCTACCTGCTTCAAGAAGACGGCTATCATTCCGGTACCCAAGAAAAGCCAGGCCATAAGACATTGGAGTAGAATTAGGCCACTTGGCCCATCGAGTCTGCTCTGCCATTCAATCACAGCTGATATTTTTCTCATCCCCGTTTTCCTGTCTTTTCCCCATAACCCCTGATCCCCTTATTAATCAAGAACGTATCTATCTCTGTCTTGAAGACACTCAATGACCTGGCCTTTACAGCCTTCTGCGGCAAACAGTTCTGCAGATTCACACTCGATGGCTGTAGATACGCCTCCTCATCTGTTTTAAAGGATCATCTGTTTAGCCTGGGGTTGTGCCCTCTAGTTCTAGTTTTTCCTATTAGTGGATACATCCTCGCCACGTCCACTCTATCCAGGCTTCGCAGTATCCTGTAAGTTTCAATAAGATCCCTCCTCATTCTTCTAAACTCCAACGAGTAGAGACCCAGAGTCCTCAACCGCTCCTCATACAACAAGCTCTTCATTCCAGGCAACATGCCCTAATGACCATCACCCGGTGGCTCTTATATCCATCATTATGAAGTGCTTTGAAAGGTTAATCATGGCACAAATAATTCCAGCCTCCCAGATTGCCTGGATTCACTGCAGTTCGCCTACCACTGCAACAGGTCCACAGCAGACACCATTTCCCCAGCCCTGCACTCAACCCTGGAACACCTGGATAACAAAGACTCTTGTGTCAGCCTCCTATTTATTGACTACAGCTCAGCCTTCAACACCATTATTCCTACAAAACAAATCTCTAAACTCCGTGATCTGGGACTCGGCTCCTCCCACTGTGACTAGGTCCTAGACTTCTTAACCCTTAGACCGCAATCAGTAAGGGTAGGCAACAACACCTCCTCCATGATCATCTTCAATGCCGGTGCCCCACATGGCTGTGCCCTCAGCCCCTTATACACCTATGACCGTATGTCCAAATTCCCCTCCAACTTGTTTTTCAAGTTTGCTGATGACACCACCGTAGTGGGTCGAATCTCAAATAATGATGAGGCATAGTACAGGGAAGAGATAGAGAATCTGGTGGAAATGGAGCGATGACAATAATCTCTCCCTCGATGTCAACGAAACGAAGGAAGTAAACATCAACATCAACTTCAGGAAGCGTAGTGGAGGACAAACCTCTGTCTACATCAATGAGGATGAAGTGGAAATGGTCCAGAGCTTTATTTTTTCCAGGCGTCCAGATCATCAAAAACCTGTCCTGGTCCCTCCATGCTGACGCTATAGTTAAGAAAGCTCATCTACTTCCTCAGAAGGCTAAGGAAATTCGGTATGTCCACTACGACTCTCACCAACCTTTACAGATGCACCATAGAAAGCATCCTTTCCAGATGTATCACTGCTTGAAACTACAAAGGTTGTAAATGAAGCTGGTTTGTGTTATGGACTGGGCTTCGTTCATGAAGTTTTGTAGTTTCTTATGGTCTTGAACAGAGCAGGAGCCAAACAAAGCTGTAGGAGAGATGTAGCTCTAGCAGAGTGTGGGATTCATGTCGATGTAAACATAATTTTCACCAAAACACCCAATCGCTTAGCAGGATTACACAGCTTGAGAGGACATTTACAGACTGGAAGGACAAGGTTCCATTTTCAGAATGCAAATTCAGAATAGAACTTTTCAATGCTGGTTATCAGCAGCAATAGTTTTAATTTTTTTTTAATGTTGTGTGTACTGAAACTCTTCAGGGTTCAGTGAGCAGTGACATTTTACACAATTTCAAACACATTTATATATTTTTAACCATTTAAGATAAATCAAGACAACTTAAAAGCTTTTGGCATTAGATCAGTGAGACTAACTTTTAACATCAGCATCCATTCCCAATGATCAAAGGTTATGTAAAAATTAGATTTAAAAAGGTATCTCTCAATGCATACACAAGAGTGGCTGAACATCAAAAGAAAGTTTTCACTAAATGACGACATTACACTAATAGAAGTTATTTCTTACCGACTAAATATCAATAAAGGCTTTTTCTTAAAATAAAGAGTCAAGATAGAAGTTATCTGTTTTCTCTTTTTGGAGATATGCTGACCTTTTTGTACCACTTAACACCCGGGCATCACTCACACTATTGCAACATCCGAAACCTACATGACTGTTATAACTTACCCTCTGATATTTCTGTGTGCCTTTTATTCCATGCTTCCCTCTCCAAGACACCACCAACTTAAACAAGCACCTAACATCCTGCCTCAGTGTAACAATGGGCTTTTTTCATTGCTGATTTGTAAATAACTTTTCTTCAGTATTGGGCTGAGCCAGTTGCCATCTCCCAGTCACATTCATACATTTTGTTTTGCAATATATATAAAATTAATCAAGGAATCAACTCAATAATAAGAGCAACAACATACTCCCTACCCTGAGGAAAGTTCCTAGTCTTCTCCTGAAACCTCCCTCAGTCAGAAACTGAGGAGTGACAGGAACTTGCACTCTACTGCATTGTGATGCAAATGAGCTGTAACCATGCTGCATATTGTTAGTGGTATTACCAGGTTAATAAGAGTTAACAGGTTAATGGAGTTATCAGGTCACATATTTATACTATATATTTTAAATAAATGTACAGGGTAATGCATATCTGCACAGTGGCAGACTATAAAAGTAATACCTCAAAACCCATCAAATCAAAATGGAAGTAAGCCATCTTTGATCCTCCTTCTGGGACAGTCCCACTAGAAAATAGATGTTTGAATTCAAGAGATCAAATAAAGTGAACAGGTTTTAGTGAAAAGGATACTGAAGATTAATTGCTTATGTATTTAAAAAGTCTTACTAGCCTGAACTAATCTGACTGATCTATTGCCCATAAAATATGGTTTAGAGAATCTTGGATGGGTTTGCTGTTAAATGCAGATTGTTGAAGCAGTGCCAATTTGCACTGAGAATATTATCAACATAACTGCAGAAGTGCACAAAGAACCATCTAATTACATAATTAACTGGCTGCCCATTGAATGATAGAGCTTTATTAACTTTGGGTGGTGCATTGCCACTCATGAGCATATATATGGTCTTGAGGAACAAGAGGTAGATGATGTCAAAGCACGTTACTGTAATAAGTTTGCCCATCTCTTTTCCTGCTTTAATACTGCCTCTCAAAGTGGAATGCAGTTTGCCCAATGTCTTTCTGCTAGGATAGTGAGCTATTGCTAGGATTCCACATTGAAAATATAAATTGTGAAACAATTGGGTTCTCCATGGAACATTACCTTTATTCAGCTGGACTAGAATTAAAACTTAGGCAACTGACCATCAGACATCTTTAACTTTGAGTCAGTTGATGGCACATGTTTCCAAGTAGCAAGGTGTCAAATTCAAGTTCCACTACAGGACTTTAGCCTGACTTTTCAAGGCAGTATTGAGGACCCGGACACTGTTGAGGCACAGGAAGCTCTCCTAAGCCGTTAGTCAAACACCACCAAAAACTGACTGTTTAGTCATTTACTGTATTGTCTAATAAAAGCAGACTTGCTAGGAACCAGCCCAGAGAAGGAGGATATAAATCAGGACCAAGGCTTGAGGCCTGCATCTACCTGGGAGTCAGACAGGCAGGTCAGCCAACTGCAGGGAACTGGCCCACATCGAGCATGAAAGAGCGAAAATAAACAAAGGCATCACAGCAAAGAAGCAATACGACTAGTCGGTCCTTATCTACTTTAAGAGTCTGCTTGCAAATAGCTATATTAAAATTCACTACTTTTAGGAAAGCTGGATAGTAGAAAAACAAAAATTTTAAAAATCCTTAAGGAACTTACTTTATAGACACAGGGAAGGAGCTATTTGGTGAGCAAGTTTATTTTACTTTCTGGGCTCCAGTTTATAGTAAATGATCCAAAAGTAAGCTTAAGGCACGGCAGGAAGCTCACTGTCTAGATGAGCATATGGTCAGAAGTGTCACCAGTTGCAGAAACCTGAGCTCCAGGTTTCAGAACTCAAATGGCAGCAGGAGTCACTGTGGACGCATCCATAATGCTGAGGACTATGTGGATAGTATGTTTAACGGAGGTGGTCACACCACAGTTAGGACTGTGCAGGCAGAGGGGGAATGGATGACCACCAGGTAGTTCTAGGAGGACCAGGTAGGTAATGCCCTCTGAGTATATCTTGCTCAAGAATCAGTTTCCCATTTTGGACACTGGTAAGGATGACGGTTCCACAGAAGTGCAGCAAGAGTTAAGTTTCTGGCAGCACAGTCAGGAAGGGATTCAATAGTTAAGGGAACGTACAACCAAAGACATGGCTCCACAATGGTACGCTGCGTCCCTAGTGCCAGGGTCAAGCATATCGGAGTGGTTGTCTGATATTATTAAGGAGCAGGGTGAACAGATAGAGGTCATGGTTCACATTGGTGCCAATGACATAGTAGAAAGAGAGATGACATTCCTAAAGCAGATTTTAAGAAGCTAGATAAGACATTACAAATCAGGCCATCGAATCCACTACTGCACAGTAGGGAGCATAGAAATAGGATGTTAGAATTGATGAATGTGTGACTGGAGAGATGGTCCAGGGAGAGATTCCAATTCCTGGGGCATAGGAATCAATTCAGGGACAGGTGGAATGTGTAGAAGCTGTATGATTCATACCTCAACGGAGCTGGGACCAACATCCCTGCTGGGACGTTTGCTAGTGACTAGGGAAGGGTGAAATCAAAAAGGAACTTAGGAAAACAAAAGTACAATGTTAACAAATATTAGTGAGCAAAATCAAGGTGATCTCAAAGATGTTTTATCAATAATTAAGAGTAAGACTCATAAAGGACCAAAAAGGTAACCTCGATGTGGAGGTAGATGATGTGGGTATAGTTCTTAATGATACTTTGCATCTGTCTTCACAAAAGAGAAGGACAATGCAGATATTATAGTTAAGGAGGAGGAATATGAAGTGTTGGATGTAATAAACATCAGGAGAGAAGATTTGAAAGTTTCTTTGCTCCCACTGCAATTTTTTTCCAGCAAGCTCCATGTTTAGAATACTAAAAATGCCCCTTTTCAATTATTAAATGCTGAATATTTATTTCAGATGGAAAATTGAAATTAGCAGCACTCATGCTTTTTTCTTATTGACATTTACAAAACTCCTACAAACTTGGTTACTTCAGCAGATAGGTTGGCAAAGCTAGCTGTTTTCTTTTAAACAGAGATCCAGAGAAGATTTGATAAAGGTGTTCAAACTCATGAGGGGTTTGGGCAGAATGAATCCAGAGAAACTTCCTATTGATGAAAGGGTTATGATACCAATTTAATGTGACTAGCAAATGAACAGATGGAGTCGTCAGGAATTGGAATGCACTGCCAGACAATGTGGTGGTGACAGATTCAATTGTGGTTTTCAAAAAGGAATTGGATAATTAACAAAGAGAAAATATTTGCAGGGCTGCAAGGAACAGGAAGGAGAAATGGGACTAGCTGAAATGCTCTTGTACTTTGCCAGCACAGGCACAGGGTGCCAGATGGTCATCTTCTGCATTGTGAGCTTGAGCCACTCTCAGCTGTGGTCTAATGAGTCTTCAGGATTAACTGTTGAAAATCCAGAAAGCATTATGGCTTCAAATTGGATAAGCCCCACTTAACAGATGAGCCAAAACTTGAATGCAGATTGAAGAAGATTCTGAGGTAAGTAATGAAACAATGTATTTCGAATGGGGGACTTCAACACACTCTCACACCAAGGAAGCTTTGGTAACACCATTATTGTTTGAACTATGTAAACCTAGAAGGTGTACATACCAGACTGGGCCTGCAACAGTAGAAAGAATCAGCGTGTGAAAATAACCGACGAACTTGGCCTCATCCTTAAAAACCTATCACAAACATATCTTTTTAGTAGAATTGGTAAGAATGACTCTTTTCACAAAATGTGCAGATGCTGGCTTTGGACTGGGGTGGGCACAGACTTCTGTCTCACAGCTAAGGTGAGACTCATCTGATGAGGGAGCAGCACTCTGAAAGCTCGTGATACCAAATAAACCTGTTGTACCTGTTGTGGGACTTCTTATTGTTTTCACAAGGACTGTGCAGCAACAGTGTTCCACAATGAGGGCATCCTCTGTAATGCAATAGCTGAACGAAACGGAGGATGGATCTAGCAACTAAAATTTGGGTATTCATAAGGTGCTCTGGGCCACTGGCGACAGTAGAATTATACACCATGCCAATTTGTAAGTCCATGGTCAGACATATTCTTTACAACAATGCAAGGAGTCTAGTTCCCAATTCAATAGCGAATGTGGACAACAAGGTGCAAAGCATAGAGTCTCACATCCAATAGGTCAGGGTGGAAATGCATAGTTGAGCCTTGTAGTCTGCAAAAGTACACTGCTTTCCTTACCTTGATACATTATTCTGAGCTTCCAGTCTTTCATGTACCCGTTCATGATCCTGTGACTCACTTGTATTCTGTAGTCCCACATCTGAAAGGCTTGTAATATTTTTGCATTTGTGATAATTTAGTTCTTATTTCTATTGCCATGAATAGCAGAATTGCTAATTTATCCAATGATTATATTCTTGCATGCTCACTCTTCTTGATCCTGCTATAGCATTAATACTGTTTTTCCAAGTCTACTTGGCATGTATAACCACAGTGGCACAAACAAGAATTATTTGTGTTACAATTTGTGCTTGATTTTTGACCGGTGAAATTACAAAAATTGCAAGTTGTCTTTGGCTTTGTGTATGAAATGTTTGTTCTGGGACCAACACACGACTTGTTGCTTTTATCAATTTATATTCAATGTAAATATCTATCTTAAATCTATTTTTGTTGTTTCATGTCTATGACACGGTGTTCAAGGTACCGTCCATCATCCTCACTATAGTATCTTCCTCAAATTAATTTTCCAAATTAATTTTGATAACAGCAGGTCCGACTGGCTTCAACTATTTAAACAAAGCTGGTTGAAAATACATGAACACTACTGATGAGAAAAGACCCCAACCTAGTCCATTAATTCAGCAATTTGTACAGAGAAGCCCAAGTTTAATCTTTATGGCCCCAAACATGTGCATACAAGCAAACCCTTGGGAGGCCACAAAATTAGAATCACTACTTCCAGTAATCTGTATCAGTCAAACTGCTGGCACCAACAGAGCTAGGTGTTCTGGTCCAAGAATAATGCAACAGTGAGGTAACAAACAAGGAACAGTCTTGTACCATCTGCCAAGCTTAGAAAATTCAAACAGGATAACCAGAGAATGAGGATCAAATTTGTTCAGTTTCACCTACCAGACTGCCAGGGTTGAGGCCATATGTAGGCTATAGTCCACAGTTTGGACATGCTTGAGTAACTCTGTTTTTATTCTGCTTAGATCCTGTTAATTAAATGAGAAAACAATCGAGAGAGATTGCTCCCACATTAAAAGGATTTTGTGCATCCACATCAAGCCACACAAAAGCGTTTCAGTTTTCTATTCATTGCACCTCCATTCTGGGATGGGAGACAAAGTGATAGACAGAGTTTCATAAGAATCTTGCAAAGGCAACACAGAAGCATTATTTTAAAGGAATGTTGCAATGACTACCTGTTTGGAATAAAGGTCAGTTTAATATGTACTGGCAGTTTGTATTGTATCGTTATTACAATCTGGACAACAATTTTAGCTGAGGCTAATAGGGTGATATTTTTCAGCTGAGTGGACAGGAAAGCACAGTCTACATTTTTCAGTGATCAACTTACTGAAATTAAGGCTGCTGTTGTTAAGGATTTGAGCTACATTAATCGAAAGACTGAATAAATGTCCATTCAGAGGAGGCTTGGCTTGCTTATTAAATCTCTCGAGTTTGAAGTGTGAGCTTGGGCCAAATGGTCATACTGTGAACTCTAGCTCAAAGAACCAAGGGATGCAATCACTCCAGGGCTTGAGCACATGATCCAGGCCACTCTTCAGTGCAGAGCTGAGGGTGTGATACACCCTGCACAATAGGTGAGAAATAGTGCAAGGCACCTGGTGGCTCAGGTGGAGTGGCCAACATCCCTTTCCCTGACACCACTACCAAGAAGAGATTCATTAATCCTTCAGTTGATTAATACTTGGGGCCCTGCTGTGCATGCAATCAGCAGCCTTGTTTTCCTATGAAAATTTGCTTTACTATCTTGGTCAAGCACTGTGATAATCCTTCAAATAATTGCAAAGTTTTATTTATTAAACAAAAAGAAGAAAGGTCTGATCAATTCACTTTGAACAGAATATGGGGACTATTGCAGACATTATGTGGAACATGGTGTTGAAGCCACAATCAGATCAGCCATGAATTTATTTCATGGTGGACTTGGCATCAGGGGCCAAATAGCCTACTCCTGCTCCTAATTTGAAGGCTCAAATTTTCCCCATCAACTTTTATTCTGTCTTTTTTGTTTTTATTCCAATTCAATCAAATCAAGTCCAATTCAGAGTCTCAACAAGTTGAGACATTCCCGATCCAAGCTTTCAAGACAGAGCTCTCACCTCCTGTCTTGGGCTTGATCTACATGATCCAAGCTGATTGGAGTAGGCATAGCTCCTCCTCCAAGGCTTGATCTCATTTGCATATTAGCCAAAAGGCTGAGATGCCGCTTTTAAAAATTGCTTCAAATGAAGCTAAAATGTAACCTAATGACTTCAACCAAGCACAGCATGTCGATACTACACTTGATCTTAGCCAAAAGGTAGAGAAGCGATTCTCTCTTAGTCATCATTAATCCTCAGATCCTTCGAATCAGTGCCATCATATAGGACTCCAATTCAAAACCTTACACATCTATCTGTAGAATTGATTTAGCACTAAATAGCCATGGCAAGTCCTGACAGTGTTGGAGGCATCATCTTTTTAGTAGCAAATAACTGGGTCTGATGCACTGAAATCTGAATCAGGTTTCATAAAACCTCTCTCACATTTGCAATACATAATTAGATGTCAGATTTACTTCACTGTTTGCCTTCAACAAAAGTTTCACTTGTAAGAATCCTTTATCATATCTGCTTTTAAAAACAGGCATTACTCGTAGTCAGTTACACATCAATAGGTCTGCTGTAACATGCAAGAGCTAGTAACATTTCATTCAACAAGACAGCAAAAGAGGGGAAAAATGCATGTAAAGGTCGAGCAACTCAAAACAGTTTTGATACTCTTGGCACTCTGTCAATGAACCAGTGTATTAAAAATTAACATTTCCAGTCATTTAATACTCTTTGATCTCTTTGCCGAGTTGGCTCATGAAGTAGGGGTTTTAAGACATTTCACAAGAGCCCCAAGTAAATGTCTTTATCTAAACAGCAAATTAACAGAAATACTGATTTTTAAGATAACAGTTTGGGTCTGAAAATTAATATTTTATTTCTTAAAAGACAGAGTAAGTTATTCAGCCCCTCAAATAGATCATTGTTGATCTTTACCTCAACTCTATTTAATAGCCTTTAATGCCTTTACTTAAAAAAAATCTATTAATCTCAGCTCCGAAAATTTCAATTTTCCCTAAGCATCTCTTTTGACAGAGGACAGAATTTCAGATTTCCACTACCTTTTGTAAAAAGTGCTTTCTGATTTCACTCCTAAATGGCCTAGTTCTAATTTTATGATAATGCTGTCCTGCTCTGGATTCCCTGTATCTGCTCTATCACATATTCTTACTATTAAACACCTCAAATAAATCACCCCATAACCTTCCAAACTTAAGGAAACACAATCCAAGTTTATGCAACCATCCTCAAACCATGACATACAAGTCCTGGTATAATTTTGGTGCATCTGCAATGCATCGCTTCTTCAGCCAACATATCCTTCCTATGGTGTGGTGCACAAAACTGGATGCATTATTTCCTTCCCTTTGTATTCCAAACCCTTGAGGCCAAGGCCAATGCTTCATTAGTCTTTTTAATTAGTTCTGGTACCTAAACAATGAAGAAACAAAAATAAATTGGCCCAAACCATAATCTCAGCTCAAGCTGGTCCTTATTTTCAAGAAACACTGCTGCAATCAGATGGGTCTTAGGATTCTAAGCAGACAGAATCTCGATTAAGTCAGCGGTTTTAAATTAAAGGAGCAATAGTAATTGACTGGAAAACAGAGGTGCTACATACGTAAGCATATGGGAACAGCTGTTTAATTTCAAACAATTTTTATATAAATGGCTCCTTGCACCTCCCACAGGGTGCACACGATGTTTGAATATCATTCTCCACCCTAACCACCCACACTCCCTCAAAAAAAACACCGGAAATCCTTCTTGGACACTACTGCTTGTAATTCAAGCGTCATGGAATCCATGACTGAAAATCATTAAATAACTCTGTTTCTAATCCTACACTATTTATCCTTGACCTGGAAATGCTCAATTATTACGCTGTTCCATTCCTTTAACACTTTCTCTTAAAAACAACTGTCATTTATATAACTCCTTCAATGTAATAAAATATCCCAAAGTGTTTCACAGGATGCCACAGTGGCATCATGGTTAGCATTGCTGCCTCACTGCACCAAGGAACTGGGTTCAAATCTGGCCTTGGGTGACCGTCAGTGACTGCATGGGTTTCCTCTGGGTGCTCCTGTTTCCTCCCACAGTCCAAAAATGGGTAGGTTTGGTGGATTGGCTGGGCTAAATTGCTCCTTAGCGTCCAGAGAAGTGTAGATTAGGTGGATTGGTGAATGCACAGGGTTATGGGGATGGGATGTGGGGGGTTGGTTAAGATGCTCTTTCGGAGAGTTGGTGCAAACTCTCAAAGGCCAACCAGCCTCCTTTTGCAGGTGAGAATGCACAAAAAATTGACAATCACACAAGGAGGTGAGAGATGGTAGTGGGACTAGGTGGTGGTAATATCCCAGACTAGTAATCTAGAAGCTCAGGTTAATGCTTTGGGGACCTGAGTCCAACTCAGTTAATGAAATCTGGAATTAAAAATCTAGTCTTGGTAATAGTGACCATGAAATCATTTTCAATGATTGTTAAAATAAAACTTTCTAGCTCACTCATGTCCTTTATTGATCTGGCTTGCCTTACATGTAACTCCAGACCCACGCAATGTGGTTGACTTTTAGATTTCCTCTGAAATGGTCTAGCAAGACACACAGTTCTACCAAGACCGCAAAGCTTACAAAAAAGGAATGTAACTGGGTGGGCTATCCAGCATCAATCTAGGCACCAGCAACAACAAGGCAAACTCAGCCAGCAATCCTGCAAAGCTCTCCATTTCTAGGGGCTTGAGCCAAAATTGGGAGAGCTGTCCAACAGACTAGTCAAGCAACAGCCTGACATTACGTGTAAGGTATGATTCCATGAGTATACCTATGTCCTAGACACCACCCATTCCTGGATATGTCCTGCCCTACTGATAGGACAGACCTGTCAGAGGAGGCAGAACAGTGGTATACAGTCGGGAGAGAGTTGGACTGAGTGCTCAACGTCAGCTCTGCACCCTGGGAGCTCTTTTCCAGGATTAAAAGCCACAAGACAGTGGATGCTGAAAACCTGGCGTTTTCTTTTTCAGGTGTTGTATTTGGTTAATTTAAATAGGGGATGCCTTGTGGAAAAATGATTCATTCAGTGGCTAAGGTTTTCCTGGGTGTGCAAGAGGTCACGCAGACTGGTTTACAAAAGGTGGTTAAAGCAAAGCTTTTCAATCTGGCAGATAAATTTGGCTTTGCCTGAGAGGGTGAGAGAGGACAAAGTGATAGTTCAGCTTTTAAATATTCCAGAGACACAGCTGGAATCATTGGAATTGGCTAAAATTTAATTACAAATGAAACGGTTGCAACAAGAAGAATAATTGAAATAGTTTGAACAGGAAAAAAAAATTGAGACAGTTTGAATTGCAATTAAAAGCAGCGGAGAAGAAAGAAGAAAGAAGGCAGAGAGTGGGGGTCAATGGGTGCTATTCGGATTGGCGGTTGGTGACTAGTGGGGTGCCCCAGGGGTCGGTGCTGGGGCCTCAGCTATTTACCATTTATATAGATGATCTGGAGGAGGGAACCGAGTGCAGGGTGTCGAAATTTGCTGATGACACCAAGATTGGGGGAAAGGCAAATTGTGCGGAGGGTGTGGAGAGTCTGCAGAAGGATCTAGATAGGCTGGGCGAATGGGCCAGGAAATGGCAAATGGAATTTAATGTTGGCAAGTGTGAGGTGGTCCACTTTGGTAGGAAGAATGGTAGGAAGGACTATTACTTACGTGGCGAAAAACTGCAGCAGGCGACGGTGCAGAGGGACCTCGGGGTCCTTGTGCATGAGTCGCAAAAACCCAGCTTGCAGGTGCAGCAGGTGGTCAGGAAGGCGAATGGGATGCTGGCCTTCATAGCGAGGGGGATTGAATATAAAAGTAGGGAGGTCTTGCTGCAGCTGTATAGGGCATTGGTGAGGCCGCAGCTGGAGTACTGTGTGCAGTTTTGGGCGCCGCACCTGCGCAAGGATATTTTGGCCCTGGAGGGAGTGCAGAGGAGGTTTACTAGGCTGATACCGGAGTTGAGGGGATTGAGCTATGAGGAGAGGCTGAATAAACTAGGCTTATACTCGTTAGAGTTTAGAAGAATGAGGGGAGATCTCATTGAGACGTATAAGATGATGAATGGGATGGATAGGATAGAGGTGGAGAGACTCTTCCCGCTCAAAAAAGACAGTAGGACTAGGGGGCACAGCCTCAAGATAAAGGGGAGGCGGTTTAGAACGGAGTTGAGGAGGAACTTCTTCACTCAAAGGGTGGTGAATCTCTGGAATTCTCTGCCTGTTGAAGTGGTGGAGGCTGCCTCGCTAAATATTTTTAAGAAGCGGGTTGATGGGTTTTTGATAAGAGAGGGGATTAAGGGTTATGGGGAGAGGGCGGGAAAGTGGAACTGAGCCACAACAGATCAGCCATGATCTTATTGAATGGGCGGGGCAGGCTCGAAGGGCTAGATGGCCTACTCCTGCTCCTATTTCTTATGTTCTTATGTTCTTAAGAATAGTCCTCGGAGAACAAAAGTAAGAGAGCGGTATTAGCAGAGGGAAGGGAAAGAGAGAACTTTTGAACTTTGAAACTGGAACTGAAAAGCGAATGTCTAATTAAACTGATGGGTGCAAAGGTAGAAGTTGGGTATAGCGATGAAGACAGTGAGGAATAATGAACCCCTCAGTTAAAGGCCTAATGAGAACATATTTAAAAACATTCAAGTGCTGCCAAGGTTTAACAAGAAGGGTGTAGAGCCCTTTTCACTTCATTTGAGCAAGTAGCTGAAGAATTAAAATGGCCACAGACCTTGTGGATATTGTTGGCCCAAAGTTGGTAGGTAGAGCCAGAGATGTTTGCATTGCTATCAGAGGAGATATCCAAGGATTGTAATGGGGTGAAAAAAGCCCAGTGCATATGAACTATTGCCAGAGGCCTACAGACAGAAGTTTAGAAATCTAAGAAAGGAACCAGATCAGACAGATAGAATTTGAATGAATTAAACAAAGTTATTTTGACAGATGGATAAGAGCATTGAAATTTGACCAGACATATGATGCTTTTGGGGAAGTGGTTATTTTGGTGAATTTTAAAAATTCATTTCCAATGTAGTGAGAACTCATGCGGAGGGGGAGACGGTTAAAACTGCGAGAATGGCAGCAAAATGGCAGTTAATTTTGAGTTATTTCATAAATCAAGGTTTGGATTTTGTCAATTTCAATTAGTGAGGGATATAAACTGGGGAAGAGAGAAATCCTGAGGTGGTAAACGCAAAGAGGATCTCACTGGAGATAGTAAAGATAATTTATCTCAGATTAAAAAGGAAACATATGATGGCAGAAGAGAAATAAGAAATTTTAAATGTTTTCTTTGTAATAAAGTTGATACACAAAGTTGCAGTGTTGGTGGCTTAAGAAAAGCACCAGAAAGAAAGATATGGTAAAACAGGCAAACCAGTGGAGTTTGTTAAAGTGGTAAAGGAAACCGTGGTTGAAGCTAAAGTGGCACAAAAGAATGCGCAACCTGTTCAGGTGCTGGTTGATAAGCAAATACGGTGGCTTTCTGTGGATACGGTTTACTCATGTGTATCAGGAGAGTAGGTAAAGTAGTTAAAATACAGGAACAGGTAAATCTTTAATAGTTAGATTTGAGGATATATATTGCCAGAAAAGATGGTAACATGTGGAATTCATGGTGAAAAGAGTGGTGTTCCATTATGTGAGGTAAAGCTGAAAGGTAAGGTGAAAAGCTGTGAAGTGGTGATATGAGTAATGGAGGAATTATCTTTTCCAGTGATACAGTTTATCCTGAGTTATGGTACAGCTGGATCTCAGATGGGAGTGGCTCAAACATCAAACAACTGAGGAATTGCAGGAAGCATATCCTGGGATGTTTCCGATTGTGTGGTAACAAGATCACAAAGCCACAAATTGAAACAGGAGGAGGAGAAATCAAAGAGTTAATGCATTTGTCTTTACTTAGATCCCCCTGGAGTTTCAGAGTAGAGTTTTGATTAGGTTGACTGACAGGGACAGTATCATATGCTTAATGCGAGCAGCTAAGTTTGTGGGATCGGAACAATTTCATTTTAGTTTTAAAATACAAGCACCTGCTGCGTGAACTGTCTGGAAAAAAGTAGTCTCTCTCCAAAGGCTTTCTGAAAGCTCCAAATCTGGTAACCCAAGTTAAAGTAAGTATGTCTCTGTTTTGCTAACTAATTTTAAAGGGAGGTTTCAGCGAAAAAATTGCTTGATTGGAACTCTGTGATAGTAAGCAAATAAGAACTGTAACTTGTTATGCTTAGGTATTATTCAATTGTTAAATAATAAATGAATTTGCTTAACTTTTAACAAAACAGTTTAACTATAAAGTTTTGATAAAAGCTTCCCAGCCAGTCAATGGAAACATTTTATCCTTACACAAATCACCGTGGCTTAGTCTGCTTCATAATATGGTTTGGGCTTTCTGATTGGTACCCTAAAATAGAGAAAGTATCAATTAGCACACTGGCCAATGCAAGTATTTCCTCTGATATACTACACAATGACATTAATAGAATCCTCATGTGCCTATTAAGTTAGGCAAGTTTCAATTCTCAGGTGGGAAATAGTATGCAAAATGGATGTGTGGAGGAATAAAGACGATTGATTTAGAATTAAATTTCTCAGAATTAAATGGGAATGTTAATCATACAGTGCAGGAGGAGGCCATTATGCTGCCCATCAAGTACATATGGACTCTTCCACAGCGCATCCTAATCAGGCCTGTTCCCGTAACCCCACTTATCCCCCTAACCCACACATCTTGGGACACTAAGGGGCAACTTACCATGGCTAATCCACCTAACCGCACATATGTGGGAGGAAACCAGAGCACCCAGAGGAAACCCATGCGGACAATGTACAAACTCCACACAGTCACCCAAGACTGGAATTGAATCCGTCTCCCTGGTGCTGTGAGGCAGCGGTGCTAACCACTGTGCCACCATGCCACCCACATATTCAAAAGAACAATGCAGTATATTTATCCCTTATCTCCTCCACTCTGCTGTACACACAATGAGTTACTTTGGGAGCTCTTACACTCCGGGCTTTTCCTATTTAACCAATCCCCTGGTGCTTCACTGCACAGGATTTACACTCTCCTCCACCTTCTTTTGGAATAATTATATTTAATGAAGTCAGGGAGTAAGAGAACAGCTGCCATAGTTCAGCTATCAGCACTGCTTATTAACTGCCAGGAATTAATGGTCTCCTAGGTAACACCAACCTCTGTGGGTAGGGGGATGCTACTGTAGATTATATTTGAATAATGTCGCTAGCCAAAGGTCACTACGGTTTATCACATGCTCCAATGATAGTCAACATTTCTAACTTTGACAGATTAAAAGGGCACTGTCACAGAGTAAAATAACTCGCGTAAACATCACTAGATTTGTAAACAGACATAACTCTGATAACCTGAATGGCCTTTCTCTGTGCTATGTAATTCCGTGAGATATTGGGTCCCTGGTCACGTCAGCTCTGACAGAGAAAATTGGAAACTTGTACAAGTAACCAGAGAAAAAGAAGCAGCATTTATACAAAAATGTCCTTACATCCTTGAGATAACCTAAAATACTTAACAGTCAACAAGTTGTTTTCCAGGCAGTCACTATTATGGGGCAGAGTTTCAGCAGCAATGTGGATGGAGCTTCCATAGAAACTGCTCATCCTTTTACAACTCCATCAAGGTTAGTGAACTCTGGCTATATTATCAAATGTTCATAAGCACCCCAGCACCATCATCCTTTCTCACAACACCAGTAACATCTGCTAACAGCTCTCTTTGATTTGTCACATGTAGTGGGATACAGTGAAAAGTATTGTTTCTTGCGCGCTATATGGGCAAAGCATCTGTTCATAGAATATTAGGGGAGAAGGAAAGGAAGAGGGTGTATAGTGTTACAGTCATAGCTAGGGTGTAGAGAAAGATCAGCTTAATGCAAGGCAAGTCCATTCAAAAGTCTAATGGCAGCAGGGAAGAAGCTGTTCTTGAACTAATTGGTAAATGATCTCAGATTTTTGTATCTTTTTCCTGATGGAAGAAGATGGAACAGGGTATGTCCAGGGTGCATGGGGTCCTTGATTATGCTGGCAGTTTTCACGAGGTAGTGGAAAATGTAGATACAGTTGATGAGTGGAAGGCTGGTTTGTGTGATGGACTGAGCTACATTCACAACCCTTTGAAGTTTCTTGCAGTCTTGGTAAGTGCAGGGACCGTACCAAGTGCAGGGTACATCCGGAAAGAATGGTTTCTATGATGCATCTGTAAAAATTGGTGAGTCATAGCCAACACACCAAATTTCCTTAGCCTCCTGAGAAAGTAGAGGTGTTGGTGGACTTTCTTAACTATAGCATCAGATTGGAGGGACAGGACAGGTTGTTGTGATCTGAACACCTAGAAACATGAAGCTCTCGACCACTTCTACTTCATCCTTGTTGATGTGAAAGGGGCATTTCTCCACTACATTTCCTGAAATCGATGACTATCTCCTTCGTTTTACTGACACTGAGGAAGAAATTATTTTCATTGCAACATTTCGCCATATTGTCTATGTCTTTCCTGATCAACTCACTCATCCCAAATCCCATCCATTTTGTTGTCAGACTAGGAGAAGTAGTTTGCAAAATGTCACAAACTTCAACATTTAGTATACCCCTCAGTTATGGGATTTGTTAAATAGACATCCCTATCATGATGATTCTTTCCAGGATGTTGAGAAACAGCTTCCTGTTGTCAGGGTCCCTCCTGCCTATTGTCATCAAGCCACTACAAGCTTTCAAACCTTCCATATAGGCCAAAAGGACTCCAAGCCATGACAACATATGATCAATAAATACATCCTTAACTCACACTGCATCTTACCTATCACATACAACAAGGAATTGGATTTGAACTCAGGGCAGTGGTCCAACTAACTGCATTACTCGGCCACAACTTGCCTCAGAAAAATAGCAAACTTTCAAAAGGGAAAGATTTATTCTGCTTTGCTGAATGAAAAAGTCCCAAATGAAAAATACTGTAGATTAAGTATTAATTGACTGCACTAAAATGTAAAAACATCAAGACAGCTCAAAGCTAGCAAAACAATGAGTTACAGGTCCAATCCACTGCAACCCAATGTTTGAACCTGCAGTTCTTCGCATGCCAATCACTGTTTTTTGTCAAACATGAAACTGAAGGTCAGGTACTTCACTAAAGAGCAGTAAATTAGACAACAGAATAAAATGACCTGCTCTCATGAACCAGCAATAGAGCAACAAGGTTAAGGGACAATTAGCCTGATCCTTTGGCTGGAGAAGGGTCATTGACGGACACTGTGAAGAGTAAAAAAAGTGAATAATAAAATCTTAAAGTCTTGTTTAAGAGAGGGTAACGACATTAAAGCAGAAAATTAAATGTTGCATTAGTGATGTTCCCATTCACTGCTTCAATTAGATCAACACAATATTTTTCAGTAAATTACGCTTTTCTTAAGGTGCAGAAATATGAACACAATCCTCAAAGGGAAATAAATGCTTAGAAGAAAATATCAGCTTCAGTCTGCCTTCAAATGTGCAAAGACAGCTTTCGAAATGCTGCAGGGCTCAGAATGGCCTTAATCAGCCGTGATAAATTGAAATGACAACTGCACAGGTGCAAAAAAAACTTGATGAACTTGTCTCAAGGGAGATAGATATGGAAGAGAGAAAAATCTAGCAAGGGAAGACAGCCAAAGGCTAACTAGCCTTTCACAGTCTAAATTATAAATCATATAAAGGATTCACACCGTTAGGAGCCAACAAAATAGCAAATGCCACAACAAAACACAGATAGCTTTTAAATTAAATTTGACAGATACCAAGTGAGACAAATTTTGTTTTTGAAAACAAAATTGCTAGAAATAGATCTGTCACTGAGCAGCTGAAAGAGCAAGAGAGATAAATGTTTTAGGTTGGATCTTGCATCAGATGATGGGTCTGATCAAAGGTCCCAACAGAGAACATTAACCTTTGGCTCTTTTTCAAATATTGATCAATGATCTGTGTTTTTCTGCTATTTTCTGTTCTCAATTTCAACTTCCACAGTTTACAATTATTGTTGTTCCACTTTGCCTCAAAAATTACTTTGAATTCCCATTTTGAAAATTATTTCTTCCTGTTCTATTCTAGGATTGAACCAAATGTTTACCAATCCAAGTGCACTACCATCAACTTTAAAGCTTAGAAAAAAAATCAATGTTCACTTCATCTGCATTTTTGGCTTTCCCTCATTTCAACATTTCTTTCAAAAGACTTGTTTGAGATAGGAAACTCCCTGCAGGACAAATTGCAAAGTAATCCAATGTAATCTATGTCACATACATTGTGACACTTGTACAGGAAATCTCAGGGGTTGATTATAGTTTAAAGAAAACGGATGATAATAAAGCAAACTTTTCAGGGGATTAAAGCTTGTATGAAGTTGCGTAACAATTCCAGAAATATGTTTGTGGTAAATGCCACTACCTTATTTCACTAAGTTAGCCTCAAACTCTGCATCCTCGTCAATAATTTTATCCCTCTTCCCTGCCACTGTTCTTCTTTCTCTTCCTGCACCTTCCAGTGCACTAAGGCAAACTTTTGTCTGTTTTTATAGCTAATCATTCCTGGGACAGCCTGCTAGTCTATCACCAGAGGCTTATAGTTTGACAGACACCACTCTACTGACTAGGAGTCTATCCTGATCTTACTGTCTGCCATTGGTATGTTGGAAGGATTTTGCAGGTTGATACTCAACTTGTTTGGCCATGTTACAAACTCACCTTCCTCGGGTATCAAATCCTGAATGGAGCTTCTGGCTGAGTGGCAGGGATGCTACTCATTGTGCCACAATGCTAAGCTGTTAAAAATCATGGTTCAAAACTTCATCACAAGCTTAGCTTCTGACCCTATATCCTGTCCATTTCAAATACCACACATTTATGACAGTTACAATCACCTATCTTTAGAAGACCTCAATTCATCTACTGCTGAAACCCCTTTCTCCAAGCCTTATCACCTCCAGACAGGACTACTGCAGCATTTTGATTGCCAACTCTGCACCTTCCACTAACTTAAACTAATCAAAAAGTGAGCTGCTTGTAATCTTTCCTGCTCATGCATCATCGATGTCCTCACTGACGTGCAGATTAGATCCCAGACCACAAAACTTCAAATTCCCTCATGGCCAGTTTCCCCTGATCTCTATCTCTGTAAATTCAGCTGTTTTTTCCAGGGCTTCTGGAATGTTAGCAGGAGATTGGGAAAGCAGATAAAATTACTTAAAACTTGATCATTAAATTTACTTTGCTATACTGGTATACATCATTGCAGGAACTGATCATAGAAATATGGTGCCTAAATTTTTCTTGATAAATTCCAATCTTTCATCACCAGGTAATGAACTAACAACCATTTACAGGGAAGAAGTAGAGAAGGAAAAAAACGTCTAAGGCTTATCTAAGCTATCACTCCCTCAAGTGTTGTGTTTTCTTAGCAGGCAATTAAAACCAAGTTATTTCCTTTGATGGCAGGTGAATGTCCATATGATACCCTCAGTTACTTAACCACATTCCCAAACAATGGTTCCCATTCTACTTCAGAAGATTCTACCTCCAAACCAAGGGTATTCTGAAAACCTATAAACAACCAAACAAAAAAAAGTGCCAAAGTTGGGACAATCTACTGCTCTCAGCTAAGTTCTGAAGAGGAGAAACATTTTTTTAAAACAAGTACTGTATCATCAATAATACACAGCTCACTATGCCACAACAGCAAGGATGGAAAGTCAGCTTACCTCCATAGCCAGGGCTGCCGTCTGCTGGTCGTAGTGATTCAGAAGATTTGGCATAAATGTCATATTGTAAGGCAGGTCACGGCACATTCTCAAGGATATGGGTTCACAGGCAAACATACTATGGCCACTAACAAGTTCCAAAAATGCAAACAGTGCATAAAATGTCCACAATACCTCCTTAACAGTCACAGCCATGACTGCAGCATTCAACGTTAAAAACTCATTCTCTTACAAACGGAAGGAAGAAAAACAGGTTCACTAATTGAATGCTTGCTTTTTAATCTCCTTCGTTTGCTTACTCAAGTTGCCATTCACTTGAACACCCTGAAACTTGTTCATATTTCTCTTTCAGTTGCAGTTTTCTGGAACTTAGCAGGTGTATTTCTCATCATTTTTTTTCTCCTCCATAAAATAGTTGTGTTTGCTTAGCAGCCAATTAAAAATTAAATACTGGCAATCAACGGCTTTCTTTTGGTGGCAAGTGAATCTCCATGCGATTCCCTTGGTTACTTAACCACATTCCCAAACAATGGTTCCCATTCTACTCCAGAAGATTCTCCCTCCAAACTAAGGGCATTCTTGTGACCTATAAACAAACATAGAAACAAAAGTTACCAGAGGTGTTTCATGCCCTACTCATCAACATTCTCCAGTCTCTGTCATGTGGTTCTATATACGGCAGACATCTTTTAGTATCCATCCAACACAAGTGACCAGTCTTTTTGTACAAGCAGCTTTGGTGATTGCTGACAGGCTATTTGAGATAAGAAAGGACAGTATGAAAAAAAAACAACTCCTGTCTGCATCCAAGATAACCAAATACACACCTTAAGCAGGAATTTCTGAATGACAATCACAAACAAAAATCCATGCTGATAAAGATCACCTATGCCAAAAGGGCTCCTATTATCATGCGAGGGAAAGCATAGATCAAGGATCTAATTAACTAGTTCAGATAAATGGAGCCAAATATGGTTTCATGCGTTTTTGTGCTTATGAATATCCCATCATATAGGCATGATCAAACAGTAACATCAAGTTCCTGTCCAGAACTTCAAAAGTCAAGGGTATAAGATGTTGAAAGGTATTGATTGAATGGATTCTCAGAGGCTTTTTCCCAGGGCTGAAATGGCTGCAACAAGAGTACACAGGTTTAGGGTGCTGGGGAGTAGGCAGAGGAGATGTCAGGGGTAGGTTTTTCACTCAAAGAGTGGTGGGTGCGTGGAATCGGCTGCCAGCGGTGGTGGTGGAGGTGGTGGATTCGATAGGGTCTTTTAAGAGACTTTTGGATGAGTACATGGGACTTAGTAAGATAGATGGTTATAGGTAAGCCTGGTAACTTGTGGTCCAAAGGGCTTGTTTGTGCTGTAGTTTTTCTATGTTCTACGTTCTATTATCAATCTTTGATATACCTCTTTTCATACGTTCTCTTTACTTGATACAGAATCTAATGACAATAAAATGACATGTATATGCAAGAAATGTATTAATGTCTTTGCGAGGAACACACTTATAATTCGTATCACAGTCCGATTACAAAACAACTGCACATCACGTGATCTGTAAGAGTCTTTACAGAGCCCACATTTTTATACTGTCCACTTTCACTGCTATTCAGAGAAGACACTCGCTCTCATTTTTATAGCCAGAAGGAAGAATTTGCTGGGCTCCACTGTAGAGAAGAGGCTCAATGGATGCATTATTGAAAACCCATCACCTGTGTTTCCTTGTTTGCTAACCTAATAACGCTATCCTTAATACGCAGGCAGAATCATCAACTGAATTTTGTGATGGTTTATAAGCTACCGGCTTTCTGAACACTTGTAATATGAAACCCAGCCAAACACGATGAATCCAAATGTCTATTATATTGCAGAAATGCAGCTGATAAGAGTCATGAAGGTTTACAGAGTGGAAAAGGCCCTTCAGCCCAACTTGTTCATGCTGCCCAGTTTTTAATCACTAAGCTAGTCCCACATGCCTGCTTTTGGTCCATGTCCCTCTATACACATCTTACCCATGTAACTGTCAAAACACTGTTTAAAAGATAAAATTATATTCTCCTCTATTAGTCCCTCTGGCAACTTGTTCCAGAAACTCACGACTCTGAGTGAAAAGATTACTTCTCTGGACCCTTTTGTATCTCTCCCCTCTAACCTTAAACCTATGCCTTCTAGTTTTAGGCTCCCCTACCTTTGGGAAAAAATATTGACTATCTACCTTATTTAATTCTCTCATTATTTTATGCAGCTCTATAAGATCACCCCTAAGCCTCTATGCTCCAGGAAATGAAGTCCAGGTCTATAAGAACATAAGAAATAGGAGCAGGAGTAGGCCAACTAGCCCTTCGAGCCTGCCCTGCCATTCAATAAGATCATGGCTGATCTGTCGTGGCTCAGCTCCACATTCCCGCCCTCTCCCCATAACCCTTAATCCCTCCTCTTATCAAAAACCCATCAACCCGCGTCTTATAAGAACATAAGAAATAGGAGCAGGAGTAGGCCAACTAGCCCTTCGAGCCTGCCCCGCCATTCAATAAGATCATGGCTGATCTGTCGTGGCTCAGCTCCACATTCCCGCCCTCTCCCCATAACCCTTAATCCCCTCTCTTATCAAAAACCCATCAACCCGCGTCTTATAAGAACATAAGAAATAGGAGCAGGAGTAGGCCAACCAGCCTTTCCTTATAATTCAAACCAGCAAGTTCCAGTAATATCCTAGTAAATCTTTTCTGTACCCTTTCTAGCTTAATAATATCCTTTCTATAATAGGACGACTAAAACTGTACAGTGTTCCAAGCATGGCCTTACCCACGTCTTGTACAACTGCAACAAGTTGTTCTGATCAATGAAACCAAGCTTGCCTTCTTCATCGCCCTGTCCACCTGTGACGCCACTTTCAAGGAGATATGAACCAGTACCCCTAGATTTATTTATTCTATAACTCTCCACCACCACCCACCATTAACTGAGTAAGTCCTGCCCTGGTTCGATCAACCAAAATGCATCACCTTGCATTTATCTAAATTGGGCACATTCATTAGCCCACTGGCCCAAATGATCAAGTTCCCATTGCAACCCTAGACAGTTTTCCCTCACAATGCCACCAACCTTGGCGTCATCTGCAAATGTACTCAACATACCTCCTAAGTTCTCATCCAAATCATTAATATAAATGTCAAATAATAGTGAACCCACCATCGATCCTTGAGGCATACCGCTGGTCACAGGACTCCAGTTTGAAAAACAACCCTCTACAATCATTCTCTGCAGCCAACTTTGTATCCAATTGGCTACGTCACCCAGGATCCCATGAGATTTAATCTTATACAACAATCCACTATGTAGTATCTTGTCAAAGGCGTTGCTAAAATTTGTGTAGACAACGCCGACTGCGTTCTTGGTCCTCATCTACCTTCTTGGTTACCCCTTCAAAAGACTTGATCAAGTTTGAGAGATATGATTTTCCACTCACAAAGCCATGCTGACTGTCCCTAATCAGTCTAAATGCATGAAGATTCTGCCTCTCAGAATACCTTTTAACAAGTCACTGGCCTGTAGTTCCCAGGCATTTCCCTGCAGCCCTTTTTAAACAAAGGCACAACATCTGCCACCCTCCAATCTTCAGGCATCTCACTTGTGGCTTTGATGATTTAAATATCTCTACTAAGGGACCCACAATTTCCTCCCTAGACTCCCGCAATGTCCTGGGATACACTTCATCAGATCCCAGGGATTTATCTACCTTGATGCTCTTCAAGACTTCCAGCATCTCCTTCTCTGTAATATGTACACTCCTCAAGACATCACTATTTATTTCCCTAAGTTCTTGAACATCCATGCCTTTCTCAACAGTAAGTATTGATGAAAAATATTCATTTAGGATCTCAGCCATCTCTTGTGGCTTTGCACATAAATGACCTTGTTGATCCTTAAGAGACCCTACTCTCTCCCTAGTTACTATTTTACCATTTATGTATTTGTAGAAATTCTTTGGATTCTCCTTTGCCTTATCTGCCAAAACAATCTCATGTCCCCTTTTTGACCTCCCGATTTCTCTCTTAACTCTATTCCTGCACACTCTATGCTCTTCAAGAGATCCATTTGATCAGCTGCCTATGCATGTCACATACCTCCTTCTTCTTCTTGACCAGGGCCTCAATATCTTGAGTCAACCGGGGTTCCCTACTCCTACCTGCCTTGCCCTTCACTTTAAAAGGAAATGCTTACCCTGAACCCTGGTTAACATACTTTTGAAAGCCTCCCACTTACAAGATGTCCCTTTGTCTGCCAACAGACTCCCCCAATCAACTTATGAAAGTTCCTTTATAATACCAACAAAATTGGCTTTACTCCAATTTAGAATTTTAATTTTTAGGCCAAATCTATTATTCTCCATAGCTATCTAAAACTAACGGAATTAAGGTTACTGTTCCCAAAGTGATCTGTCACTAACACTTCTGTCACCTGCCCTTCTTTATTTCCCAAGAAGAGGTCAAGTTTTGTCCCCTCTCTAGTCAGGCCATCCACATACTGAACAAGAAATTCCTCCCAAATACATTCAACAGATTTCGTTCCATCCAAGCCCGAATGAATTTTAACCTCATCTCTGCCAAGCCTATCCTGACAAAACCTCAAATACCCTGCTTATGACATTAGTACAGCATTCTCATATTGGTCAGCTGTCTGAAGGCTGTGGTCGCTAACTTAATCAAGAGTCCTATTTCAGACAGCACAGAGCAACTCAGATAAAGGTTCCATCTGGAATCTAGACTACTCTGCACTGTGACCAAACTTATTATAAAACTGACTCAGATGGTACAGGCATACTAATAAGCTTTCTGGAGATGGCAGGGCAGAGTCAGACATACCTGCAGGATGAAGTGTGTGAAGTTTTCCTGAAACATCCGCAAAGATAAAATGCAGATTATTTTATACTGTGTACCAAGAGTCACTCCTTAATAATACAAGCTCCCAGTAACCTTATACAAAAGCAAAATACTGTGGCTGACGGAAATCTGAAATAAAAACAGAAAATGTTGGAGATGCTTAGCAGGTCTGGCAGACATCTGTAGAGTCAGAAACAAGGGTAATGTTTCAGATAAGACTCATCTCTGAGATTAAGTATTGAGGGATAATTCACAAACAGCTGATGTGCCCATCAGAATTAATTGCAACTAATAAAACTGCTCCTATGCTCATTTTCACATCTCTGCTTGAATAATTATACCAATTGACACTAAAGCACTAGATGTGAATGAAATGTCAGCTATGGTTCTGTTGATATCACCCTTGCCTCAGAACCAAAAGATTGTGGGTTCAAGTCTTATTCCAGAGACTTGAGCACAAAAATCTAAGACCATATTCCAGTAAGGGAATGCTGCCCTTCGGAGGTACCATCTTTAAGGTGTAATGTTAAACAGTGACCGTGTGTGCTCTCTCTTAGTTCAAACTAACAGATCCCATAGTAATATCTTTTTTAAGAACTGGGAATTCCCACCCTGACGCCCTTGCAAATATGTATTCCTCAATAAAAATTGTACAAAAAAGAACTGGTCACTTATCACATTGCTGTTTGTGAAAGCTTTCTGTGTGCAAATTGTTTAATGGGTTTCCTACATAACAACAATGACTACACTTCAAAAGTTAAAAGTTAATTAGCTGTAAAGTGCTTTGAAACATTCTTAAGTCGTGAATGGTGCTATATATAGATAAACCCTTCCCCCCCCCCACACAAAGTGTAACGCAAAATAACAAATCAACTTATACAGTTTAGTGTTATCAGCAAGTGATTAGGAAGGCAAATGTAATCTTGTCATTTTTTGCCAGGGAAATGGAATATAAAAGTAGTGGTGTTTGCTACAATTGTTCAGGACATGGGTGAGACCATGGGCTGGATTTTCTCGCCTCCCCAACACATCTTTCCCATGACAGGAAGCGGCTCAGTGTTGGCCAGCAGCGAGATCTTCTGGTCCCGCTGCTGTCAATGGAATTTCCCATTGAAGACACCACGTTCCGCCAGGAAACCTGCAGCAGAGGTGCACCACCAGTGGGAACTGCTGGAAAGTTCAGGTCCATATCTTGAGTACTGTTACAGTTTTGGTCTCACTATTTAAGGAAGTGTATACATGTGTTCAAAGAAGGTTCACTTGATTGATACATCAGTGGATATCATCTTACTCAGAGAGGTTAAATAGTCTGGGCCTTTATCTATGGGAGTTTAGAAGGTTTGGATGTGATTTTATTGACTGGGTGGTTGCTGAAAGGACGCTTCTCTTGGTCGGAGAGACTAGAACTCGGGGATCCATCTTAATTCAGAAACTTAAGACAGATAATTTTTTTCCCTCTCAGAGGGTCGTGAATCTTTGGAACTTTCTTCCCCAGAACACAGTGGAGGCAGAGATAATGAATAATTTGCCGGTAGGAGTAAATAGATTCTGGACTAATAAGGGAGTCAATGGTTATTGGGCGTAGGTGGAAAGTGGAGCTGAGACCACAATCAGATCATCCATGCAGTTGTGGCCCATCAGCTTTAAATCAGCGCCAAGTTTAAAAGGAGGCCTGGTGTAGATAGCGGGCAGCGTCGGAGCGGGCAGCGGAGTGAGAGGGAAGCAGAGTGAGCTATTAGGGCTTAATATCAAAAAGGGCTTGAAGGTAAAAAGGCCAGGTTGAAAGAACAAGGAAAAAAAAAATTTTTTTTTTTTCAAAACTACTACAGCAAGAAACAAGGAAAAAATTTTTTCCCACAACAAATTATATTGAATAATGGAGGGGCATGTGATGTGCGGTTCCTGTATGATGTGGGAACTGGTGGACCCCAGGGTCCTTCCCAGTGACCATGTCTGCAGTAAGTGCAGGTTGCTGGAGGAGCTCCAGCTCAAGGTGGATGAGCTGGCCTCTGAGCTACAGACACTGAGGCTCATCAGGGGGAGAGAGGGTGCCATTGTCAATGGGGTGCAAGTGACATCCACCCCCTCTAGACTGTCTAAATCTAAGGGTCAGGAACAAAAGGGGGCTGCTGGGAGGAGGAAGGGGGGTGAGGAGCGGAGGCCTCAGCCTCTTAATCTGCATAACAGGTTTGAGGTTCTTGCTTCCACTCTGGAAGAGGACGAGGCAGGTGAGGTTGGTGAGCAAACTGCACACGGTACAGTGATGCAGCAGGACATAGGCAAAGAGAAGGGGAAAAGGAACGTAGTAGTGATTGGAGATAGTGGGGTGAAGAGTATTGACACTGTCCTTTGTCACAATGACAAAGTGCACAGAAGGGTGTGTTGTCTGCCTGGTGCTCGGGTACAGGATGTCGCAGCTGGGCTGCAGAGGAATCTGGAGTGGGAGGGTGAGAACCCAGTTGTGGTGGTACATGTGGGTGCCAGCGACGTAGGCAAAGTGCGGACTGAGGATCTGGGGAGGGAGTATGAGAAGCTGGGAATGGAATTAAAAAGTAGAACCGACAAGGTGGTCTTCTCTGGGCTACTGCCTGAACCGAGTGCAGACGGGCGTAGGGTTGACAGGATAAAGGAAGTGAATGGGTGGCTCAGAGATTGGTGTGGGAGGAATGGGATCGAATTTATGGGGCATTGGCACCAGTATTGGGGTAGGTGGGACTTGTTCGGGCGGGATGGGGTTGGTCTGAATCGTGCTGGGACCAGAGTGCTGGCGAATCGAGTAAAGAGGACTGTAGACAGGGCTTTAAACTAATTAGGGGGGGGGAGGGTGCGAGGGTAGGTGATGTTAGGAGGTCTACAGTTAAGGATAGGGTACAGGTAAGGGAAGAGGCTGAGGATGTCCCAAGTGGTGGCGTTACGGCAAATAGGGTCCAGAAGAAGGCTGGGATGAAAGCGCTTTATCTGAATGCACGAAGCATTCGGAATAAAGTGGATGAGCTGGTGGCGCAGATCGACACAAATGGATACGATCTGGTGGCCATTACAGAGACGTGGCTGCAAGGTGACAGGGACTGGGAGATGAATGTACAGGGCTATCAAGTGTTTAGGAAGGATAGGCAGGAGGAAAGAGGGGGTGGCGTAGCTCTGCTGATTAAGGACAGCATCAAGGTGGTAGCAAGGGATGATATCGGAGCCAAAGAGCAGAAAGTGGAATCGTTGTGGGTGGAGATTAGGAACAGCAAAGGGAGGAAGACGCTGGTGGGTGTCGTCTATAGGCCCCCGAATAATGATCTGGAGGTGGGGCGGGCTGTTAACGCGCAAATAAGTGCGGCGTGCAGGAATGGGACGGCAGTAGTTATGGGGGATTTCAATCTGCATATTGATTGGTCGACCCATGTTGGACGAGGTGGGCTCGAGGAGGAGTTCTTGGAATGCTGCCGGGATAGTTTCCTGGAACAGTGTGTGTTGGAGCCGACGAGGGAGCGAGCTATCTTGGATCTGGTGCTATGTAATGAGGCGGGTAGAATTAGGGACCTTGAGGTGAAGGATCCTCTTGGAGAGAGTGATCATTGTATGGTGGAGTTTCTGTTGCAGATGGAGGAGGAGAAAGTGGGTTCCCGGACACGTGTCCTTTGTTTGAATAGAGGGGAGTATGGTAGGATGAGAGAAGAATTGGCGAATGTGGACTGGGGGAGCGCGTTGGAAGGTAGGTCTGCTGAGGAGCAGTGGAGGATCTTTAAGGAGATCTTTCTTGGTGCTCAGCAGAAATTTATTCCGATGGTTAAAAAGGACAGTAGGAAGAGAGGTAATAAGCCATGGATAACGAAGGAGGTGAAGGAAAGTGTTAAATTAAAAGCGGAGGAATTTAGAGTAGCTAAGAGCAGTGGGCGAGAAGAGGATTGGGAAAGGTTTAAATGTCAACAAAGATTGACAAAAAAGTTGATAAAGGAGGGTAGGAGAAGCTATGAAGCTGGGCTAGCGCTTAATATAAAAAAGGATAGCAAGAGTTTTTATAAATATATAAAAAGGAAGAGGCTGGCTAGGGTGAACGTTGGTCCCTTAGCGGATGAGAAAGGGGACCTAGTGGTAGGGGATGGGGATATGGCTAAGGTCTTGAATAACTTTTTTGTTTCTGTCTTCACGGAGGAGGACGTGAATAATTTGCCGGGTGTTAGCGATGGAAAGGTGGTAGGACTGGAGGGTCTTAATGACATTACTGTTACTAGAGAGGTGGTGCGCGACAGACTGGAGGGGCTGATTGTGGACAAGTCCCCAGGACCGGATGGAATGCATCCGAGGGTTCTGAAAGAAATGGCGGAGGTGATAGTGGATGCCTTGGTGGTTATTTTCCAGACGTCGCTGGATTCCGGGGAAGTGCCGGAGGATTGGAAAACGGCTAATGTTACGCCGTTGTTTAAGAAGGGTGCCAGGCAAAAGGCGGGGAATTACAGGCCGGTTAGTTTAATGTCTGTGGTAGGTAAAATGTTAGAATCCGTCATTAAGGAGGAAATTGCGAGGCATCTTGAAGGGAATTGCTTGATAGGGCAGACGCAACACGGTTTCATTAAAGGGAAGTCGTGTCTGACAAATTTACTGGAGTTCTATGAGGATGTGTCTAGGGCGGTGGATAGAGGAGAGCCGGTGGATGTGGTCTTTCTGGATTTTCAGAAGGCGTTTGATAAGGTACCTCACAAGAGGTTACTGCAGAAGGTCAGAGGACATGGAGTTGGGGGTAGGGTGTTAGCGTGGATAGAGGATTGGTTGTCAAATAGGAGGCAGAGAGTGGGGGTCAATGGGTGCTATTCGGATTGGCGGTTGGTGACTTGTGGGGTGCCCCAGGGGTCGGTGCTGGGGCCTCAGCTATTTACCATTTATATAGATGATCTGGAGGAGGGAACCGAGTGTAGGGTGTCGAAATTTGCTGATGACACCAAGATTGGGGGAAAGGCAAATTGTGCGGAGGGTGTGGAGAGTCTGCAGAAGGATCTAGATAGGCTGGGCGAATGGGCCAGGAAATGGCAAATGGAATTTAATGTTGGCAAGTGTGAGGTGGTCCACTTTGGTAGGAAGAATGGTAGGAAGGACTATTACTTACGTGGCGAAAAACTGCAGCAGGCGACGGTGCAGAGGGACCTCGGGGTCCTTGTGCATGAGTCGCAAAAACCCAGCCTGCAGGTGCAGCAGGTGGTCAGGAAGGCGAATGGGATGCTGGCCTTCATAGCGAGGGGGATTGAATATAAAAGTAGGGAGGTCTTGCTGCAGCTGTATAGGGCATTGGTGAGGCCGCAGCTGGAGTACTGTGTGCAGTTTTGGGCGCCGCACCTGCGCAAGGATATTTTGGCCCTGGAGGGAGTGCAGAGGAGGTTTACTAGGCTGATACCGGAGTTGAGGGGGTTGAGCTATGAGGAGAGGCTGAATAAACTAGGCTTGTACTCGTTAGAGTTTAGAAGAATGAGGGGAGATCTCATTGAGACGTATAAGATGATGAATGGGATGGATAGGATAGAGGTGGAAAGACTCTTCCCGCTCAAAAAAGACAGTAGGACTAGGGGGCACAGCCTCAAGATAAAGGGGGGGCGGTTCAGAACGGAGTTGAGGAGGAACTTCTTCACTCAAAGGGTGGTGAATCTCTGGAATTCTCTGCCCGTTGAAGTGGTGGAGGCTGCCTCGCTAAATATTTTTAAGAAGCGGGTTGATGGGTTTTTGATAAGAGAGGGGATTAAGGGTTATGGGGAGAGGGCGGGAAAGTGGAACTGAGCCACGACAGATCAGCCATGATCTTATTGAATGGCGGGGCAGGCTCGAAGGGCCAGATGGCCTACTCCTGCTCCTATTTCTTATGTTCTTATGATTTTACTGAATGGCGCAGCATGCTTGAGAGGCCAAGTAGCCAACTCCTCCTCCTAATTCGTTTGGACATATTTTCCCTATGCAGCACTACAACATATCAAACAAGAGAACAAAATAGTCAAACAACAAAATATGTAGTTGAAATTAAAAATTAAAATAACCATTTTGGGAGAGCTCAAACTTTACTTTCCAACCACAATTCAAAATTACAAGAAGAATCTGACAGCTTTCCCTTCAGCACATTAGATGAACCTGTTTTGTTATCTTGGTTATGCTTACAGTTATCAAATTACAGTATGCAGGCTTTGTCTAGATCTTTCACTCTCCACTTGCAATGCAATGTGCCTTCCCACCCAACTGCTTTTAAAGGTCTTTATAACATACATGTTCCGCTTTGAGTGACAGGAATCTCATTACCTGGCCATTTGAAAGCCATTTTTCGGCAGTGAGATGATTGATACTTAGAAATGACTTCAATAACTTAATGTACAGCACAAAGCAAACAGCCAAATGCAATCTAATTTAGAAACTGAACTGCAGTAAAATACTGGGCACATCCTTCACCTTCCCCAATCTGCAGTAGATCAAGACCTAATTAGAAAGGTCTAAAAGATTCCAACTCTAAAAATGAATTAATAAATTCCCATTTCAAATAGAAGAATTCTGCTTAGTATAGCTAATGTAGTGATATGCCACAGTGCTTCACAAGGCAGAGTTCAGGTGTTGCAGGAAATGGGAACAGATCTTAAGTGATCAAAAAAGGTAGATTTTCAGGAGACTTTGGAAAATGGGAAGGAATGTACTTGGGTAGAGAGAGTTAGGATGGAGAAATAACAGTTGAAATTCCTGTTGCTGACAACAGTTTCACTCAGAAAGGAGACAGGACACACGGAGGTGCCAAAAGAGGCATGGAACCAAAGATTCTAATATAAATGCACTGGTGTACAAGCAACCAGCACAGTCTGATGAGACTGGGCTGATACCTGATTGAGGTTTACACGTGATAGAATGCAAGTGGACAGTTCTGCACAAGTTGCAGTTTGTCTACAATAGAAGTGCGAAAATGACAACTTGCCATTATCAATTTGGCACCTTGACAACTTCAGTGCCAAGGTGACAAAAATGCAAGCAAAAGATTTTGTCAAAGAGGGAATGGAGTAAAGATGGCGTGAGAAATCCCTCAGTGACGTTATTGGACAGTCTCAATAACGAAGGCTAGGCAAGAATCATGACAGTGTTGCACGTACCCATGAAGGAGATGGAGCACATGACCATTCCCTAGGAGGGAACCCTGGTGACCTGGTCAATATTTATTCCTTCAATTCTCACAGCAACATATCATCTGATCATTATCACACTACTGCTCATGGGAGTTGAAAGTCTGCAAATAAACTGTCACGTTTCCAACATTACAGTGATGATACTTCAAAAGTACTCAATTTGCTGAAATGGACTTTGAGATGTCTATGTGATGAAAGGTATTGTTAAAAAGCTTTCTTAATATCTCCCAATCAATAGCAAGAAACAGCTATTCTATTGCACTAACTATAAAATTGCAGCTAAATGGAATACATAAACATTTTATGGAAATTAATCAGAAATCCTATACCTTCTAAACTAAAAGTTGATTAAGTTACAAATTAATTAAATTTTTATTTCGCATCTCCATTGTGTTCCTTTATTCAATTCTGAATTAACAGTTATAGACTCTGCTTGCAAGCACTGTGTGTAAATGAGTAAAACAGTTTCTTTCTAAGCCTCTATGCCACAATAAATTGGATATCTTCAAAAATAATCATGCTGACTTATCAACCATAGCTTCATCTGCAAAGAACATCAGTAATACTGTGCTGCATTATAAATTGGCTTTAAAAAGAGTTCCAAACTAAACTATAGCAAACTCACATTTTTGTGAATTTCGTCTCCCTCAGTTCTCCCCTGCACCCCACATGCCACATTGCTCACCATTCTCAAGAAAGCCAAGGAGGCATATGATGATGAAAATTAAAATTACAATATTGATCACAAGAGATAGTTCATAAATGGAAATTGCTGAGAATTTGGGTAAAAGAAACAGCAGGGTTTAATACAAGACCAGGCCTAGCTAGTGGAATTCTTAGATCTGAAGTTTTAAAAAGAGAGGAGCTTGGTTGATGGCAACTGAGCCAACCTATAGGTATCAAAAGCATGAATAAAATGTTCAATGGTGCTATTGCTAATAGGGTCAGGGTAGATAAAGATTCTGAATTATATGGACACATACGCACATGGTTCTTGTGACAGAATCAATTGGATTTAAATTTTGAAGTGGACTGAGGAAGATACCAAGAAGGAATACTGAGTTCAGCCTGAGCATGCAATTTTAGAAGGCTCTTAAGTTGTAAATTTTGTGATGACAGCCAAACATAATGGCATGGCTTTTGTGAATATTAAGCTGCAAGAAGTTCCTCTTTATTTACGATTCAAGTTCAACAAACAGTTGGATAAAGCAACAGCTGTAGAATAAAAAGTGATAACAGAATGAGAAAGTAGGTTATCTTCACTAAATTGCTAGTACCATAACCAATGGGTTACCATACCCACAGAGGTAAATAGATTCTGGACTAATAAGGGAGTCAATGGAGTCACAGACTTATGGAGGCTGATCCCATGCTTAGGAATAATGTTGGCAAAAGGCAGCATACAAAGGAGGAATGTTATCCGATTATCTCTTTATACGTAGTTTGTGGTACTGAACTTTCAATTCTAAAACCCAAACTTGAGTTTAGCGTAGAGAGGCAAGTCTGATGACTCAAAATGTTGCCTAGTCAAAAGTAGAGTTTAACCTTGATTGTGAAAATGAAACCCAGAACAAAATCACCGACAACTGAGCACAACACTGCTCACAATTCAGCACTTACTGGTAAACTCACAGATGCCATAACAATTACAGATTTAGTTAAAAAAAATTGCTATCATTCACATTGGTCTTGATTTTGGGAGCAAAGGCACAATTGAACTTTAGAATGGGGAATCAATTCTGTGCCTAGTTGAGTTTTGAGCCTGACTTGGGAACATTCAAGAAGTAGAAATCACAAATTGTTTTGGTTAATCAAAGTATTGAGAGGTGTTAACCAAAAATCTCCACAGCATTGCAAGGATTCTTGGTTGATTCTACATTTTAATCTGTGGACTGGCAAGCTGGCTAGATTCTCTTTGCTCCCCCTGCTCAGCACTGCCACAGATACGGAAAGCTCAAAGAGGGGGATTTGGGTGCAACAATCAGACTTAAAAGTATCCTTTTATGGATTTCTTATTAACACACAGAATCCAATGGATTTGGCAACCATGGGGAAGACAGGCGGAAGATTTCAAGTTAGAAAATACTTCTATATGCAAAGGGCAGAAGTAGTTTGGAGCTCTCTTCCGCAAACAGCAGTTGATGCTAGGTCACCTATTATTTTAAATCTCAGAAGAAAGATTTTTGTTAACCAAAGATCTGAAGCAATTATGGGGAGTTATGTCAGACCAACTGGGATCACAGAGTAGCAGAAGAGGCTCAAGGAGATAAGTAGCCTATTCCTATTAGGAAATCATTAGAAATCGTTGTATGGTGATAGTATAACGTGAAATGATTTTTTAAAAAATTGAATACCATGAAATGGACCTAGGTGCCCTCTTGGTGGATCAGTTTAGATTGGCTAAGGAGCCTCTCTAGGCTGTCACGAACTCAAGATGTAAAGTTAAAGATGAAAAAAATTTCCATTGAAGCTTATTTTACTAATATACAAGGTTAGTAAAAAGTAGAAAACGCTATTGAGCATATCAAATGCCATACCCCCACACATATCTTTAATCTCCACCCTATGACATCTAGCTACATTTTAAATGTCTCTAATATTTTTACTACTTCTATTTCAACCAATTAATTTCAGTGTTTTTTTATTTACTAAGCAAAGTTCTTCCTAGAGTTTTGTTTACAATTTTAACAAAACCTGGCCCAGTCCAACGTAACTTTGTTATTACATGATTTCATTGTGTTGTGATTAGTCCAAATGAATTTATTTCTATTTACTTTTCTAAGCAAAGAAGTTTTTGCTGATATTCAAGGTATTTTTGTAAATTTTCATTAATGCTGGCTAGTCCCATATTTTTAGCATTTTTAAAAATTGGTTATCTCATGTGATGTGGGCATCACTGCCAGGCCAATGCTGTTGGGATTTTGGCTCAGCTACAGTGAAGGAACAGCAATATAGTTCCAAGTCAGGATGATGCGTGGCAGAGGGGGGGCTTGCAGAAGGTGTGGTTGCCCTTGCCCTTGGTGGTAGAGGTAATGGATTTTGAAGGTGCTGTCAAAGGAGTTGTTGTAAGTTACTGCAGTGCATTTTACAGATAGTACAGCCTGCTCCAACTGTGTATCAGTGATGGCAAGAATAAATGTTTGAGGTGTCAATGCCAATCAAGCAGCTGATTTATCAAGCTTTATGTCAAGCTTTGAGTATTGTTTAAACTGCACTCATTCAGATAAGTGGAGAATACTCCATCACACTCCTGATTCATGTCTTGTGGCTAATGGTCAGGTTTTGGGGAATCAGGCGAGTTATTTGCCACATCATCTGCAACGTCTGATCTGATCTCGTAGCTATTGTTTTTATAAGACTGATCCAGTTCAGTTTTTGGTAAATGGTAACCCCCCCAAAATGTTTACAGAGGGGGAAATTCAGTGATGTTGATGCCTTTGACTGTCCAACTATCTCGTTGGGAGATAGACATTGCCTGACATTTTTTTGCCACACATCAGTCCAAGGTCTTGCTATATGTGAACACAGACTGCTTCAGTGTCTGAGGAGTCAAAGGTGCTGAACATTGTGCAATCATCAGCTAACACCCTCACTTTTGACCTTATTATGAGAGGTCCTTGATGAAGCAGTTGAAGATGTTTGGGCATCTGAGGAATGCCTGAAGCAATATTTTGGGACTGAAATGACTAGCCTCCAACCACAACTGTCTTCCTTAGATATTACCAAAGAGGCAGGACAACCTATGATTCCTTAGACTACCAACACTCCCACCCAGCCCAATTCCTACAGATTCCAGTTTTGATCTTTCATGCCAAGAACATGATATCTTATCTGGGTTAAGATTATCAATAAAATGCATTATATTCAAGTTTCCACTGAAGATCCTCTTTCTAAACAGCAAAAGTTAAGATTCACTCATCATCTCTTGCAAATGGAGCCCATGCTTTATAGTGGTCAAACAATTCAGCTTTCTTGTATCATTACACAAGACTTTTTTTATATTTTGCAGATCCCAATATAAATATTACTCATTTATTTGTGAAAACCCACATCTCGGTGGTCTTGCACAGATCTCATCACTCATACTTGAGATGATCTTATTCCTCTTGTATTTGAGATGAGTCATGTTCTTTTCATCAACCTTATAAATCTTTTTTTTGACATGAAGACCCAAAAAGAATTTATGAAGGATCTGAACAGGATTAGCACAACCTATATATTCTTATTTTTGCAGTTTTTTTGGCCATTTAAGCAAACATTACGACTATGTTTTAGTTGTTTTACTTTAAAATTTTGTAAAAAGAGCTCAGCTGCGGTTGCTCATAGATACTGTCCGTGTCTCCTGGTGCTGATTCAATATCATTCAGTGCCTGTTTACTCGCATGTTCTTTCTTTACCCCATTGACAGCTGCCTAATCAAGTAATCTTCGTGTAAACCAAGATTTTTTTTAATATAAAAAGATTGATGGAACAGATCTATTACTTCGACATTTACACAGCTTACAGGTAAAGGTTACATCCACCATCTCCTCACAAAATTTGAAATAAAGTGAAAAGGCAACTGCGCAGAATCGCGATGGAAAAATAAATCTGAACAGGATCATTTTACAACATAATAAGAGAAAAGGAATATCTAATTTGGGGATACGCACAAGCAATGAAACTCAAGACTGCGCTTTGTATTAAAACGACGGGTCGCTCACTGCAAACTCAGCCAGGGAGAAAACACCGAGGCATATACATTAACAGGGATTAAAAGGCAATACAAGCAGACAACAGTGGCCAGTCTCGGCTCAAAAGAGAGTGAAAACCCCGGGCCGTGTATCTTGAGGTGGGGGATAGGAGGGGAGGCCGCTAGGAACCGTGCGGGGCGGAGGGAGATGGGAGACAAGAGCCGGCGACCGAGTCACAGCTGCAAGTGGCTGCACGACCGTTAACCGCTGCACCTGAGGGTCTACCCTCCGGGGGAAGGGAAAGGAGCAAATCTCACAGCTGCGGTCTAATTCTCCCTTTTCCCATCCCCTTTTCACCCCACACCCGTGTCGCGATCGCGACCGCCGCCATTCCGCCTCTCACCCTTCAGCAACAGCCTCCCGTCGCCATCCCGGCTCCCCCCGTCCGCACCGCCGTCAAACCCCACCAGCCAGCACCACGCCTCCGACACGAGGCCCGATTGGCGGAGAGGAGGCGGCCAATGGCGAGCGGCGATGCTCGTTGCCCGGGGCGACGCGTTCCTCCCGCCTCTGAACCCGTGACCTCGGGGCGCCGATGCTATTGGTCAGAACGTCGGCCAACACGCGCGCGGCAGGCGGGGGCCAAGCTGTTGCCGTAGAAACCAAGCCAGGCCCAAGCGGAGGCGAAGATGGAGGTCGGTGCAGCTGAGTGACTGGGAGGTGAGAAAGCAGCTGGAAAAATCATGGCGTGAGATGAGAGGCGGCTCCGCACGGCGGCAACCGAGTGACGACATTTGATTTGATTTGGTTTATTATTACAATAATTGGGATACAATGAAAAGTGTTGTTTCTTGTGCGCTACTCAGACAAAGCATACCGTTCATAGAGAGCATGGGGAGAGGGAAAGGAGAAGGTGTTGAAGTATCCCCTGCTAGTAATTAATGGATTGGGGGTGGGGGCGTCGTCCTCAGGCTCCTCTTCTTCCATTGTTGTGATGGGTCTCTACAGCCAGGCAACCCAAAATATTCTGATAGTTCAGTGGCTGCTGTCCTGTCCACTAACCCACTCCGCCCCCTGCCAGCTGTCAGCTCGGTAGCTATTTCATGGCAGATTGTCCTGGCTCTTTTTGAAGTCAGTCAATACCAGCTGACCCTGTAAACAGCCTCTTACTCGTTCCTCTTGCCTTAGGGTGGTTCAGCAGATGTTACCTGGCCAGTTGGGTGTTTCTGGGATTTTCTGCTTTTGGTCTAGATTTTCAGCACCTGAAATATCTTTGCTTTTATTTTTAGTTCATAAGATATTGGAACAAAATTGGCTATTTGACTCACCTACAGCTTACCTCTTGCACATTTCTGTGGCACTCCTTCCAGAGCTCCATTGAGTCTGGTCTGCCAGTTAAGTTTCTCAACTTCATTTTCCTGCTTTTTCTCTGCAGCCTTTGATCCTTTAGTTATCTAGAACCTATCTATCTCAATGACCTGACCCCCGCAGCCTTCTGTCACAATGAATTCCATAGATTCACCACCCTCTGGCTGAAGAAATTCCTCCTCATCTCAGTTCTAAAGGGTCGTCCTTCCACTCTGAGGCTGTGCCCTTGGGTCCTAGCCTGTCCTACAAATGGAAACATCTTCCCCACATCCTCTCTATCCAGGTCTTTCAGTGTTCTGTAAGTTTCATTGAGATCCCTGCAGTTTGCAAGTGCTGTCAAACGGTGAGGAAACTTCAAGAGGACATAGCTGACACAATGGGTGGAGATACTGCAGCACACTGCAGAAAACTGCAAGGTGAATTTTGGTAGATGAATGAGAAGAGACAATACAATTTTAAAGAGTGTGTGAGAGGAGAGTATCCTGGGGATGCTGATGAACAAAACTTTGAAGATGGCATAACAGGTTAACAAAGGTCATGGATCACACTTTAGGGACCTTTAAAATCCTAAATGTGGCTGGCAAGTTAATGCAGTATTGAGGGAGTTGTACACTTTAGGGATTGTTTTCTTGCAGATTTGTTCAACTAAGGCCTCATCTACAGCTTACCTCTTGCACATTTCTGTGGCACTCCTTCCAGAGCTCCAGCTCTCCAAGAAAAGGAACAATCAGCATACCAGTATGGAGTTTTTGAACTGGAAGTCAATAATAAGAGATGATCAGCAGAAAAGTTAAAACAATACTAAATTGAAAAAAAAATTGCCTGGAAAATTGACAAAATTCACATTCCAAATGAAATGCAATGGAAGCAAATCAAAAAATCAAAATAAATCTCAGCACATTATAATCCTGAATCAGCTAAACACAACTTTTCAAAATAGACTGCTAATGGCAAGTGACTAGACTTCAGCGCAGGCATTGGTTATCCAGAACCATGTGAGGGAAATGCAGGTTAGAGTCACAGCACAGGAACAGGCCCTTTGGCCCATCGTACCTGAGCTGGCCATCAAGCACCCACATATTCTGATCCTGTTTTCCAGCACTTGGTTTGTAGCTTCATTTGCTATGGTGTTTCAAGTGCTCAACTAAATGCCCTTCTTAAATGTTGTGAAGATTCCTGCCACTACCACCCTTTCAGGCAGTGAGTTCTAGATTCCGGCCACACTCTAGGTAAAGAAGTTTTTCCTCAAATCCTCTCTAAATCTCCTGCTCCTTGTCTTAAATCTATGTTCCCTGGTTATTGACCTCTCTGCTAATGAGAAAATTTTCTTCCTATCTATCCTTTCTATGTCTCACTTAATTTTGTACAACTTTATCAAGTCCCCCTCAGCTTTCCCTGCTCTAAGGAAAACAACCCCAGCCTAAACATCCTCTCATTGTAGCTGAAGCACTCCAGACCAGGCAACATCCTGGTGAATCTCTCTGAACGCTTTCTACTGTAATCACATCTTGAAAGGTATGGTGACCAAAACAGTACACAGTAATGTTGCTGTAGCCTAACAAATGTTTTATACAGCTTCATCATAACATCCCTACTTTTATATTCTATGCCTCAGCTAAACATCCCATAGGTCTTTTTAACCACCTTATCCACCTGTCCTGCAACATCACGGATCTTTGGACGTGCACCCCAATGAAATTCTGTACTTCCTAGAGTTTACTATGTTTCCTTGCCTTGTTAGTCCTCCCAAAATGCATCACTCACAGTTTACAGGATTAAATTCTTTTTACAAATACTAATTTAATTAGTATCAATCTCACATACTTGATGGAGTCATTGTGTACCTATTAACAATCCAATCACGAAAAAGTCGACAATGCTTGGACTGGTAACTGACAAATAACATTCGTGCCACAGAAGTGCCAAATAATGACCAAGAGAGCGTCTAACCATTTCCCCATGACATTTAATGCCATTAACATCACTGAATTCCCTGCTGTCAACATCCTGGGGGTTGCCATTGATCATAAACTGAACTGGACCAGCCCTACACATACTGTGGCACAAGAACAGGTCAGAGACTGGGCATTTTGCGGCAGATAACTTACATACTGACTTCCCAAAGCCTTTCCACTGTCTGCAAGGCACAAGTCAGGAGTGTAATGAAATACTTGCCGATTGCATGAATGAGTGCAGCTCCAACAAAACTCAAGAAGCTCAACAGAACCCTGGAGAAAGCAGCCTGCTTGATTGGCATCCCATCCAGGGACCTGAAACATGAATTCCCTGATGCACAATAACTGATTATTCACTGATGCACAATGGCACTACCGTCCATGACATCATCAACTCATCAGCGACTCATCTAGGTTTCTTCTATAGCACCTTCCAAACCCATGACTTCTACCACTTAGAAGGACAATGGCAGCAAATGCATGGAAACACCACCACTTGCAGGTTCCCCTTCAAGCTGCACAACATCCTGACTTAGAACTATTTTGCTGTCCCTTCATTGTCAACATTCTGGAACTCCCTTCCTAACAGCACTATCACTGTATCCACCTCACATGGACAGCAGTGGTTCAAGAAGGGTGTGTTTTTTGGGATGTATTGGATTGAAAATAGCAGGCAATGGCTATGCAACTTCCCAGTGTACAAGAGTGCCAATGGTATCTTTCAGGCAAGATACAAAACATGATCTTCCCTTCTGAATGCTGTATCCTTCAGCCTGGTATAAAAGTTAGAATGATAGACGTGCAGTTGCCTGAGTCAGATTCATTGGTTTTGATTGTTAGGTCATGCGAATGGATTACACATTGTTACTCTGCCTTTTAAATTTCAGTTGAATGGAGTGTTTTCACACAAGGAGAAAGTCCATCTACCGATTGTTCATTTCACAATGGCATTTGCACCATCCAAGATCATGAATGGACCTAAAATGCAGACTAAGATGAGCACGTGGACACCCCTGAACCATCAACCCACCAATGACAAGGCAAGGGCATGTGACTTCAAATTACTGAGGAAAATGTCTTTTAATAATCACATTCAATAAACTGTATCCTAGATAAATTACTTCTTTTGTCGTGTGTACTCCATATAGGTGGATAATCATGATCAGTGGTGACAGATGGTAGATATGAGGTAATCAGGCAAAGTATTCTACTTCTTTTATATGTGAAATATAGGCAGGAGCCAGGACTGAAGTTGGGAGTGGTTGATAGTATTGAAGCGTTACAGTTCTGGCCAAATGGAGTGGAACTGCCAAGATCTAGTTGATAGGAATGTACTGCGATGAGAGAACTCTGGCTTTACAATAACTAGAGTTATCAAGGTAACCAAGTTACCACTCCAACTAAAATCTGGGGATTTTTGGGCCTTTTCAATGTGAATTTTCTTAGAAGCGTATTGTATTTGAGGAACAACCGTGCATTTCACCGGTGCCATTTGGTATACATAAGGTTTCCTGTAGTTTTATGTAAAGATAAAACAAAAGGTCTCGAGGGATTGACAAGATAGACTGTATATCTCAAAGATTGGATAATTGAATCAAGCAGCATGTTCCTTCAGCTGTTTGTAATAGGCAGGCTACTAACCAACCTTGACAAGACTGTACTTGTAAAACCAAAGCATCTAATGTTAGATATGATTCCATGATTGGGCAGTGCTTGTTAAAGGATGCAGTGCATGCTAACAGCAACATTAACAAGCAATTTAAGATAATCTGTCAAATTTATAAAGTGGCTCATTTATGTTTGCTGGAAGTGACAGACATTCCCATTGCGTTACCCATTTCCTGCAAACACAAATTCATTCAAACGTTGTAGCTTTTTGAAATATCCAGGAGCTGGGGGTGGGGTGGGTGGGGGGGGGGGGGGGGTGGAGGGGGAAGGGGGGGGGGGTGGTGGAGGGGGAAGGGGGGGTGGAGGGGGAAGGGGGGGTGGAGGGGGAAGGGGGGGGTGGAGGGGGAAGGGGGGGTGGAGGGGGAAGGGGGGGGTGGAGGGGGAAGGGGGAGTGGGTGGAGGGGGTGGAGGGGGAAGGGGGAGTGGGTGGAGGGGGAAGGGGGAGTGAGTGGGGGGAGTGGGTGGGGGGGGTGGAGGGGGAAGGGGGAGTGGGTGGAGGGGGAAGGGGGAGTGAGTGGGGGGAGTGGGTGGGGGGGGTGGAGGGGGAAGGGGGAGTGGGTGGAGGGGGAAGGGGGAGTGAGTGGGGGGAGTGGGTGGGGGGGGTGGAGGGGGAAGGGGGAGTGGGTGGAGGGGGAAGGGGGAGTGAGTGGGGGGAGTGGGTGGGGGGGGTGGAGGGGGAAGGGGGAGTGGGTGGAGGGGGAAGGGGGAGTGAGTGGGGGGAGTGGGTGGAGGGGGAAGGGGGAGTGAGTGGGGGGAGTGGGTGGGGGGAGTGGGTGGAGGGGGAAGGGGGAGTGGGTGGGGGGGGTGGAGGGGGAAGGGGGAGTGGGTGGAGGGGGAAGGGGGAGTGGGTGGAGGGGGAAGGGGGAGTGGGTGGAGGGGGAAGGGGGAGTGGGTGGAGGGGGAAGGGGGAGTGGGTGGAGGGGGAAGGGGGAGTGGGTGGAGGGGGAAGGGGGAGTGGGTGGGGACGTGGGGGGAGTGGGTGGGGGGGAGTGGGTGGGGAGGTGGAGGGGAGTGGGTGGGTGGGGAGGTGGGGGGGAGTGGGTGGGGAGGTGGGGGGGAGTGGGTGGGGAGGTGGGGGGGAGTGGGTGGGGAGGTGGGGGGGAGTGGGTGGGGGGGAGTGGGTGGGGAGGTGGAGGGGAGTGGGTGGGGAGGTGGAGGGGAGTGGGTGGGGAGGTGGAGGGGAGTGGGTGGGGGGGTGGAGGGGAGTGGGTGGGGGGGAAGGGGGGAGTGGGTGTGGGGGTGGGGGGGAAGGTGGGTGGGTCGGGGGAAGGGGGGTGGGTGGGGGAGAAGGGGGGGTGGGGGGGAGGTGGGGGGGAAGGGGGGGTGGGGGGGAAGGGAGGGTGGGGGGGAAGGGGGGGTGGGTGGGGGGGAGTGGGGGGGAAGGGGGGGTGGGTGGGGGGGAAGGGAGGGTGGGTGGGGGGGAGTGGGGGGGAAGGGGGGGTGGGGGGGAAGGGGGGGTGGGTGGGGGGGAGTGGGGGGAAGGGGGGGTGGGTGGGGGGGAAGGGAGGGTGGGTGGGGGGGAGTGGGGGGGAAGGGGGGGTGGGTGGGGGGGAGTGGGGGGGAAGGGGGGGTGGGTGGGGGGGAGTGGGGGGGAAGGGAGGGTGGGTGGGGGGGAAGGGGGGGTGGGTGGGGGGGAAGGGGGGGTGGGTGGGGGGAGTGGGGGGGAAGGAGGGGTGGGTGGGGGGGAGTGGGGGGGAAGGGGGGGTGGGTGGGGGGGAGTGGGGGGGAAGGGGGGGTGGGTGGGGGGGAGTGGGGGGGAAGGGGGGGTGGGTGGGGGGGAGTGGGGGGAAGGGGGGGTGGGTGGGAAGGGGGGAGAGTGGGGGGGAAGGGGGGTGGTGGGGGGGAGTGGGGGGATGGGGGTAGTGGGTGGGTGGGGGGGAAGGGGGGGGGGGGTGGGTGGTGGAGGGAGGTGGCCGTGTGGGGTGGGGAAGTATGTGAGCTGGGAGTTTGGTCCTGGTTGTGAGTGGGGTGGGTGTGGGGGGGGTGGGGGAATGGGGGGGGAGGGGGGGGTGAGGGAAGTGGAGTGTTGTCGTAAGGGGGGGGGGGTGGGGGAGGTGGGGGGGAAGGGGAGGGGGGGTGGGTGGGGGAGTGGGGAGTGGGGGGGGAAGGGGGTGGGTGGGGGGGGTGGGGGAGTGGGGGAGGGGTGGGTGGGGGGGGGGTGGGGGAGTGGGGGGGGAAGGGGGTGGGTGGGGGGGGAAGGGGGTGGGTGGGGGGGTGGGGGAGTGGGGGGGGAAGGGGGGGGTGGGGGAGTGGGTGGGGAGGTGGAGGGGAGTGGGTGGGGGGGAGTGGGTGGGGAGGTGGAGGGGAGTGGGTGGAGGGGTGTGGGTGGGGGGGAAGGGGGGTGGGGGGTGGGGGGGAAGGGGTGGGTGGGGAGGGTGGGGGGTGGGGGGGAAGGGGTGGGTGGGGAGGGTGGGGGGGGAGGGGGGAGGGTGGGGGGTGGGGGGGCAAGGGGGGTGGGAAGGGGAAGGGGGGTGGGAAGGGGGTGGGGGGGCAGGGGGTGGGGGGAGGTGCGGGGGCAGGGGGGTGGGGGGAAGGGCTGGCGGGGGGGTGCGGTGAGGGGTAGTGGTGTGGGGGGCGGGGGTGGAGGGGGGCGGGGGGGTCAGTGGGGGGTGGGGGGCATATTGTTCCCCCATTGCATTTTCCATAACAATGCTTCAGCAAATCAAAGTCAGCTTTAAAAAATATTCGCTAAATATTTTTAAGACGTGGGTTGATGGGTTTTTGATAGGAGAGGGGATTAAGGGTTATGGGGAGAGGGCGGGAAAGTGGAACTGAGCCACGACAGATCAGCCATGATCTTATTGAATGGCGAGGCAGGCTCGAAGGGCTGGATGGCCTACTCCTGCTCCTATTTCTTATGTTCTTATGTTCTTATTCTATTATTATTTTGTATTGGATTCAACATGGGGCAACACAGTAGCACAATGGTTAGCACTGCTGCCTCACAGTGCCAGGGACCTCTGTTCAATTCCCGGCTTGGGTCACTGTCTCTGTGAAGTTTGCACATTCTCCCCATGTCTGCACGGGTTTCCTCCCACAGTCCAAAAGAGTGCTGATTAGGTGCATTGACCTGAACAGGCACCAGAATGTGATGGCCTGGCGAATTTCACAGTAACTTAATTGCAATGTAAGTCTTACTTGTGACTAATAAATAAACTTTAACTTTTCATCAGCTGCCATGGTGAGATTTGAACACGGGTCCCGAGACATTACCCTGGATCTCTGGATTACCAGTCCACTGATAATACCATTACACCATCACCTCCCCTCTTTTTGTTAAACCAATAACCCCGAATATAGTTAGGACATTATAGAAAGAAAATTGATGATCAAGGTGGGATTTTGTTTCATTGCAAACATCAAAAGAAAATCCTAAGTAGGAGAGAAAAAATTGTGGGTTTTCACACTTTGAATATTAGAAGAGTGGGAAGAACAACAGGATTAAAGATTGAATTGCAGTGCAGGAAGACAAGTAAGAAAAAGCTCCCTGTGTGGTTTTAAAAGAGACACTTTGTTTGATGTGCCTTGGATATTCCCAAGGAACAGAGATTGCCTTTTAATCCTAATGTGTTATTTTCTCATTCCATCAGGTCTTTGAAGAAAGAGGAGAATTACTTAGGAAATGGGTAAGAGGATCTTTAATTGGTTTGGAGATAAAAAGTTTTAATTTTAATTAATTACAAATTGGTAGATGAAAAGCAAGATACAGTGGAAGCTGGAAATATGAAATAAAAGCCGAAAATGCTGGAAAAACTTAACATCTGAGGGGAAAGAAACAGAGTTAATGTTGAGACTGTAGGACTGAAGAAGTTATATGGATTCAAAACATTAACAAATTAATAGATCCCTTGGCTGTTTAGAAAATTCATCCATTGAATAAATGAACAACAAAGAACAATACAATACAGGAACAGGCCCTCCGGCCCTTCAAGCCTGCCTAAACTAAAACTGTATGCACACAGAGCCTGTATCCTTCCTTTCCCACCCTATTCATGCATTTGTCTTGATGCCTCTTAAATGCTGCTATCATACCTGCTCCCACCACCTCCCTGGGCAAAAAGCTTGCCTCATACATCCCCTCTAAACTTTTCCCCATGCATCTTAAACCTATGTCCCCTAGCACTTGACTTTTCTACCGTAGGAAAGAGCACCTGACTATCCACTCTGTCTATGCCACTCAATCTTGTAAACCTCTATCAGGTTGCTCCTCAACCTCTGTCATTCCAGTGAGAACAAATCAAGTTTATCTAAACTCTCCTCAGAGCTAATACTCTCTACCAGACAACATCCTGGTAAACCTCTTCTGTATCCTCTCCAAAGCACCTGCATCCTTCTGGTGATGTGGCAACCAATTTTTATCAGGAGTCGGCTGTAAAGGAACAGTACTTTATTGCACAAACTAAAATAAGACAAAAAAACCACAAGTTCATGGTGAATACAACAGGTCCCAACCAGGACAGAATGATATATAGATGATCTGGAGGAGGGAACCGAGTGTATGGTGTCGAAATTTGCTGATGACACCAAGATTGGTGGAAAGGCAAATTGTGCGGAGGGTGTGGAGAGTCTGCAGAAGGATCTAGATAGGCTGGGCGAATGGGCCAGGAAATGGCAAATGGAATTTAATGTTGGCAAGTGTGAGGTGGTCCACTTTGGTAGGAATAATGGTAGGAAGGATTATTACTTACGTGGAGAAAAACTGCAGCAGGCAACGGTGCAGAGGGACCTGGGGGTCCTTGTGCATGAGTCGCAAAAACCCAGCTTGCAGGTGCAGCAGGTGGTCAGGAAGGCAAATGGGATGCTGGCCTTCATAGCGAGGGGGATTGAATATAAAAGTAGGGAGGTCTTGCTGCGGCTGTATAGGGTATTGGTGAGGCCGCAGCTGGAGTACTGTGTGCAGTTTTGGTCACCGTACTTACGCAAGGATATTTTGGCCTTGGAGGGAGTGCAGAGAAGGTTTACTAGGCTGATGCCGGAGTTGAGGGGGTTGAGCTATGAGGAGAGGCTGAATAAACTAGGCTTGTACTCGTTAGAGTTTAGAAGAATGAGGGGAGATCTCATTGAGACGTATAAGATGATGAATGGGATGGATAGGATAGAGGTGGAGAGACACTTCCCTCTCAGAAAGGACAGTAGGACTAGGGGGCACAGCCTCAAGATAAAGGGGGGGCGGTTTAGAACGGAGTTGAGGAAGAACTTCTTCACTCAAAGGGTGGTGAATCTCTGGAATTCTCTGACCGTTGAAGTGGTGGAGGCTACCTCGCTAAATATTTTTAAGAAGCGGGTTGATGGGTTTTTGATAAGAGAGGGGGTTAAGGGTTATGGGGAGAGGGCGGGAATGTGGAACTGAGCCACGACAGATCAGCCATAATCTTATTGAATGGCGGGGCAGGCTCAAAGGGCTAGTTGGCCTACTCCTGCTCCTATTTCTTATGTTCTTATGTTCTTATAATGGACCCACTCAGCGGTCTGCTTTATAGGACTCGGTGCATGAGCTCCATCTGGTTGGTTAAATTACCAATCCCCAGAGAGCTCATATTCATTGGATTTGCGACAGGTTCTGCAAGTTCTTGTTGCTACATATGACAGCAGTGAAGACCACCACAACCCCTGCCATTGCCACACCTCCTTCAGGCCTTCCTGAAAATTTCACTGTCCATTCTGAGAGAAGCTCAAAGAAGTTAGGTACAGCAGCAGCAGCAGTGGCCAGACTAACACCCAGCCAAGCCTAAGGAAATGGGATCTCTGTGAGTGATTTGAACCAAGCCAGTCAGAATGGGCTGAGTGTGAATTGGCCACTCATTTTAAACTGCCCCTGATTTCCTTTCTCATTACCTTCGGCACTGTATAAATTTGCTATCAGCAGAAACCACTTTCACCCGCTCTTCCACTGCATCTTATGTTCAGTCGACTCAAGCACAGCTTCTCTCCTACTGCCATCAGGCTTTTGAATGGACCTACCTTATATTAAGCTGATCTCTCTCTGCATCCTAGCTATGACTGTAACACTATATTCTGCACCCTCACATTTCCTTGTCCTCATGTGCTCTATGAACGGTATGCATTGTAAGCAGGGAAGAAACAACACTTTTCACTGTATACTAATGCAAGTGACAATAATAAATCAAATCAAATTTCTGTATCTTGCCACATCTTTATTTTTCTTTTTCATTCTTACTGACCTTGTCTGTTAATAATCCCAACAGGAATCAGTTCAGACAGGTTACATCTGTGGCTGAAAAATACTCACAGGAATTAACATGTAATTGGCATTCTCCAAATGAGAAACCACAAACACAGATGTGAGGGAACTGGAAATGTTACATGGAACAATAAGTTGTTCTTGGCTAAGGATGAGGATGCAATTGTTAGTATTAGCAACACAAAGGAAACCGTATCTGATCTGTGGCATACTACACCTCGGAATGTAGTAGTTAACAAGAATAAACAATAATGTCTTAATCGGAGCATCTAGACAAATAAATAAGTAAATGTAGCTGCATTGAATTTGGCTAGCAAATATATTTGTTGATGATTGTGGTTAGGTTTTTTTCTGTTCAGTGATCTCCCATAAGCTTTGAAAAGAATACTTCTTCTAAAGGATTACAGACTATCGTGAATATGTCCTTCTCTGCCATTTTACAAGTCTTGACTCATCCCCCATTTCTTTCACAATCGCACAAATCATTTCCTCTCTGATTTGATTAGAAGCTACACGATTCCAAAATAACTTGCACTTATGTTTAAAGAAGCCAAATGTCCTTTGGCGTTTCACAGCTGGGGCAAAGTGGGTGACTGACTGAGCAGGAGTTAAAAGAGTTAGTGAAAGTGTTTGAAGGTGTGGAGGAGTGGTGACACTGAAAAGTGGCTGGGAGGAGAGTTGACTACAGACGTGGAGGCCTGAGACTAAGAATGAGCAGAGACAGAGAGGGGGGCGGAATTGTGGAACGATACAGTACAAAAGAATGATATTCAGCCTATTTTGCTTATGCTAGCCCTTTGATAGAGTTATCTAATTAGTCCAATGATTCATGATTTAAGGATTTCTCAAAGATTAAGGTGGGACTGAAGAAATGAGGGGATGGGCAAGACAGGGCAGCATCTAGAGAAGAGCTAGAGAAGTTAACTGAAGATGTGGGAAGGTGACTGAAAAAGTAGAAAGTAAGTGCATTGGAGCAGGTGATAAAGGCAGTGGAGCCAGATAATAAACCATAGAGAAGAGGAGAGAGATTCATCCAGCGCTTCAAAGGCCAGTCATAGCCATAGAATCCCTACAGTGCAGAAGGAAGCCGTTTGGCCCATTGAGGCTGCATTGACCACAATTCCACCCAGACCCTATCCCCACAATCCCACATATCTGCGCTGCTGTTGCCCCTGACACTAAGGGGCAATTTTCCATGGTCAATCAGCCTAATCTTTTGGACTGTAGGAGAAAACCAGAGTACGCGGAGGAAATCCATGCAGACACGGAGAAAGTGCAAACTCCACACAGTCACCCGAGGCCAGAATTGAACCCAGGTCCCTGGTGTTGTGAGGCAGCAATGTTGTGACACAACACTGTGTCACCATGCCATCCCATGGTAAATGTAGTTGCGTTGAATTTGGCTACCAAATATATTTGTTGATCATTGTGATTCAGTTTTTTTCTGTCCAGTGATCCCCCATAAGCTTTGAAAAGACAAATGAGGAAGAGACGGTGCACCACATGAATAATGATTTAGGATATCATGAATTTTGACTAAGACAATGAAATAATGTTTGATGACCTTAGAACGGAAGGGACTTTAGAATTGGAATGGTAGTTAGAGTTTAGGGGAGGCAATGGCCTAGTGGTATTATTGCTAAACTATTAATCCAGAAACTCAGCTCATGTTCCGGGGACCTGGGTTCAAATTCTGCCACAGCAGCTGTTGGAATTTGAATTCAATAAAACACTCTGGAATTAAGAATCTGCTGATGACCATGAAATCATTGTCAATTGTCGGAAAAATCATCTGATTTACTAATGCCCTTTAGAGAGCGAAATCTGCTGTCCTTACCTGGTCTCACCTACATGTGACTCCAGCGCCACAGCAATGTAGCTGAATCTCAACAGCTTTTGGGCAACTAGGGATGGGCAATAAGTGCTGGCCAGCCAGCCATGCCCATGTCCCACGAATGAATAAGAATAAGAAAGATAGGATAGAAGGGCTTTTTAAGGATAAAATTGATTTTGGCAGTTATGAAAGGATTAAAGGATAGTTTAAAGAAAGGCAGGGGAGACATTGTCAAAAAAAATCTCTCAGAAACAGGAGAATGATCAAGAGTTGGGTCAGGAAGAAGTTGAGACAGCAGGTTGTGGGTCTGTTGGAGGAGTTAAGACCATTAAGGGCTTTTCTGGATAAATTACAGTGGGGTACTTTCAAATGATTAAAAATGATGCTCAGTTAAATGGCTATCTTCATGTGTGAGCCTGAATGTTGACTTTGGTGGGCCATGAGGAGGGGACTCACAGTGAAGACCAGTCACCACATCCAGAAGATTAATCACAAAATTAGGCAGTTTAGATGTAATTCTTTGATGCTGTCTGTGCCTTTTTGGCTCCAAAATGGAGTCCATGATATTGTGTATCTTTCAAGAGAATGCAGACTACATAGATTATGATCTTAACCAAAATGAAACACTAATTAGACACCAGTGCTGCCATGTTGGAGTTCAAAATGCTCCAGCTTGCATTTTTTCTTGAACATGCACAGCTAAAGATGTGTTCAGTATGAGAAATGTATTCCTTCCCCCTCAAAAGTGCGATTCAAAGAGATTATCAACTGCTTTCAGGTTAATTGCTGGTGGATTTCTACTGCGCTTTGTCATAATTACAGCTGTGTTTGGTGATTTCTGGAATTTAATGTTACTAAAGTAACATGGCACACATTGAAGGATTTTACCCTGACTTCAAGGGTAAACCAATTGCTAGACACACGTGCAGTAAAACTATTCCTCTCGGACTACAGCATGACAGGAGGAATGAATAGAGGTCACACAGAGCAGGACCAATTGCTAGAAGGGTGAGATGGAGAAGGGGAGAAGGACTTTCAGAATGAGGCCATATTCTCCACCGCCCCCCAGGATGGATCAGGGAACAATTCTCCTACTGAATCTCAGCAAGGAACTGTGTTCCAGACATCTCTATTTCAGTGAGGACGCACTCATTAATATCTTTCACCAGCTGTTACCTCAGCAGAATGATACTGACATTGTTAGTAGCCATGAAGGTGACCATGACGATTAACTTTTATGTGTTTTTCTTCCAGGCTGGAGGAGGTGATATTTGCAACACCTCTCACTCCACCATCCATTGTTACATAAGAGAGGTTACTGAGGCTCTGAATGCCAAGAGAGCAGAATACATTCCATTTTCTTTTTGACCAGAGATAGGAAAGTAGAGCAAGCATACGGTTTTTTGAAGGATTACAAGCTTTTTCTATAGTAGAGTGCCATTGACTGCACGCACACCACTTAGATCACAACTCATAGAATCCTACAGTGCAGAAGGAGGCCATTCAAGCCAACAAGTCTGTACTGACCACAATCCCACCCAGGCCCTATCCCTATAATCCCATGCTTTTACCCTAGTTCCCCTGACACTAAAGGGCAATTTAGCATGGCCAATCCATCCAACCCTCACATCTTTGGACTGGGGGAGGAAACCGGAGCACCCAGAGGAAACCCACGCAGATATGGAGAGAATGTACAAACTCCACACAGACTGACCCAAGCCGGGAATTGAACCTGGGTCCCTGCTAACCACTGTGCCACTATGCTGCCCCGCTTTGGGGAGCACATGAGAATTTTGGGATGTGCCGTAACTGAAAGGAATTTAGTTCAAGCGAGGCTGTAAAATCCCAGCCATGATATCTTTGCTGCACTCTTTTGAGATGACAGCTATCTGAAATGGAATCACTGCAACAAACCAGAGGGTGACTACTGGTTTACGATGGCTATTGCTTGACGATATTATTCATGCCCCGTGCGTATGAGGGCAGCATGCTGCCTCACACATTTTTTATTTGATTTGATTTCATTTCATTTATTAATATCATTTGTATTAACATACAGTGAAAAGTATTGTTTCTTGCACGCTACACAGACAAAACGTACCATTCATAGAGAAGGAAACAAGAGAGTGCAGAATGTAGTTTTACAGTCATAGCTCGGGTGTAGAGAAAGATCAACTTAATGCAAAGCAGGTCCATTCAAAAGTCTGACAGCAGGGAAGAAGCTGTTCTTGAGTCGGTTGGTATGTGATCTCAGACTTTTGTATCTTTTTCCCGATGGAAGAAGGTGGAAGAGAGAATGTCCGGGGTGCGAGGGTCCTTAATTATACTGGCTGCTTTTCTAAGGCAGCAGGAAGTGTAGACAGAGCCAATGAAAAGGAGGCTGGTTTGCGAGATGGAGATAGACCATTTTGATAAAGCAGACCATTATCATACTGAAATAACTGTCTGGAACTCTCTGCATGAGCCATCAGCACTCAGCAGAGCAGACGTCACGATTCACAATAGTCCACTGCATGCTTCACAGCCCCACCATCCTGAGGGCATAGCCGTTGCCACCAGCTTTATATCGATTAGCTGAGCAGTAGGGGACAAAAGATAAACATAGGAGGCAACTAACACAGTCCTTTCTGACTGAGCTGCCATGATCTACTCACCGACTATGAAACCAGTAAACACAATTCCACTTTCACGTTTGCCAACAAACAGACCTGGGGGCGATGCTCCCAAAAAAAAGTTCTAAGTGTCGAATTCATGTAAAAACTGGAGTAAATCATACTTTTTTTCAGTTTCAAAATGAATCTCCCACACTCTGAGTACTGCAGAGTGCCTCAGCGTGAATCATGCTGAAAATCAGTGGGCGAGGCCTATTCCCGTTGGAGAGACCTGCAGCATAGCACTGAGCGGGCTACTGAGCACGCGCCAATCAGTCAGCGCTGAGGTCAGTGCATGTGCAGTGGCCGTGCACTGCCGGCCTCCCAATTGCTGGCCAGCCCTGTGGATTAGGTGGATTGGCCATGCTAAATTGACCCTAGTGTTAGGGGATTAGCGGGGTAAATATATGAGGTTTCGGGAATAGGGCTTGGGTGGGGATGTGGTCACTGCCGACGCAATGGGCTGAATGGCCTCCTGCTGCACTGTAGGGATTCTATGAAATCTGCAGATAGAAAATGCGATAATGAAATAAGAAGAAGGATCACAATGGGAAAAGCCATAGAAGTGACAGTTGTTAACTGGAAAGTTGAAAAACAACGTAAGAAACGATTGTAAAGAGCTTGATTTTGAGTGTGGTTTTGTATGGGTGTGAGATCTGGATCTTATGAAAAGAGTAGACCAACTTAGAGAAATGGAGAGGCTTACTGAGAGTCAAGAAGCTGCCTTCAGGCATAGCACACAATATAATGGTGCAATGTGTTTAGATAATGTGGCTGTCATGGTTGAATATCTAGCAGTCTGCATAAGCTGTGAGATATGCGTATGAGGCTTGCAGCAGTGCTATGTGTGAGGTAAAGTCAGTATGAGGTGTGAGTTGTGAGTCATTATTTGTTGGTTGGTGAGCAGTGGAAGTTGCCTGATTCTGCTGCTTTTATACAATTTGTCCACAGGGCCTTGTATACACTATGGTCAATCACATCACTGCTCTTCCCCACTCTTTTTTTCACAAAATATACTTTATTTATTAAATATCTGAAATAAACATTACAAAACATTGCAAATTGTCCTAACAGTAATGGGCAATGATATTCCATTGTCTCCAGAGATCAAGATGTACTCTGAGGTGCTTCAGTTCAGTAATGAGAACATAATAAACATTTCAATATTTTTGTTACAGAGGGTGCAGTTCTATTAAAAATATATACATTTGTGATGTTGCTCTGTGAGATACTGCAGTTACATATAGTTAGGATTAAGTACCGTGTGTGTGTGTGTGTGTGTGTGTGTGTGTGTGTGTGTGTGTGTGTGTGTGTGTGTGTGTGTGTGTGTCGGGGGGGGCGGTGGATGGTTACACAGTTACTGGTCCTTCAGTGTACATTAGGTGAGAGGCCTTACACAGTGGTCTTTCCCCATCGTGCATTGGCAGTAGCTGCTCCAAGCTTGAGTGCATCTCTCAGCACGTAGCACTCTTGGAATGTGCCAGCCTTCTGCCTCTGGCCGAGGACAACTCTTTGCACTGGAAGATCAACAAATTTCAGACAAAACAAAGAGCAGCTTTCACCAAGTTGATGTTCCTCCTGTAGCAGTTGATGTTTGTCTCTTGCATCCCTGGAAACAGCTCCTAGAGCACAGAGTCCTACAACAACAGAATTTACAAAGCTGCTTGGGATGAACTTTGACAAATACACTGCGTCTCTGTCCAGACCATCTTTGCAAAGGCGCATTGCACAAGGAGATGTGCGACCTACTCCTCTGCAGCCGCTTCAAGGGCAGCATGTGGAGACTTCAGGCATGCATGAAGGATCTGACTGGGAGTGTCCTCTTCATCACCAGGCAAGCTTGGTGCTTGGTTGAAAGTTCTGGTGATCAGACGTTCTGTCAAATGACTCTGACAGTCTGCTCAGGGAACCATGCAACATGATCCACTATCTCCTTTTCTCTCAGGACCTCTAGGACATTACGTGGAGACCACTGTCTGATGGACTTGTGGTCAAAGGCTTTCTTCTGAACAAACTTTTCCACAAGGGACAGGTGATACGGCACAGTGCAATGTGGCAACATGGCCAGACCCATCCTTCACAACACCAGGAACAGGTAGAACCTCAGCCCTTAGTGTCACTTGGTGTTTGCATATCGTCTCTTCCACACCTCCTTCATCAAGGCACACAACTGAGCATGATGTAACCTTGGAGTGCACATTTTCACCGTGGCGCCATAGTTCACTCATTTTCTTCTCAGTCTCTTTTCTTCAAATAGTTCAAACATTTGCTCCAGCTATAATGTATCTTCCTGCAAGAGGTACAGACTGGTTTTAAGTAATGTCAGCTGACTAGTCTTGTACGAACTTGGACCCTTTGCTGATCGGTGCAGCACCCAACAATGCATTTAGTGCTGACTGCGTGCAGCAATCATGCAGATGAGAAGACAACACGAAGTTGGTATGCTGCCTCCATCAGAATGAGTGCAGGTTAATCATTTATCATAATGCCAGGTCTACCTCCCACCTTTTGCCGGGGGCTGTTCAATCTAACTCTGACTCATTCTCTTGCTGTAGCCAGTGGGTTGATTTTCCTCCCACGCGCATCCTTGGACACCATGTCATTTGCAGCATGACTGTCACGTCCGAGCTGAGATTGTTTTACTCAACAAAATGAATGTGGGGCCTTGCTGTGGTTTTGATTTGCTTAGTATTGATTGTACGTGGATCTGATCCTGACACACATATAAGGTTTTCCCCCAGGTGATATTACAAGTCTGAGCCAGTTCATCATATCTAATTGTACAAGCTAGGTGGCAGATTCTAATACCTGTTTTCCCAGTATGTGGTGCAGTAATGGAAAGCTATTCACTGAAACCCTAGCTGACAAGTTTACTACTTTACCCTCGGCCATTGTAAAAGACATTTTTGACTTTCATAGGGTACGTTTCTGATTAATAGAGACCTAGCTATGTCTTCATTCTTTATGCCATGTGATGGGAAACCTCCTCCTCTCCTTCCGGCACTGACTCAAGCTCAAAAGTACATGCATTCCCCTCAGCTCTCCCAAGGGTTGCAATATGTGCTTGGAAAATAGGTGTTGGGCACTTTTTGGCATACTCACTATGATCGCTTTCAGGAGTAGAAGCTGCACAAATAAACCAATCATTCTTTCTCCACTTCCTTACTCAGGACACTAAAGCCAAGCCTACCATCAGAAGTCGGCTAACTTGGTTTAGCTCAGGAATCAAACTGAGACTTACCAAGTGAGCCTTCAGGATTATTGTGCTTTGACTTTATTGTTGTTAATTCCCAGTTAAGTGGGGTATACCTACATGAATGTCTTTATCAGCGCGGCACAGTGGTTGGCACCGTTGCCTCATAGCGCCACGGGCTTGAGTTCAATTCCCAGCTTGGGTCAATGTGTATGTGGAGTTTGCACATTCTTCCTATGTCTGCGTGGATTTCCTCCCAAACTTCAAAGATGCACGAGTTAAGTTGATTGGTGTCAGGGGGATTAGAATGGTAAATCCGTGGGGTTACAGGGATAGAGCCTGGGTGGGATTGTTGTCGGTGTGGGCTTGATGGGCCGAATAGCATCATTCTATGATCACTGCACTCATCTCTAAGTGGCCTCTGCAATGCCAACTCATCTACTCAGCTGCAGTTCTCATGACTTGGTAGAAGCAGGAGAAGATGAGATAAAATGGATATTCAGCAACCAAAATAGATTATCAACAGAACAAGACCTTTCCAGAACAAGCCTAGATGTTGATATCAAATTATGATTATAATTTTTTTCCAATTATTTTATCTTCAAGAAGATTGCTGGTTAATTTCATGTAACATTGCACACTAGAGCAGCAGATGGGTAAAGGAAAGGGCAGAGGAGAGGAGAATAAAGAAGAGAGGATGAGAGAAGGGCAGGGAAACAGGAGAGGAATGAATAGAGAATGAGGAGGAGACCGGGACAGGCAGACGAGCAAGTGGGAGAAGGAAGATAAAGAGGAGACAGAAGGGGGACAGAGAGGAAAAATGTTGGAAGGCAGGGTGAGGAGAGGTAGAAGGGCAGGGTACGGTGACTTTGTAGGATGATCAACAGAAATAGGGTAGTGGTGAGGGAGGAGTAGGATAGACAGGAAGAAGGGAGGGAAGGATAAGAATGGACTATAAAGGGGATAGAGAGAATGAAGGTAAGAAATGTGAATAGGAGTATTGGAAGGGAGAGGAAGGAAAAGGTGGAAGACCAGATGGGGAAAGAAAGTTGAGAATGAGAGAGTAGGGGAAAGGAAGCAAGGATAGTGACTGCTCTCTATTTCAGTATGTAACAGATATCGTGGCTATAGCAATGTGACTGCTGTCACCACGTTGTGGGACTAACTGTTTTTACTTTCCTTCATTCAGTTTGACAAGTGGACTGATTCACAGCGTCGCAAGATTCTTCTCCTCCTCTTTGAAAGATGTTCTGCCTCTCAGTTGAAGTTCTGTGAGCAATATTTGCATAGCAGAGTTCCTGCAGAAGCTCTGGATTTCACATGTTTCCTTCCCAGAGTGCTGGCTTTATACATCTTCTCCTTTTTGGATCCAAGAAGCCTTTGCCGCTGCGCACAGGTAACATTAGTCAGAAGTTTAATGTGATACTTTCAAAATAGAAAGAGAAACTGTTTTTGGTTCCTTGCAGCAGTCACACTAGTGTTAGGAAATAAATGCAGTTTTAAGAAATTTGTGATTTTTTTTTGCCATTAGGAAAAAGATATAGCCTTAGGTAAGCTTGATTTGTATATCTGTATTTGTATTTTAAGAAAGGGTTAAGAACTTCAGTTTAGTTTCACTTTAAACTTTGCCTCCATTGTTATGAGCTTTTATGACCCAAAAGAAAAGGTATAAAAAACTGGGTTGTTGCCGAGTAACAGACAGGTCACAGATGAGCAGAAAGTAGTTAGAGTTCAGTTGGAACAAGGTAATCCAGAAGCAAGGAGCTTTTCGCAGAAACTGCTGTAACAGGAATGAAGAGAGGCCACAGAATGTAGTCCATCAAACTGAAGAACACAAAACTCCCAGCAACCAGGGAATGGGTCAGAAGAGAATTCCAGGGAAATAGCAAACTCAAGGAATAAGGACAGGAATCTGGGAAATGGGAAGTTACTAGAGACACTTCAAGTTAAAAAGGGCAAAACTGCAGAAAGGAGACAGAAATTGAAATGGGCTTGCAAGAAGCCAGACGTCCAAGGCGACCTATGAAGCAGTGGTGCTCTGTTAGCGCAGCTGGCTATCTGAGAGATTGCACGGTAGCTTGAATACGTATGGCGCTCCAGGACAGATGAATATTGGAAGATGAGGTTAAAACTCATGAGGTGGATCTTCATGAAGCCATCTGAGAGAAAGAGTTGTTTGGGTGAAGACTCCAAGGCGTGTTCTTCGAAAGCAGAGATTGGAAGCCCTTGTGAAAGACAGAGTTGCAGTGAAACCAGCTGGTTCACAATGTGACAAATGAATGGGGGAATTGCTGAGAAATCCATAGAAGTTCTTTTAGGTGGCATCTGACTCTTGTTTTCAGAGAGTTGTGTGTCTGCAAACGATGTGTAGATTTGGTGGATTAGCCATGGTAAATGCACAGGGTTATGGGGATAGGGCCGAGGTAAGATGCTCTTTTGGAGAATTTGTGCAGGCTTGATGGGCTGAATGGCCTCCTTCTGCACTGTAGGGATTCTATGGATAACAATGAACACTTGGCAAACAGAAGCTGTAAATTCAGAACTCTCATCCAACTTATTTGGGTGTGGCTGGTACTGGTAAGGCCCACATTCTTCTCAACTTTACACAGTGCTCTCACCACTTCAGGATGTCCTAAAGTGTTTCACATGCAATTAAGTACTTTTGAAGTGTGGTCGCTATTGAAATGTAGCAAAATCTGGCAAGATCCCACAGGCCCCACACACACAGCAATGAATTAATAATCTATTTTACATTGTTAGTTGAGAGATAAATATTGGTAAGGACATCCGCTTTTCTTTGAACCGTTTGCTTGAGAAAGCTTTAATTTCTCATCTGAAAAACCTCCAACAGCGCAGCACTGGACTGGGAGTGTCAACCTAAGTTTCTGGAATAGGATTCAAACCGCAAACTTCTTGCACAAAGTGAGAGGAGAAGGAACTGAGCCAAGGCTTGTTCTGTTCTGTTACTATGACAATCCTTGAAGATAGTGTTAGTGCAGTGCAGATAGGCAACTGATGTACTGGGACTCGAGCAGTGTCTTATGGAAATGTTTAATATGGTATGGAGAGCTTTTCACTGTTTTCATACTAATGAACACACAGATTTACACGTGTACATTACTGCTTCTGAACATTCTCTCTTCCACCTTCTTCCACTGGGGAAAAGATACAAAAGTCTGAGGTCATGTACCAACCAACTTAAGAATAGCTTCTTCCCTGCTGCCGTCAGACTTTTGAATGGATCTACCTTGTATTAAGTTGATCTTTCTCTACACCCTAGCTATGACTGTGACACTACATTCTGCACTCTTTCATTTCCTTCTCTAAGAACGGTATGCTTTGTCTGTATAGTGCGCAAGAACAACACTTTTCACTGTACACCAATACATGTGACAATAATAAGTCAAATCAGATCTCACCAAAAATGAATTATGTACTCACCTGATGAAGGAGTAGCACTCTGAAAGCTAGCGGCTTTTGCTACCAAATAAATTTTTGGACTTTAACCTGGTGTTGTGAGACTTCTTACTGTCCTTTCTGTGGCACACTAGGTGAGCTGGCATTGGAAGGATTTGGCAGAATTGGACCAGCTTTGGATGCCAAAATGCCTGCGATTGGGTTGGTACATCAGCTTCACACCAACGCTCTATGAGCAAAGAATCTGGAAGAGGCACTACATTGAGATGGTGAAGGAACTGAATGTCACCAAACCAACGGTTAGTAACACATTCCAATGCACATCAAAGTTCACATGTAAATTTGATTGCTGTAATTATCCTGTATGAGTGTCTGGGAAAAGTTGTAAGCTGTTTCTAAGGAAAGACCAACTGTCATATTACTGTATATAATGTTACGTAAAGTTGCCATAGTCCCAGATGACCATAGACTGCTTTCTCAACAAAGAACAAAGAAAATCTCAGTATAGGATCCTTCCGCCCTCCAAGTCTGCACCGACCATGCTGTCTGTCTGAACTATAACCCCCTCCCTTCCCAGGACCATATCCCTCTATTCCCATCTATTTGTGTATTTGTCAAAAATAACCCTATCCCCTTTGAGGGATCAGCACACCTCAGGCGAGGGACAAAACTTGGAAAGGCAAAGTTTCAGGAATAACCCAGCTGGTACGGGAAATGAACCTTGGCATCACTGCAACACTAACTAGCTGTCCAGTCAACTGAGCTAACTGACTCCCCAGTACTGTTACAGGCCTATTAAACAAATATAAATATGAATGAATTTAAAAATATGCCTGTTGTATATTATAAGCACTTATCAGAATGAATGTATTATGAGTTATTTTGTAGAACAATTAGTTTTCATTTTTAAATGGAAGTATTTGATGCTGTGACAGATCCCCAGACCAGGCACTCTTTGTTTTTGCTGCATTTGTAAATTAGTAATATGTTTAAAGTGGAAAATTGTGGAAGCTGCGGTCACAAGTGTCCCTTTATCTTAGCTCGAGAACCAGCTGGCAAATCATGATACACATCCCAGGAGTATTGTATATTAATTTCAGTTTTAAATTGGTCCAGTTAACTGACTGAACTCCCAGTCACAAGGGGTGCACACATAAAAAATTGAACAAGACATAATTCTAAGATGTTTGTGAAGCTCTATGCTGGTTTAAGGTTGTTACACCTGTGGAATCCTTATGGGGGGATGTTTGTTTGCTTAATGTCACTTCTGGCAGTGCTGTTATGGGGCCAGTTAGCTCAGTTGGCTAGAGTGAAATGCAAAATGATGCTAATGGTATGGGTTCAATCCCTATACTGGCTGCTGTAGCAATAGGGCTCACACTTTCTAAATAAAATTGCTGCTGTAAAGTAACCTCAGACCCATACTGTTTTATTTCTAATCCAATATATTTAAAAGTGCCATTAGCCTGACTCCCAACCTTAAAACCTGTTCTATTCTTGACAGTAACTTTGTTTTGAAACTCACTAATGCCATCCTATAGCAAATCATCAAAGTGCATCATGCCTACTAGTTTCCCACCATGGTATCAATAAAACTTGGCAGGATCTATCTTCAGTTGGAGACAAACCAACTTTAATGACACTGATCGCAGTGAAAAGTATCACATTCTGGAACCATATACACACTTACTCAGCTTCTACTTCTGGTTCCTCCTTTGGAACTTTAAGAAGTACTTCCCTCTACAGGTGATCACAGCAGAAATGTCTTTTATCTATGAACTTACCATTACCATGAAAACATTGCCAAAAGGACCAGAAAAAAAATCAAAGTTACCTTAACTACTATGGGTTAGTCTACTTTGACTTCTTTTCCTGTTAAGTATTCTTCAAATCCCCGGGCCTTGACTTAGCCTTGGCCTTCTGAGTTCCATCCAACAGGACCTTTTCCTGCAGACCCACTGACATGACAAAACTGTGACAACGCTGGCTGAGCCCTATTTGCAACTTCTGAATATACACCAAGCTCTCTCCAACTCCCTCTAATTAGCTTCCTGTATAGCTTTTTCTCCTGACATGTTAGCCTTTCAATCATGAGGACTCTGATTCTGCTATGTTATTGTGATGGTTCATTATTCTCCACTCTATTATATCCAGTCAAACTGTGACTCGTACTCTGACTGAAGTCTTTCTACGCTTCTACTATTAGATCCCCCGTAATATCTGTCTGTGGCCCTATCCTCCATACATGAACATTTCCTCACTTGGGATTCATCACCCAACCCATCACTGCATCTTGGGCTACGCTTCCTTATTTTATGTTCTGGTACTTGCTGCTTCCAGCCCATGGCCTTCATGACTTGTCCATCATCCTGGACATTCAGCCAATTCTTGTATTTTTCAATCATCCTGTCCCATTATTGTTGCATCCCCCAGGTATGCAATCCTTCTGGACAATATGATACCTGGGAACCCACTTTGGGCAGCTGACCTCAATAAAATAGTCCCTTCTTGTGTATCAGGAGTAAATTTTCCACTAATGCCTAACACCAGATCTACTATATCTTGTCCCTGTGGCTCTACCCCATTAAATATATGCATATGCAATGCACATAGTTCTTCATCATCTTCTATCACAATGTTGGTAATCACAAATTCATAATTTATTCTGATGGCCTGTGAGGAATGGGTTTTTATTGTCTGATTCCCATGTTGAATAATCCCACTTTTCCCTTCATGTCCTTTGACTTTATCTGGACCTTTCTGTTCCCTTTGCCCCTCTTACAATAACCCGGATTACCAAAGTAAATCCTACCTCAGATGATCTCATGTGGTGCCACACTGCTCTCCTAATTCTAAACAAAAGAATTGGGTATTTTTTTGCTACACCTTTTGTAGATGTGACAATTAGATTTAGTCTGCTTACGGTAATAAATGGCAAGCACAAACAGACCATTATTGGCCAGGTCATGGAGAAATGTGTGGGAACAGGATTAGGAATGGACCGTGGAAGAGAATTTGCAAATGGTGAATTTTGGGACATGTGTGAAAATCTGAATGTAATAGTCATGAATTCTGTGGCTGAGAATGCATTCAGCAGTGGCTTCTGTGAGAGGAACCAATGCTACTGGTCAACCAACTGGATTGCAAGTTGCAAAAGGCGCTGGTATGGGCAGTACATGTAAAAAATGCTAATGGTGGGGGAATATAATCCATGCCAACCGGTGAATAGTAGAAATCAGCTTTGTCTGACTATGTTCTTCAGAAGGTCGTGGAGGAGTTTTTAACTTGACTTCCTCCTCTTTCCAACATCAAAATGAACGACCCCTGGGACTGATTCCACAAGCATGTCTAACGTTCAACATTTCGCCTGTTTCTAGATTCCACCTAGAGATGAATTTATTGCGGTGGACGTCCATCCATTACCAAAGGATCCTGCGGACCAGAAGCAGCTCAAAACAGCACGATCCCTGCGTGGGAAAATGCGGCTGGAGCTCCCCCCCTGGCGTGGCTCAGACCGACATCCAACAGACACCGTGCGCTTCAACTACCTGGACAACTGTGACCCCATTGACGAAGCGTAAGGAAGTTTTGGGTAACTAACAGGGAAGGGAGCAACCATTATGTGAGAGGGTCATTTTTGCTGTTCCAACTCATGAGTGATTTCTGGCTGTTGCCAGGTGTTCATGGATTTAAGAGCCTTCCATCACTCCCCAGGGAGTCCGATTGCAAAAGGTCACTCTACTCCCTTTACCTTGTTCTGTGAGGTCTGGAACTTTCACTGAGGAGGAAGGCAAAGGGCCAGTCACCTAAATGGGATATTCCCAGCCATATTGCCTGTGTTTCTGAAGGTTTACCTGAAGAATACGTAGAGGAATGGGATTTCAAGAAGAAGCAGCAAAAGCCTCCTGCTCCTATTCTCTTTCACATGGGGCCTGAAGAGTTCGTCACAGGCTCCAACTCCTGGTTCCTTCCCATGGGGGTGGTGTGAGAGTGGGAGTGGTGCTAGGACGTGAGAACAAGCCAAGAAAGGAAAGCGTGTTTTCTTTTCCCATCTGTTTATGAGGTTGGTGATCTTCTGGCTGCCACGCTATAGCCAATGTCCATCACCAGTTCTGCTTCTCTGCCTTTGAATCAAGCATAGTCTGCTGCTGGGAGGAGTTACGATTATGGGGTGGGGGAGTTAATAGAAGTAAAAAATTTAAATAAAAGTTTTCATGGCATGGCGGCACAGTGGTTAGCAATGCAGCTTTGCAGCACTAGGGATGCAGATTCCATTCCGGCTCAGGTCACTGTCCATGTGGAGTTTGCGCATTCTCCCCATGTCTGCGTGGGATTCCTCTGGGTTCTCCGGTTCCTTCCCACAGTCCAAAGGTGTGCAGGTTTGGTGGATTGGCCATGCTAAATTGATTCTTATTGTCAAGGATCTAACTAGGGTAAATACATGGGGTTATGGAGATAGGGCCTGGGTGGGATTGTGGTTGGTGCAAATTCGATGGGCCGAATGGCCTCTTTCTGCACTGTAGGATTCTGTGATTCTATAATTAATTCACATTTCTATTAAAGTAATAAATAACTTATTTTGGGTTCAATTGTACAGAGGACCCCAAATTAAAAGACTGAAAAACTAACAACTTTATGTATAAAATGATCTTTGATCATATAATTTAAGTTATTTATAGTTAAATTGATTGGCCTGACTGTCAAAAACATGAATTGATTTTGAGCAGAAAGAATAGGCTGTTCCACTTTTCCATCCGGTGTATGCTTTGATGTTTGGCATAAGTTCACAGAGTTTGTTGTTCATTGAAATTGGTCATAAAGCAATAAATATCCTCCACGTAACTTCCCTATAGGTAATGGACTGGCCCTGCACCTCTTTCATCTGCTCTTCTGCATTGCTGTCTACTTATTCTGCAACTTTAATATTTAACTAATATGTCTTTAACTTGTATTATTCTTGTTTCTGAATGAGAGCTGCTTTATTTTCCCAGGAGAAAGAAGGCAGTCGGAGCCCCCGCTGCTCTTGGCCGACAAGCTCGTGAAAGAAAGAAGCATCCATCAGCAAACTACAAAATGAGGAAAGCAAAATCTTTGGTAGGCTTGCTAGTACTGGCTTCCTCACTTTACCTTAGGAACTTTGAAGAGGGTAAATTTGGTGTTTAGAGAAAGAACAAAGTGGCGTGTGGTAAAGTAGAAACCCACTATTCCATTGATTTTTCAATGGAAAGGAAATGGGGCACAGGTACAGGCATCTGGTTGTGGCTATTGGCTTTACCCCATTTTTGGCAGAGACCAGTTTTACTCTCCTTCTGCCAGATCCTCGCCCACTCACTTAGACTATCTATATCCCTTTGCAGGCTTTCAGCGTCCTCTGCACACTTCGCTCTGCCACTCATCTTAGCGTCATCTGTAAATTTTGATACACTACACTTGGTCCCCAACTCCAAATCATCTATGTAAATCGTAAACAATTGCGGTACCAACACTGATCCCTGAGGCACACCACTAGTCACTGATCACCAACCAGAAAAATACCCATTTACCCCCACTCTTTGCTTTCTCTATCCATGCTAATACATTACCCATAACATTGTGTTCTTTTATGCAGCAGTCTTTAGTGCAGCACCTTGTCAAATACCTTCTGGAAATCCAGGTACACCACATCCACAGGTTCCCCATTATTACGTAATGTCTTCAAAGAATTCCACGAAATTAGTCAAATATGACCTGCCCTTCATGAACCCATGCTGCATCTTACCAATGGCACCACTTGTATCCAGAAGTCTCGCTATTTCTTCCTTGATGATGGATTCAAGCATTTTCCTTACTACAGAAGTTAAGCTAACTGGCCTATAGTTACCCGCCTTTTGTCTACCTTTTTTAAACAGTGGTGTCATATTTGCTGTTTTCCAATCTACAGGAACCACCCCAGAGTCCAGCGAATTTTGACAAATTACCACTAGTGCATTTGCTATTTCCTTGCCATCTCTTTTAGTACCTGGGATGCATTCCATCAGGGCCAGGAGACTTGTCTACCTTTAGTCCTATTAGCTTTCCCAACATTACCTCTTTCGTGATTCCAATGGACCTTCCAACATATTTTCTGGCTCGCTTGTTTCACTTGAGGATTCCCTTGAATGTGTGTATAAGGATGTGGATGATACTGATGTTTTTCTCTTTTAATCCACAGGTGCTTCGGTCCGCCTTATTGTCCAACAAGGGGCATACACGCGATGGGTCGTACGAGGGCTGCTCTTGGTTGTTTTGAGAATAGCCTAGTACTTCACGTCGTTAGTGTACGCTTAAACTGGACCAGATGCTGGGCAACATGGCAGCTCAGTGACTATCACTGTTTGCTGTGCAGATACATGGATTTGGGCCGGTGTCTGCGGGAGTTTGCACATTCTCCCCGTGCTTGCATGGGTTTTCTCCGGGTGCTGCGGTTTCCTCCCACACCCCAAAGATGTGCTATTAGGCTGATTGGTGTAACAAATTGTCCCTAAATTAGTCTTCCCTCGATGTGGAATGCCATAAGCATAGACAAGGGTCATGGGTGGAGAGGGGACTCATAATGTTAAAATGGTGGTGTGGACTCGTTGGGCCGAAGGGCCTGTTTCCCGGGCTGTTTTGTTCTCTGTTTTTTGTTTGTGATAATGATAGCTTCTAAGTCCTCGCTTACCGTAGCCTTCCTGTCATCAATTTTTGTCATGTTATTTGTATATTCCACTGTGAAGGCCGACACAAAATACCTGTTCAATGCCTTAGCCATTTTCTCATTTCCAGTTATTATATCCCCCTTCTCATCCTCTAAAGGACCAATGTATACTTTAGCCACTCTTTTTCATTTTATATATTTGTAGAAATGTTTGCTATCTGTTTTTATATTCTGAGCTAGTTTACTCTCATAATCCATCTTACTTTTCTTTATAGCTTTTTTTGTGGCTTTCTGCTGACCTTTAAATATTTCCCAATCTTCTAGTTTCCCACTAACCTTTGCCACTTTATGTGCATTTTCTTTTAACTTGATATCCTCCTTTACTTCCTTAGCTATCCATGGCTGATTATCTCTTTTTCTACAGTTGTTCCTTGTCAGTGGTATATACTTTTGCTGAGCACTGTGAAAGATCACTTTGAAAGTCCTCCAATGTTCCTCAGCTGTCCCACCATAAAGCTTTTGCTCCCAGCCTACCTTAGCCAATGCTTCCCTCATCTCTTTGCAGGCTTCTTTATTTAAGCACAAGACACTGGTATTGGATTTTACCTTCTCACATTCCATCTGTATCTTAAATTCAACGATATTGTAATTACTTCTTCTGAGAGGATCCCCAGCTGTAAGACCTAAGTGTAATATTTGCCCTTGGGATGTGAGCATTGCTGGTAAGGCCAACATTTAATACCAAGCTATAATTGCCCTTGAGAAGGTGATATTGAGCTGTCTTTTTGATTTGTTGCAGCCATATGGTGTAGGTGAACTACAGTACATTTTTCTGCAGCTGTTTAATATAACTGAGTGTACTTTGAACTGGCCTAGCAAGAGTCAACCACATTGCCGTGGACGTGGAGACATGTGTAGGCCAGGCCAGGATAAAGATGGCAGCTTTCCTTCCCTGGTAGACAGTTGTGAACCAGATGGGTTTTTTTGCAACAATCCAGTAATTTCATGATCATTATTAACAGGGCTACCTTTTTAATTCCAGTTTTGTTAAATAATTGATTAATTAATTCGTTAATTTCAATTCTCCCAGCTGCCATGGTAGGATTAGAATTCACACCCCAGATTCTAATTAGAGGAAGTGGGAAATTTGGTGATTTCTTAGAAGAGCCAAGGCAGTGGAGGTGAATGTTTCAACCCTAGGAGATAGTTTGGAGGTTCATGGGGTCGATGCTTTGCAACAATGCCACTTTGGAGTGGACACTAGCACTTCTGCCTCCTGGGACTTGAATACACTTCAATAGGATCACCTTCCAATTCTCTGAATAAGTTGAATCCAACCCAAGCCCTCAAAATATACCTCTTCTACCCCTGATATTATTCAGCTAAATCTGTGCAATTTCCTTCCTAGGCCAATCAATTCAGACCGAAGTACAGAGAGTCCAGAACCGAATAAAGTGCTCCAAGTGAGGGCAGCATTTCCTATGCTTTATATTCTCCACCCCTTGAAAAAAGGGCCAGCGCTCCATTAGTTAGCAAATAAGCAAATTCCCCTAAGATACTTTCTAAAACAATGGCTTGAAAGCATTTTTCTTGGGCCAAGTAAAACCTAGCAGCACACGTGGGAATGTTGGAGGCAAAGGGACAGTCCTCTGCCAGTAACACTGGCATCTGTGGACTTAGCACCATTTATCAACACCAGCAAGCAGTGCCTATTTACCCACTCATCACAAGTCTTTAAAAATGAGTGAAGCTTATTGGAAAAAAACATTCCAGACTCTGGAGCAAGCAAAAAGTTACAAGGACCAAGGAAGAGGATGTAGCAGGGAGCAACCCTCAAACCTGACCTGTGCTACTCCCAATGTGAACACAGTACCAAATCCAACAGGCCGAGTCTAGATGGGTGGTGTGAAAGTATAGGGTGGTGAATCTGTGGAACTCATTGCCGCAGGGGGCTGTGGAGGTCAGGTCATTGAGTGTCTTTAAGAAAGAGATAAGTAGGTTCTTGATCAATAAGGGACCAAGGGTTACAGGGAGAAGGCAGGAGAATGAGGATGAGGATCACATCAGCCATGATCGAATGGCGGAGCAGACTCGATGGGCTGAATGTCCTAATTCTGCTCCTATATTTTAGGTCTTATGGTCACTCCCTGAGGCCAATTGCGGTGCTAGGATATAGTGGAGATGCTGTATATGAGTGAGGATTAACATTGTTTGCTCTGTCAGCTCATTTGCTTGCTAAAATTGGTGCTTTTAAGCCATCTAGTGACAGTTCCCCATTACTGCGTCTCTGTAAGAGCAGCGATAACAGTCTGGTTTTGTTTTGTTAGAGATAAGACTATAAATGAAGGGCTGAAATACAAGGGTGCCCAAGTTAAAATAACAGAAGATTAGGTAAGGAGATAATGAAGCTGAGCAGAACATTTTTAACAAAGATAATAGATTTGGAGAAGAAATTGCCAGAAAAATCCATACCCTGGATTTTTCATGTCAAATAAATCTTCAATCTTTTATGAAAGGTTTTTGTGGAGCAGATGATTTCACATAGCAATGACATAAGCTTACAGAGGATATACAGCACAGAAACAGGCCATTTGAACAACCAGTCCATGCTGGTGCTTATACTCCACTTGAGGCTTCTCCCATCTTTACTCATCCAAATTTACCATTACACCCCCTTCTCTATCATATACTTGTCCAGTTTAATTTAATACATCTACACTATTTGCTTCAACCTCTCCGTGTGGTAGTGAGTTCCACATGCTTACCATTCTTTATGTTAAGGAATTTCATCTGAATTCCCTGTAGGATTTATTGGTGATTTTCTTACATGGATGGCCTCTAGTTAAGCTCTTCCCCACAAGAGGAAGCATTCTCTCTATATACACTCAATCAAAACCTTTCAAAAATTTAAGGTCCTCTATCAGATTACTCTTCAACTTATTATTTGAAAGAGGGAAAAACCTATTAATCCTTTCCTGACTTGTATAACCACACATTTCTGGTATCATCCATGTACATCTTCTCTGCACTCTGCAGTGCCTCAAATTCCTTATGACAAGCATATTGACAATGTATCATATCCATGGATCCCTGAATGTTGCCACTCAAGTGGATAGAACCGTGAAGGAGGCTTATAGTGTGTTAGCATTTATTAACAGGGGCTTTGAGTTTAAAAGCCGTGGGGTTATGCTGCAACTATACTGGACGTTGGTGAGACCGTATTTGGAATATTGTGTTCAGTTCTGGTCACCTCATTATAAGAAGCATGTGGAAGCATTGGAGAGAGCGCAGAGGAGATTTACCAGGATGCTGCCTGGTTTGGAGGGTAGGTCTTATGAGGAAAGGTTGAGGGAGCTGGGGCTTTTCTGTTTGGAGTGGAGGAGGATGAGAGGCGACTTAATAGAGGTTTATAAGATGATGAGAGGGATTGTTAGTGCAGAGACTATTTCCTCGGGTGGATGTAGCTGTTACTAGGGGGCATAACTATAAGGTTCATGGTGGGAGATATAGGAGGGATGTCCGAGGTAGATTCTTCACTCAGAGAGTGGTTGGAATAGATTGCCTGCTGTGATAGTGGGGTTGGACACTTTAGGAGCTTTCAAGCAGTTATTGGATAGGCATGCGGAGCAGTCCAGAATTATAGGGAGGGGATAGCTTGATCTTGGGATTGGACATAGCTCAGCACAACATTGAGGGCCGAAGGGCCTGTACTGTGCTGTAATGTTTTATGTTCTAATGTGACAACCAGAACTGCATGTGAGACTCTTAGGTATGATCTGACCAAGATTGATACAGGTTTAGCATGACCTCCTACTTTTCAATTCTATCGCTCTGGAAATAAAACCTAATGCTCAGTTTGCTTTCGATGGCACAACTTTTATTGATCGATGTATTTCCACTCCGAGATCCCTTTGTCCCTTCCCTCCAAACTTCCACTTTCCAAGTAATGAGTGGCTTCCCTACACTTGTTCCAAAATGTATTATCTCGCAATTGTCTGTGTTGAACTTCTTGGGGTGAATCTTTCCGTTCCGCCCACCACGGGAATTGTAGTGGGCAAAAGGTGGACCATGGAAAGGTCCGTTGACCACGAGTGGGACTTTCCGGTTTCAGGGCAAGCGCAGCTGGAAAATCCTGCCCCATATGTCTGTCCTGTCAGTTTATTTTCATCCTCCTCAGTATTGACTTCCCCCCAATTTGGTGCAATCTATGAATTAAGTACTTTTGATTCCAAAGTTCAAATTGTTAATGTAAATTGTGAACATCAGTGGCCCCAGCACTGATCCTGGTGGAACATCATTCCCACCTTCTGCCACTCTGAATAACTCCCCACTCTTTGCTTTCTGCTTTGAAGCCAAATGGCAATCCGTGCTACCACTGGTCCCCTGACCTCTAACCTTACTCATTAGTCTATTCTGGACACCTTATCTCAAATCTTTTGAAAATCCAGATAAATTACACCCACTACATTACAGTTGTCTACTCCTCAAAAATTCAATAAAATTGTGAAGCAAAATTTACCCCTTTGAAAACCATGCTTGCTGTTCATTATTACATTTCTAATTTCTAAATGTTCTTTCCTTTAGTAAGAACTCAATTATTTTTTCTGCCACTGATGTTAAACTGGTTGCTTTATAATTACCTGGACATGTTTCGTTCCTTTCTTAAATATAGTAATTACTTCAGCTATCTACCATCCCACTGGCACAATATATTTTTTTCAAACAAATTATTAATTATGAATAGTAATGCCTCTGCTATCTCTTTGCTAGATTATTTTAAAATATGTAGGTTCAATTCATCTGGACCAGGGCTTTTATCCTCTTTGAGTTTGTTTTGTTTCTTCAATATTATCCCCATTTTTAATATATTGTTCATCTCATTATTCAATATCATGTCTCCCTATCCTATCTGTCTGCGTGGGTTTCCTCCGGGTGCTCTGGTTTCCTCCCACAGTTTGAAAGTCATGCTACTTAAGTGCATTGCCATGCTAAATTCTCTGGGTGTTCCAGTTTCTTCCCACAGTCCAAAGATGTGCAGATTAGGTGGATTGGCCATGCGAAATTTCCCCTGAGTGTCCAAAGATGTGTAGGTTAGTTGGATTAGCCATGGGAAATGTGTGGGGCTGTGGAGATAGATTATTTTACTCAAGCTCTCTCTCCCACTCTATCAGAGAGTTAGTAAAGGCTCAATAGCCAATGGCCTCTTCTTCACTGTAGGGACTCTATTCTACCACACTATCGTTACCTATGGTATTATCGTGACTACCCCTTAATAATTCCTTTCACATTCTCCTCTTTATGTTGTTATGCCTATGAAATATTTTCTTATTTTGTCGTTCTTGATCATTTAATTTTATAGTTTCTCTTTGTTTTTGACCTTTCACCTGATTTCTTTGGATTCTCTCTGCTGTCTATGTACCTAATATATGCCTCATTTTTAACCATCAGTTGTTCATTATGTCTTCATTCATTCATGGAGCCATTAGCATTTAGATTATTCCTTCCTCTTAGTAGAACGTATTTTTCCTGCACTCTGTTGAACACAGTTTTAAATGTTCTCCATGTTGTTGTTGTTCTACATCATTTTTTATTCATTCGTGAGATGTGGGCATTGTTGGCTGGGATAGCATTTATTACCCATCCCTAATTGTTTTTGTGAAGGTGGTAGTGAGGTGCCCTCTTGAACTGCTGTGGTGTAGGTACACCCATAGTGCTGTTGGGGAGGGAATTCCAGGATTTTGATCCAGTGATAGTAAAGGAAAGCCAATATGTTTCCATGTCATGATGGTGAGTGACTTGCAGGGGAACTTGCAGGTGATGGTGTTCCCATGTGTCTGCAGTCATTGAACTTATAGATATGGGTTTAGAAGCTGCTGTCAGAGGAGCCTTGGTGAGTTCCTACAGTGCATCTTGTAGATGGTACACACTGCTGCTAATGTTCACCCATGCTGGAAGGAATGAATGTTTGTGGATGGCGTGCCATCAAGTGAGCTGCTTTGCTCTGGTATCCAGTTTCTTGAGTGTTGTTGGACCTGCACTTATCCAGGCCAATATCGTTACTCATTTTACTTTCCCAAGTTCTGTTCTCAGCCCCTCTGTTAACTTGATTCTCGTCACAATTATGTCCTTTTCTGTGATCATCATAATGGTGACTATTGCATAGATGTCTGAATTAGAACCAATTCTAGGGAGAAAAAGAATGTAAAGGTGAGAAGGTGGGCATGTGACATGATGAGAGCATGGGAGAAGGAACTCCCATTGATATTGTACCTTTTCATGACTTCAGGACATCCCAAAGCAATTTACAGCTGATGAAATACTTCTGAAGTATAAGAATGAAGAGTGTTGCAATGAAGGGAAACACAGCAGCCAATATGTGCAGAGCAAGATCTACGCACTCCAGTGAGATAATGGCCACATATCCGGAATTAGTGGTTGAGGGTTAGTTATTGGCAGGACACTGGCGAGAACTATCTTGCCCTTCTTTGAGAAATGCTGTGGGATTTTTGCATCCAGTTTAGGAGAAGGTGTTTTCTGCCAATCTTAACTTAAAAGTGCAACAAGGCATGTTACAATGGCTCAGATTATAGTAATCTGGCATTTTATCTTCTTTCTGTCAACTGTACCAATGCATTCTGTCTTTGCTGCCTGCCTTTCATTGGTCACATTTGTTTCAACCATTTTTTGTATCTATTTTCCAACGCTGCTGATAGTTTCTTGGCTTTGATTTGTACTCAGATGTGCATGTCTCTTGACTTCAGCTCAAGTCAGAAGCGTCAAGTGCGCCCAGTCTGGGCACATCAAGATCCAGTGGGGGATATTGTTTCCAAGGAGGAAGTCAAGGCACTAACTCGGAGTTCTGACTGGAATGCTGGGATTCGCCCAGCACCAGTTCGACCTGCCATACCAGCAATGAGCAAGAGGGGGCAGAAAGCCTCCCTGCGGACCCAGAGGAGCACCCCTTGTAAGTACAGTGCTAGTCCTCTGCGTTGCCTTTACAGTCTTGCCTAAGCATCGCTGGTAATAGCAACTTCTACAAACCATGTTTAGCTTAGAGGCTGCAGAAATAGAAATTTTTAAAAAGCTGGTACATTTATGTAGCACCTTTTGCATTTTCAGAATGTCCAAAGTGTTTCAAGCCACTACTGCTACCATTGAAAATGCCGTAGCCAGTGGGTGCAAAATAAGATCCCACAAACAGCCAGAATTGGAGACAGTATTTCAAATGTGACCTAACCAAAGTTTTATACAGCTGTAACTGTAAGGGTGGCACAGTAGCACAGTTGTTAGCACTACTGCTTTAAAGCTCCAGGGACCTGGGTTTGATTCCTGGCTTGGATCACTATCTGTGTGGAATGTGCACATTCTCCTCGTGTCTGCGTGGGTTTCCTCCGGGTGCTCCGGATTCCTCCCACAGTCCAAAGATGTGCGGGTTAGGTTGATTGGCCATGATAAAATTGCCTCTTTATGTCCTGAGATGCATAGGTTAGAGAGATTAGCGGGTAAATATGTAAGGATATGGGGTAGGGCCTGGCTGGTATTGTGGTCGGTGCAGACTCGATGGGCCAAATGGTCTTTTTCTGCACTGTAGGGTTTCTGTGATTCTATGACAACCCGATTTGCCAACTTCTGTACTTGATGCCCATCTGATGAAAGCAAGCAAGCCATATGCTTTCTTCATCGCTTTTTCCACCTGTGCTGCCATTTTTAAGGATCTGTGGACCTGTACTCCCAGATCTCTCCATGTGCCAAATCTTCTGATTGTTCTGCCATTTATTTTAAAGCTCCCATCTGAATTGGATCTATCAAAATGCATCACCTCGCATTTGTCCAGTTTAAATTCCATCTACCATTTCTCTGTCCACCCAATTTTCCAGCTTATCTATAACCTGCTGTATTCTCTAACAATCTTCAGCACTATCCACAATTCCACCAATCTTAGTATCATCTGCAAACTTGCTGATCAGACCAGCTATGTTTCCTTCCAAGTCATTTATATTTTTACAAAACAGCAGAGGTCCCAGCACTGATCCCTGTAGAACACCATCAGCCTAGATTTTGTATTCAAGTTTCTCGAGCTTGAAGCAATGACCTTCTTACTCTTCAGATGTTTCCTTTTAGCAGAGAAGCAAGGTCCATCCACTGTGCATTCTTACAGCAACAAAACTATCTAGTTTTATAGTGAAAGGATTCACTATTCTATTGCTGCCAGTGCACTCTATATGGAGGCTTGATACCGTGTCAGGTTGTTATATGGTAGCAGATTAGTGTGAAAGTTGCTGAAACAATAAGTTTTTTTGTTGTTTCTAAAACATTTATCATTGAGTGCAATGGAGGCCATTCGACCCATCAAGTCTGCACTGACAACAATTCCACCCAGGCCCTATCCCCGTAACCGCACGTATTGACGCAACTAATCCCTCTAACCTATGCATCCTGGGACAATCAAAGTAACCCACACATCTTTGGACTGCGGGAGCAAACTAGAGCACCTGGAGGAAACCCATTGGGAGAACATGCAAACTCCACACAGACAGTGACCCAAACTGGGAATCAAACCCAGGACCCTGCAGCTGTGGGGCAGCAGGGCTAACCACTGCGCCGCTCTGCTGCCTGTTATGTTATAATCAACATTATCTGTTGAAATGGATACTGCAGAGAAGATTGGATGATATGTGGTTTTTTAAAATGTGTTTATTAGTGTCACAAGTATGCTTACATTAACACTGCAATGAGGTTACTGTGAATATCCCCTAGTTGTGTGGCATTGGCATGCACAGGATTAATGTAAACCGTGCTTTGGAGAAGCCACAAGAGGCAGAGTCTTTACCAAATATGTTTATTATACACTGCCTTGGAGCTGAATTTATTTATCATTTACTGTAAATGACCCTTTAATTGCTGCATGTGTTCAGTATAAAACTGTGTTTGTATCCCTACGTCTTACGCATTTCTTAATTTCTGCCCAAGTTTGAAGCTGTGAAAAAAGAGAGCTAACTTTAATGGGACAATGCGCCTCTGCTAGGGAGATCAGTGCTTGTATCATTGCTAATGTTATTCTCTCTGGAGGCTGATGGGTTGCACAATTGCTCACTTTTTTATTTGAAAAAGAGGAGTATAACACAGCCAGAGGAAAAAAGAAAAGTAAATAACTATCTTGCTGTGTTCTCTGCTCCCACTTCACCTCCAGCGTGCCCACTCTTTGAGAGTCAGCCATGGAATTTCCCCATATCGGAGAAAGGGTCTGATGAAGACTGAGAAGCCATCTGGAGCAGAGACAGTAAACCCAACAATGGGCCAAGCCAGCTAAAGCAGAATGGCAAAGAGTGGGTGAACTGGAATGCGACTACACTGAAGGAACTGCTGGATTTACATATTAACACCTCCAATAATTACACAAAATGAAGTGCGACACTTTGAGTGATTGGGTTAAATGATTGTAATTTCTTTTTGTTTCACTTTGGTGAAAGTAAGAAACAAAAATGAGAACTAAAGACATTTCATAGAATCCCTATAATATAGAAGGAGCCATTTGACCCATCGATTGTGCACTGACCACATCCCACCCAGGCCCTATTCCTGTAACCCCATGCATTTACCCTGGCAATCCCCCTGACACTAAGGGTAAATTCAGCATGGCCAATCAACCTAACCCACACATTTTTTGACTGGGAGGAAACCGAAGCACCCAGAGGAAACCCACGCAGACATGGGGAGAATGTGCAGCCTCCACACAGGCAGTGACCCAAGGCCGGAATTGAACCCAGGTCCCTGGCGCTTTGAGGGAGCAGTGCTAACCACTGTGCCACCGTACATTTTATAGTGTGTCTCATATTATTAAGAAGCATATCAACAAAGCCTGGAACATTGAATAAAATATTGTCTACTTCTCTTGTCCTATCCATTACTGAGCTTTGGACATCACCTGATGTGTGAGAATAGAGTACAAATGGAAAGAGAAGCTAACACCCAGTTAGGGATGGAAACCTGCAGCTGATTGCCACTGCTAGCAGAGGCTTTTGTGCAGAGTTAGTTGAGGTCTGCAATCCCTGTGTGGGGAAACTCCAAGAGGAATAAAATATTCACAATATCATTTTACCTTTTTCAAAGCTTATGTTTACAATTACTTCCTCCTAGCCACAGAGATCGTGCATTTTCCAAAGAGCTGTATTGCATTTTTAAAAAACGATGTGAACTCTATTGCAGTGTGATGACATTATGATTAATTGATTGGAGTGAAGTATAAATGATTGCTATAAAGTTAGTTGAGTAGACTTTCGAATGTATTGTCTCAAATAAATGGTTTAAGTCATGATTGTTGAATGAATCATTAATTAGAACAATACATAGTAAACCTTTTTAAGTTAATTGCTGGGATGTTGGCATTCCTTGGAAGAACAAGATATGTAGCGATGTTTTGGTTCAATCTCTCATCACTTCTGAGCAGCTGGATTTACCCTGCCCTTACTGCTGGCTCAATAAGCTTCAGATTGGGAGGGGAATTATTCAGCCAGAGTTTCCAATTCGGATCAGTTTTAATATATCACCACTTCCCCACCCATTCCCCTCCCACTTCCCACCTGGAAAATCATGGCACAATGACAACAAAATGGCCTGAGTCATAATACCCATACTATCATAAAACCTGCTACTGCAGCTGACTCAGTCAAATTTCCAGAGAGGAACTGGTGTCAGTGTAGTCACAACCAGCATCAAACAATTCCTTATGAGATGGGGTGGCACGGTGGCACAGTGGTTAGCACCGTTTCTTCACAGCGCCAGGGACCCGGGTTCAATTCCTAGCTTGGGTCACTGTCTGTGCGGAGTCTGCATGTTTTTCCCATGTCTCCATGGGTTTCCTCTGGGTGCTCTGGTTTCATCCCACAGTTCAAAGGCATGTTGTTAGATGCATTGACCATACTAAACCCTCCTTTGGTGTACCTGAACAGGCACCAGAGTGTGGTGACTAGGGGATTTTCAGAGTAACTTCATTGCAGTGTTAATGTAAGCCTATTTGTGACAATAATAAATAAAATATTCTGGTGAACCCCTGCAATCCCCACCCCCAGCAAATTCATTTTAAAAAAAAATCCTTCTTGGAATATAAGCATCGCTGGCAATGCTGACATTTATTGTCTCTAGTTACAACAACTGACAGACTTTGCTAGGCCACTAAATAAGAATCAACTGTGGGACTGGAGTCACAAAAAGGCCAGATCTGATTAGGATGGCTGTGATGTTTCCTTCCCTTACACACATCAGTGAACCAATCGGCAATCTCACAGCCTCATGGTCACTTTTTATAATTTTTAAATTGAATTCAAATGCACACAAAGCCCTGGTTGGATTTTATTTCACAGTCTGAAGAATATTGTTCCATTAATTTAACTTGACAGTAGTCTACTGAGATTAGTGCTATATTCAGTCACATTCCAGGCTGCTGTCCACAGAAGAACAATACATCATTGGCAATGTTCTTCTCTAGTCAGTCACTCAGAGAATATTGACAAATCATTGCTCTGCCTGAAATCTTCAGCTATCAGCAGGTTGGATGAGGGACCAACATTTTGAATCGCTGACCAAAGTTCTTCGGTGGGGAGCCACAGGCCACTGAAAGATTAAAATGTAAACTGCGAAATTACTTCATGGTTGCAAAAGAAAAAGAAACCTTTGCTCCAATTATACCCTTACCACAAAGAAAACTGAGGAATTTGAACAATGCATGAAGGTTGAGTGAATGAGGGACGCACAGGTGGGCAATCATCGCTTACAGAGTATCTGGATGAAACCTTAATAAACAATAACTCACAAATAAATATCAAAAAGCAGGAGCAGATCACCAAGTTCTAGGGAAGGTGATGGCCTAGTGATATTATCACTAGCCTATTAATCCAGAAACCCTGATAATGTCCTAGGAACCCAGCTTTGAATCTCACCACAGCAGATGGTGGGAAAATATCTGGAATTAATCTACTGATGACTATGAAACCATTATCAGTTGTCGAGATGCCCTTAGGGAAGGAAATCTGCTATCCTTACCTAGCCTGGCCTACATGCGACTCCAGGACCACAGCAATATGGTTGAGTCTCAACTGCCTTCCTCAAGGACAACAAGGGATGGTCAATAAATGCTGGCGAGCCAGTAATGCCCATGTCCCATGAATGAATAAAAAGAATTATACAGAAACAATAAAGAAAGAATTTATGAAACAGCTTGCATAACCATATGCCATCCAAGGCATTTCCTTCTTCTTCATTCTCCTCTTGCACCTCGAGGCATGTGATGCAGATGAAGGACATGCTTATGTCTGTTTCCATAGCTGATTTTTCCTGGAATAGGTTGCGAGCTGTCATCAGAGGCTGTAAATTCAGAGGCACCATGCCATAACAAGCGTGGCTAACCAAGAGGCTCAATGGCTCTTACTGCCTGCCATAGGTGTTTTGGAGGGATTTACATGTTGAAACTCAACCTATGTGACCAAGCTATAAATGCACCCTCTGTAATCTGTAGATGTAGTTCTGTAGATGGGCTTTAGATTGGTTTCACAGATTGGTGCAACATTGAAGGCTGAAGGGCCTGTACTGTGCTGTAATGTTCTATGTTCTATGTAGTCATCAAGTGTCAGAGTGGGACTTGACTTCTGGTTCAGGGCAGGGTCACTATCAACTGCCCACAAGATCTCCTCCACAATGCACTTAACAATCAATGAAATGTAGAAAATGCATGAACCAATTTATGTACAGCAATGTCCCACACACAACAATGTAATAATGACGAGATTATTTTTTAAATGATGCTAGTTATCGGATAGATGTTGGCCGGAGAACCAGGGAGAAATTCCTTGCTCCTCAAATAGTGTTGTATGATCTTTTTTACATCTACCTAAGAAGGGAGACTGTGTTCGCAATCTTACCAGTATTTAAGCTGGTGGGATGTTCCCAGCTGGCTGCCAGTTTCTCCGATCTCACTGCAGTGGGAGCGTGCTGTGAACGGCTGTTAAGATCGTGCCCTGATTCTTGATTTAAAGTGTCATAAAGGACACAGTGCCTCTGATATTGCAACATTCCCTCAGTATTGGCTTAGGCTTTGTACACAAGTCTCTGGAATGGGATTTGAACCCACAATCTTCTGACTCAGAGGTAAGAATTTTATCCGGCTCACATTTTTGTAAGTGGTGTTACGAGAACTCAGAGCTGAACTGATTGAAACTTAAAATGATTATTTAGTAAAGGTGGTTATTACCTTTTCCAGTGGTTAAGCTTATAAATTTTTCACTAACCATAGAAACACTCCATAAATCTTAAGAAACTGAGAACTTTCCAAACCATTGGCTTTCATTGTCCACTGTGTCACCCTGTGTGGGCGACATGGTGGCACAGTGGTTAGCACTTATGCCTCACAGGGCCAGGAGCCCAGGTTTGATTCCAGATTTGGGTCACTGTCTGTGTGGGCTCTGCACATTCTCCCCGTGTCTGCATGGGTTTCCTCCGGGTGCTCCGGTTTCCTCGCACAGTCCAAAAGACTTGCTGGTTAGGTGCATTGGCCGTGCTAAATTCTCCCTTAGTGTACTTGAACAGGCGCCGGAGTGTGACAGCTAGAGGATTTTCAGAGTAACTTCATTGCAGTGTTAATGTAAGCCTACTTGTGACACTAATAAATAAACTTTAACTATTACGTTCTGTGCTGTTAAAGATTTTGTCAGGTACAGATTGAGGACTACATGTATGTTGTTCTATGGAAGGGCAATTGGCTTGAATAACATCTTGAAATCAACAAGTTAGTAAGTTCTGAAATGAATTGCCTGAGAGGGTGGTGATTAGATAATAAGTTTCAGAATGGGTAAGTACTTGAAGGGAAACAACTTATAAGGCTAAGGGGAAACTCCACCTGAGAGCTGGCACAAGCTCAATGGGCCAAATGGCCTCCTTCTGTGCTTTGGTCCTTTCAAATATGAAACAAATTGAACTGGGCTAATGTTTCTAATTGTAAAATGTTGCATGAACTTCATTTTTGTCAACACTGTTGAAACTTATTTTGTGATGAAACCTGTTGACATGATTATCAGAAGAAAAAAGTTATTAATTTTAGCTGAATGTTACTGTTTTGTAATGAAAAATCAGTGTTTTAATTGACATCGTTTAGTTTTGTTTGGTTCTGCAGGGGCTCTGAGTACATTGAAAAAATAACCAGTGGAAAATACGTAATTATGCAGGAGTATATTTACATTATATTTAAAACACTCGAAAATACTATTCCCATTAATATTTTGGCTTCTTTGAAGGCCTCCAGATTTCTTAACCCTTTAAATGCTATTGGATGTGGGTATGTCTGCTTTTAAAGATTTCAACTGAAACCCTAATGACCCTAATTAGAATTGTACAAATACTAAAGTATTAGGAATATCCATTATTGTAAATACCAAAACATTAGGAGTAACTCACAGAAACATAGAAACTAGGAGCAGGAGTAGGCCATTTGGCCCTTTGAGCCTGCTTTGCCATTCATTTTGATTGTGGCTGATTATCAAATTCAATTCCCTGCTTCCCCCTTTCCCCCATATCTCTTGATCCCTTTAGCCCTAAGAGTTATATCTAATTTCTTTTTGAAATCAGACAATGTTTTGGCTTCAACTACTTTCTGTCGTACAGAATTCCACACATTCAAAACCTTCAGGGTGAAGAAATTTCTCCTCATCTCAGTTCTAAAAGGTTTACCCCTTATCCTCATGATCCCTAGTTCTAGACTCCCCCACCATTGGGAACATTCTGAATAAACCCTGTTAGAATTTTGTAAGTTTCCCACAAATATTTTAGTATTCAGAGTATTCATGAATAATAAAGTCAAGAGTATATGTAAAACACAAGAGATATTGAGAGGATTAGTGTAAATGCTAAAGATATTGGGAGTGGTTAAACAGTAAATAGTAAGATATCAGGTGCATCTTTATTACTGAAGACTACGAGAGTGGGGAAGTGTCAGGTTTGTTTTCTGATGAAATACTGTTGTATTGTTCTGAGCAGCCTCCTATTTTCCACAGACTTTACTTCATTCAAATCTCTGCTGCCCTATCCTAACTCACATCCATCATTCCTGTGCTTGCTAATCTATCTTGGTTCCATCAGTACCTTGATTTTAAAATTCTCATCCTCCTATTTAGATTTCTCCATGATCTTGCCCTTCTTTATCTCTATAATCATAATTAGCCCTATAATTCCATGAGAAATTAGTTCCTCTGGTTTTTCCCTCTCGTGTATTCCCCATTCCTTTCAGCTGATTATTATTGGTAGACGTTCCTTTAGCCACCTCAGCCATAAGCTGTAGAATTCTAAATTTGTCTGCCTCTTTCCCCTTGGGACTTTCCTTCAATCTTACCTAACTCACCAAGGATTTAGTTACAGTTCATTTCCCTTGGTGTCAGTTTATATTAATCATGCTCTGATGAAGTGCCTTGTCTCAGTTGTATGGTTGTATGATAAATGACCTTGGTGCATTTGATACTGAAAGCCATCAATGAGGAGATCTACAGAGCAGTTTGAGATCTCTGCTGAAAGACCGATAGAGAGACGGAGAGAGGTGCACTTGTGGAGCAAGGTGTTCTGATGGATAGGGGAGTCCAAATGTCTAGAACATGCTCTCATTTCAAATAAAGACTGGCCAACAAGGCTGAAAGTGCGGAAACAATGAACGGACAGGAGCAAGCCTGGATAAACCATTATCTGCCTACAACAGTGACACTAAATTAATAATAAACTAATTTATTCATAGTTTCCTATGTACAGTTTATAATGCTCCAAATTGTGGTCAAATATACAAACAACCTTACAAACATTTTGCTGTTGTGACAATGAAACCAGGATCTCTTTATTAGTCATGCTGAGTGGTACGGAATCGCAGGCAGGCAGGCTGGTTGAACCAAGAACCAGTCTACCTTCATCAAATTCAAAAATACAGGCTACTGTGGCTGTGAGCGGGAAACAAAAAATCAGTTTCAGAAATGATATCATTTGGTTACGGTGCATGCAGAAGCTAAACTAAACACGAGTAATAGCCATCGAAAAGGAAGTCAGTCTTAACTACTGAGGATCGCACACATTACAATATAATGTGCCCATTCACGGTGGGGGTTAATCTAACACACTTCAGGAGAAAGAATGGACTACTTTTGTTTAGGTACATTTAACAACGCAATGGATTTAATGACATTAAAAGGCAGGTCTCAAATGAGAGGGCAGATGGCTCAAATTTGGAATACTAGATAAATGGGAGCAATTTAAACAAAGAGGTTCAAATCATCTCCTATATGTTTGTAACCATTGTCCGATCCTGTCACTCTCTACCTGGCCACTATTACCTCTGTTCCAACAGCAGGATCACCCTCAGAATATAACTCGGATGTAAATAATGCAGACCTAGCCCTAAAACATCAGTGCTATTTCTCTGAGGTTTGTTTGAAGGTTAACTGAGGAAGTGGGGATGGGGGAGGGCAGTGAGATTCCAACATATACTTGTTTGGTAGAATAACAGCAAAGATTTTTTTTTTACAGACAAAGAACAGTTAATTGCGAAGACTGTCATTCTCATGAGTTTGAGGTGGGTAATGGGTCATTGTTACATGCTGCTGTTCCTGCAATCGATTATGTGGGTAAGTCCCCAGTGAAATGGAGTTCTTAACTGACTGAGAGGAAGGACAATCAGTGACTAGTATCTTTAATGAGAAAACTCCATGTAGTGGTTTTGTAGGGGGTGTGGAGGGAAACAAAGGTTCACCCGACCTGCTGGTCCACCTTTGGGGCAGCTGATCAAATAGCCTTAAAAATCATTGTAAGATGTTCTCACAACACCAGGTTAAAGTCAAACAGGTTTATTTGGAATCGCGAGCTTGCGGAGCCACCTGATGAAGGAGCAGCGCTCCGAAAGCTCGTGATTCTAAATAAACCTGTTGGACTTTAACCTGGTGTTGAGACTTCTTACTGTGCCCACCCCAGTCCAATGCCAGCATCTCCACATCCTGGTTAAAAATCATAATCAGAATTCAGGTCATTTTGTGTGGATTGCCAGAGGTATGGAGGAGAATCAGGAGAAAAGAGGAGAGTTTCTACCCCTATGTGGACACGCACTCAGAGCAGCTAAACCAGGTCAAATGGTAACTGGAGGCTTTAGATAACATTGACCTTCCTGTCACTGATGAATGACTGTCTTGGAGTTTAGTGGCAGTAATGAAATTCTTTAAAATAAATCCTCCTGCTCTAAACTTACAGCAACTGGGAATAAAAAGTAGAATTGATTAAAGCTTGCAGAGTTAAGAGGCCTTGCATAGTTTCCCTCACTTTAGTTATGCCTACAAGACATTGCTGTCGTTCCTGTACTCTGGTGCTCAACAGGGAAGGCAAAAGCATGAATGAATAAAAACACACCAAAAAATGAATAGGCCACCCAGCCAATCTCATATACTTGTGATACCTTGTTTGTCACCAGTAAAGAACATTCCCTAGCCCCTCTGGTGCTCAACAGGGAAGGCAAAAGCATGAATGAGGGTACCCTACCATTGCAGATAGTAAGAACTTCAGCAAAGCGTCACTGGCCTAATATTTAGTAAACCAATTTGTTCAGATTACTCCATTGTTCTTGCCCCTCCCTACTTCTGTAATCTTAATTATGCAAGAGGTAGGAACTGAGTAATGAATCACAGTCAGTGTGGTCTTGTGGGTCATTTTCAATCACCTAGAGGGATTGGAGAGGAATTTTCAAGCTCTTTCCCTCACCGTCCTTGTGCTTTGTATTTGGCCTCTCCTTCTTCCAGGATATTACATGGCCTTGAGGGGCTAGGGAATGTTCTTTACTGGTGACAAACAAGGTATCACAAGTATATGAGATTGGCTGGGTGGCCTATTCATATTTTGGTGTGTTTTTATGACTATGGGATTTTACAAGTTTATTTTGGCCAAGCCAAGAAACTTCAGACTGATTTACGGGAAAAAAATCAGACAAGAAATTGGGAGAATACACAATAAATAGTTATTTGTATGATCTGGAATGCCCTGTCCAAAAAGCAAATCCAATCATAATTTTCAAAAGGGAAGTGGACAAATACCTGAAGGGGAAAATTTGTGGAGAACTGGCAGGGGGAAGAATTGGGCAGCTTTTTCAAAGAGCAGACTAAGGTACAATGGGCTGTTTAACCTCCTCCCATTCATAGAATCAATGACTGTACAAGACTCCATTGAGAGCTTGTCCAATTAAACACCAGATATGTTATCAGAGTTGCAAGATTGAATGCTCAACCTATTGTGCTTTGATCTTTTTGGGTTGGCAGGATGCAAGAGGTGAGTTAACATCCTGACATCTGCCGTTTATGTACATCTGTCCACCTACCTACTCCAATATCTCACTATTTACTTTTCACAGATGATGAGGCTTCTGTAAGGACTGTGGAACTGAGCAAAGTTCAATATAATATATTTTTCTTTGATGTAAGTGAGCCATTAGTTGTATATAGTGGTCACAATGGTACATTTATCCAAGTGTTTCCATAGCACAGAATAATAACGACGTGAACTAATGTTAAGGCTGACTCCCCTTTAAACTAGACTAGGCATTAGCTCTAACCAGTCTCACAATTCCAAATTTACACAGCCATGTTGCCTGGTAAACTGTCATACTCAGTGGAACGTGTTGTCAGCCCAAGGTACTGCCTCAGAAATTTGCTGTATCTTTTCTGGTTAGTCTGTCTGCTCAAATTGCTCCAGTTCCTGACCGATTTCCTCACTCCCATAAAGCCTCCATATCTCTTCTGGAAACTTCTGTTGCCCTCTGCGACCTCTCTTAAATTATGTTTCCTCTCCGTGAACCCTCCATATGTGTTGGAAGCCATTGGCTGTGCTTGGGAGCCATAGGGACTCTGGTCTGATGGCATCTCTGTATTTCGTGCAGTGTTGTCTGCCTCAGCTCCGTTGTCATAGATGTCCCCCGTGCTGCCGATTGGCGACATGATCTTCACGGTCTGGAGAAAGCCATGTGCGTTTCCCGAGTTGACAGCCCCATTGCTTCTGGCATTGCTACCAAACGACAGGCTTTCAGTCTGAGATGTGCTCATGCCTAGAGGTAACACTGAGGATGCAGAGGCAATTTTTCTGCAGTGGTCCCAAATGCCAGACAACGTAACTTGTCCTTCGCATTGTAGAATGCAGACCTAAAACAGCAGGACAGGTTATTCAGTGATGGAATGTACTTCCGACACTCCCTTTTAATGAAATCATTTGTATTATCAATCTACAAGTATCTGTATCCTGACACAGGAACAGGAGGAGGCGGCCATTCAGCTCCTTCAGCCCATTACACACTATTTATTTCCATCATGATCATTCTGTCCCTTAGCCCTAATTATCCAACTTTGTTCTTTAACCCAACAAGACTCTATCCATCTCAGTCTTTATTGCTGTAAATACATCACTAGTATCTCACTGGAAACACTAAGATATTGAGAGTATCTCTTTTACCATAAATCATAAGATTCCAGCAGTGTGCTTATTACTGTAAATACCAATATAATGGGAATAATTACTACTGTAAAAGGTAAATTATTCAGTGTGACTCACTTTACCTACCAGGATAATGGAAAGATGTCACTGTAAAATGAAAATATCTTTGGAACAGAAGCAAGCCATTAAATCCCTGATACTGTTTCACTTTCAAAAAAAATGGGGAAGTTGAACCTCAAATCCACTTTACCTATCTTTGCCCTCTATCTCGTTATCTCCTTACCCAACTATAATTTAGCAATCTCAGTCCCAAAAGCTCCGAATGATCTTGAATATCCACAGCTCTCCACTAATCAGAGAATTCCTACAGTGCAGAAGGAGGTCATTTGGCCCATCGAATCCACACTGACAACAATCCAACCCAAGCTCTTTCCTTGTAATCCCACATAATCCCCCTGGCACTGAGGGTAATCCACCCAGACCTGTTCCCTGTAACCCCAAATATTTAACCAAGTAATTCCCCTAACCTACACATCTCGGGACCCTTAACAGCAATTTAGCATGGCCAATTCACCTAACCCGCACATCTTTGGACTGTGGGAGGAAACTGAAGCACCCAGAGGTAACCCAAGCAAACACAGAGAGAATGTGCAAACTCCACACAGACAGTGACCCAGGGCCAGTATGGAACCTGGGTCCTAGGCAATGTGAGGCAGCAGTGCTAACCACTGTGGCACTATGCCACCTCGTTGAATGAAGGAGTCCTTCCTGAGTTCACTCCTGAATGGCCTAAGTCTGATTTTAAGATTGTGCTCCCTTGTTCTTGATTTCCCAATCAGAAGGAATAGTTTCTCTATATCTGCCTTACTGAATTGTTTAAACACCACAATCAGATCACTCCTCAAACAGAATAACTCAAGGCAATACCAATCAAGTTTTTGTGAACTGTCGTCATGATTTAACTTTGAGCCCCAATATGATTGTAGTGAATCTGAAACCTCTTTAAGGCCATTACAGCCTTCCTGAGCTGTGGGGCTCACAACTGAACAGTTACTCCAGATGGGGATGATCAGTTTTATAAAGATCATATATCGTTCTCATGTTTTATGGTGGCACAGTGGTGAGTCTCAGTGCTAGGGACTTGGGTTCGATTCCCAGTTTGAATCACTAAGTATGTAAAGACTGCAAGTTCCCCCCATATCTCTGTGGGTTTCTTCTGGGTGCTCCGGTTTCCTCCCACAGTCTGAAAGATGTTCTGGTTAGGTGCATTGGCCGTGCTAAATTCTCCCTCAGTGTACTCAAACAGGTGCCGGAGTGTGGCGACTGGGGGATTTTTCATAGTAACTTCATTGCAGTGTTAATGTAAGTCTACTTGTGACACTAATAAATGAACTATTTCTTGTGACGGCGTAGCTCCTTATTGATGACTTTCCCGTGAACAATTGCAGATCCGAAAGCGATGGAACTTATTGATGCTGCGGACAATGTGATGAGTGGTGTGATGCAGCATTCTGAACATTAAATCCTGTTGTCAGTCCTGCACTCCCAGCTTCCTGCCAGTGGTTGGTGCTACTGGACTTTGTATGTTGCTCTTAATGCTGTCTGACAGAAAATATTTTCTGTGCACTTCCTCCATCCACCTCGAGTCCCTTACCAGGTAACTAGGTCAGTGCTTTAGAGAGAACACTTCCACTATGTGACCTCCTGGACAGGTTTCAATTACCTGAGGGGGTCAGAGAGGAATTTCTCCAAAGTCTGTTTTCCTTTATTGGTCCTGGGGTCTTTCTCTGTCCTTTTGCTTCTTTCAGGAGATTACATGATAACAGAGGGATACGAGTAGGGTTTGAGGACTCTGAGTCTGTACTTGATAGAGTTTAGAAGGATGGGAGTCAGGGGGCGAGGGGGAGGGGATCTCATTGAAACTCACAGAATACTGAAAGGCCTGGATAGTGGATGTGGGGAAGATGTTTCCATTGGTAGGCAAGTTTCGGACTCAACCACAAAGGGAAACTATTTCCCTGCAATTATTTCTCCAACCTTAACAATTCCTTGCTTGCACAATGGTGAGATAATGGCATCAGAGAAAACTGTGACAAAGCCCAGGCAACCCCTGATGAAAACCGGCATTGGACTCCGTTTCTGAGACTTACCAGTACATTGAGGTCTTGATGCTGATAGACGAGTTTGTTACAGGTGAGGCACTCAGCCACACAGTCTCCCTGACAGCAAGGAACCAGAGAGAGGATCAGTATGAGGGGCAGGAGAGAGGTCCTCATGTTGATTTAATAACGATGGGCTGCAATAGAAATAGGCACATTAAACATTCAACCCATCCATTAGCTTCACGCAGCTGGTCTGCAGACTTACTTTCCTGCTTACTGAAACACAGGCAGAAGACAAACTGAACACATGTGGAACAAATAAAACACAGAGCTTTCAGCGACCTTCTAGAACTGACACATATACAATAAGATAAAATACTGAGCTTTCTATAACCCACAGATCTAGAATAAATAAATTACTGGACTCTCTGTGGTTAACAGGAAACAAATAAGCTCTATAACTGGCAGAAATACAACAAATAAAATGCTGAACTTTCAGTAGCTGACAGATATGGATATATAGCACAAGCCAGGCTACTCAGCCCTAGCTGCCCATTCTGGTATTGATGCGCCCTTGAGCTCCCACCCATTCCTTTTACCTAAATCCACCATCATAACTCTAACACCATCATACCATCTTCCTCACATACTTGTCTTGTTTCCCCCAAAATGCATCAATACTATTCATTTCAACCAATCCCTGATACAGAGTTCACACTCTTACTACCCTTTGGGTGAAAACATTTCTTCTGAATTTTCTGAATCTTGGTGATTGTCTTCCATTAATGGCCTCAACTTGCTCTTTGCCCTGAAGGAGAAGCATTCTCTCTCTGTCCAAACTATCAACCTTTCGTAATTTTAAAGATCTTTATTAGGCTACCCCCTCAGACTTCTTTTCAAGGGAGAATTTTATTTATTAGTGTCACAGGTAGGCTTACATTAGCACTGCAATGAAGTTATTGTGAAAACTCCCTAATCGCCACACTTTAGCGGGTACATTGAGGGAGAATTTAACACGGCCAATGCACTTAACCCAGCACGTCTTTCAGACTGTGGGAGGAAACCGGAGCACCCAGAGGAAACCCATGCAGACACGGGGAGAACACGCAGACTCCGCACAGACAGTGACCCAAGCTAGGAATCAAACTCAGGTCCCTGGCGCTGTGAGGCAGCAGTGCTAACCACTGTGCCACCCCAATACATTACCTTACATTAATGGACTCAAGTTGCTCTTTACCCTGAAGGAGAAACATTCTTTCTCTATCCAAACTATCAACCTTTCATAATATTAAAGATCTTTAAAGATCTTTCTTTTCAAAAGAGAAAAGATCGAGATGGACAATCCTTTCATAATATATCTATCCATACATTTCTGGTATCATTTTGTAAATCTTCTCTGGATCCTCTGCAGTGCCTCTATATCCATTTTATAACATGGTGACCAGGACTGCATGCAGTATTCTAAGTCTGTTCAACCAAGGTAACTTCCCTAGTTTTCAACTCTGTCTCTCCAGAATTAAAGGCTAGTACTTGCTGGTCTGGCTAACTTGAGGCACAACTTTTTAGTGATTAATGTATTTGTGTTCTGAGATCCCTTCGTTCAGCTATCTCACCCAGACTTACACCTTCCAAAAAATAAATAAACTCCTATTCTTCCTGCCAAAATGTCCACTTCACATTTATCTGAGTGGAATTCATTTGCCAAATATTTGCCCATTCTGCAAGTTTATTAATTTTTTTGCAATATTTTGTGGTATTGAATAATAAAACGATGAGATTTCTATTATAGAGTCATAGAGGTTTACAGCACGGAAACAAGCCCTTCGGTCCAACTTGTCCGTGCTGCCCTTTTTTTTAAAATGCCTAAGCTAGTTCCAATTGCCCGCAGTTGGGCCATATCCCGCTGTATTGTTATTGTTGTTATCAAACAAATTAAACTCAAAGCTTTCCAAAACTAACAGATACAGAACAAATGCAAACTAAACTGTGAAGAGCTGACAAATAACACACTTAGTGTTATACCCGGCTCAGATTACTGTCTGTGTGGAGTTTACATGTTCTCCTCGTGTCTGCGTGGGTTTCCTCCGGGTTCTCCGGTTTCCTCCCACAGTACAAAGGTGTGTGGGTTAGGTTGATTGCCCATGCTAAGAAATTGCCCCTTAGTATCCAGGGATGCATAGGTTACAGGGATTAATGGGTGTAATATGTGGGGATATGGGGGTAAGGCCTGGGTGGGATTGTGTTCGGTGCAGACTCGATGGGCCAAAGGGCCTCTTTCTGCACTGTAGGGTTCTATCTATGATTCTAGTGCTCTGTAACTCAAATACCCATTCATAGCACACAAATCACTGAGTGTTCTATAACATACACTGTTCTAGAACAAATCAAATGTGCTTTTTATTATTTTATTTCATAGACTCATGCAGTGCAGAAGAGGCTCTTCAGCCCATCGAGTCTGCACCAATACACAAGAAACACCTGGGGTCGGATTTTCTGGCTATGCATGCCCCCAAGACCAGGAATTCCCACCTAAGCTAACGGACCTTTGCATGGTCCAGCAAACTTCCTTTTCCGCCCGCTACAGTTCCCATGGTGGGTGGTACGGGAAGACTCCACCTCAATCTCTCTCCTAATCCTATTGACCAGCACTCAGCCCATAGCCCTAAATGTTATGATGTGCCAAATGCTCATCTGGATACTCTCTAAAGGATGTGAGGCAACCCACCTCCACCACCCTCCCAGGCAGCGCATTCCAGACCATCACCACCTGCTGCCTTCAGTCCAAAAGATGTGCTGCTTAGGTGCATTGGCCATGCTAAACTCTCGCAAACAGGAGTGTGGCAACTAGGGAATTTTCACAGTAACTTCATTACGGTGTTAATGTAAGCTTACTTGTGACAATAATAAGTAAACTTTAAAAGTCTGGGTAAAAACATTTTGTCCTTACATTGCCCCTCACCTTCAACCTATGTCCCCTTGTAACTGACCATTCAAATATGGGGAAGAGCTGTTCCTTATCTACTCTGTCCCTGTCTCTCATAATCTTGTACACCTCAATCAGGCCACCCCTCAGTCTCCTCTGCTCCAGTGAAAAGAAGCCAAGCCTCTCCAACCTCTCTTCATAATTTAAATGTTCCATTCCAGGCAGCATCCTGGTGAATCTCCTCTGCACCCCCTCCAGTGCAACCACATCCTTCCAATAACGTGGCCTCACCAAAGTTCTACACAACTCCAACATGACTTCCCTGCCTTTGGAATCTATGCCTTGATTGAGAAAGGCAGTATCCTATATGCTTTTCTCACCACCCAAAAACATGTCTTTCTGCCTTTAGATATCTGTGGACAAACATGCTAAGGCCCCTTTATTCCACAGAACTTCCTAGTGTCCTACCATTCATTGAGAACTTTGTTATCAAATTACCCCTTCCAAAGTGTATCACCTCACACACTTCAGGGTTAAATTCCATCTGTCACTTATCTGCCCATTTGACCATCCCATCTCCTGTAGCCCAAGCCACTCCACCTCTTTGTTAACCACCCGGCCAATCTTTGTGTCACCTGCAAACTTACTATACCCCCTCCCCCCATATAGTCATCTATGTTGTTTATATAGATGACAAATAGTCGAAATTTGCTGATGACACCAAGATTGGGGGAACGGCAAATTGTGCGGAGGGTGTGGAGAGTCTGCAGAAGGATCTAGATAGGCTGGGCGAATGGGCCAGGAAATGGCAAATGGAATTTAATGTTGGTAAGTGTGAGGTGGTCCACTTTGGTAGGAAGAATGGTAGGAAGGACTATTACTTACGGGGCGAAAAACTGCAGCAGGCGACGGTGCAGAGGGACCTCAGGGTCCTTGTGCATGAGTCGCAAAAACCCAGCTTGCAGGTGCAGCAGGTGGTCAGGAAGGCGAATGGGATGCTGGCCTTCATAGCGAGGGGGATTGAATATAAAAGTAGGGAGGTCTTGCTGCAGCTGTATAGGGCATTGGTGAGGCCGCAGCTGGAGTACTGTGTGCAGTTTTGGGCGCCGCACCTGCGCAAAGATATTTTGGCCTTGGAGGGAGTGCAGAGGAGGTTTACTAGGCTGATACCGGAGTTGAGGGGGTTGAGCTATGAGGAGAGGCTGAATAAACTAGGCTTGTACTCGTTAGAGTTTAGAAGAATGAGGGGAGATCTCATTGAGACGTATAAGATGATGAATGGGATGGATAGGATAGAGGTGGAGAGGCTCTTCCCGCTCAAAAAAGACAGTAGGACTAGGGGGCACAGCCTCAGGATAAAGGGGGGGCGGTTTAGAACGGAGTTGAGGAGGAACTCCTTCACTCAAAGGGTGGTGAATCTCTGGAATTCTCTGCCTGTTGAAGTGGTGGAGGCTGCCTCGCTAAGTATTTTTAAGACGCGGGTTGATGGGTTTTTGATAAGAGAGGGGATTAAGGGTTATGGGAAGAGGGCGGGAAAGTGGAACTGAGCCACGACAGATCAGCCATGATCTTATTGAATGGCGGGGCAGGCTCGAAGGGCTAGATGGCCTACTCCTGCTCCTATTTCTCATGTTCTTATGTTCTAACATAGATCCTTGTGGTACGCCACCAGGACACTAGTTTCCAGTCACTAAAGCAGCCGTCTGTCATCACTCGCTGACTTCACCCACAAATTGCACCCTTCATCCCTAATACTCTTTCTCTGATTAACCTCCTTCCATTGATATACCTATAGAATATCTTGGGATTTTCCCTACTTTTACCAGCCAGAGCTATCTCATATCCCCTCTTTGCTTTCCTAATTGCTTTCTTTGGTTCCACCCTGCACTTCCTATACCTCATTAATGCCTCCACTGATTTGCTCCCCTTGTACTTTTCCTTCTGTATAGTCAAGATAACTCGATAAGGGACGTGAACTGGTGGTAAAGGAGTTATGTGGAAAAGAAGGGACTCTGGCACCAGTACTGGGACAAGAAGGAACTTCCCCTTGGGATGGTCTCTACTTGAACCAGGCTTGCACCAGAGTCCTGGTGGAAAGGATAAATAAGCTGCTCACATGGACTTTTAAATAGTAAATATCTTGAGGAGAAAAGGTAACATGACTTGTAAACAAACAAAAGGAGAAAAAGAGTAACAGTCTGCACTCCAGGTAAAGGGAAAACTGAAAGATATAAAGCACTCAAACGAGGAGAGAAAAATGATGTAGTAACCATCACTGAATGTGCGTGTGTGGGAGGGGAGGGTGGGGCATGAGCATATGTATGTGAGAGTATGAGAGTTTGTGAATATGAGAGAGAGAATGTACAGGTGAGATTTTCTGGCCACACTCACCGCAAACTGGAAAATCTCACCTGGTCGATGGACCTTTGCATAGTCTGTGCAGGAAGATTCCACACTATGTGTACGGGAGAGTGTGAGTGTACATGAGAATGTGTGTGAGTGTGTCTGTGAGTGCAAGAGAGTGTGTGTATGTGAGAGTGTGTGTGCATGTGTGTATATGTGGGAGAGAGTGAGTGAATGTGTGTGGGAGAGAATGAGTGTGTGTGGAAGGAGACAATGAGTGTGTTTATGGGAGAGAACGAGTGAGTGCGCATGTGAAAAAGAGTAAGTGAGTGTGGTGCATGTGTATGTGTCACTCTCATCCTCACCCCTACATGTCAACACATATTCTCACCCACTCATGTAGTGGGTGAGGGTGAGTAAGTAAACAGCCTGAAACAGACGATGAGTTGGACACAAACGCCCTCACCCTCTTATAATCATTGCACTCATCCCAAAACTGAAAAATCCCATTTGGGGTCAATGGACCTTTGCGTGGTTCGCAAGTTGTTTCTTATTGTCAAACTCAACTTTTTTTAAAAAAATCCAAGTATCTTTGTAAATCCAGGTAAAATTTACTGGCCGGTCCTTTAGGTGAGAAATCAAATGTGCCCCCACCACCTCATGACCCACCGATAAACCATTATTATACATCAGTTGGTGTTTAGAATATGACAAGTGGTCGTGTGTTGAAATTAACCCAGTCAATATTGAGCTGTAATGAAACCTTCTGTGGCTCAGTTAATAAGTCCCACATTTGGACCCAGTTCTCAGCATGTGAGAACTCTGTCTCACATACTGTGGGGATGTGGACAGGTATTTAGTACATTTAATGACTTCTGAGCTCATATTAATACAATTTTTCCCTGAATGAGCCTTACTATTTTATTCAGCTTGCAAACTATTTCATATTTTGGAAATCATGTTGGGAGAAATGCCAAGTTTTCTGTTTAGTTCTAAATATCTGAAGCAAAGAGAATCTGCATTGCCAGCATTGTGTCTCTGAGAGATTGCTGCTCTGAAATGCCCTCTTATCTCAATAGTAAAGGTAACGTAAACTTCCGGGACTTCCGGTTCTAAATGACACTCCGAATCAGACTGTTGGTGGGAAGCTATCTCCATGGAGCAAGAGTCAATTTTCAGCTGTCTACAATCTCAAATTGTTCATTGTTGACAAGTGCATGTTTACTTAAATGTTTGCTTCATTGGAATTAACAATCCTGTCCTTCAGACTCACTCTCCATGAACAGCGTAACATCAATTTCATATGACACTAGATTCACTGTAAATACCTCCACTGCTCCTGCCCCTAATCAATCGCTCCTGCCTAACTCAATCTCCAGAATCATTAAAACAAAGGAACCATTTAGCCCCTCAAAGCTGTTCCACCAATCAAATTAATCTGTTTTTTATTCATTCACGGGACATGGGGGTCGCTGTCTGGCCGGCATTTATTGCCCATCCCTAATTGCCCAAGGGCAGTTGCTGTGGCTCTGAAGTCACATGTAGTCCAGACCAGGTAAGGACGGCAGATACCCTTCCCTAAAGGACGTAAGTGTGTCAGATGGGTTTTTCCGACAATCAATTCATGGTCATCAGTAGATTCTTAATTCCAGGTTTTTAAAAATCAAATTCAAATACCACAATCTGCGTGGCAGGATTCGAACCCGGGTCGAAAATATCTAGGAACTTTAGCTGAGTTTCTTGGATTAATAGTCTAGGGATAACATTACTAGGCATCACCTCCCCTCCAAGCTGGTCTATATTTCAACTTCTGATCTGCTACTGCCTCCATATCCCTTGATGCTCTTAACTAACAAAAACCTCAGTACTGAAAGGTCCTATTGACCCAGCTGGCACAGTTAAAGATGCGATCTGACCAAGCTTTGCTACAGAGAGCAGATAAAATCTACTTGCCTTTTCATCCATATACCTCCACACCCTTGCCTAACAAAAACCTATCCACTTCTGTCAGTCACTTCAGCCTTAAAAGCTTATCTCCAGCATTAAGAGCCTTTTGAGGGCAGGGAGGAGAGGTGCAAAATTTCTGTTACTTTTTGTGTAAAAAAGACTTCTTGATTTCAGAATAGCCTAGCTCAGATTTTTAAGATTGTATTTCTTTGTCCCAACCCAAGGAAATAATTTCTCTGATTCTACATTACCAGCTCCATTTATCATTACAATAACGACTAGATTTCTGCTCACCCTTCTAAACTCAAAAAGAGCACAACCTGCCCTCATCATCTATACCATTATCCCCAATAATTACAACAGAATCATTCTATTGTTAAATATGACTTCTGTCTGAACAAAATATCTAGTAACTCAACAATATGGAATGTAGAACAGCCCTGCAAAAAAATCTTTAAACTCACTCTTAACTATTCAATAGTGAGAGTCACAAAATGAAAGAATATTTCTCAATCTGAGGCCCATGGTTATGTGTTTCAGTGGGTGTATCTGAATCCCTGATTCAGTCTTTCTCCTTTACATCTACAATTTGCATTTGGACAGCTATTTTAAATCGAAAAACAGTTATTTATTTATGAGATTTCCACCAACTCCTGCTCCTTTTTTATTCTTAGTGTCTCATCTCTTCATCCAGTTTCAATTCTTTAGCCTTAGTTATGGTTGTCCATTTTTCACACCTCTGCTTTCTGTCTGTCTGTCTGTCTGTCTCTCTGCTCTATCCACATCTCCCCATCCACTGTCTGCAAGCACTGATCCTCACCTGCACTTGCAGGCAGGAGCCTAGGCGGAGCTGTGAGGATCAATGGGGAGGAAGCATTGCAGAGGAGCTGGGTTCTGGTCCACGGTGTCCATACAACCAGATACACAGCAACTGATTAAACAGTCAAACACACTTGTAGATACAAACAGGCACACACACAGTCATACAGGCACACACACACACATACAGGCACACACACACAGTCAGTCGCGTACACACAGACAGTCAAAAAGATACACACACAAACTGACACACAAACATACACACAGGCACATATACGGTCAAATCAATACACACAAACAGACACACACACACACACATACAGACAAACAGATGCACACAGACAAATAGACACACACATATATACACAAAGGCAAACAGATACAGAGATACACATCAAGCCCAGAGGTTAAGCAATGGGACACTCCGAACAACTTCTGCGCTCCCCTCCTCAGCACGAGAGTCTGAGCTTCTTAACTTCAACGCGAATAGTGATCCAATTCTGCAGCTGCTGGACTCGGTACCAACTGGACTGCACATTTACCCTCTGAGACACGCTCTGCTTCTTCACTCCTCTCACCCTCACCTTCCTCTCTGTTCTTTCAATCTGGTTGAGAAATCAGCCACTACCCCCAGCCCCGCTGCCTCACCCCCCCACTCCCGCCTTATCGCCCCTTTGCCCTACCCTCACTGAGCCAAGGGTCCCTCCCCAAACACAAGGAGCTGTAGAGAGGCTGGCAAGGGGTGAAACAGACGCTGAGATTGCCGCTCTCACTCGGGCAAATACCCTGTGACCGGGGGTGGCGGCGGGGGAGGGGGGGGGATAGATGGGGATGGACGGAAGGACAACACTTTCCCTTAAATAAAAAGTAGAGGGGGGGGGGTGGGAAAGGGGGCAAATGAGAAATTAAACTGGACAAAAGACAAGAAAGAGAAGAGAGAGAGTGCCACATAATCTAACCAATAAAACTGGCGAGTTAAACCCACGAAATGAAAGTTTAAGAAAGAGAGAAATAATTAATGAAGAGAGAGACTGGAAATGGTTCCGAGGAAGGAGTGGGATGAATGGGAGGATAAATGGTAAAACAAAGACTGACGGATTGCAGGGAGCTCAGGACACACACACAGAAAGGAGTGAAGTTTACAGCAGGCACCTGGCGTTTAACTCTGGACGGATCCCCGGAGTGAGATAGAGAATTGAGAAAATCTCTTACCTGACTCTGTCCAGCACTGGCTGTTGCGAGTTCTGCTCCTCACTCACTCAGACACACGCTGCAAGTCCTTTACTCGTCCCCTCAACCCTGAAGCACGTTGGGTGGTTGAACACTAGCTGTGTTTCACTCCCCCCTTCTGATATACCCTGACTGGACAACCCAGTCAGTCAGCAGGCAGAGCACACCCCTTCCAGGATTAGGTAGACTTTTATAAGCAATTTCCTGGAACCCCCTCACATTCAGTCAGTGACTGGCATCTCCTCACTCAGTTACTAACCTCTGAGTCATATAGTTACTGACCCCTGAGATACAGTCACTGTCCCCCCAAGTTATACAGTTACTGACCCCTGAATTATACTGTTACTGTCTCCTGAGTTATATAGTCATTGTCGCCTGACTTCCACCGTCACTGTCCTCCCAAGTTATACAGTTACTGTCCCCTCAGTTATACAGTCACTGGCCCCTGAGTTATACAGTTCCTGACACCACCACCCCCCCCCCCCCCCCAAGTTATACGGCTACTGTCCCCTGAATTATACAGTTACTGTCTCTTGAGTTATACAGTCAATGATCTCCCCCCCCACCCAAGTTATACAGTTAGGGTCCCCTGAGTTATACAGTCACTGTCCTCCGAGTTATACAGTTACTTTCCCCCGTGTTATACAGTTACTTTCCCCCGTGTTATACAATCACTGACCCCTGAGTTATACAGTCAGTCCCCCCAAATTATACAATCAGTTACTGTTGGAATTCAGTGACTGAGTTACTGTTGGGGTTCAGTGACTGAGTTACTGTAGGGGTTTAGTGACTGAGTTACTGTCAAGGTTTAGTGACTGAGTTACTGTTGGAGTTTAGTGACTGAGTTACCATTAAGGTTTAGTGACTGAGTTACTGTTGGGGTTTAGTGACTGAGTTACTGTTAGGGTTTAGTGACTGAGTTACCGTAGGGGTTTAGTGACTGAGTTACTGTTGGGTTTTAGTGACTGAGTTACTGTAGGGGTTTAGTGACTGAGTTACTGTTAAGGTTTATTGACTGAGTTCCTGTTGGGGTTCAGTGACTGAGTTACCGTTAAGGTTTAGTGACTGAGTTACTGTAGAGGTTTAGTAACTGAGTTACCCTTAAGGTTTAGTGACTGAGTTACCCTGACTGTCACACAGTTAATAACCCTCACCAGTCACTCAGTTACAACACTTCACCTAGTCACTCAGTTGCAAACACTCAACAGTTACTGACCCTGACAGTTATTTAGTTACCACCAAGCCAAAGTCCCTTAGTTAAGAAACCCCAACATTGAGTCAGTTAATAAACCCAACAGTAACTAAGTCACTAAACCCCAACAGTAATTCAGTCACTAAACCCCAGTGGTAACTCAGTCACTAAACCCCAGTGGTAACTCAGTCACTAAACCCCTACGGTAACTCAGTCACTAAACCCCAACAGTAACTCAGTCACTAAACCCCTACGGTAACTCAGTCACTAAACTCCAATGTAACTCAGTCACTAAACCCCAACAGTAACTCAGTCACTAAACCCCAACAGTAACTCAGTCACTAAACCCCAATGGTAACTCAGTCACTAAACCCCAACAGTAACTCAGTCACTAAACCCCAATGGTAACTCAGTCACTAAACCCCTACGGTAACTCAGTCACTAAACTCCTACGGTAACTCAGTCACTAAACTCCTACGGTAACTCAGTCAGCCAATAAGATGTCAGTCAGTCACTAACCCTGAAGGAGTGACTATCAAATCATTCAGTCAGAGCAATTTCTACAGTCAGAGAGTGGTGAATCTGTGGAACTCTTTGCCACAGAAGGCTATGGAGGCCAGGTCATTGAGTGTCTTTAAGACAGAGATGGATAGGTTCATGATTAATAAGGGGATCAGGTGTTATGGGGAAAAGCCAGGAGAATGGGGATGAGAAAAATATCAGCCATGATTGAATAACGGAGCAGACTCAAATGGGCCGAGTGGCCTAATTCTGCTCCTGACAGGTCACTCAGCTACTGAACCCTGGCAGTCACTAACTGATTTGGGACATAGGAATATTGGAAAATTAGATCATTTCACCTTTAGGGTATGTTCTGGCAGTCAATGAGATCAGGATTGATGTGTGACCTCTATCCCTATGCATATCTTACCTATAGTAAAATTCTATTCATCTCAGAATTAACATTTACAATCAATCTAGCACCAGCTTTCATAACCCTCTGGCTGTGTAGAGGTGTTTTCGAATTACACTTCTGAAATTTCTGTCTCTAAATTTTAGACACTGCCTCCTCATCCTAGACTTCCCATCCAGTTGGAATAGTTGTCTCAATCAATCCTATCTGTTCCCCACTCATAGCTTGAAAACTTCAATCAAATGGCCCTTTAAACTTCTAAATTGCAGGGAGTGCTAACCTGGTTTCAGTAATCTCTCCTCTTAGCTTCATCCTTGAAATCCAGATATAAATCTACACTGCATACCCTCCAGGGAAATGTTACGGAATGTTGAAAGCTGCCACCAAATTCTCCAACGTTAAATGTTAGTCGCTTGAGAGCTTGATGCCTGTGTCCTCTTGCTTGGTTGGAGCTCCTTTGTAGCAGGTTTGAGCAAGGTGAAGCAAGTAGACAAAACTGTGCAAAATAGATTCCAACATGGGCAAATTTTAGCTTTGAGAAAGGCAAATGTGAATGTTTACTTGAAAGCAAGAGATTCAGACCAATCGAGAAGCAAAGAGACCGAGATGCCAAGGTATAGGAGTCGCTTAAGCTGAAATACCAGGAACAAGAAGTAATCAAGAAGGTTATTTTAATGTTGCATTTGCCTGCAGGGCATTGGAATACAAAGAAAAGGATATTTTCCTTCACTTGTACAGAGAGTCGGTCAGATCCCATTCGAACTCCATTTAGTTTTTCTCAGGAAGGATATATTGACCTTGGTGGGGGGGGGGAGGTGGGCGCAATGCAGATTTACCAGAATCATAGCACAAATTCATGGGTTAAATTTTGAGGACAACTTGTATAAACTTGGGCTGTATTCCTTTAAGTTTAGTAAGTTGAGGAATGAATGAAAGTTCACCATTGTGGCTACAAGAGTAGGTTAGAGATGGGAATTCTGCACTGAGTAACTCACCTCCTGACTTCCCAAAGCCTGTTCACCGTCTACAAGGCACAAGTTAGGAGTGTGATGGAATACTCTCCATGCATGGATGGGTGCAGCTCCAAGAACACTCATGAAGCTTGACACCATCCAGGACAAAGCAGCCCACTTGACCAATAGCCCTTCCAACTCATTAAGCATTCACTCACTCCACTACCAGCACACAGTGGCAGCAGTGAGTACCATATACAAGATGTTCTGTGCAGAAGGCACCTTCCAAACCTATGACCTCTGCCACCTAGAAGGACAAGGGGCAGAGGATGGATTGGAAACAAGCTGCAAGTTCCAATTAAGTCACAGAATTGCCATTTCTTCACTGTTGCTGGGTCAAAATCCTGGGACTCCATTCCTAACAGCACGGTGGGTGTACTTACACCACATGGACCGCAGCAATTCAGGAAGGTAGCTCACCACCAAATTCTCAAGGGCAATTCTGGCCGAGCCAAGAAATGCATTTTAAAATACCCAAATTTATTTGTGTCAAAATCATGGACCATTTTCCGTTTGTGTTCTACTCTGTTCCAATGAGTTAGCTGCTCCTTGGACATGTACAAATGTTTATTCGCTGCTTCTATTCATGAATAACTGCTACAAATTGCTAATGTGTGGACTTTGATGAATTAATAGTGATATTCTTCAATGGATTTATCCAGGTTTTATTTCAGAGTATTCAGTCTCTCTCCTCTCAGATCTCCTTCACTTACCCAGTTCCTGAGTCACCATTCATTGGTTGAGTTGCCCTGATTCAGACAGGCCATCTGTGCACACCTCCCCTCAGAAAATGCACATCTCTCCCACATGTTCAGTCCTTGCTCAACTCCACTTCTGCACAGGTCCAATTTACATCTGGAATATTGTGAGCAATTTTGAGGAAGGAAGGATGTGCTGTCCCTGCGGAGGGTCCATAGGAGATTCACGAGAATGATCCCTGGAATGAAAAGCTTGATGTATGAGGAATGTTTGAGGAGTCTGGGTCTGTACTCGATGGAGTTTAGAAGGATGAGGGGGATCTCATTGAATCTTTCAGAATACTGGAGGCCTGGATAGAGTGGACATGGGGAAGATGTTTCATTATTAGGGAGAGATTAGGATCCGAGGGCACAGCCTCAGAGTAAAGGGACGACTCTTTAGAACTAAGATGAGGAGGAATTTCTTCAGCCAGAGAGTGGTGAATCTGTGGAATTCATTGCTACAAGAAGGCTGTGGAGGCCAGGTCATTGAATGTATTTAAGACAGAGATAGATAGGTTCTTGACTGATAAGGAAGTCAAAGGTTACGGGGAAAAGGCAGGAGAATGGGGTTGAGAAACTTATCAGCCAAGATTGAATGGCAGAGCAGACTCAATGGGCCCAATGGCCTAATCCTACTCCTATATCTTGAGATCTTATGGTCAAATGCTGGTGTTTCTTCAAATTCTCTCGGTTCACCAGATTGATTCTGGGGATAAAAGGGTTGACTTAGGAGGAGAGATTAAACAGTTTGGGTTTGTACTCGCTGGAGTTTAGAGGGATGGGGGCGGGGATATCTGATTGAGGTATGTAGAATACTAAAAGGGATTGATGAAATAAATGTAGACCAAATGTTTCCCCTCATGGGGCAATCTATAACAAGAAGTCACAGGTATAGGCTGAGATGTGGTAGATTTAAAACTGAGATGAGAGGAACTGCTTCTCACAGAGGGTGGTAAATTTGTAACGCGGTGAATGATTTCAAGAAGGAGATAGAGACATTTCTAATAAAAAAAACAGATTAAAGGGATATGGGGAACAGGTGGGGAGCTGGATTTAAGACCAGGGAGAGATCTGCCATGATCTGATTGAATGGCTGAGCAGGTACGGAGGGCTGATATTGCCGACTTCTGCTCCCATGTGCCTATGTTCTCTCGGTGTCGGATATTAGTTGGCAGACACTACAAGGTTGACCTGCGTGGGGCTTTCTTTAAGTGTATGAACCTCTGGGCAGTCCACTCCACAATACTCACTCTCTACGCTAAGGACATCGTCAGTAACAAGGTGCCCAGTATAATCAGCTAGAAAATGAAAAGGGAATTCAATGGGATGGATACAAATAACACATTTCTTAAAGTGTTGGAACCCAGGAATAAAAAGGGGAAAGAAAAAAATTACAGTGAAGGAATCAGGAAACACTTGTTCACATGAAGAGTAATGGAAATGTGGAACTGACTGTCAATGCTGGCAATCACTTGGAGCTTTCAGAGCTGAGATGGGGAGATTTTTATTCTGTGTGGGTATTGAAGGAAATGGGACAAAGTCAGGTAGGTTTTGATCACTTCCTGCTTTTTATTGCGGGTAGGGTAACATCTTGAACAAAGCGAGCTCTATCTGGGCTGCTGGGAAGCTTTCACAACAGGAACTGGGTGGTCTTGTTCTCTCTTCATTTCTATTTGTACAGTCCGACTCCAAGCCACACATTTATCCTCAGATGCAGCAGCATGTCATTGAGAAACGCACCTTGTGATGGATATTTTTCTGCGAGCATTTATGTAAGTAGCCAGTCTCTATTCTCAGGATTGATTGACTTTTTTAATCCTTACGTGGGGTGTGGGTGTCACTGGCTGGGCCAGCATTTATTGCCCATCCCTAATTGCCCTTTAACTAGGCCATTTCAGAAGGCATTTAAGAGGCAGCCACATTACTGTGGCTCTGGAGTCACACGTAAGCCAGACTAGGTAAGGACGGCAGATTTCCCTCCCTAAAGGACATTAGTGAACCAAATGGATTCTCACAACAATTGACAAGTTATCAGATTTTGATAGAATACAAATTATGCCATCTGCTGTGATGGGATTCGAACCCAGGTCCCCAGAGAATTACCCTGGGTCTCTGGTTACTAGTCTAGTAACAATACCACTGTGCCACTGCCTCAGCAATTCATCCTATTAATGGGGATGAATACCTTGCTCATTGCGTGAACAAAGACAAGCGAAAGGGTTAACGTTTGCCCAAAATCAATCTCTCATATTCCATTGAAGCAGGAAATAGGTAGGTGAATGGTTTAATCAATTTCTTTGACAATAGACTGTCTGCTAATCTTAGGAGAAAAGAGTGAATGAAAGGGTTGTCCTCTGCTGCCCGGCCAGGTTTTATTAAGATGGATGTAATTTCTGTAACAGCACAAAATCACTGAAACATTATCTGAATTTAAAAATGTGACAAATTAGATCAACCAGCCAGATGGAAACTCTCTCATTCATTCTCATAGCATATACACCGACTTTATGAGTTATATTAGTGATAATTGGGAGACTTAAACCATTGTTTTCAGCTCCTGTCAGCTTTGTTTCATTCCCGTTCCTTTCCAATCCCTGGTGATTTCAGACTGTCTCAGTCTGAACCAGCCCAATTTGGCTTTGAGCTGAGTTTCTGACCCCGTTGCCTCTCCATTACTAAGGCAACCTACGTTCACCACCGCAACACGCTCCGTTTTGTGTCCTGGCCTCAACCCAGCTGCCGCTCTCATCCGCACTTCGGTGACTTTTAGACCTGACTCCTGCAATGTACTCCTGGTCAGCCTTCCACTCTCCACCAACCTGATTTGATTTATTATTGTCAATGTATTGGGATACAGTGAAAAGTATTGTTTCTTGTGCACTATACAGACAAATCATACTGTTCATAGAGTACTTAGGGGAGAAGGAAAGGAGAGGGTGCAGAATGTAGTGTTACAGTCATAGCTAAGGTGTAGAGAGAGATCAACTTATTAAAAGATAGGTCCATTCAAAAGTCTGCTGGCAGCGGGGAAGGAACTGTTTTTGAGTCGGTTGAACAAAGAAAAGTACAGCCCAGGAACAGGCCCTTCAGTCCTCCAAGCCTGAGGCGGTTGGTGCATGATCTCAGACTTTTGTATCTTTTTCCCGATGGAAGAAGGTGGAAGAGAGAATGCCCGGGGTGCGTGGGGCCCTTGATTATGCTGGCAGTGGGAAGTCTCGACAGAGTTGATGGATGGGAGGCTGATTTGCCTGATGGACTGGGCTATGTTGATAGCCTTTTGCAGTTTCTTGCGGTCTTGGTAAGAGCAGGAGACATACTAAGCAGAAAGGATGTTTTCTATGGTGCATCTGTAGAAGTTGGCAAGAGTCGTAGCTGACATACTGAATTTCCTTAGCCCCTTGTGAAAGTAGAGGCGTTGGTGGGCTTTCTTAACTATAGGTTGGCATGAAGGGATCAGGACAGGTTGTTGGTGATCTTGGCACCTAAAAACATGAAGCTCTTGACCATTTCCACTTCAATAAGAGCTCCTCCTGAAAGAGCTGCCTGCCTCCTGTTTCACACCGAGTGTCAGACATGGCTCAGTTGAAAGCGCTGTCCCCTCTGAGTCTGAAAGTTGAGGGTTCAAGTCGTGTTCGAGAACTCGAGCACGAAAATCTAGGCTGACGTGCAAGTGTAGCGCTGAGGGAGTGCTGAGGTCAGAGCTATCATTCTTTGGATGAGATGTTACACTGAGTCCCCATCTGCCCTTGCGGAAGAGATGGGGAATTATCTCCGGTGTCCCGGCCAATAGCTATCCCCTAATCATCACAAAAACCAGATGATCTGATCATTATCACATTGTTGTCTGTGGGAGTTTGTATTCACAAATTGGTTTCCTATATTAGAACAGTGACTGTGTGACAGTAAAGTACTTCATTGCCTAGAAAACACTTTGGAACATCCTCCAGTTGTGAAAGGTGCTTTTTAATTAAAAGTTTTTTTTTTCTCTTTGAAGTTTTGTTCATCTATCATTCTGGTGCTTACTGACCTACATGGACTCACGGCAAAGCAATGTTTCAGATACAGAGGCCAGAATTTTCTGGCCATTCACACCGGCAGGATTCTCCAGTCCCGCTGGCAGTGCACCCCCATCCATGGGTTTCCCGCCAACATGGGGTGACATCAATGGAAAGCGGCAGGACCAGAGAATCCCGCCGCTAGCAAACAACGTGCCACCTCCTGCCTATGGGAAATGTGTGGCTGGGAAGCCAGAGAATCTCGCCCAGAATCTCATCCGTATGGCTTTGCCTCTTTCTATTTCTGTAAATCCCCCTCAAGCTCTCCATTCCTCTGACCCTGGCCTCTTCTGCATTGTTCCCTCTTTGTCCCATCACTGAGGCCCGGTTAGCTCCCGTGCTCTGGAACTCCCACTATAAGCTTCTCTACTTCTCCAACTCCTCTGTCTTCTAAATAACTCCTTAAAATCTACCTTGTTGGTCCCCTCTCTTATTAACTCCTTCTTTGGCTCGGCAGTCTGCGAGAAGCACCTTGAGTTGTTGCCTAGTGCTGAAATTTCTATATGATTACAAGTTGGATTGACGAGTGCTCAATCTTCAGTGTGTTAAGCACTGCTGAACTGGAATGGATCAGCAAACACTGGAAATCAAGTGCAGCGATAATTCTTACAGAGCTTCAAATGTCTATCTGTTAGGATGTATCACCACATTTGTGGTTATTCCACACCATTAAGCCTAACCATTTCATTGACAACTTTGATAAATAGTGCTTTAAAAAAAAGTTCAAAGAAATAATGTCAGCAGCTGCAATTTTTGTAAATTATATTTTGCGTCTTTGAAAATGAGTGAAATTGTCAGAATCCTGGATCATTTGTCATTAGAGTAGACCATCCTGTAGAATAGTGGAGCATATGGACTGTGAAATCAAAAAAAATCACATAGATTTCTCCCATCAATTTCCAAAAACGTAAACAATCCGAATGTGATGGGTATCTATCAGACAGAAACCATAGGCGGAATTTCATTGCGTTGCTCGTCCCAAAACCAGATAATCCGTTCTGGAGAAAACGGACCTTTCCCATGCTGGGCGGGACGGTAAAATTCTGGCAGGTAAATTTCAGCAAGTTGTTCTCAGGATGTGACCAGTACTGGCAAAAAGGGCAGTCATTGCACCTTTTTACAGGACTCTCACCGTCCTAGTATCTTCCCAAGTGCTTTATAGCCAATGGGGTACTTGTGAAGTGTAGTAATTGGTGTGAGTCTGGGAACATGGCACCCAGTCTACAGCTGAACTCATCATGTTGAGCCAAAGCTAGTAACCGGCTTTGACATAGACTCTCAGCACAATTACCAAAAGCAATAGGTGTTCCCACCAGTTCCAAACATACAGCATTCTTTGAGGATTACACAGCAGTAAGGTGCTTTCAAACGTTGTAAGTAAAGCTTTAGTTTTCAGGATCATTGGCTACATTTAAGAACAGTACTGTGCCCGAATGTTCGAGGAGGAAAGCTGGTTCTTTACTGAAAGCCAAGGATTGAGTGTAAGACCACTCCCAAGGCTGGTTCTTTGTTCAGTAGTTGGTGTAATGGGGTCAGGATGGAGGCAAGGTTGGGTATAAATTTCCTGTAGTAGGTTACTAACACCAGAAATAATCTTAGCTCCTAGGTGGACATGGGAACTGGAGTGGCTTTGATCATCTGCACCTTGTCTCCCAAGGGGTGTAGAGCAGACTTGTTTACTCTGTAGCCCAGAGAAGCACTTGGGGGACCTGGAATTTGCATTTCTCCCTTCTTAGGCATACGCCTACCTTGGAAAATTAACTCTAGGTATTATTCATTTTTCCTGTAATATGGATATCATCCAGATAAATAGCAATCTGAGGTAGATCTTGTAATATGTTCTCCATCATTCGCTGGGGTATTGAACAGGCTGACAATAACCCAGATGGCAGTCTAGTGTATTGGTGAAGGCCCTTATGAGTATGAATTGTTGATTATCTCTGGGAATTTATCTCTAGCTGTAATGGTACGTACGCATGACACTTTTATTTCATTCATGGGACATGGTGCTTGATGGCTGGCGCAGGCACGATGGGCCGAAAGGCCTCTGTTTGTGCTGTCTGGCTATCTGAATCGTGAGGAAGAAATGACTGATCGTGATGGAAGGTTAGGTTGTGTTCGCGGGTCAGCTGAAAATGGAACAACTGGGAACTGGAAAGAGGTGGAGAAAAGCAAAAATTTGAATTTGAGAAAGAAAGAAGAACGAAAAGACTTGAATTCAAAAAGGAGGAAAAGGGATCAGAGAAAGAACGGGGAGTGTTAAAAACATGAACTGGAGTTTCACAGTGAAGGGGAGCCAGAAAATTTGAATAGGACAGAGAAAGGCTTTGAATACATGAAGAGGGAGAACGAGGCAGATTTAGGGTTTAGCTTAGAATCATAGAATCATAGAGTGCTACAGTGCAGAAGGAGGCCATTTGGCCCATCGAGTCTGCACCGACCACAATCCCACACAAGCCCTATCCCCATAACCCCATGCATTTACCCTAGCTAGTCCCCCTGACACTAAGGAGCAATTTAGCATGGCCAATCCACCTAACCCGCACATCTTTGGACTCTGGGAAGAACTGGACTATTGCACGGACTATTTGCCAAAGTGCCTAAATTTGGTGAGGAAGATGTTGAAATATATTTCATCGCATTTGAAACAATTGCTGCAAAGACCTGGACAGAATTTGGACAGTTTTAATTCAAGACGCTTTGGTTGAGAAAGGGTTGGAGGTTTATTCAGTGAACAACTGCAGGTTATAATGGTTGAAATGGCAATGCTTACTGGGTATGTTAGTCCCAGTGGAGAAAAATAAAGAGTGTTAGACTGATGGTAAGGGGCTGGAGTAAGATTTTGAAAACCTTAGCGGTGCGTTATTAATGGAAGACTTTAAAACCATTAGGAATCAGGTTCTTTTTCTCAAAAAAATTCCACAAAAATCTGTCTCTTTAAAGTCTCTGACTCTTTAAGGAGACCCTCCTTAAATGTCTAAATTTCCATCTGTAGGCCTCCAGCACAAACTTATAGGCATTGAGGACAATAGTTTTCACTCTATGATAGTCACCAGACTGTGCAGCTGAAATAATTTTTTTAATTCAATTGTGGGACATGGGTGTCGCTGGCTGGCCAGCATTTATTGCCCATCCCTAGTTGCCTTTGGAGGGCAGTTGAGAGTCAACTACATTGCTGTGGCTCTAGACTCACATGTAGGCCAGACCAGGTAAGGATGGCAGATTTCCTTCCCTAAGGGACATTAGTGAACCAGATGGTTTTTTTCTGACAATGGTTTCATCGTTATCAATAGATTCTTAATTCAAGATTTTTTGATTGAATTCAAATTCCACCATTTGCTGTGGCGGAATTTGAACCGGATCCCCAGAACATTAGCTGAGTTTCTGGATTGATAGTCAAGCGATGATACCAATAGACCATCGCCTCCCCAAATTAGTATACCTCGAAAGCCTTGCCTACCAACACACTTTGCAATAACTTTATTTTGACCATTGTAGTTTCATGATAATTTTCTCAAATGAGACAAAATACATTTCACTCCTTTCCTTACTGAATCTCAGCACTATGTGAACATTCCCCTATTCACCAGGGTATTGCCTGGTCTCAAGGGTCTATGGGGAGACGTTGAATAAACTAGGATTGTTTCACTGAAAAGACACAGGAGACCTGATAGAGATCTACAAAATGATGAGAGACATGGACAGGGTGGATAGTCAGCGGCCTTTTCCAAGGGTGTGTGTGTCAATTACAAGGGGGAAAGTTTAAGGGAGATGTGTGGGGGAAGTTTTTCATGCAGAGAGTAGTGGGTGCATGGAATGCACTGCCACAGGTGGGAGCAGGCACATTAGCAAGATTTAAGAGGCATTTGGATGGGTACATGAATAGAGGAACATGGACCGAGTAAGAGGGTGGAAGGTTTTTTTCAGTTTGGTCAGGGCATCATAATCGGCACAGGCTTGGAGGGCCAAAGGGCCTGTTTCCGTGCTGTACTTCTCTTTGTTCTTCTCACCCACAACGTTTGCAGGCAGCGAGTTCTATTTTGCCATGACAGGCACCTGCAAAATGAATTTAAAACATTAACTGACGAAAATGAACTGAAGTCATTAGGGTAAGTACAGGAACGAGCAGAGAAATAACATGGAATTATTTTGGAAGATTACAGAGGCAGCAATGGCATAATTCCAGTACATCATTGAAGCACATTTAATGCTGAATGAGATTGTTGCAGGATGTGAGAAAGTACTTTCTACAGATTTGATGTCTGATTGTTGGCAGTAGTCGGATCAGAGACATCATTCAATTTATAATTGTGCGTGCTGCAGGAAAGACCGTATTGGTATCGATCTGTCAGATGGGGAATACAAAGAGGAAGGTAACCATCTGCTTTTCAAAGTGAAGACCATGATCCAGACTGTCTCTAAATTTTGAAAAGTGTCACGGATGTAATATATTTTCTTCCTTAATGCTTGAGACAGCACGGTGGCACAGTGGTTAGCACTGCTGCCTCACAGTGCCAGAATCCAATTCCCGGCTTGGGTCACTGCCTGTGCAGAGCCTGTATGTTCTCCCCATGTCTGTGTGGGTTTCCTCCAGGGGCAGCGGCTTCCTCCCACAGTCTGAAAGATGTGCTGGTTAGATTTATTGGCAGTACTGAATTCTCCTTCAGTGTACCTGAACAGGCGCCAATTTTTACAGTAACTTCATTGCAGTGTTAGTGTAAGCCTACTTGCGACAATAATCAATAAACTTTAAACATAATCAGCATGTTTTATGTGTATGTCTTTTCTTACCCTTGGAGTATGTGTTCCAATTAAATAGTCCAACAACAAGTTTCCTTGAGTTTAAAGTAAAGCAAGTTATTTATTCTCACTCATTCTCCCCAAATTATTTCAGTGTCACATTCTTGGCTTTACACACACACACACAGAGACAAAGATTGGATACAGATAAAAATAGTGCAATTTTACAGATTGTAATTAATTCAATCACTGATTTATGCATTCCGGTCTCCCATGTAGCAGGCCTGTGGTTTTTTTGAATGGATTCAATGATTTAAAGTTGAAGCGAGGGTTTTGTAAAGCAAAGGTCTTTCTGAAGGTTATGAGATTTCTTGTAGTCAAATATTTAGGAGGCTGGTACTCAGCTGATCTTTGTAACTGGAACAGGTGCGATATGAAGGAAGAGAGCAGCAGGTAGTAAAAATGTCCAAAGTTCACAGAGGAGAGAGATGCTGTTGAAGTAAGCTTGGTGAGTGGCTAGAGTATATGGGAAGATGGTGGCCTAGTGATATTATTGCTAGACTTTTAATCCAGAAACTCAGCAAATGTTCTGAGAGACCCGGGTTCGAATCCCGCCACAGCAGTGTTCCAGGGCACTCCCGGGAAGGTGCACTGCTCATCGAGAGTAAAAAAAAATTAAATGAGCATGTCAGCTACAACTCTCACCAATTTTTACAGATGCACCATAGAAAGCCTCCTTTCTGGTTGTATCAGAGTTTGGTATGTCTCCTGCTCTACCCAAGACCACAAGAAATTACAAAGGGTTGTGAATATAGCCCAATCCATCCCATAAACCAGCCTCCCTTCCATTGACTCCATCTACACTTTCTGCTGTCTCGGAAAAACAGCCAGCATAATTAAGGACCCCATAGACCTCAGACATTCTCTCTTCCAACTTCTTCCATTGGGAAAAAGATACAAAAGTCTGAGGTCACGTACCAACCGACTCAAGAACAGCATCTTCCCTGTTGCTATCAGACTTTTGAATGGACCTACCATATATTAAGTTGATCTTTCTCTACACCCTAGCTATGACTGTAACACTACATCGGCATTCCCTCCTTTTCTTCTTCCCTGTGTACACTCTATGAACAGTATGCTTTGTATTGCGCACAAGAATACAATATCCCAGTACATGTGACAATAATAAATCGGATCAGATCAATCAGTTGACAGACCACGTTCGGATGTTCCTACCTAATACAAGTGGCTATTCACTAAGTCAGTCTTAACTGTAATCTTAACATAGGTGGATGTTTAAACGGACTCAAAAGCAAGTTACTAATTTGATTTAACTAAACTTCCCATAAGCATAGGAGTCTCCTTCCATCTAATACTACTGCAGAATGGGACATTTTCAGGAATATTCCTGTTCAGACTCAGTTCAGCTTTTCAGTATTATTTAGTCAAGCGATTACAGTGCGGTGAAAACTTAAGTCAGTCAGATAGACAGCATTAACACTATGAGAAATATCAAACCAACTAGAAATGAACAGGTGCAGAAATGTTCAAAAACTCAGCAGACCAGGCAGTGTTATGGGTGACACGGTCGCAAAGTGGTTAGCACTGCTGTCTCACCATCAGTGCCAGAGTTCTAGTGTGGACATCTTGTCAGCTGAATTGTGTGGGATAAAGATGAACAACTATTAGAAAAAGTGGGAGGTTGCTTTTTTGTTCCATAATTTTTTCTGCTTATTGTGTTTTTGTCTCTCCTTTCTCACGCACTAGGGAGATTATTTCATACAAAACTTCTACTGATCCCCCAGGGGCCTGCGGACCCCAGTTGAGAGGCATGTATCTGTCTGCTGAATATATTATTCATTCATGGGGTATGGGTGCTCCTGGCTGGCCAGCATTTATTTTCCATCCCTAGTTACCCCAAGGGCGGTTGAGAGTCAACCACATTGCTGTGGCTCTGCAGTCATATGTAGACCAGACCAGGTAAGGATGGCAGATTTCCTTTCCTAAAGGATATGAGTGAACCAGGCAGGTTTGTCTGACAATGGACAATGGTTTCATGGTCATCAGTAGATTCTTAATTCCAGATTTTTTTTCCCATTGAATTCAAATTCCACCATCTGCTGTGGCGGGATTCGAACCCGGGTCTCCTGGAACATTTGCTGAGTTTCTGGATTAAAAGTCTAGCAATAATACCATGAGGCCACCGTCTTCCCATACACTCTGGCCACTCACCAAGCTTACTTCAACAGCATCTCTCTCCTCTGTGAACTTTGCCACTGAGAAGTACAAATGTTACAAATTCCTGGGAATACTACCTCCGAGTCATATGCCATCTTGATCTGGATGTATATCTTGCCGTCCCTTCAATGTTGCATGGACAAAATCCTGAAAATCCCTCAGCAGCAGCACTGTAAATTCTCCAAATCAGAGATGGTGTCTTGGGTAAATCGGGTGAGAGAGCAGGGCTCTGTGGTGCCCCGCTGGTTACTGCCTGCCAAAGAAAACAGAAGAAGATCCATTGATTCCTACTCTTTGTTTCCTGTCTTCCAACCAGTTTTCTATCCATCTCATCTCAATACATGAGCCCCAACCCCATGTGCTTTAGTTTTACACGTTAATCTCTTATGTGGCCCTTTGTTGAAAAGTCAAATAAACCATATCCACTGGATCTCCCTCATCAACTCTACTTGTTACATCCTCAAAGAATTCCAGTAGATTTGTCAAGCACAGTTTCCCTTTCATAAATCCACACTGACTCTGTCCAATCCTGCCACTGGTTTCCACATGCTTACTTATTAAATCTTTTAAAATGGACTCCAGCATTTCCCCACTATAAAATCAGGCTGACTGATCTATAATTCCCAGTTTTCTCCCTACCTCCCTTTTTAAGTAATGACATTAGCTACCCTCCTATCTGTAGGAACTGTTTCAGAGTCTATAAAATCTTGGAAGATGATCACCAATTCATCCAGTATTTCTAGGGCCACTTCCACAAACTTAGTCTCGCACTATATTTTCCACTCCTTAATCAATTCTTCCTTTGCTGAATCCTAAACTGCTCCCAATCCTCAGGTCTGCTGTTATTTTCTGGCCAATTTGTCTTGCTTTTGTTATGACCACACAGTTATTTTTCACTCTGAAAGTTGCTGCCAGTGGCTCTCCTTTCCCAATTATGGTACAGTGGTTAGTGCTGCTGCCTCACAACCCCAGGGACCTGGGTTCGATTCCAGTCTTGGGTCACTTGTCTGTGTGGAGGTTGCATGTTCTCTCCATATCTGCATGTATTTCCTCCGGGTGCCCTGTATACTCATGTCCCACAAATGAATATTCATTGCCTGGTGAATTATGTAGCCCATGTCTTTGTGCAGTGTTACAGCCTCTGTGTAGCCGTCTGAAGGGACTGCCCACCTCACTGATAGGAAAGGGATGATTAAGTCTCAAGATATTCTTATGCTCTGATACTCAGCTAAAGTGGCAATGAGTAAGTTCAGGGCAAGCAAATATGGCTAGTGGGAGGCACTCTTGCTCTCTGGTTCTCTTGCTGGTCTTGTGTGTGCCCATGTGGCACTGGAGAGTAGGCACATGGTGTGCACTGGAATGCTTGGGGCCTTCTGTCAGTGACAGTCACTGCAGGCTATGATGGACATATGTAAGAACATTCTGATTTAGTTGGGAAGATATCCTTTTGTTTTGGTGGCATTTGATGATTTTCTTTATTCATTCATGGGACATAGGTGTTGTTGACTGCCCATTACCCAGATGGGGGCAGTTGAGAGTCAATCACATTGCTGTGGTTCTGGAGTCACATGTAGGCCAGACCAAGTAAGGATGGCAGATTTCCTTCCCTATAGGACGTTAGTGAATCAGATGGATTTCTCCAACAATGGTCATTAGTAGATTCTTTAATAACTAGTCAGTGGTTTACTCCTGCACAATTTTCATTTCATGGTCATCATTGGATTCTTAATTCCAGATATTTTTTATTGAATTCAAATTCCATCACCTGCTGTGGCAGGATTCGAATCTGGGTCCCGAGGACGTCAGCTGAATTTCTGGATTAATAGACTAGTGATAATACCACTAGGCTATTGCCTCCCCTATAGATGTGTGAGATCGAAGTGAGCATTTTTTCCAGTCTGAGAGAAAGCAATTAACTGAACTCAGAAAGATAACAGATTCTAGAGCAAATGCCACAGCATTCCCTAAAACCCTGGAACTCCATCCTAGCTGCCCAAGGGCAGTTGAGAGTTAACCACATTTCTGTGGCTCTAGGAGTCACATGTAGGCCAGACCAGTTAAGGATGGCAGATTTCCTCCCTGAAAAGATATTAGTGAACCTAATAGGTTTTTCCAACAATAGCAGATTTTTAACTCTAGATTTATTTATTGAATTCCGCAATCTGCCATGGTGAGATTTGAACTTGTGCCCTGGAACATTAGTTAAGTTTCTGGATTTATAGTCTAGTGATAGTACTACTAGGCCATCACCTCCCCTTAATTGACATCTCCTCAGTGTAACAGTTCCTTCGTGGGTGTCCTCAAAGGACATTTGTCATGAAAAACATCCCGACTGGTCCATTGTAAGGGCTTTCGGTTATTTAGTCTAATGAAATATCCAAGTTACCCAATAATGTTCTGGCTCTGTCTTTTTAATGGCAAATAAGCTTTGGACTTGGTTCCCAACCAATCAAAAAATTAGATAGTAGAGAATAGGCCTGACTGCAAGAAAAGGAAATGAGAGTCAGGTGGAACCTTGTTAAAATTAGGGAAGAGTTCATAGAAATGCAGGTTGGATTCAGAACAAAGAACAAAAACAGCCCGCGCCGCCATTTTAGTATTACCAGTGCCCCCCTCCACCCACGACCCTTATCTATTGTTTTTATGGCAATCCACATTGAGGGAAACTAATTTAGGGACAATTTATTACTTCCAATCAGCCTATTAGCACATCTTTGGGGTGTGGGAGGAAACCAGAGCACCTGGAGAAAATTAGAGACAGGAAGGGTCAGGTACTTGAAGGGAGGGAGGGTAAATAAGGTAAAAGTACATTGCTGTGCATTGCATGCAACTGCTGTTTTGCTCAGTGTTATTGGATGGATTCTTATTTGAAGTCTTACCAATAAATAGCCACTCTCCTTCCCAGGGATTCACTTTAGTCTTTGAGAATCCAGCAGCGTGGGGTGTACAATTATCTGAGGACAACAATTTGCAGGGTCAGGAGCAAACAGTGGGAGAAAGCTGGTACAGACCTGATGGGTTGAATGTCCTGTAACCATTCTAATTCCACCTTTTTTTCTCTCTCTCTCAAACCTCTTCAGTTGTTTCTCAGTTTTCTTCTTGTTTAGAAATAGTTAAGTTTGGCTGATGTTTTCAATGTGCTCCCACTGCTGAATGGTATTGCTGCCTGATTATCAGGGAATAAGGAGCTGAATTATTCTTTGTTTACAAAGATGCTGAGGTTTTTTTCCAGCATTTTCAGCTTTCTTGCTGGTTTCACAATCTGTAGAGTTTCAGCTTTTGTTTAGCTGAAGGAACTATTAGACCAGAGTTGAGAGATAAGATTTGAACCTGTGAAGGGATGGGATAGGATGTGTCCTAGACTTTCAACCACTAAGATTGGATTTTAATTTGAGATTTGATGGATTGGGCTATGTTCACAACCCTGTGTAGTATCTTGTGGTCTTGGACAGAGCAGTGTTCAATATAGTGTTCAATTCTGGTTACCACACAACAGTAGGTTGTGGAAGCTTTGGAGAGGGTACAGAAAAGATTTATTGGGATGTTTCCTGGTATGAGGGCATTAGCTATGAGCAGAAGTTGGAGAAACTTGGTTTGTTCTCATTGGAATGATGGAGGTTGAGGGGTGACCTGATCAACGTCTACAAGGTTGAGGGGCATGGACAGAGTGGATAGTCAGGAGCTTTTTCTCCCCATGGCAGAAGAATCAATTACTAGGGGGCATAGGTTTAAGGGGCAAGGTTTAAAAGAGATGTACAAGGCAGGTTGTTTTTACAGAGGCTGATGGGTGCCTGGAACTTGCTGCTGGGGAGATAGTAGAAACAGATATGACGGTGAGTTTTAAGAGTCATCTTGACAAATACACAAATAGGATGGGAATAGAGAGATATGGTTCCCCAGAAGAGTAGAGCAGCATGGTTGTTGCAGCTTAGAGGCGTGAAGGACCTGTTCCTGTGCTGTATTGTTCTTTGTGTTGCATATCTATAAAACAAAATGGAGTAACTTACATTTCTAATTAAATTCCTGATTTTTTTTTTAAATCTGACTAAATACAAATGAATGTCCAACATGAATGAATCCCTCCATTCTGTCCTTTGAAATATTCAAACACTAATTGTTCTCTTAGACCCCTCTCTCCAATTCTTAGTCATTAGAGGTTTACAGCATGGAAACAGGCCCTTCAGCCCATCTTGTCCATGCCACCCTCTTTTTAAAACTCATAACCTAGTCCCAGGTGCCTGCATTTGGCCCATATCCCTCTATACCCATTGTACCTATGTAACTATTTAAATGCTTTTTAAAAATGTATTTATTTTTAAATTCACTTGTAGGGCATGGGTGTTGCTGGCTGGGTCAGCACTTATTGCCCTTGACTGAATTGAGGCTTGCTAGGCCATTTCAGAAGGCAGTTGAGAGTCGATCACATTGCTGTGGCTCTGGAGTCACATGTAGGCCAGACCAGGTAAGGATAGCAGAATTCCTTCCCTAAAGGAGATTAGTGAATCAGATGGGTTCTTCCAACAATGGTTTCAAGGTCATCAGTAGATTCTTTAATATTCTTTTAAGATCAGTAGTTTACTCCTGTACAATAAATAAATGTTGTGTGGAAAGAATAACACAGCACAGGAAACAGGCCCTTTGACCCTACAAACCCGTGCTGCCATTTTAACATTCAGTGAGTGCCTCATTCCAATCCTCCTCCTACCCATAACCTTTGTCTACGCCTCTTGGACTCCACAATAAAGCTGTGCAAATTTAGAGAATTATTATGTGCACTAGATTAAGGGAGGTCTAATTTAGGAACAATTTATTAACACCAATCAGCCTAAAAGCATGTTTTTGGGGTGTGGGAGGAAGCCCATGCAAGCACGGGGAGAATGTGCAAACTCCCACAGACACTGGCCTAAGTCCATGTATCTGCTCAGCAAACAGTGATAGTCACTGAGCTGTCGTGTTGCCTGTCAGTTGGTCCAGTTTAAGCGTACACTAACAATGTGAAGCACTAGGCAACTCTCAAAGCAACATCCAAGAGCAGCCCTCGCACGACCCACCGCGTGTATGCCCCTTGTTGGCCAACAAGGCGGACTGAAAGTTGCTGTGTTTTTTTTTTGATTACCAGGAGGAGATGGCATCCATGACCTCTCTTCACCTCTTGTATTCCAGGTGGCTGATTTTGGTCTGAGTAAGATGTGCCAGAACAGTGGTAGTATGAATTGACGGCACATGTCCACCACATGTGGCTCTGACTTCTAATGGCACCAGAACTTTGGGAGGGACAGTACTCTACTAAAGTTGACATTTTTGCCCTTGGTATCATGTTCTGGGCCGCGATCGAGAGAATCACCTTTAGAGATGTCGAGGCCAAGAAGGAACTGCTGGGTACGTGACTGTCCATTTGGGGATTAGGAGGCTGTTGGTGTTGATAGCTGTTAGCAGGCAAATGTCAAACCTCCTCAGGCCTTGCTTGAGATAATGTCTTTTCATCGCTGCTAATTAATCTTTGTAATCCATTTATTGAGCACGATTCCGGGCTGTTCCCCCTCATTTTTGGGGAGCCACCCCTGTTTCTTTGTCCGAATGTAATTTGAGTTTGTTTACTTGGTTTGACCCGAAAGACACCACCTTGGTCCCAGCAATGAACCTCAGCATGAGCACCAATGTGTATTGATATGGTATCATTGGCATAAGACATCCCAAGGCACTTCAGAAGTATTATCAAATGAAACTGGATGCTGAGTCACATGAGATGTTGGGGTATATGGGCTTTAAACAGTGTGTTCAAAGAGGTTTAGGGAGAGAATTGAGCACAGGTAGGGCCTTGGCAAATGAAAGTATAAACATCAACGGTGCAGTGAGAAAATTTGATTTATTGTCACATGTATTGGGATACAGTGAAAAGTATTGTTTAGAATCATAGAATCCCTACTTACAGAAGGAAGCCATTTGAGCCTGCTCTGACAACAATCCCACCCTATCCCTGTAACCCTACATATTTACCCTGCTAATTTTCTCCTCCAGAAACTAGGGTCAATTTACCAAGACCAATTCACCTAACTCGCACATCTTTGTACCCAGGGAAAATCCACGTAGACATGGGGAACATAAGAACATAAGAAATAGGAGCAGGAGTAGGCCATCTGGCCCTTCGAGCCTGCCCCGCCATTCAATAAGATCATGGCTGATCTGTCGTGGCTCAGTTCCACTTTCCCGCCCTCTCCCCATAACCCTTAATCCCCTCTCTTGTCAAAAACCTATCAACCCGCTTCTTAAAAATATTTAGCGAGGCAGCCTCCACCACTTCAACGGGCAGAGAATTCCAGAGATTCACCACCCTTTGAGTGAAGAAGTTCCTCCTCAACTCCGTTCTGAACCGCCCCCCCTTTATCTTGAGGCTGTGCCCCCTAGTCCTACTGTCTTTTTTGAGCGGGAAGAGTCTTTCCACCTCTATCCTATCCATCCCATTCATCATCTTATACGTCTCAATGAGATCTCCCCTCATTCTTCTAAACTCTAACGAGTACAAGTCTAGTTTATTCAGCCTCTCCTCATAGCTCAACCCCCTCAACTCCGGTATCAGCCTAGTAAACCTCCTCTGCACTCCCTCCAAGGCCAAAATATCCTTGCGCAGGTGCGGCGCCCAAAACTGCACACAGTACTCCAGCTGCGGCCTCACCAGTGCCCTATACAGCTGCAGCAAGACCTCCCTACTTTTATATTCAATCCCCCTCGCTATGAAGGCCAGCATCCCATTCGCCTTCCTGACCACCTGCTGCACCTGCAAGCTGGGTTTTTGCGACTCATGCACAAGGACCCCGAGGTCCCTCTAGAGTGTTCAGAATCCACACAGACAGGAATCGAAACCAGGTCCCTGGCACTGTAAATAGTAGTGCATACTATACAGTCAAAGCATACCGTTCATGGAGTATATGGGGAGAAGGAAAGGAGAGGTGCAGAATATAGTGTTAGTCATAGCTAGGGTGTAGAGAAAGATCAGCTTAATGCAAGGTAGGTCCATTCAAAAGTCTGATTGCAACAAGGAAGAAGCTGTTTTGAGTCAGTTGATATGGGATCTCAGACTTTTGTATCTTTTTACCAACAAAAGAAGGTGGAAGAGAAAATGTCCGGGGTGTGTGGGGTTCTAGATTATGCTGGCTGCTTTTCCGAGGCAGCGGGAAATGTAGACAGAGTCAATAGATGCGAGGATGGTCTGCATGATGGACTGGGTTTCAGGATGAACTGACTCTACCACTGAGCCAGATAAGGCTTGGAGTTCACCTCTGTTCTGGCCAAGGATTCAACATAGTTAGGTGGGTGATGTATGGTTTTTGACTTCTGGACAAGTTTCAGCAATTGGGCATTAATGAGTTACAGAGGAGCTGCCTCTTCATGTTGTTTTAAAACATGTCTTTTTAAATTAATCTATTGTTGTCTTTATAATAGACCAGGACGTCTTCAACAATGAATGTCCTTTAGGATTCCTCTGCGAATGCATACATAACCTTTTAACTCTGGTCTCTCGCACTGACTTGCATTGTTTACAGATCTCTGCATTAATGGAGGCTTTAAATTATAATGCCCCGTCGGAGATGCACCATGCGTCTGTGAGGCATTGGTACTTCTCTGGCTGTTGACTTGTGGCTGACGTGATCAGTATATTTCTCCCAAAGGTTTTCCGAAACATTTATCCCTGAATGGTCTGACCCACCATCTTCTGCGACAGGCAATCAAAAATCAGCATATCTCTTCATTCAGTGGGAGAGGTGTAAATGCCTCAGTCCGTCAGTGAGTCAGCCTATCAATGTTGCTTTTCACTTCTGCTTTGCCAGATGGTGACATGTATCTGGAACTATACTCTGAAGAGCATTGCGTATCAAGATTAATTGTGCATGCAAATATCTCGTAGCAGAGAGATTTTTAAAAAGCCTTTAATCATGGAGCGAAATGGACCACTTTCTCCAAAAATAATGTCCTGTGTTCTGTTCAAAATCACTTGCTGACTCTCCCAAAATACAGCCTACGAGATGCTGAGGCTTTCTGCACTTTCAAATCTTGTTGTTTTAACTAAAGATTTTCTGTTGAGTAGTTACTTTTTTTTTAAAAAAAATTGTTGTCCTCTTTCAGATTAGATAGATAGGGTGTAAAATCATTGCCCATTTGTTACACTGACCCAACACACCCAAGTCAATCCCAGTTTCTATAAATAGTCCATCCCTTAATGTCATTTGTAAAGTTTATTTGCTAGTGTCACAAGTAGACTTACAGTAACATGGCAATGAAATTACTATGAAAAATCCCTCAGTCGCCATACTTCAGTGCCTGTTTGGGTATACCGAGGGAGAATTTAGCATGGTCAATCAATCTAACCTGCACGTTTTTGGACTGTCAGAGGAAACCCATGCAGACACAGGGAGAACATGCAGACGCTGCACAGACAGTGACCCAAGCCGGGAATCAAACCCAGGTCCCTGGCATTGTGAGGCAGCAGTGCAAATGACTGTGCTGTCCATGGTAGCAAGGTACAGCCAGATAGCAAGTTCAAGATCAGTATTTTCAAATTGACAATTAGGCTCAGTGTATTGCTACCCAATGAATACCAAATGTTATCTTCTTGAATTAAGAAAGGAGGATTTTTAAATGTTTTACTGAGGTAATGTCAAACTGATATTCAATTCCATTGCATTAACCTTTCACATCACTGCTAGCTTCAAAAAGAGGGGAATAGGATCCCTCCATGGTCAACAAGGCACCTCTGTGCAATGTGCTGGTGTCATTCCTACTATATGTGGAGATGCCAGTGTTGGACTGGGGTAAGCACAGTGAGAAGTCTCTCAATACCAGGTTAAAGTCCAATAGTTTACTTGGTAGCACAAGCTTTCGGAGCTTTGCTCCTTCATCAGTTGAGTGAAGAGTTGTGTTCACAAACAGGGCATGCATAGATATAGACTCAATTACAAAGTAATGGTTGGAATGCAAGTCTTTACACGTATCAGGTCTTTACAGGTTCAGACAATGTGAGTGGAGAGAGGTGTGAATTGTCTCAAGCCAGGACAGTGAGATTTTACAAGCCCAGGCATGTCGTGTGGGTTACAGATATGTGACAGAAACCCAAGATCCCGGTTTAGGCTGTCCTCGTGTGCAGAACTTGGCTATCAGTTTTTGGTCAACGATTCTGTGTTGTCATGTGTCATGAAGGTTGCCTTGGAGAACACTTACCTGAAGATCAGAGGCTGAATGCGCTTGACTTCTGAAGTGTTCCCCAACAGAAAGAGAACACTCCTGCCTGGTGATTGTTGAGCAGTGTTCATCCATCCATTGTTATAGTGTCTGCATGGTCTTCCCAATGTACCATGCCTTGGGACAATGTTTCAGGTAGACAACATTAGCTGAGTTGCAAGAGTATGTATCATGTACCTAGTGGATGGTATTCTCACATAAGATGATGGCATTTGTGTTAATGATCCAGCACGTCTTGCAGAGGTTGCTGTGGCAGGGTTGTGTGGTGTTGTGGTCAGTGTTCTCCTGGGTAGTTTGCTATGGACAATGGTCTATTTTGACATTGTGCAGTTGTTTGAAGTGGGGGTGTGGGGATGGTCTTGGCGAGATATTCATTTTCATCAATGACATGTTGAAGGCTCCAGAGAAGATGTCGTAGCTTCTCTGCTCTGGGGATGTACTGGACAATGACGGATATTATGTCCACCATGTCCCGTGTTTGTTTTCTGAGGAGGTTGGTGCAATTTTTTTTTTTTGCTGTGTGTGTCAGAATTGTTGATCAATGAGTCGAGCACCATATCCTATTCTTATGAGGGCATCTTTCAGTGTCTATCATGATCCTCCTCATCTGAGCTGATCCTGTGTATAAGGAGAGCTTGTCTGTAGGGCATGGCTTCTTTAACGTGTTTAGGGTGGAAGCTGGAGAAGTGGAGAATCGTGACGTTATCTGTGGACTTGCAGCACAGTGAAGTGCTGAGGTGACTGTCCTTAATGGAGATGCATGTGTCCAAGAATGCAACTGATTCCAGAGAGTAGTGAGTGAGTCTGATGGTGAGGTGGAACTTGTTGATGGCTTTTAAGGGGTGTCTTGACAAAAACATGAATAGGATGGGAATAAAAAGATATGATCCCCGGAAGAGTAGGGGGTTCTAAGGCAGGCAGCATAGACGGTGCAGGCTTGGAGGGCCAAAGGGCCTGTGTGTGCTATAGTTTTCTTTTATATAGTTGTTTCACTGATTGTTTGCCATGAGTCCAAAGGAAGAAAATGTCATCACTGTATCTATTGTATAGCATCAGTTGAAGGTCCAGTGCGGTGAGGAGGTCTTGTTCAAATCTATGCATGAAGATGTTGGCATATTGAGATGTGAATTTGGTCCCTGTGGCTGTTCCATGTGTCTGGATGTCTTTTGGGTCTGTTCATTAAATACGAGATAACTGGATTGGTCGATTTGTCCCCATTTGACTGCCGGAAATTGGGGTGTCGTTGCCAAATTGAATGCTGGACTCCATTGATTGTTGTACAATTTTTGCCCCAATTATCTGATGGACAGCTGGTTGGCATCCTTTGTGGCTATACATCTGGTCTGATTATGCCAGTTCTGGTCAGCTCTGCCTTGTAATCCTGGCACACTCAGAATGCACAGAAGGTCTGCCAATACTGAGGTGGAGGCGCAGGTTTCTGACTGAGGATCTCTGGGCTGTGATCTTTATTTCCAGTTATTCATGGACTTATTTGCCATATCATTATTTCCAGTAAATCTGATAGTACAGTCCTTGTGAAGCCCAGGGCAGACAAGATTCTGTCATGTCCACCTTGTGACAGTGATAGTTCAGAGCCCCTTACTGAGTCCCACAGAGACCAGTTTGCACACAGTAATGTTCTGGGGTCAAAAGTGTGGTTCTTTGGGGATATTATTCAAGTTGGCTGTATACAAGGGGTTCTCCTGAAGTTTGGAAACTGTTTAAAATGTCCTGCTATTTTATCCCTGAAAGTGTAGGAGGAGGCTGTTCAGCCTATCAAGCCTGCACTGACACTAATCCCCCTAACACACACTTGGGCAATTCAGCATGGCCAGTCAATCTAACCTGCACATCTTTGGACTATGGAAGGAAACCAGAGCACCTGTGCAGACGTAGGGAGAATGTGCAAACGCCACAGTCACCCGAAACCGGAATTGAACCCGGGTCCATGGAGCTGAGAGACAACAGTGCTAACTGTGCTGCCCTGAATATTGACACTTTATTCTTAACATTTCTGCTGAGTGAGCCTTCATTTCACAAAACTTCACCTTTCAACTTCTGTCCTTCTCAAAAGGGGCAAGGCTTAAATGATTGAATGCATAATATAGATCTGGGCTCTCAGCCAAAAATACATAATCAGGCTTGGCTGAGAGCAGTGTCCCAGAGATAAGGTAACCTGACAGCTTTCTCTGATCTGTTCTGTCAGTTGCACCTTGCTTGCTTACTTCTGCTATTGATGGTTTAAAAGGTCTGAATGGTTGATACTCTTATTGGGCTATAATGAAATGACTTGAAGCTTTTCTTCCCGTCCTATTGTTGCTATAGTGTTTATTGTTATGTATAGTGGGTGAATGTGTAGTAATGCCATCACCTGGCACAGAAGGTATGAAGGTCACAGCTTCGCACAGGAATGGGAAGACCTTTTGAACTTGCCATACAGCAGGCTCTCTCATTCACATTCTGCTTCCCCCACTCTCCTGAGGGGCCAAGAACCATACAGTTATTTATAAGCTGGCCATGAAAATTGCAGAGGGGGTGGGGTGGAAGATGCCGATCCTCACTATGATGCTGGCCAGGTTTGGAGTGAAGATGACTTTCATCTGGCGATATGGGAATGAGGTCAGGAACCCTGGAATTGGGTGCTGGCTGCAATTTTTTTTCATTCTCACTGACACCGTTACAATCCAGCCTCGTGTTTGCAAAACAGTTTCTCAGTGTTGCAATTTCAACCAAACAAAAAGTTGGTGGCAAAGAACAAGATATCAGTGTTTGTGTATTATACAAGAGCTGCTTTAATTCCAAACTTTGATTCAGTTAAATGCAATGTCTCTTCAGATGCCACGCTGGCAACATCTGGAAAAATTATTCCACTCGCAAGTTGCTGCAAAAGCAGTCATGGGATTATTCCTCAAAAGAGGGATGAATATTCTCCTGAACTCCAACAGCACAAAAACAGATTATCCCACCGTTTTTGAGTGGTTGCTGTATGTAAATTGGTTACCTTTTCTACATTGAAAATGCTACTCTTTGATTAGCTGAAGAATGCTTTGGGAGTCCTGAGTTTGTAAAGGGTGTTGATTGAAAGTGAATGTACCATCTCCTATGAGGCCACAAACACAATACTTGTGACTAAACCCAATAGGGAATTCAGGAGAAACTTTTCTTTAAACTGGAGAGTGTTTCAAATATTGACTGGCTGCATGAAGCTGGATAACCACAAGGTCAAGTGATAGAAAGACATGTGGATGGGAATGAGGCAGTAAGGTCTGAGGAGGTTTTTCTGGAGTGTTAAACTGACATTAATGGCCTGTTGTTGTGCTGTAAACACAGTTACTGTGTGACTAAAAGCAAAACTTGCTCCTATTCAGACAGCAAATCCTGCATTCAAGAAGTTTGACCCCCCATCCAGGATGAAGCACTTCTTGATTCCCACTCTGTTCACCATGTTCAGCACCATGGAGACAGTGTGCACCATCTACAAGGTGACTGCAACAACTTGTCAGGCCTCCTCCAAAAACACCTTCCAAACCTGCGAGCTCTAGCCTCTAGATGGACAAAGGCAGCAGATACATGAGAACATTTACCTCCCACATTTCACTCTAAGCCATGCACCAGCTTGACTTGGAACTATATTGCTGCTGCTTCACTAGCTGGGTAAAGCTCACCTTCCTAACAGTACTGTGGGTGCACCTGTACTAACTGCAGAGAAGTAAGAAGACAACTCACCATCATCTTCTCTGAGGGGAAATTAGGGATGGGAAACGAATGCTGACCTTGTCAAAAATGGCCACATTCAATGAAAGAAATTTTTAAAAAATCTTCGTTTAAGTTTTTTTAAACTGAATGCTGTAAGTAACACTTGAAAGTGTATATTTAATTCCTGACTTCTGGATACAAATTCAGTTTGGCCTATTTGACATAGTGAACAGTTCTGAATAATTAAATCATAGTCTAGTGTAATAATTAAGATTATTTATTTAGCCCAGTAAATTCACTCCATTGAGAGATATGAATGAAATTAATGTGTGCTACCGCCTGCCAATCCCATCACTAACTGATGATATCCAACTTGGCATTAGAGGACTGGAGTTTCTCTGCTATGTATGGCTGTCTTACTCCACACCACTTGTTGACTATATTTACCTTCTATCATTAACTCATCTGGATCCATATTAACTGACATCTGGCTCTTTTGATTTATTATTGTCACATGTATGGGATACAGTGAAAAGTATTTTCTTGCATGCTATACAAAGCATACTGTTCATAGAGTACATCAAAGACAAGGAAAGGAGAGGGGTGCAGAAAGTAGTATTAGAGTCATAGCTAGGGTGTAGAGAAAGATCAACTTAATGTAAGGTAGGTCCAATCAAAAGTCTGATGGCAGCAAGGAAGAAGCTGTTCTTGAGTCAGTTAGTACCTGACCTCAGACTCTTGTATCTTTTTCCTGATGGAAGGTGGAAGAGAGCATGTCCAGGGTGCATAGGGTTGATTATGCTGGCTGCTCTCCTGCAGTAGTGGGAAGTGTAGACTGAGTCAATGGATGGAAGGCTGGTTTGTGTGTTGGATTGGGCTACATTCACAACCCTTTGTAGTTCCTTGCAACCTTGGACACAGCAGGAACCATACCAAGCTGTGATACATCTGGAAAAGATGCTTTCTGTGGTGCATCTGTAAAAGTTGGTGAGAGTTGAATCTGACATGTCCAATGTCAGGCTACTTTGCGCTGTACTTTTAAACATTATTAACAATTTGGGACTCATGCCCCCTTGAATGAAATTCTGCATCAAGATAAGCAAAGGACAGAAAAATCCAGAGTATGGTAGCAGTTGAACGCACCAGGGATCAATTTTTAGGTTAGAGAAAGAGCAGAGGGGGAAGGGGAAATACCCCAGAAGAGTACTTATTAAATCCCTATTATGTTAAACGCTGAATTACGTTGCAACATTTCATCTGCTTCATTCTGAAGGTTAAAGGGGGGAAAAAAAAAACACCTTTTCAATTACTGAAACCAATTAAGTACTTGTCCATTGAAAACACCAGCAAACCAATCTGGATGTCCCTTCACACAATGCGAACCATTCTCAATGGCCCAGTAAATCGATGGCTGATTCACTCCTCTCTACATTCAAACCTAACAATGGAAGTGCAAATTGCTGAAGCTCTCAAGAAGGAATTGCATGACGTGCTTGCTACTCCTCACCCAGAATATCCACACAATTCACCTCCCCATCAAGTGTATAATTTTCACTTAAAAGCCCCAATTGGTAATTTGTCGAAAGATGATTGTACTCAGCATCTCTTTTCTTTTTCCCTATTGGAAAGGATTGATTTTGACACTAACTGATGCATCGTCTGCACTGAAATGACAGCACCAGTCAGAGGGACATAGCTGTGAAATGAAATATATTATTTCTGTGAGCCTGAATGGATTTCTGCTGCTGTCAGAGTCAGTGCATTAAATGGCCAATTGGTCAGTGGTAGTAACCTGGCTGGTGAACAGTAGGAATAACTGGGGGACGTGGCAGGATTGCGGCCTCTAGGCTCTGACTGGATATGGCACAATGAGCTTCCCCTCAGAATTTCTCTCAATCCTGCTCCATAATTCTGCCTGAAAATGTTAAGACACAGTGACAAAAACACTAGTTTTGTAGCTGTCCCTTTAGGCAGATTTGAGTCTATTCAGAAAGAAGACAGCACACTGGTACCTTTTCAAGACAGGTAGTAGGTTGTCAACCTTTTTTTAATTCATGAGGTTGGCATCACTGTATTTATTGCCCATCCCTATTTGTCCTGGTGAAAGTGATGGAGCTCTGTCCTTGGACTGCTGTAGTCTGTATAGGGCGGGTGCACTCATGCTGCTGGTAGGGAGAGTTCAACAATTTTGATCTAGTGACGTTGATATAGTTCCAAGTTAGTGAGTTACACGTTGTGTCACCCTTGCATTTGCTACCCTTCTTCTAGGTGACACAGGTCGCGGTCTTGGAAGCAGCTCCAAAAAAAGTCTTGGTGAGTCACAGGGCATCTTGTAGTGAACACACTGCTGTTAGTGTGTGAAGATATGGAGAGAATGGATATTTAAGGTTAAGTATGCCACGGGTCCTGGGCTTCTTGAGTTTTACTGGAGTTGCCTCATAGCACCCAGGTTCAATTTCAGCCATGGCTCACTGTCGGTGTGGAATTTGCACATTCTTCCTGTGACTGCGTGGGTTTCCTCCAGGTGCTGTGCCATAGATGTGTGCGTTAGATTGGCTATGCTAAATTGACCCTAGTGTTGGGGGATTAGCAGGATAAATGTGTGGGGTTGTGGGAATAGGTCCTGGGTAGGATTGTGCTCAGTGCAGACTTGATGGGCCAAATGGCCTCCCTTCTGTAGTGTAGGGAATTCTATGACATCATACACCCTCTTCTTTCCTTCTCCCTTTTGTAATCTATGACCGATATGCTTTGTCTGTATAGCATGTAAGAAACAATACTTTTCACTCTGTCCCAACACGTGACAATAATAAATCAAGTGGAGAATATTCCATCAGACTTGTGACTTTTCCTTTGTAGATAGTCAAACCATGTTTTGGGCAGTCAAGTGTGGTTGATTACATGACCCCTTGTCGGTCAAATGAAATCTAATATTTTTACAGTAATAAACAAGATTTTACATGAAATTTAAAAATAAATTCTGTGTGCTCTACTCCTGGAGTAGAAATTCAATGTGTCGCGTTTCAGAAACTCACATCATCACCTCTTCTCGATGTGAAGTGTCCAGCCAGTCAGATGTTTTTGTGGAATGAGTGGGGGAGAAAAATGATCTTCAGCTCCAAAACAAGTGCTTTTGGATTAGCACCTTTAAAGAGGCTGCTTTGTTGGAGTGTCCTCTTACATTAATAGCATTAGGTTAACATTTGTGTTCTCAGATTCCTAGCCAAACACCAATAAACACAGCCACACCACCTACACTCAGGATTCTTGAAGGCACAAATTGTTAAAAAAAACCCTGAAGACAGATCACCTTCTATATGTGAAAAGTTCAACATCAAACCACAAGTTAATCAACAAAATACAGTGCAAACTCAATTAGGAAAGGTCCAATTAATCATCTGTTCCATTCCTACCTTGATAAGGGCAGCACAGTTGCACAGTGGTTAGCACTGCTGCCTCACAACGCCAGCAACGCAGGTTTGATTCCTAGATGGGTCACTAAATTGACCCTAGTGTCAGGGGGGGATTAGATGTGTGGGGTTGTGGAAATAGGTCCTGGATGGGATTGTGCTCAGTACAGACACAATAGGCCAAATTGCTGCCTCCTATAGCGTAGGGAATTCTATGATGATTTTTATACAGAGTCTGCACCTTCTTCCTATGTCTGTGTGGGTTTCCCTCTGGGTGCCTGCACCATATACCTTTAGATATCTCCTCCACTATTTTGTCCTCTGCTGCTAATTCAGCAGTTCATTCCCTCACTTTCTTGTTATTATGCTTTTCAGTGAGAGAATTAATTCCATGATGAATGGGTTTCCCTTTCATGCAATTGTAGTGTAATAAAACAGTCCCGAATGCAACGTTTTGGAAAAATGTTCTTGCTTGTAGCAAATGTGCATTGTGTTATCTAATAAAAGGAGATGTATTTGACAACCAAATGATCAGGCAAGCTCTCAGTGGTCATTTGGGGCAGTTTTAGTGGAACATAACTTAGCAATCAGGCAGATCATCACTGGAATCTAAGAGATAAGCAGAAGCTTAAGGGAAGTGACCAAAACAGAAACTGGCAACTGAAGCAGTTAAGAACGAAGAGGTAATAAATCTTAAAGGAGCAGCACTTAATTTGTTCAGTATTAGTGGTGGGATATTTAACCAACTGTCATGGACATTACCCAGTATACAGAATTCTTTACTGTATCAGAGGTCACAAAGATCATTGCGCAAACCAGCCTCCCATCCACTGACTCTAACATTTCCCGCTGCCTCTAAAAAGCAGTCAGCATAATCAAGGACCGCACTTACCCCAGACATTCTCTCTTCCACCTTCTTCCATCAGGAAAAAGATGCAAAAGTCTGAGGTCATGTACCAACTAATTCAAGAACAGCTTCCTTCCTGCTGTCATCAGACTTTTGATGGACTTACCTCACATTAAGTTGATCTTTCTCTACACCCGAGCTATTACTACATTCTGCACTACTCTTTCCTTATACTCTGTGAACGGTATGCTTTGCCTATATAGCACCGAAGAAATGTTCCGCTGGATCCCAATCCATCTGTCACTAATAAATAATTAAATCAAATCAATCACTGCATGTCAAGGCCATTGCTATTGTCAGGATTGGTTAGAATCTGCACTGACAGAAAAGAGAGAGCTGGACTAAAATCTATTTCAAATCAAAATTAACATTTACTGTCAGCAAGTTCTGGAATTTAAATGCTCCTACTGCATTTAATCCAGTTTGCAAAATCAACAAAGCTTGTTGTTTTTAGACATTGTGCAGCAAAGTTTGATCTTTGTCTTTAAACACACGGCATGAGTCTTCAGTGTAAGGAAAAACTCTGCATTCTGCACTTGTTCCAAAATATGCTCACAGACGATTTCTTGCTTTGTACCTGGAGCGGCGAAAATCTCTGCTTCAAGATCACTGGGAATAAACTCACTCTGTAGCAGCTCGCTGATATAGTTTTAAATTCCATGCTGACTGCATCTGTAGTGGCCCTAGTGAGCTTGTAGGCAGGGCTTGCAATCATCAGTTCCTGAACTGCTGCTGAGAGTTTCTGGCTCAGGTCAGAAGTGGAATTGCCGGGGGGGGGGGGGGGGGGGGGGGTGTGTGTGTGTGTGTGTGACCTGCCCAGGGTATTCCTGTGGGTTCTGCAGTCTTGTTGATGGTGGAGGGGTGGTTCTGCTGGTGGTTGAAGGGGTGTCATGCTGTCCCCCATAACTTTAGTTCGATAGCTTTCCTACTAAGTGTTGTGGCCAAAGCAACTAGGCCCGACTCAGAATTGGACAGTCTAAATTAAACAGCACTCAGCCTCCACAGCCAGGCCTGAAGGGAGTTCGGACAGGCCAAGTTGAAAGCACGGGCACAGGTCAGAGGTGAGCAAGGCCAAGCCTGGACTTGCCCTGGAGGCTGGAACCAGAGGTGCTCGACCCTGACCAAATAGTTTAAAAGAATTATTTTGTTAGTAGGCTTGCATTAACACTGCAATGAAGTTATTGTGAAAATCTCCTAGTTGCCACACTCCGGCGCCTGTTTGAGTAACACTGAGGGAGAATTTAGCATGATCAATGCACCTAACCAGCACGTCTTTCAGACTGTGGGAGAAAAGTGGAGCACGCACAGGAAACCCACACAGGCACGGGGAAAATGTGCAGACTCCAGAGACAGCGACTCAAGCCAGGAATCAAACACAGGTCCCTGGCACTGAGGCAGTGGTGCTAACCACTGTGCCAAGCGCTTGTGTATTCCCTAGTTTCAGTCAGACTCTCTGGCACTGCAGATTCCTGCAGTTAGCCTATTGCATTCCATACACCCGAGGATGGACACCCAGGGGGCCCTGGTGTTTTCTATATATGGAATCAGTAACCCCTATGGGTGCTATGACCTTTGGCTAATGACCTCATTTGGCTGACAGCAAGAAAGTCTCCCAGAAGGGCGAGAAGAGGGAGATAAGAAGAAACACCTGGAAGCCACTCCCATCAAAGACCCGATTCAAACTCCAGCAAAGATTCGACTCACAGCAAAGAGTAGGCGGAGACCCAGTGACGCCGAAGGAGGGTGTGCGAGACCAACCTTTGCAAAGAAGACCCGAGAGACTCAGCTCAGCAAACCTGGCAGCTCGGTCAAGTTCCTCAACATGGTACTATCAGAAATTTCAGACATATGGCATAAAGTAATAAGTTATTCTGGGAAGTTAAGAGTTTTTTTGAAGCGAGTTTGCACAATAAGGATTGATTGTTGTTCTTTACCCTGGTGCCCATACTCATGAGATGGATAAAATGTTTTAACATAAACTGGTCGAATTGTCTGCCTGTTTCCAGACAGCAGTGTTGAAGGATGAGTACTGAAACTCTGAGACGCATGTTAAACTTTTGTAATTAAAGTGCTTTTCCTCAATGCAAAGTTTCCTTGAGCTCAAAAATAACTCTTCCTTTTTTTGTTGACATGCAAAATCCTGGTTTAACTTACCAAAAATTAATATTTAAAATATTAATTACATCCCTTCAGTTGTAATGGGAAGTTTGTACAGCATCTCCTGTTCTCAATCGATTGTTGCACTGATGACTGACCAGTTAACCTATTCATGTTTGTCACTCGCTTTCCTGTAACCACCTTCTGCTGCTGAGTCACTTGGATACCCAGAATTAGTGCTGTCTTCTGATGATCCAACACGTTACAGCCCTTCAGTGGAAAGAGGGGCTTGGACCTTTCAACCAGGAACGGTCTTATGGAGTGAAAGAAGACAGTTCACAGCGCCAGGGACCCGGGTTCAATTCCTGGCTTGGATCACTGTCTGTGTGGAGCCTGCACATTCTCCCTGTGTCTGCGTGGGTTTCCCCTGGGAGCTCCAGTTTCCTCCCACAGTCCAAAAGACGTGCTGGTTAGGTGCACTGGCCGTGCTAAATTCTCCCGCCGTGTACCTGAACAGCTGCTGGATGTGGCGACTAGGGGATTTTCACAGTAACTTCATTGCGGTGTTAATGTAAGCTTGTGACATTAATAAACTAACTTTAAAACTCAAATAAATTGAGAGTGGGGCAAAGGGTCACAGCAGTAAAAGGTAACTGCGGACATTCTCCCTTACAAAGAACACGATCCATACATGAGATGAGCTTCTGGTGAAGGCAAGAATCATTTAACCATGGGATGCCAGTATGGAGTGGGGGATGAAGTAAAATAGGCCAAATGGTCTTCTCTATCTTGTGTAAGGATATCAATTCCTCCTTTGGCTGGATGCACACTTTTAAGACAGGAGCAGTCCACTATTGTAACAGAGAGGCAGCCTGTTCAAGTCCTGTGTGACTTGAACCATATCAGACTTACTCATAATCAATGAACAGTTTTGCTTCCCAATTGCAATCCAAACAAGCCATACAGTTTGTCAAAACCCACCACAGGATTCTGTGCTTTTGCAGACTGGGACTGATGGGGTCTGAGGTTGAACTGGGCACTGAAATCCTTTAAAGGTGCAACGTAGCAAAGTCACTGTTTATTAAGCACGGCCCGCGATGGTCAGGATTTGCAAACAGCTTCCTGCTCCACGATGAAGGAACTCAGTCCAGGCGTTTGACCATGTATGGCCCTTCCAATTCGTAACCAATCTTCCTGTAGTAGTTCCTTGTGCCGACACCTGGAACGGGAAAAAAAAAGCAACAGAAGTTGAGGAAGAAGCCACAAGTCTCTCTTGTTGGCTGCTGTATTGGCTGAAAGCCTGCCCAATGGCTCAAACACTTGTCTAACACTGGCTCACAGCTCAGTGACTGATTCTCTTTTCTAAAGTGAATGGACAGGCTCCATTTGAATAGATACAGATTGTCACATTGCTATGTCAGTGACCTTTCTTGCTGCTGCAATCCCACTGGATACCTAGTGACCACTTTACTGGATTCAAGGGTCCAAGTGCTGAGTCCAGCAGGCTGTATATTTTTATTCACTTGTGGGACATGGACATCGCTGGTTGGTCAGCATTTATGCCCTTCCCTAGTTGTCCTTGGAGGGCAGTTGAGAGTCAACCACATTGCTGTAGCTCTGGAGACATATGTAGGCCAGACCAGGTGAGGAATGCAGATTACCTTCCCTACAGGGCATCAGTGAACCAGATGGGGTTTTGTGACAATCAGTAGATTTTTATTCCAGATATTTTTTTTGAATTCCCATTCCTCCACCTGCCGTAGTGGGATTTGAACCCACGTCTAGACTATTAATTGTCTAATGATAATACCACTAGGCCACTGCCTTCCCCGAAACACAGGATGAGATGTGAGACACTATAAAGAATACACTTGTGCACCCAAAAATACCCACAGATGCACTGCCTGCACCATCATTGGAAACAGAACCCATTCACACACATTTTTCTCTGGTGAGAGACAAGGTGATGGTGAAGAGTAAAGCAAAATACTGCATATTCTGGAAATCTGAAATAAAATCCCAGCCAGACAGGCCACATTGACAGACAGAAACAGGGTTAATGGTTCACACTGAAAACCTTTGATCAGAACTGAAGACAGACAGAAATACCAGAGCTTCTGAGCCTGTGAAAGGAAGGGGGCAGCAGGCGGAACAAAAGGGAAGATCTGTAATCAAGTGGGAGGACAGGACAAATGAACTAACAACAGATTTCACAATGTAAAAGCTGAAGAGTAATGGGTATAAAAACAAAGCCTGTGTCCAGAATGACCGTGCTGCTCCAGTCCAGCAGCAATAACACCACCCCTCCCTCCTCCCCAGCTGGGTATTGCTGTTACTGAGCCAGTCTTTGTGAGGGACATTGAACTTCCCACTCAGAGGACACTCTGCACTCTGCCACCCTCGGTGCTTCCTCAAAGTGGTGTTCACCTTGGAGGGGGACTGATTCATCAGCTGAGGGGCAGGGGGACATAATGTGATAATCAGCAGGAGATTTCTTTGTCCACAGAATGATAGGGAGTGGGATAGCTTGATCTTAGGTTTGGACATAGCTCAGCACAACATCGAGGGCTGAAGGGCCTGTACTGTGCTGTACTGTTCTGTTTGACTTGGTGCCATGACACTACACGGGATCTGGAGTTAATGTTGAGGACTCCCGGGACAACTCCCTCCCATCTGTCCAGCTGTTCTGACACCTCTGCTGCTGAGTCTGTCCTGCCGGTGGACAAACTCAGGAATGGTGATGGTGGTATTGAGGACACTATTGTTAAGGTTTGATTTTGTGAGTGTGACTACGTCAGGCTGTGAGGCAGTCTGTCACCAGCCTGTCAAACCGCTCTCCCAATGTTGGCACAAGCCGACAGCGGCACAATGGTTAACACTGCTGCCTCACAGCGCCAGGGACCTGGGGTTAATTCTGGCTTGGGAGTCTGCACGTTCTCCCTGTGTCTGCGTGGGTTTTCTCCAGTTTCCTCCCACAGTCCAAAGATGTGCTGGTTAGGTGCATTGGCCATGCTAAATTCTCCCTCAGTGTACCTCAACAGGCACCGGAGTGTAGCGACTAGGGGATTTTCACAGTAATTTCTTTAGTGTTAAAACTTGTGACTAATAAATAATAAACTAAGCAAGCCCCCAGATGTTAGTAAGGAAGACTTTGCAGGGTCAATGGGGTCAGGTTTTCTGCTGTCGTTTCCAATGTCTAGGTCAATGCTAGGTAGTTGATCCACCTTCATTCCTTATTGACTTATTTTTAGCAGCGTGGGTTGCTAGGCCATTTAAGACTCAACTACATTGCTGGGTTCTGGAGTTGCATGTAGGTCAGACCAGGTAAGGGCAACAGATTTCCTTCCCTAAAGGACATCAGTGAATGAGGTGGCTTTCTAAAACAATCGAGAATGGTTTCATGGTCATCAATTGATGATGATGAAGTCATTAGACTTTTAATTTCAGATATTCATTGAATTCAAATTCCACCATTTGCCATGGTGGGATTCGAACTCAGGTCCTAAGAGCCTGGGTCTCTGGATTACTAGCCTAGTGACAATACCACTATACCAGTACATCCCCGAGACAAAACATGAGAAGCTATTCCTCAAGCTTGAATTAAACTTCACTGGCATTGTCAGAAAGACCAGCATGGGAGCAAGTTGGTGAAGTGACAGGAAACTGGGATCACGTTTGCCGAGTCAAGGATATGTCCCGTGACTGATCACCCCGTCTGCATTTGGTCTCCCAATTCTGAGGAGACTGCTTTGTGATCAGCGAATACAGTAGGAAATTCGGCATGTCCGCAACAACTCTCACCAACGTTTACAGATGCACCATGGAAAGCATCCTTTCCAGAAGTATCACAGCTTGGTATGGTTCCTGATCTGCCCAAGACTGCAAGAACAAGAGTTTTGAACGAAGCCCAGTCCATCATGCAAACCATCCCAAATATTCACTTTGTCTACACTTCCTGCTGCATCAGGATAGCACCAGCATTATCAAGGACCCCATACACGCCAGACACTCTCTCTTCCGCCTTTTTCCATTGGGAAAAATATACAGAAGTCTGAGGTCACGTACCAAATGACTCAAGAACTGCTTCTTCCCTGCTGCTGTCAGATTTTTGACTGGACCTCCGTATATTAAGTTGATCTTTCTCTACACTCCAGCTATGACTGTAACACTATAATTCTGCACCTTTTCCTTCTCCCCTATGTACTCTATGAATGGTATTTGTATAGCGCACAAGAAAACAATACTTTTCAATGTCTACCAATACATGTGAAAATAATAAATCAAAAATGGAGTTGAGATAGAGATCAGTAAGAAGTCTCACAGCACCAGGTTACAGAAAGACACAATTTGGTATGTGATCTTAGACTTCTGCATCTTTTTCCTGACAGAAGAAGATGGAAGAGACAATGTCCGGAGTGCGTGGGGTCCTTGATTATGCCGGCTGCTTTCCCGATGCAACGGGAAGTGCAGACAAAGCCAATAGATGGGAGGCTGGTTTGCATGATGGGCTGGCTTAGTTCACGACCTTTGTAGTTTATTGCGGCCTTGGGCGGCACAGTGGCACAGTGGTTAGCACTGCTGCCTTCACAGTGCTCGGGACCTGGGTTCAATTCCCACTTAGGTCACTGTGTGGAGTTTGCACATTCTCCACATGTCTGCGTGGGTTTCCTCTGGGTGCTCTGGTTTCCTCTAATACTCTGCTGGTTAGGTGCATTGATCCAAAGAGGTGCCGGACCATTGCGACTCAGGGAATTTCACAGCAACTTCATTGCAGGGCTAATGCAAGCTTTTTTTGTGGCTAATAAGTAAACTTTAATTTGTTTGCTTTCTTGCATCTTTGTAGAAACTTGATGTCTGTCTCTTGTGCCGTGTTTGTGAAACCTAGCTCTCCAGTCACCTGATGAAGGAACAGTGCTCCGAAAGCTCGTGATTCCAAATAAACCTGTTGGACTTTAATCTGGTGCTATGAGACTTCTTACTGTGCCCACCCCAGTCATCCCACATCAGACATACAGATCAGTGATGATCTATCTGAATGGCAGCAATCAGGTCTGAGGCAGCTTCCTGCCTCTACAATCAAAATGTGGATGTGCCGGCATTGGACTGGGGTGAATGGAGAGTTCTCTCCATTCACCTGACGAAGAGGGAAACCTCGAAAGCTTATGCGTTTACTATCAAATAAATCGGTTGGACTAAAACCTGGTGTTGTGAGACTTTTTACTGTGTCTACAATCAGACACATTAACCTCTCTCCCCCCGCTCCACCCCACCCTGCTCTCTCAGTGACTAGCAGTGATCACACAACTTGGGCTGGCCCAGTCCTTGGCTCAGGTGTCCATCCCAGAGACAGTTCCTTCACTGCCTTATGGAGAAGGCGCTGAAGGTCAGCCGTGCCTGCTGAAACTCTGCACAATGAGTTACTGCAGTCAGGAGAGGCGGCTGGGTGGAACAATCAGAAGTATCATTAGAGGAGGAAAATAAAAGATCGATATTATTAGCAGACATCTGTGTTTCACAATAAACCATAAAAACCCAGCAGAGGCAGCAGTTAATCTTCCCAAGTAGAGGATATTAACATTTGCCGGAATTCTACTGACGCAAGCACCTCACAAGTCAGTGAACACAGGAAATTCACATCTGACAGAGGCAGTGTATTAACCCTATAAATACTGAGACGCCTTTCAACTCTCAGAATGCATTTTGAACATCTATTTCTAGTCAATAACCAACAAATAATATAGAAATACATATGTGTTGATTTAAACTGCACACAGCACCTTTTGCTGAACTTCCCTTTCACTTCTTGGTTGTCTCAGCTCAGTCCTGTATGGTTATTATTTCAGTAAGTGAATGCACAAACTTATATTCCCAAAAGCCACGGACACTGGGGCTTGATTAAAGCTTCTGAGGTATGTATGACTGGATGGCGGAAAAGGCTCAAGGTACCAAACGTAGTAAAACTCAAATTGTATTGTACAAATTCTTGTTAGAAACAATACGGGACTGAAGCAATAATAGCAGCAAGGGTACAAAATTGGCTAAGGGACAGGGGGGTGAGTTGGAAATGGATTTTCAGATTGGACCAAAGCATATTCTGGTGTGGTCTGCCTTTGGACCACTGCTCCTTATGAGGTACATTAGTAACCTGGACTTCTTTATACAGGGCATCATTTCAAAGTTTGATGATAAGAAATCTGGAAATGTAACTGTTCAGGGAGACAGTAACTTACAGCAGCAGGATGGCACGGTGGTCAGCACTGCTGCCTCATGGCGCCAGGGACCTGGGTTCGATTCCCGGCTTGGGTGACTGTCAGTGTGGAATCTGCACACACTCTCCATATCTGTGTGGGTTTTCTCTGAGTGCTCCCACAGTCCAAAAGATGTGCTGGTTAGATGCGTTGGCCATGCTAAGTTCTCCCTCAGTGTACCCGAACAGGCGCTACAGTGTGGCCACTAGAGGATTTTCACAATAACTTCATTGCCATGTTAACGTAAGCTTATTTGTGACACTAATAAATGAACTTTAAAAACTTTAAACAGGCAGGCTGGTGAAACGGGGAAATTTAAAGCAGTGAATTATGATACATATTGGTAGGAAGTCTGAGGGGAGCCATTATAAACTAAAGGATACATTCCTAAACGGGAGGCAGGGAAAGAGACCTGCGGGGCTATAAAAGCAAATTACTGCAGATGCTGGAATCAGAGACAAAAACAGAAAATGCTGCAAAATCTCAGCAGGTCTGACGGCATCTGTGGAGAGAGAATAAGGCCAACAAGGATCATCCTTTGTTGAAATGTTAGCTGTGTTCTCTCTCCAGAGACCTGGGGAACTTGGTTTGCAAATCTGTGAAGGCAGTAGGACAAGGCTGTTAAAAAGTGCAAAATGTTTTTGATTATTGTCACATGTATTAGAATACTGTGAAAAGTGTTGTGTTTTCCACACTACACAGACAAAGCATACCATTCATCGAGAAGGAGGGAGTGCAGAATGTAGTGTTATAGTCATAGCCAGAGTGTATAGAAAAATCAGCTTAATATGAGGTAAGTGCATTCAAAAGTCCTGACGGCAGCAGGGAAGAAGCTGTTCTTGAGTCGGTTGATATGTGTTCTCAGACTTTTGTACCTTTTTCTCAATGGAAGAAGGTGGAAGAGAGAATGTCCGGGGTGTGTGAGGTCCTTGATTATGCAGGCTGCTTTTTGGAGGCAGCGGGAAGTGTAGACAGAGTCGCTGGATGGGAGGGTGGTTTGTGTGATGGAGTGAGCTACATTCATGGTCCTTTGTAATATCTTGCGGTCTTGGACACAGCAGGAACCATACCGAGCTAAGGGGGGGTAGCTACAGGACGGATGTCAGGGGTAGGTTCTTTACCCAGCGGGTGGTGAGGGATTGGAATGCCCTGCCTGCTGCAGTTGTAAATGCGCCTAGTTTGGGGGCATTTAAGAGATCTGTGGATAGGTTTATGGACGAAAAGGGATTGGTAATAGGCTAGTGGGTCATTGTTTTTGTAACTGGTCGGCGCAACATCGTGGGCCGAAGGGCCTGTTCTGCGCTGTAATGTTCTATGTTCTATGTTTTAAGCTAAGATACATGTGGAAATGATGCTTTGTATGGTGCATCTGTAGAATTTGGTGAGAGTTGTAGCCAAATTCCCTTAACCCCCTGAGAAAGTAGAGGTGTTGGTGGGCTTTCTTTACTACAGTGTCCACATGGAGGGACTGGGACAGGTTGTTGGTGGTGTGAATATCTAGAAACTTGAAGCTCTCGGCTGTTTCTATTTCACCCCCATTGATGTATGGAGGCATGTCCTCCACTATGCTTCCTGAAGTTGATGACTATCTGGCTTTATCCATGGAGATAGAGTAAAAATGCAAGGTAGTCATGCTAAACCTTAAAAAAAAAGACAGTGGCTGGGCCCCAGCTAGAGCACAATGTCCTTGAGAAAGGATATTAAAAAGCCTTGGAGAGGATGAAGAAGAGATTTAATAGAATCCCACCAGGGATGGGGGAACACTAGAGAAGCAGCGATTATTTTCCTTAGGGTAGGGAAGATTAAAAATGAGGACTGATTTTGGTAAAATAAATAAGAAAAACTGTTTTGAGTGGCAGATGGATCGGTAACTGGAGGACACTGAGAATTAAAGTGATTGACGAAAGAATCAGAGGCGAGAAGAGAAGAATTGAAGCAGACAGAACAATAATATTGAAAAAAGAATTGGATAAGTTTGGATAAACTATGGGAAAGAACAGGGAAGTGTATTAATTTGAACTGGCTTAGGTATGATAGGCTTCATTGCGCTTTATCATTCTCTAATAAAAATTATTAGAAAATAATGAGCAGTGTGCAAAACGTGAAACAAGTGTACGAGTTTACACGGCCGGGTGTAATGCCGGCTCACTCACTGCTCAAAGGGTTGTGAATTCCAACATTATCGGAGCTTTCTGTGGGGTATAACTTTAGCAGAGGTGACAGGATGGAGATTCAACCAGGGAATCTGTATCACAGGGTCATTAATCACTGCAATTGTAACATCTGCCAACCCTTATCTTGTAATTACACAAGGCGTTCTGAGTCACAAGGGCCCCTCGAACCCAAATCTAATGGAGAGTATCGTCATACACTGCGTCATTATGTAAATGCACTCCTGTTGGGAGGGAGTTCTGGAGCCAGCTTCTGTCCATCCTACTAACTGTAGCTCTCCAGTCCCAAATCTGTAGCTCCAGCAACAATGCCTCAAACGTGTCACTTATTTTACAAAATGCAGATTTATTTTCTCTGCAGGATAGTTTCAGGGAATTACCTGGCACAGGACTGCCTGTTCCCACTAACAGCACAAGCAACACATGTTCAGTTCATTTTCACACCTTGATTTAATGTAATTTCCAGAAATGAAGTGAGCCAGAGTTTCTTGCACACTTCGACAGCTTTGGATGAGAAATTTCATAACCGGATTACTGCAAAAAAAAACCCTCAACCAATAGCTCCTGGCAGAATTCTCTAATTCACTACTTTATTTCACATTTATATACACACACACACACCTCCTCAATGTCTATTTAATTGTTTTTATCTTGGGGATGGGGCAGTGGGACCTGACGGCTTTGTGGCATTTTGCTCAATTAAAGACACTCATTATATAAATGCGAGCTAATGCTCACTACGATCGTTTGTCTTTTTAAATGGCTGTTCTGGCTCCTCTGATGCATTAGTGAGTTAGTCGAGTGAGACGTTAAGCTACATCTGATAGAAGTTAGTTGGTTCCACAAGTCCTTTGGGCAAAAGGAGTCTGTTCCCTACGTACATGCTCTGCCCTACGGGTACTCAATGTTCCTAATTAGTATCCCATGTACTTTCTTAACCACTTCATCCACTCTACAACCAGGGTAACTAACTCTCGGGGGGCACCTTAAGGGATATCCAAGGGAAGATGGAGAATGCAGGAAAGAACTGGGGGTGGTGGGGGAGGCAAGTCTGTGGCAGCACAGCAATGAAACAGTGGTGGTGGGGGTGCTGGGGTAAGAGAACAGTGCACACAGACACTACTGCACATGTCATTGCACAGGGAGGCATGGTGGTTAGCACTGCTGTCTCACAGCGCCAGGGAGCTGGGTTCAATTCCCAGCTTGGGTCACTGTCTGTGCGGAGTCTGCACATTCTCCCTGTGTCTGTGCGGGTTTCTTCCGGATGCTCCGGTTTCCTCCTACAGTCTAAAAATGTGCAGGTTAGGTGGATTGGCCATGCTAAATTGCCCCTTAGTGCCAGGGGGACTAACTAGGGTAAATGCATGGGGTTACAGGGATAGGGCCTGGGTGGGATCGTGGTTGGTGTAGACTCGATGGGCTGTACGGCCTCCTTTTGCACTGTAGGATTCTATGATCTACGTGTGAGCAATTCGGCAATAGAGAATACAGGATAGTGCTCTGGACACGGACAACCCAGGAAACCGCACAGAACGGTCCTGGGCATTCGGAAACAGTTGGTCATCCTGACTACAACCACGAAAGATTTCTGAACGTATTCCATCATGGTCCCTCTCTTCCCATACCCCAGTCAAAATAATACCATTTAAGTTATCCTGCCTCCCTATGCCATGCACCATTTTGGCATGAATAGGATGGAGAGACAGAACCCACCAACATAGCTTCAAAAAAAAAGGTTTTTGATAAACTAATTGTTCATTCACCTCTGAAGATGTTTTAAAGCTTCTTGAAGAGCGAAAGGCAGTTTGTGTAGGAGCTTGTGGGCCTAACTCCACCTTGCTGTCGCAGTATCAAGAGACTAAAACGTCTATCCCAAAGGGATAACAGGTTGCGAAATTAAAGCTTCACTTGATCATTCAAACTCATAGGAAGATGGGACTTGGGAGCAGGAATAGGCCATTCAGACCTTCAAACCGTTCAATAAGATCATAGCTGATCCAGTTGTGGTCTATCAGTTCAAATCAATCTAACTCAGCCTGCAAGCAATTGAGTAACCGGGCCTCTGTCGCTTTCTAGGGAAGAGACTAATGATTCTTTGAGAGAAAGAAAGTGCTTCTCATCTGTGTCTTATCTTCTTATTCTTAAAACTGTGTTCCCTGGTTCCAGTCTCCTTTTGGTATCCTTTGGTACCCTGTAAAATCCCTTCAGCATCTTCTAAGTTTCAGTAAGATTAAACCCACCCCTCCACCCCCATTCTTTTAAAGGCCAATGGATATAGGCCCAACCTTTCTGCTTAGGATAGCTCCTCATCCCAGGAATGAGACACAAAATAGTGACCCGGAGTTAACGGAGAACAGTGCTTGGGTGAGTAAAATAAATAAGGATAAAAGCTAAAATCGGAGAGAAATCTCAACAGAAACTCGAGCTAGGTCTTCATTGCGACTTCACAGGTAATAACGTGGTTCAGTCTACAGCGATGTCCACACTAGGTCTAAACATGAAGAATGGTGACAGGTAGGGTGTACCACAGCAGACTGTGAATACAATAAGGCTACTTAAATCGACTGACAGGAGAATTAGAGAACATAGAAGAGATAAATAGCAAGGTCCACACAGATGGTGGAACAACATTTGCAATTAACTTTAAAAACCACCAGACTTAAGGATAAGGATGTCTAGGATTCAAAGAAAAGCTAAAATAGATCTGAACCTTCTAAATATTCTCCACAACCACAGGAGTAAGCAGCTGGCTCGGTTCCATTCACTGCTCTCGTAATGAGTAAGGAGCATTTCATTAAGGCCCGAGCAGTTAGATGTTACAGCCTGAGGTGAGGGTTGGGACTAGAAGCTTCCCAGGTGATGGCTGATAATGGGACATCTCATTAACCTTCAGATATAGTTTGGGTATGCTCGCCAGCATCATGCCAAACAATGTGTTAATAAATACACAACACAGCCCCTGCACGCATCACTGGGATTCGGATGCTGCAGAACTGAGGGAAGATCAGTGAGACTCAATCTCAAAAAGCAAATTGAAAACTGTTCTTACTCCAGGCCGAGGGGCTAAGGTTTTATTCCACAAAGTTCAGCAGCGAGTGCCAATGCTGCTCAGATTGGTGGAAGGTGGGAAGTGCTAGTCCACAGGTATTGGTGCTGAAACATAGAGCACACAGGGACAGGAGGCAGCCCCTGTGCTCTCTCTGCCATGACACATGGCATCTGTGTGGACATACCAGGCCCATATTTCCCTTGTCAGATATGGAAGAAATTGAGGATTCAGGAATAAGCCTCTCCATTTGTTTTAAATGTATCTTAAAACCAATCTCTAGTGCCAGAGGCTTAGATTTTGTTGAAATTTGTTTGCCAAGATCCCTATGAAGTGCCTTGGAACATTTTACAACATTAAAGGCACTATCTGATACAAGATCATTGTAAATAAGCAGAAGTATTATTTTAAATTCAGGTGACTACTAATTTTTCACTTCTCTGCAAGGACAATACAAACTAGTTTTGCGTGTTCCTGGTTGGATAACAGTTATTCTGGACTTAACAATGAGTTTAATAAATCTTTTTGGACAGTGGGCATTGGTACTGCTGTTGCCATTTACAGCACCTATAACTAATTTTTTACTTTTCCTCTCCCTTCACCTTGCTCCACTATCCTTTTTGTCATTTAATCTCTCCTACTCACTATCCTATTGCAGTTCTTGCCTTTTGTTTATTCTTCCTGGCCCCAAAATGGTTTAAATCTTCTCAGCTCCAACAGAAGATCATCAACCTGAAATGTTAACCCTGTTTTTGTCAGCACGATTTGTCTGACCTGCTGGCCATGCCCTGCAAAACGTATTCCTGTCTCTCTCTCAAACTTTCCTGTTATGTTTCTGAAAACTCAACTCCTTCTCCCTACTTCTGAACCTTCATGGGTGACCGGAGCTGTATTGGAACCACCATTTGTTTAGTGCCCTAACTCCCTATCCAAATTTCTCCTCCTTCATTCTCGATCCTTTATCATAGAATAGAATCCCCATAGTGCAGAGGGATGCCATAAACCCGCACTGACACCAATCCCACCCAGGCTGTATCCCCAGAACCCCACATGTTTCACCTGCTAATCTCCCTAACATTAAAAAGAGTTAATTTAGCATGGCCAATCAACCTAACTCACACATCTTTGGACTATTGGAGGAAACTGGAGAACCCGGAGGAAACCCACGCAGACACGGGGAGAACGTGCAAACTCCACACAGACAGACGCCCAAGGCAGGAATTGAACCCGGGTCCCTGGTGCTGTGAGGCAGCAATGCTAACCGTTGTGCCACCATACCATCCCGTGCTGCCTTTATGTTACAGACCAGTTGATAAGATTAAAGCTGTTCTCTGGTATTTCACCAGAGTGGGCATGCTTCACATGTGACCCTAGGAGGTAAATGCTGGCAGGCTCATTCATCTTTGGCACAAACTGAATTTCATGCAAGGAGTGTGTTGTATGTTTCAGATAAATCAACCAGGGTCTAATCAAATGGTGGAACAGATTCGAGGGACCAAATGGCAACCTCCTGGTCTGGTGTAACAGATTCAAAGGGCAGAATGACATCAGACTACAACCTGGGATATTAGGGTTCACTCTCTGATACCAACTGCATTGTTGGCTTTCTGCCTCCCATCTATCTATCTTTGGGCAGCATGGTGGTTAGCATTGCTTCCTCACAGCACCAGACACCTGGGTTCGATTACTGGCTTGGATCATTATCTATGCAGAGTCTGCACATTCTCCCCGTGTCTGCTTGGGGTTCCTCCGGGTGCTTTGGTTTCCTCCCACAATCCGAAAGATGTGCTGGTTAGGTGCACTGGCCATGTTAAATTCTCTCTCTCTGCAACCCGAACAGGCGCCGGACTGTGGGGACTAGGGCGTTTTCACAGTAACTGCATTGTGGTGTTAATGTAAGCCTACTTGTGACACGAATCAATAAACTTTAAACCTATCTATTGCAAACTGGTGCCCTGTACCCAGCATATGTTTGTCTTTAGGAAATGTATAAATGAGAAACTAACCCAAAAAGCAGTCGAGAAACAGACTGAAAGGTAGGATTTCACCTTGACTGAAAGGTATTTGATTTTATCTTATTGATGCTTTTTAAATGATGGGTAATGCTATTAGATAGAGCAATGTAGCGCCACGTAATTCTCCATAACTTGCTTCAGACTCTAACCTCATATTCATAGATCAGAAACATGACTGAGGATTCTAATACCTCTGCACTATTGAACGAGTGCTATAGGCATTTTAACAAAACGCTGAAACAACGCAATGAGCCAGCTCATTATTAACTCAGAACCCTGACTGGCGTTTAACTGTGGACAACACTTGCTGATCAGGGTGATAGGGATGCACGTCAAAATCACAGTGCATGAGCTCTGGTAATAGACTAACGCCCCCAAGTAATCAGTGTATGCAATCTAGGCCCATACATTGATGTATGAGGGTCTGCGGAGGGATTAACTAGAGGGGTCAGGGACAATTCATCAGGTCCAATGACTGCTGATTCAGCCACTGAAGTTAGTGTGGTCCAGAACACTGGAAATCTTTCACTTAACCATTTAAACATTGTGCTGAAACTGCTAAAGATCGGAATTAGCAGATGAGCACATAGAGTTCTACAATGAAGGAGGCCATTCGGCCCATCAAGTCTGCACCGACCACAATCCCACCCAGGTCCCATCCTCATATACCCAATGCATTTACCTTAGCTAGTCCCCCAACACTAATGGTCAATTTAGCACGGACAATCCACCTAGCTCGCATGTCTTTCGGACTGTGGGAGGAAACTGGAGCACCCGGAGAAAACCCACGCAGACATTAGGTGAACGTGCAGACTCCACATAGACAGTGACCCTGGGAATTGAACCCGAGTCCCTAGCGCTGTGAGACAGCAGTGCTAACCACGGTGCCGTCGTGTTGGGGAGTTTGTTTTGCGACTGCTCCAGTAATTCAGTTATCTGTTCAGTGATTGTATTTTGTGGAGGAAACAAAGATTATTAGCCCCATAATTCTCACCAAAGGATTATCGAATCTACACTCAGATTACACACCTGCTCTGTAGGTTACTGAGCACCATTCCCCTCCTCCCCCAGGACTGTACTCAATTCACTGCAGATCTTTTCCCACTCACTCAATGTTCACTCTTTGGGGTTCAACCTTGCTTCGGGGAGTTAGATCTGAATCCAGTCCAGGCTGGGACAATGAAACAACAGTTACAAGTGGCAGGAATGTATACAAGTTTTTTTTTGTCAGATCACGTTCACTACTGTCCTTTAGGGAAGGAAATCTACCATCCTTATTTGGTCTGGCCTACATGTGACTCCAGAGCCACTGCAATGTAGTTTACTCTTAACTGCCCTCTGAAATGGCCTAGCAAGCCACCCAGTTGTCAAGAAGGCAGCTCACCATCACCTTCTCAAGGATAACTAGGGATAGGCAATAAATGCTGGCCAGTCAGTGATGCCTATCTCCCACAAAAGACTCAAATCGTGATGTAGTTAATGGCACTTCATAAGACAAAACTATTTATAGTAATGATTAAAGCTAAATGACATAGGATTGGGAAACACTGGAACAGTGTGAAAAGTTATTTACATTAATACATACAGTGCAGGCCCCATCTAAACTACTCTATAATTAATGGAGAGAACTGATGTTACCACAGGGGCAAATAATGCAAAGATATTCCATTTTTTACTCAGATCACATCAAAAGTGTTGACTAAAAGTCTAGTTTTTGGTCCTTTTTGAAAAGAAATGTCAGAATTATTTTACAAGGTCAAAACATGAGAAACTTTCTGATTTCATGCTGTACTGGTAATGAGGATGGAACAAAAGGGGAGACAGAGGTGAGATATGGAGTCCAGCTGTGTTTATCCGGCAGAAGAAACAGCAGGGTGCAACTGATGATAGTTTAGCAGAAGTAGACATTGGCCCCATCTAATACGGGCAGAAGATAGAAAGACAGAGAATTTCCAAAGCTTTACAAAGTATTTAGGAGTAGGCTTGCTTGTGTTATGCTTCATACAGGCCTCCTCCCTCACTAGGGCAAAACATAAAAGGGGGGGAAGTTTTGCTACTGCTAGACAAAATCCTGGATAGACATCTAGAGTATTGTGCACTGTACCTGAGAGGATGTATTGGCCTTGTAAAGAGCAGTGTAGATTCAACAGAATAATACCAGGCCTCCAGTCATAAAATTGAGAGACTACATAAACCAGGTTTATTTTTCCTGGAATACAGAAGGTTAATGGGCAACTTAGTTGAAATTTTTATGATTTTGAAGGGAGTTAACAGGGTAGATGAAGAGAAGCACGTTCCACTGCTGGGGGGAGGGAGGGAGTTTAAGACAACAGCACACACCCTTAAAATCAGCGCAAGGCATTTCAGGAGGGGGCAAGGGATAACAGAAATGTGTAACTTGCTCCCACAAACAGTAGCAGAAACCAGCATAATCAATCATTTTAAATCCAAGGTCCATAGATATTTACCAGTCACAGATATTAAGAGGTATAGAGTCAAAACAGATGGATGGAGTTTGCCATGATCTAAGTGAATAGTGAAACATGCTTGAGGGACTGACCAAATAAGAAACTAAAATGAAAAGAACAGTATCCCATACTAGTCTTTTACACCAGTACAACATCGCTCTCTCATTCCAGTAAGACTCACCCAGCTATCCCCAAGTCTGTTCTTTCCAGATACTGTGTCTCCAGCAAATTTGGGGCAATTGGGGTTATATTTTTTGAGAGAGTGGATGTGATGCTTTGATGTTTTGCGCTAAGTATTGGGAGGCCATTGCCATTATTGTTGGCCTCACACATCTCTTCCCCCTACACCTGCTAGCAACAGTGGTGCCTTTAGCTGCCTACATTGGCATTCCCTCTCCGAACAATCCTGTCTCCCTACCTTCCTCCTTACAATCCACTAATTTGACCAAACAGGATCTGCTCCAAATACTCCTTCACTAGCCCACTATTGGCTTTTCTGACTACAGTAGCTTTCTACAAAATGTCCTAGAACTTTTTCCTCTATAAAAGGCACAAGATAAATGCAAGTTGCTGTTTTAAATAGTCACATCTTTGAGGTGAGTTATTAAATTGTTTGTATAAAGAGGCTGAGGACAAATCCAAGAACCTGTCACAGTTGGATGAACAAGAAAACCGAACATGGACAAATTCACCACACGGATCCAAATGGACAAGCTGGACTGCAGATTCTCATCAATACAGAATCCCAAAGGAGGCAGGGGAGAAGCTATTCGGCCCATTGAATCTGCACCAACTCTCTGAAAGAGCAACCCACCCAGGCACATTCCCCTTCCCCATCCCCGTAAACCTGCACATTAACATGGCCAATCCACCTAACCTGCACATCCAGGGACACTAAGGAGCAATTTAGCATGGTCAATCCACATAACCTGCACAGCTTTAGACACTAAAGGGGCAATTTAGCATGGCCAATCCATGTAACGTACACATCTTTGGAGTGTGGGAGGAAACAGGAGCTCCTGGAGGAAACCCACACAGACATTGGGAGAATGTACACACTCCACACAGTGATCTAAGGCCAGAATTGGACCCAGGTCTCTGGTGCTGTGAGGCAGCACTGCAAACTACTGTGCCATCTATATCAAGAAACAGTCATCGCTCAATGAATAAAAACCAACACTTGACAAGCAGCATCCATAACTCAACTGGTTGATTGCAATCATTGTTCCTTTCACATTCAAAACAGCTCTACCATCTGCTGAATTAATGAGCTTCTAAATCCAAACACTTGAGACAAACTCAGAAGACTCCCTTTTATATTTTCGCTTTTTATGACCACTGCACATGTCAAAACCCTTCACAGACAATGCAATGTATTCATGGTTGTAATGTAGGAAACGCCGCAGTCAAATAGTACACAGTAAGCTGCCACAAACAACAACTTGATAGTGCCGAGAAAATCCGATTTTTGTTATGTTTGCTGAAGGCCTGAAATGAAATGGATAAATCCCCAAGAAATAGTGCCACGGGATATTTGACATCCACCTGAGGGGGCCAATTTAACACTTCATCTGAAAGAAACTACCACTGACAGGGCAGCAATCCTCAGGACTTTACCAGAATGTCAGCCTTGATTTTTGTGCTCAAGTCCTGGAATAGGACTTTGAACCCATAAGTTTGTGGCTCAGAGAAGAGAGTACAACCAGAGACACACTGACACTGAGGAACTCAGGAGTGTGGACGGCAGTGGTTAGCAGTGCTGCCTCACAGCACCAGGCACCTGGGTTCGATTCCCGGCTTGGGTCACTGTCTGTGCAGAGTTTGCCTATTTTCCCCACGTCTGTGGGATTTCCTCTGGGTGCTTCAGTTTCCTCCCAGTATAAAAGATGTGCCGGGTAGGTACACTGACCCGAACCGGTGCCAGAGTGTAGTGACTAGGGGAATTTCACAGTAACTTCATTGCAGTGTTAATGTAAGCCTGCTTGTGACTAATAAATAAACTCTATTTTTACTACTGAGTGACACCTCACACAGACCACTCAGCTCCACAGTATCAAAACTCCATGTCAAGAAAACATGGGAGCGTTTCTTCAGAATCCCTCCAAGCAGAGGTGTAGTGAGTAAGAACGCTGGCCAGTAAACTGCCCAAATACATGTAGTAATCCTCAATTGTGGCAGAAGCTGATTAGTGCAGTATACAGGAACTCTTCAATATCTGGGCCACAGGGCAAAATTTCTCCACAACTTCAGAACTGCATTTCTTGATATGTACTAGAGTTTAAACTTCACATTCTGACCCACTGCAGACCTGTGCTGAGATCTAACCCCACTGGTCCTAACATGAGAATGACATTTCTTCTTTCCAACTATGATGTGGAGATGTTGGTGTAGGACTGGGGTGGGCACAGTAAGAAGTCTCACTACACAAGGTTAAAGTCCAACAGGTTTATTTGGTTTCACGAGCTTTCGGAGCACCATTCCTTCATCAGGTGGGTCCAAAAGCTCGTGATTCCAAATAAACCTGTTGGACTTTAACCTGGTGTTGTGAGACTTCTTATTCTTTCTAACTTAGTAGCGATATTGAGTTTACTTGCAATCCTGGCCAAGAACACCTACCTCAGGGACTAAACCGGAGATATTCTGGTGTGTAATGCTCAGGGCTGGACAGACAAACCTTTGCTCTGGGTCATGGTGGGAGCCCACACTGTTATGATGAAGAAATCAGCTGCCCCCCTTCCCTGACGAAAATACACATCCAGGAATCATTATGACATTTTAATTTGGACTTCACACTCACTTTTCAATCCATCATCTCTTTGTCAGTGAATAACACATGGGTAATTCATACAAAAGATGTAATAACCAATGAAACTTAAAGCTCCCCAAGAGATTAGCGATTCCTTTCACACAAAAAAATCACTTCTTAAATTCAATTTGGATCCAAATAGGTGGGCTGTAAGTGTGCTTTCAATATCTAGCTCACTCTGAAGAATGGCGGCCAGTGCTGACTGTATTTTAGTTTGAAGATCTATTGTCCAGCCCTCTGAGTTTAGACAGATACATTCATACTTGTCAGCAGCACCGAGCCCCGGAATTGCAGGGAAACACTCTGCAGCTTTTCGTTCCTCTCTCTGTGGTTTATTGCTGTTCCAGGCTTTTGATAATGATCAGAATTAAGCAACCTTCTGATAAATATTTAATTTCTTTGCACTCCAAGTTGAGCTGGTAACCGGGCAATCCTTTTACATAATGTATGAGCAATGACAAACAGGAAAAGACCTCCTTGATCCAGTCAGCTTTGTCCCACAGTAATGATATATCGTACATCACAGTACCTATACTTCCCAGCCCAATCCAAAACCACGTGATTTACAGAGACAGGCAACTAAATTAAACCCCAGGCCAATTTGGAGATAACAAAATCTGGGAAATTTCTTTCCAAGCCACCTTCCACCTCTTAACGATTAAGATCATAAAATCCCTATAGTGCAGAAGGAAGCCATTCAGCCCATCCCTGCACTGACAACAATCCCACCCAGGTTCTATCCCTTTATTCCAACAAATTTACCTTGCTAATCCCTCTGACACTAAGGCTCAATTTACCATGGCCAATCCACCTAACTCGCACATCTTTCTTTGGACTGTGGGAGTAAACTGGAACACCCGGAGGAAACTCACGCAGACACAGAGAGAATGTGCAAAGGCCACAGTCACCCAAGGCTGAAATCAAACTAAGATCCCTGGCACTGTGCGGCAGTAGTGTTAACCACTGTGCCGCCCTAAAGCTAGTTCAAGAGACAGTGCAGGCTTGTACCATCACAAGTAAGAAAGTGTGCAAATGCCACTCAAAGTGGTACAGCAACGCCATCAGTATGACTCACTAGTGCAGGAAGAAATGTATTTACCTGACCAGGATTACCAAGGTTAAAGCTCCTCTTCCAATATCTCTTATACTGAAACAGACCTGCATCACCCTCCCCAACACTGGCACCCTCCCCCTCTTCTACTTCCCACGCTCCCCCAATGGGGCACTTTGTTCCAACTCCTTCAGCTTCCATTTTGCACACTTGCTACTGCTCTCACAACTTCTTCCCCACTTGGGCCACACATGCTACATCTTCCTCTCAGCAAACACACCATGTTAGGCTGCTTCATATCTTCAGAATGTTTCGGTAGGGGCATATAGTAATCATTCTTCCTGCAACAGATGAATGAGCAGAGGAAGGTTCTGTTAAACTGCAAACTAGTCACTGACTTCAGGAAGTGCAGTGGAGGACATGCTCCCATTGACATCGACAGGGATGAAGGAGTAATGGCCAAGAGTTTCACCTTTCTAGATGTCCAGGTCACCAACCTGTCCGAGTCCCTCCACATCGATGCTACAGTTAAGAAAGCTCACCAACGCCTCTAATATCTCATGAGGCTAAGGAAGTTCAGTACGTCCACCACGACTCTCACTAATTTTTACAGCTACACCATAGAAAGCATCCTTTCCGGGTATATCAAAGCTTGGTATGGCTCCTACTCTGACCAAGGCCACAAGAAACTACAAAGGGTTGTGAACGAAGCTCAGTCCATTACGCAAACCAACTCCCATCCATTGACACTGTCTGTACTTCCCGCTGTCTCGGAAAGGCAGCCAGCATAATCAAGAACCCATGCACCCTGGACATTCTCTCTTCCACCTTCTTGTATTGGGAAAAAGACACAAAAGTCTGAGATCATGTATCAACCGACTCAAGAACAGCTTCTTCCCTGCTGCCATCAGACTTTTGAATACCTTATATTAAGCTGATCTTTCTCTACACATTAGCTACGACTAAAACAATCTGCTCTCTCTCCTTTCCTTCTCTATGAACGGTATGTTTTGTCTGTGTAGCGTGCAAGAAACAATACTTTCCCCCTGTATACCAATACATGTGACAATAATAAATCAAAAACTCTGATGCAAATGCAGGAGACAGATATCGACATTGCAAACAGATAAAAATTGCATAACTGAGATGGCCAGGTACAGAGTGGTATTTGTGCGACTTCCCCCTCAATTAGGTGTCAATGGCAGCATTCTTGCCTCTGAGTCAGTGCATTGTGGATTCGAGCTCCACTCCACAAAATCCAGCTTGTTATTTGAGCGATTGTTCAATATATTGTTCAGTAAATCTTAAAGGATGAAAGAGCATTGAAGGAGAGGGAAGCAGGTCATTGTGTGATATGTACAAGAATAGGCACTGAACACTGCAGTGCATTAGGTAGGAACAATGGACTTTTTAAAAGCCTCGAATGTAATACACCAGGATTGCACTCTTTCTGGATGAATCGTACATGTGGGAGAATCAACACATAACTTTTTCAGCCACGCTTTAAAGCTTGACTTGAGATTACATTCAACAGTGTCAGAGATCAGAACCACGTCAGCAGGAACTTTCAAAGGAATATCACAGCGATTAACTCCTTTTAAAGTTAAAAAGTTTACAAACTACCAGATCTCCTTTGGTATCCATGGACAGAAATGAAAGATCATCTGAAGCATTAACTCTGTTTCACTGCACAGATGCTGCCTGACCTGTGAGGATTTCTCCCATGTTTTGACTGAATCCATAGACACATCTTTAATATCTCTTACCTACCACGCTGATTAACTCTTCACCAAATACAACTAGGCTCATTCGACCTAACTCATCTGTTACTCATTTCCATGCTGGATCTCCCTGATCAGTTTGTCCAGATGCTTAATCTTGCCATCTCTAACGTTCTAGTAACTTTCTCACAGCTGAAATTACTCTAAGCGGCCTATCATAATTTAGCTTACCTTTCCTATGTTTCTTAAGTGACAGAGTGAGATTGGTAATTTTCCAAACCAAGAGGATAATTTCTCAGTCAAAGAGTTTTGGAGGATGATGGCAAAAAGCACAGGTGGCATGATGGCCCAGTGGATAGTACCAGGGCGGGGAGGGGTGTGTTTAGCAGAGAGATGACAGGGAAATTAGCACAGTAAATACGTGGGGTTATGGGCATAGGGCCTGAGTGGGATTGTTGTGGGTGCAGGCACAATGGGCTAAATGGCCTCTTTCTGTAGGGATCTATGTGGATTGAAAAACTTTTTGATCCCAGAGATTTGTCCACTTGATCTAGAGACAGTATTTTTTTCTATTCCTATTTTTAAAACTTGTATTAAATTCTTAAATTTCTCCTCTTGATTTCTTTGCATCTCTGGTGCTTGATCCTCATCCTGTACTGTACTTCAGCAGAGGAGGACGAGAGGCGACTTATTAGAGGTTTATAAGATGATGAGGGGGATAGATGGAGTGGACGTGCAGAGACTATTTCCTCGAGTGAATGCAACTGTTACTAGGGGGCATAACTATAAGGTTCATGGTGGGAGATATAGGAGGGATGTCCGAGGTAGATTCTTTAGAGAGTGGTTGGGGTGTGGAACACACTATCTGCTGTGACAGTGGAGTTGGACACTTTAGGAACTTTCAAGCGGTTATTGGATAGGCACATGGAGCACTCCAGAATGATAAGGAGTGGGACAGCTTGATCTTGGGGTCAGACATAGCTCAGCACAACATCGAGGGCCGAAGGGCCTGTACTGTGCTGTACAATCTGTCCTGGTTCCTCCATGCCGATGCCACAGGCAAGTCTTAAAAAAACTGAACATTTCCCTTCCACTTTCCCTTTCTGTCCAGACAATGCATCAAAGGCAATTAATTGCATCCAATTCTGGGAAACACACTTTGGCAAGGATGTCAAGGCCTTGGAGATGGTGCAGGAGAGATCCACTTGAATGATGCCAAGGATGAGTGAATTTGGGTATGTGGAAATGCTGGAGAACTTTGGGTGGCTTCTCCTTAGAGCAAAGGTCAAGGAGAACATTTGAGCTTTCAAAATTACTAAGTGCTTTGATAGAGCATAAAGTGATAAACTTGTTTAACTGGCAGGAGGATCATTAACCAGGAGACAAGTATTTAAAATATAACAAAGGAGCCAACAGGACGTAAATACAACTTTTTAATGTAGCGAGTGTCACAGCTTCTTCCCCGTTGCCATCAGACTTTTGAATGGACCTCCTTGTATTAAGCTGATCTTTCTCTGCATCCTAGCAATGGCTGTAATACTACATTCTGCACTCTCCCCTCTTCTTCTCTATGTACGCTGTGCTTTATCTGTATAGCGCGCAAGAATCAATACTTTTCACTGTATACCAATGCATGTGACAATGATAAATCAAATCAAAGAATTGTTGTGATCTGCAATGTTTGAAAGGGCAGATTCAATCGTAACTTTCAAAAAGGGCATAAAATACTTGTTGGCAAAATATTATTGAGCTATTGGGCAAGAAACAGTGAAGTGGAACTAATTGTATAGTTCTTGCATAAAGCCAGCACAGGCGTGATGGGCTGAATGGCTTATTGTTGTGCTGCCAGATTCACTGATAGTTCACATAAACAGGGAAGACAATTCACACACATATATAGCTGGGTACGACAAAACTGCCGTTCACCACAATTGCTTCCTTCACGGGGATGATGGCACGCAAGCCTTTAAAGTGTGCGACAGTTAGACAAACAGCGGCGGGTTGTAATCGGCAACAGTAATCCACAAATTAATCTAACCTGCTTCCCTTCTCTCCAGTTAGAGCTGTAATATCCTTTAGATTGCTGTTAATGAGCCTACAATGAGATTGCCATCATCTTTCAATGTTCAGTGTGCTCACTACCGGTCCCCTTAGCCATTTATAATTTAAGGAGCAGCCGGTTCCTCAGTGATAATATCAGCTTTTGGAGCGTAATGACAGTACAAATACAAATCTGCAACCGGGCTAATGAAGCAGCACCAACAGATGTGATTGCTGGACTTTGGAAGCAGTGTTCCCAAACACACTCAGACTAACTGCTTTCACATGATCACAGCAAGCGACAGTCCAGCAGGGCCACTTACTCTAATCTGAAACACACTTAGGGCACTCATCCACATATAGCATTAAGTTTAATTGCCTTGTGCTGTACTCCAGAAGAAAACATACGAGTAACTGGCATTGGAACTCAGTAAAAGCTGCTGGAACATTGTAAAAACCCAGCTGGGTATCTGAACCCATCCACCTAGTCTGCTGTAAGCAACTCCACTTCTATCCTGTGTGCTTGACTCCAAATGCATTCTGGCCCACCAAGGCTGGATGGCAAGTGCTCTTTGGCCAGCGTTGCCCATTGCCAAGGTCAAATATTAAATAGTGCATGAGAAATGGTGTAAGTTTAAGTTTATTTATTAGTGTCACAAGTAGGCTTATATTAACACTGCAAAGAAATTACTGTGAAAATCCTCTCGTCGCCTGCTCGGATACACTAAGGGAGAATTTAGCATGGCCAATGTACCTAACCACTATGCCACCGTGCTGCCCCCAAGTTGTGGAAAGACGTGCAAGGCACTGTAACAGTGAAACATACTGAATAATGCATTATTACACATGAGTGTTAGAATCTAATAAGAGGCTCTTTTGAGGCGTAGACATTCCCATCGGAATCCATCAGAAATGCCCTTGTCATCAACTGTTTCTTTAGTCGCAGGGTAGAGGAAATCTAGAACACAATCCTCCAAAAGACAGGGCAAATTGGGGACCAATTCGAGGTTTCAAATTGAGATGGAGAGATTTTTGTTGGGTCAGTGTATTTAGAGGTACAGAACCAAGTTAAGCAAATGGAGTTGTTGTATAGCTATATTGCACAGTGGCAAAGTGGTTAGCACTGCTGTCTCACAGCGCCAGGGACTGTTCAATTCCTGATCCCAAGTCAATTCCTGACTTGGGTCACTGTCTGTGTGGAGTTTGCACATTCTTCCCATGTCTGCCTGGGTTTCCTCCAGGTTGCTCTGGTTTCCTCCCACACTTCAAAGGTGTGAGAATTAGATAGACTGGCCATGCTAAATTGACCCTTGTGTCAGAGGGATTAGCTAGGGTAAATGCATGAGGTTATGCGGATAGGGCCTGGATGGGATTGTGGTCGGTGCAGACTCAATGGATTGAATGATCTCCTTCTGCAATGTACGATTCTATGATTCTATAGACCAGCCTTGATCTAACTGAACTATGGACCTCCTATTTCTATGTTCCTAAGCTATGAAAGAACACCCTTATTTAGTACTCACTTCTGATGCCCCCGACTCTCAAAAGTTCCTTATCAAAAGGAGATTTGCCTGATATCCATGCCGCTGATAAAGTAATAATACAGAAACAATAAATTGTATTTTGGCATGTCTTACGGGTTGTGTTTAAGGCATCCAAATTCTTCACAGCTTTTAAAAGATTTTCTACTGATGTTCAGATCCGTGCTTCTTCAAGAAGAATGATTCCAGATCGAGAGGATTAGTAAGACTCACTATACCTGCAATATGGGCTAAAACAGCTTTACACTGTTTTGAAATGTTCCTTATTGTCTAACCTGTAGATTATATCAAACACACCAATGTTTCATTCTGTGAACTAACTGTGGAGATTACCTGAAATGACGGCAATTTTGGATGAGCCATGCTCTTCCTGAGCAATCCGTTCTGCTTCTTCCATTAAAAGCATTCCGAAACCCTGGAAAACAGAGGCATTCAACAGAACTGAGGAACAAGGTGGCAACTCCAGAAAGGAAAGGACTCCACTAAAAGAGGTTAGTATTAGACATTTACAGAGCTGGAAGAGACCATTCAGCCCATCACATCTCTGCTAACTCTGAAGTCAAGACCTTGGTAATAAACAACACTGGCCACACAGCACCTGCTCTTCTGGTTCTTCATTACTTTCCCAATGCTCTTTTATATTTTGTTTCTCAAATATATGTAATTTTAATCTAATCCCTCATTGTTTCTGGCCAGGCACACCATTTCATAGAATCACAGAATCCCTACAGTGCAGGAGGTGGCCATTTGGTCCATTGGGCCTGCACTGACAGCAATCCCACCCACAACCAGACATATTTACCCTGCTAATTCCCTGACATTAAGGGCGACATTATCACGGCCAATCAAACTAACCTGCAGATCTTTGAACTGCGGGAGGAAACCGGAGCATACCCTCACAGACATGGGGAGAATGTGCAAGATTCACACAGTCACCCGATTCCAGGATTGAACCTGGGTCCCTGGCGCTGTGAGCCAGCAGTGCCAACCACTGTGCCACCAAGCTACCCTATTCCTAACATAGCAGATGTCTCATGGGAAATGTTTGTGCTGAGAAGGTTCTTCATTTAGAACAATGGGAAAACTTGTTTGAAATGTAGGTTTCTTTTATAATTTGGATAAAGGACTCTTCGCAATGCAACACCTGACACCATTGCCCTTTTCCACCTGCAGCAGAATTCCGATATTCCACTCATCAGCCTTTCCATTACAAATGCAGTTTATCGATTCAATGGTGTTGATAATGTAAACAAACATCCCAAGGCACTCGCAAATGGGAACAGGGAGAGAAACAGATATCAACGGAGTACTTTTAAAGGGCAGTTAATGATGTAATGTGGGAAATGTGACAATCTGCACACAATCTGTTGTGTTTCCCTGATGACAACAGAGACTGTCCTTCAAAAGCAATCTGCTGGCATTTGTGAAGTGCCCCAGCTTGATTATTTACATTAACAGTGGTATAAAAATGCAAGTTAACAGAAGAATAGGAGCTGGAGAAGGCCATTTGGCCCCTCAAGCCTGCTATGTCAGTCAGTAAGATCACGGCTGATCCAGCGTGGCCTGCCCCCCAAAATCCTTAACTCCCTTGTCAATTAAAAATCTGAATATATTTGATTTGATTTATTATTGTCACATATATTAACATACGGTGAAAAGTATTGTTTCTTGGGCGCTATACAGACAAAACATACCATTCATAGAGAAGGAAATGAGAGAGTGCAGAATGTATTGAGTGCAGAATGAATCCCAAACATGAACGACTCTCAAAGAAATCCTTCCTCATTTCCGTTAAAAGGTGTTGTTCAAGTTATCAATCAAAATGAAAAGGCTGGTGACTACAGAACATGACTGAGCCATGCTGCGGGATAAGAATGGCAGTGATGGGCAGCATAGTGTTTAGCACCGCTGCCTCACAGCGCCAGGGACCGGGGTTCAATTCCCAGCTTGGATCACTGTCTGTGCGTTCTCCCTGTGTCCGTGTGGGCTTCCTTCGGCTGCTCCGGTTTCCTCCCACAGCCCGAAAGACATGCTGGTTAGGTGCATTGACCCGAACAGGTGCCAAAGCGTGGCAACTAGGGGATTTTTACAGTAACTTCACTGCAGTGTTAATGTAAGCCTAGTTGTGACAATACATAAATAAAATTGAAATATATGTTTGTGAACAGAGCTTTGTTGTAACTAAAAGGAACAGTGCATTTCAATAGCACTTAATTGGCTGTTAAGTGCTCTGGGCATCAGAAAGTTGCAAAGGTTTCTAGATAAATGAAAATCTCTCTTTATTTGTTTCTTTTCTCAAAGAAAGCAAGAGTAAGTGAGGTTCACAAAATATTGAATGAGATACAGAAAGTAGAACAGCAGTACTTATAACAAGCCAACAAGGTAAAATGAAAAATCAGGTGTCAAATCCATGTCAGGGAGTATTTTTCTATTTAGGGAGCTATCAATAGCTGGAAAGGAGATTGAGGTCAGGACATTGGATTCATTAATAAGACAATTAGATGACGTAGTGGAAGACAAAAGAGATGGGGGTCAAATGAATTGTTTGCGTGTGTGCACCTCTGAGCCAGGTGGAGAAGACAGGACAATGAAATATGGGAACAGCAGTAGAACAGCCAGGAAATGTGTCAAAGTCTTTGGTAAAGTAAGAAATCTCAACACCAAGTTAAAATCCAACAGGTTTATTTAGAACCACGAGCTTTCGGAACACTGCTTCTCCATCAGGTGAGTGGAGGTTAGTTCACAAACATGGCATATACAGGCAAAGATACAATTGCAAAATAATTTTTCTTTAACAATAATTAAGATAATTAACTTTAACCTGGTGTTGAGACATTTCTTACTGTGCCCACCCCAGTCCAACGCCGACTTCTCCACCATATCTCGCAATTGTGTCTCTGCCTAGGTATGCCGTGTTTGTGAACTAACTTCCACTCACCTGATGAAGCAGCAGTGCTCCGAAAGCTTGTGATTCCAAATAAACTTGTTGGATTTTAAACTAGTGTTGTGAGATTTCATACTGTGCCCACCCCAGTCCAACGCTGGCATCTTCACCTCAAAGTCTTTGGTGGAACAAGACAACTGGAGTCTCTACTCCACTTCATAACCATTGAAATTCGCATTACAGTTTCCAATGTACTTGAATCTTGAATGAAATGTACTGAGGCCTGCGTCATATAGCTTGTATGGTGCTCGGATTCACTAATGTAAGAGTTTTGTTTTATTACCTCATTCATACCTTTATAAACTTTAGCAAGGAAGTTAATATTAACCAAAAATTATTGAAAAAAACTAATTACAATTGGGCTCAATTTTTTTCTTTTCAATGCAACAGGCAAGATCTTCCTGCAAGTTAGCGCTAGTCACCAGCATTGATAACCACTTAGTCTTAAGATAAGGGACAGCAAATTTAAAACAGAGCTGAGGAGAAACTACTTTTCCTAAAGGGTAGTAAATCTGGGGAATTTGTTACCCCAAAGTGTGCTGGATGCTGGGACAGTGAGTAAATTTGAGGAGGATTTGGACAGATTTTTAATTGGTAATGGGTTGAAGGTTTATGGGGAGAAGGCAGGAAAATGGAGGTAAGGGGTATATCAGCCATGATCAAATGGGCCGAATGGCCTCATTCTGCTCCTATATCTCATGAACTTATTTTTGCTCAACATCCAACGAGGCTGATCCAGAAGTGAACTGAATAAAGATTCATACCTGTACATTCTGATTAGACTTGTTCAGCCCCACCTAAAGCCAGCTTGCATCAACAGGCCAGTTTTTGACAGTCAGCAACAGACTGAGGAAGAAAGTTTCCCAAATATAACAAGGATACTTTAACAACAGGCAGATGTTAAAGGTTCAGGAGTCAGACAGCAATGTCATGGAGTTGACCTGACCTATCCCACCTTCCTCACTGTCTGACAGTTCCTCATCAAACTGAGAAATGTAACAAAAAAGATCTTTTCACTAGTCCAGAGAAGCTCAAGGAGCTTGTTGGTTTTTCTGAATGAGTTTTTATAATTAGTCACAAGTAGGCTTACATGAACACTGCAATGAAGTTACTGTGAAAATCCCCTAGTTGCCACACTTTGGCGCCTGTTCCGGTACACTGAGGGAGAATTTAGCGTGCTATCTTTCTGAAGCCGAATGAACACAGTGTCCACTTTGTAATCTGTCAGCCCACTGGTTTAGTTGAAAAATCAATACTAATGATTGGTCTCTTTGTGGGGGTGGATTGGTGGATGGTGGTCACTTAATTGCTGTACTTTAATCTTGTGTGAAGAAAATACAGCTTGTAGCTCTGGGGCCACAGAAGTGTTTCATCTGGACTTCAAAGGCAGGAGATTAAATTTGTGAGGGTCACCTCAACCACGGAATATTACAGTAAGATATTAATACTTCCAATAGGAAATTCATCTTTACCCAGAGAATGGTGGGAATGTGGGATTCACTACATGGAGTAGCTAAGATGAATAAGATCAATGCAATTAAGGGAAGTTAGGTAAGCACATGAGGGCAAGAGGAATAGGCTCTGTTCACGGGGCAAGATAGAAATCCTACACTGCAGGAGGTGCCATTCACCCCATCAAGCCTGCACTGACTACAGTACCACCCAGACCCTAACACCAAAACCCCACATATTTGCCCTGCTAATCCCTCTAACATACACATCCTGGGACAATTTAGCATGGCCAATCAACCTAACTCGCACATCTCTGGAGTGTGGGAGGAAACTCATGCAGACAGGGGGAGAATGTGCAAGCTCTACACAGACACTGATCCAAGCCGGGCATTGAACCAGGTCCCCGGAGATGTGAGGCAGCAGCGCTAACCACTACGCTACCGTGCCACCCAATGAAGTAGCATCGGAGAAGGCTTGTGTGGTACATAAACATAGTCATAGGCAGTGGGCCGAATGGTCAGTTTTTGTGCTGTGGTATGCAACTTCAGGAATTGGCATTTCTACAAGGTGCAAATCAGTGTGTGTTACAGATCCTTGGGTGGGATAGCTTGTTGACCATTTCACTATCACAGTAAAGCTCCCAGCATTCCGCTGAGGGTCAACAAATGGAGTTTGAAATAAAATAAATGGCTGTTTTTTGAAGCTGGAATCTTGGTGAAAAAGTCTGTGTCAGTATTTGTTTGTGGAATCAAACCGCTCCAATGTTTTGGCCTTACCTGATGCTGGAACTTGGACGGATCGCGTGCACTGACAGGCACTACACTGCCGTAAACATGGAGCTCTCGCACAATGGACACTCCTCCCTTCAGCTCACTCCTGAAGGTTTCCTTGGAGCACTTCCGCAGGCGGAGTAATCCAATAAGAATGTCTTGCTCGGGATCTTCATAGGACAAAAACGTTTCCCATCCGCCACTCGCTACATAATCTCTTCTCACCAGCTCTACCTGAAAAAAAAAATTAACCACACACTCAGTTATTCACATTGTAGAGGGCAGGCTATTCCATTAGCTACACATTCAGGCCCTGCTATTACAGAGACAAGCTATTACAGTGTGTTGGGGAGAATTATCTGTCTAATATAGCATACAAACATATAGCTTACAGCACAGCACTGCCTCAACTTAACCAACTTAGATCATTGAATAGAATCATAGAATCACCACAGTGTATAGGGAGGCTATTCAGCCCACTGAGTCTGCACCAACTCTCTGAAAGAGAACTTTACTCCCTGTCCCCACACATTTATCCTGCTAATCCCCTCCAATCTGCACATCTTGGGACAGTAATGGATAATTTACCACGATCAGTCTACTTAATCTGAACATCTTGGACTGTGGGAGGGAATCTATGCAGACACCACATTTTTGGAGCGTGGGAGGAAACTGGAGTACCCGGAGGAAACCCATGCAGACACAGGGAGAACGTGCAGACTCCACACAGTCAGCAGAGGCTGGAATTGAACCTGCGCTCTTGGTGCTGAGAGGCAGCAGTGCTAAATAGTGTACACTGTGCCGCCCCTTCCGTGCTGGTGCTTATCCTCTTTGACAGCAGCAGTTGTAATCCTACGTGTCCATTCTGTTCCAAATGCTCTTATTCTCCAAACCATTCACCACCCTGTCTAATCTATTCTTAAAACGCTGACATGGTCTCTGCTTCAATCACTCAACTAGAGAAATGTATTCCACAGCCCTCGGTGTAAGATAAACAAAATCTCCTGCACTAAATCTTTTACATTTAATCTCTTCTCTGTCCCCTCAACCAATGACCTTCAATCAAGAAAAACAGTATGTCCCAGCCCTTCTGAATTTGAAGCACTGCAACCAAAACATCCCTTAACTGCCACAGTTTTAATAAAAATGACCTGAATTTTGCAAGTTGTTTAAAAAAGTTTGTTATTTTAGGCGGCATCTTACTGAATCCAAAATATACATTCTTTATGGAGGGTGCTGTACTGTGGATGACTCAGTGGGACGGCACGGTGGCATAGTGGTTAGCACTGCTGCCTCAAAGTGCCAGGGTCCCAGGTTCGAATCCCACCTTGGGTCACTGTCTGTGTGCAGTCTGCACATTCTCCCCATGCCTGCGTGGGTTTCCTTTGGGTGCTCTGGTTTCCCCCCACAGTCCGAAAGACATGCTGGTTAGGTGCATCAACCATGGCAAATTCTCCCTCAATGTACTCAAGTGGGCGTCGGAGTGTGGCGACAAGGGGATTTTCACAGTAACTTCATTGCACTGTTAATGTAAGCCTACTTGTGATTCTAATAAATAAACCATCTTTAAGATTGTTAACAAAGGTAGAAAATGCTGGAAATTTTCAGCAGGTCTGACAGCATCTATGCAGAGAGAACGGAGCCAACGTTTCAAGTCTATTCTCTCTCCAAAGATACTGTCAGACCTGCTGAGATTTTCCAGCATTTTATGTTTTTCATTCAGGTTCCAGCATCTGCGGGGTTTTGTCTGTAAGACTATGCACCCTCTTCCAGGACTCCCACACCAGAGGAAATAGTTTCTCTTTATCTACCCTATGAAATCCTGTGTCATTAGAATCACTGAGATTAGATCACGCTTTGACCGCATCTAGTCTCAAGGGGGTCCAACCAGTTTGAGAGAGTGAGTGGAGGAGTGTTGGAAAAGAACAAAAAGGATACGGGTTTACCAATAAACAGGCCTCAAGTGGTTATGGGTGAAGCAAACTGAACTGGTTAAATGACCAATTATTTACTCTGGCAGTTTACGATGGAAATGTCTGCTTATTTAAACACTTCAAGTTCAGAAGGGATCTGGATGGGATCTGGCCAGCGTGGGTCATCAATATCTGCTGTTAGCAGCACAGGTATATTTTCAGATGTGGAAGGATCAGTGAGTGCGACCTCTCGGGTATTATCAATGCTCATCCCTGCTAAGAGACAATTTTCTTTTATTTCGTCTTCACATCTTATCTCTGAGCTGCAGCCCAAGATGCTTTACCCTCCAGAAAATCGATAATCAAAAGTTAGTAAAGAAATGAATGATGTGGAGCAGAATTGCAGCCAGCCCTGAAGCATTTCAGGAACAGTTCAAAGCTCCTTTATCATCCAAATTGCTTTCTGCCACTCAGGAAGGCCACAGATTATAATCTGATATCCTGAGAGTAATGAAGGTGATTAAAATGTAAATGCATGAGGGAATACAGGGACGGAGGAAAGGCGTTCAAGAGTTCTTCCTAACCTTTGTGAGCTGCTGCAAATAGGCAAAGATGAAGCTTCCTACAATTTAGGAATATCCACTTCACAGAGTACAGTTTGCTTACCCACCATTTCAAGAACTATGAACAATTAGAAGTTGGCACAGACTTGCATTGAAGAGAATCAGACACTAAGTTTAGCCTGCGGGACCACCTCTGGGTAGATTGTGAGAGAACATAAGAACATAAGAAATAGGAGCAGGAGTAGGCCATCTAGCCCTTCGAGCCTGCCCCGCCATTCAATAAGATCATGGCTGATCTGTCGTGGCTCAGTTCCACATTCCCGCTTTCTCCCCATAACCCTTAATCCCCTCGCTTATCAAAAACCCATCAACCCGCGTCTTAAAAATATTTAGCGAGGCAGCCTCCACCACCTCAACGGGCAGAGAATTCCAGAGATTCACCACCCTTTGAGTGAAGAAGTTCCTCCTCAACTCCGTTCTAAACCACCCCACCTCCTTTATCTTGAGGCTGTGCCCTCTAGTCCTACTGTCCTTTCTGAGTGGGAAGAGTCTCTCCACCTCTATCCTATCCATCATCTTATATGTCTCAATGAGATCTCCCCTCATTCTTCTAAACTCTAACGAGTACAAGCCTAGTTTATTCAGCCTCTCCTCATAGCTCAACTCCCTCAACTCCGGCATCAGCCTAGTAAACCTCCTCTGCACTCCCTCCAAGGCCAAAATATCCTTGCGTAAGTACGGTGACCAAAACTGAGAGGTGCACAACCCGGGACATTAGTGACCAACATGCAAGATGCTGTGTATTGCAATGCGTTATGCTGCAAAAGGACCAGATTCTCTACACAGAGCCCATCTGAACAGAACCTCAGCGATTCTGCGCAGGCTGGATGAACAAAGTCAGAGAGTCGGTTACCATCAGCCTCTTCTATAAAACCAGTGGTGAATACATGAAACCTACTGTCACAGGAAGTGAGTGAAGTGTAGAATACTGCTGCATAGGTCTGAGAGGGAAGGGAATAGAGGGCTATGGTGTTGCATGGGGAACAAGTCATTAGGATGGGAGGACGATTCTGTGGGGTCTAAACATCAGCATAAACCAGTTGGGTCAATTAGACTTGTTTCTGTGCTGTTGACGCAATGTACAATTCAGCATTGATGTCAAGAAGCATCGTCACACATACATCATGGTGATTAACATTTGAAGTACATTTGGAGCAGATAACGAGGTTACAAATATCATTCAAGTTAGTTACATGGAGGAAGAGACTGTAGATTTCAACAGAAAATGGACTTAATGGCCTTCCTCATCCTCATTTACCTTTCAACATATTTCACAGTAATTAAAAAAAAACCATAGGTTTCAGAAACAAAGGCTCAGTTTGAAAGTCTAGAATGAGTGAGGTTTGAGAATTGGAAGTCTGATTGTCAGCTCCTGCCCCAAACAAAGACAAAAAACGCACTCGTTTTGCTCACGCACCTGATAGGGTCGCACTTTGTGATGAATTTCCTGGATCCCGACCTCCCTTGTTCGGACATCGCGACACTGAAAATAACACAGGACAAAATGTCAAAATCGCCAAGGCTTGTACCATGGGAATCTTTGAAAAGAATCACCTCATAGTTAACTGGTCCTCACAAAGTCTGCATCAAGGGGACAGCACGGTGGCATTGTGGTTAGCACTGCTACCTCACAGCGGCAGGAACCCAGATTCAATTCCAACCTCGGATGACTGTCCGCGCGGAGTCTGCATGTTCTCCCGAGGTAGTGTGGAAGGAAACTCACACAGACAAAGATGTGTGGGTTGGGTTAATTCATCATGATTTCGCCATAAATTGCCCCTTAGTGTCAGGGAGATTAGCAATGTAAATAAGTGCGGTCATGGGGATAGGGCCTGGGTGGGATTGTTGTTGGTGCAGGCTCGATGGGCCAAATGGCCTCCTTCTGTACTGTAGGGATTCTATTCTATTCATGCGAACACATCGCATTACTGACTGCATATAAAACTGCACTGTGTCATCCCTTAAACAAAATTACAAAGATTTCCAATTATTAAAAACTCAATCTTACCAGATATCTTGGAGGTTAAAACATTTAATTACTTGGTGATGATAATTAAGTGAATCAATTAATTACATACATTTTAATTCACTGGAACAAATGATCAGGCAGGGTGAAACTACTTTAAATTCAAGTGTGCACACATTTCCTTTTGATTCTTTACCTCGGTTCCCCAGTCTTTCATTCTGGCCAAAGCCAATTCTCGTAGGTTCCCATGCTCCACTCCAGAGCTGACCAGGGGCATTGGGATATCTCTGCAAAAGAAAGCAGTCAAAACACTCATCAGATTTCACGAAACCACAGGGGGAGATACATTAACCAGCCAGAAAACTATTCTTGTTCAGGTTTCTTGCAGACTACGTTTGTTCAGCACACTGCTGAAAATAGGCCAATATATTATCCAGGATGGGGAAACCAATGGGGGGGCGGTGGTGGTTGGAGTCAATGGGAAATTCCATTGACCGCAGTGATGCCAGGACCACAACACTGGCCAAAGCAGGCCACCTCCCCCTCCCAAGAAACATGGCACGGGGAAGCCAGAGAATTCCACCCAATAATTCCGGCAAAACTGTATGTGGGGGTTAAGAACAGAGTCATAGAGATATACAGCACAGAAACAGGCCCCCTAACCCAACTCGTCCATGCCAAACAAAAAAGGAACTAGTCCCATTTAGACCATAAGGTCATAAGATCATAAGACATAGGTGCAGAATTAGGCCACTTGGCCCATCAATCTGCTCTGCCCTTCAATCGTGGCTGATACTTTTCTCATCCCCATTTCCCCATAACCCCGATCCCCTTATTGATCAAGAACCTATCTATCTCTGTCTTAAAGACACTCAATGACCTGGCCTCCACAGCCTTCTGCGGCAAAGAGTTCCACAGATTCACTATTCCCTGGCTGAAGAAATTCCTCCTCATCTCTGTTTTAAAGGATCATCCCTTTAGCCTGAGGTTGTGCTCTCTGGTTCTAGTTTTTCCCACTGGTGGAAACATTCCATGTCCACTCTATCCAGGCCTCGCAGTATCCTGTAAGTTTCAATAAGATCCCCCCTCATCCTTCTACAGACCCAGAGTCCTCAACCGTTCCTCATATGACAAGCTCTTCATTCCAGGGATCATTCTTGTGAACCTCCTCTGGATCCTTTCCAAGGCCAGCACATCCTTCCTTAAATATGGGACCCAAAACTGCTCCCATTTTTGGGATACTCCAAAATCCCAATACTTTGGGATTGGGATCCCCAATCCATCTCCAAATGTGATGGATTTGGACATCACATCTCCAAATGTGGTCTGACCAGAGCCTTACACAGCCTCAGAAGTACATCCCTGCTCGTGTATTCTAGCCCTCCTAACTGCCAACTGAACCTGCTTACATTTGGCCCATATCCCTCTATTCCTTAGGCTAAAAGTAGGCTAGAGCTTATAGATACAAGGAAACAGAATGTATTGAGGACATGGGAGCCAAGCTAAGCCAGATCAGGCTAACAAAACTGCGTCATGGAAGGTAAATAGTTGATAATGCATCAGAACACAACTAAAATTGTATCTACTGTGTAAAGAGATGTTGTGGGAGGAAGAGGAGGGAGAGGGGTTACAGATCAAGAAATTACAACTGAGTTAAATGAAATTCAGCCAAAATGAAAAGTCTTACCAAACTGGACTAGTAGTCATGCCATACGGAGACTGTCAGGCACACACTATGAAGAAACTCAAAACCTGTGTGTATACATGGCACCAGGATAACCAGCTGACCTTTCTCTACACCCTAGCTATCTAACGCCACATTCTGTTCCCTCTCCTTTCCTTCTCCCCTACGTACTTTATGAACGGTATGTTTTGTATAGCGTAAGGATAGGTTGAGGGAGCTAGGTCTTTTCTCCCTGAAGAGACAAAGGATGAGAGGTGACCTGATAGAGGTTTATAAGATGTTGAGAGGTATAGATAGGGTGGATTCTCAGAGGCTATTTCCCAGGGCTGAAATGGTTGCTTTGAAAGGACGCAGGTTTAAGGTGCTGGGGAGTAGGTACAGAGGAGATGTCAGAGATAAGTTTTTCACTCAGAGGGTGGTGAGTGAGTGGAATCGGCTGCCGTCGGTGGTGGTGGAGGCGAACTCGTTGGGGTCTTTTAAAAGACTTCTGGATGAGTACATGGGATTTAATGGGATTGAGGGTTATAGATAGGCCTGGTAGGTGGGGATATGATCGGTGCAACATGTGGGCCAAAGGGCCTGTTTGCGCTGTAGTGTTCTATGTAAGAAACAATACTTTTCACTGTATCTCAATACAGGTGACAATAATAAATCAAATCAAATGCTGGGATACAGTTTATACTTGGAGAAGTGGCCCAATCTCTTGAAGAATATACTGAGGAGTTTTAAATGTGCTGTGCTGGAGTACCGATTCAGGTGATCAGTAAGGTAAGAGAAAAAGGTGGGGGATGAGATTGGGGGAATGAGAGTATGGGAAGTGGGGAGTTAGAATTACAAACAGGTCTGTCTTCAGAGCATGATAGAGAGTTAGTGATTAAAGCATTAATCTTCAGCATGATTTCAGGAGTTTATACTGAGCTGGAATTCCTTTAGGCAGTGGCTGGATGGAGGATTTTACGTCACTTTTCATTCAGTTGTAGAATCAAGTCAGCTGCCTGATGAAGAGGATGTTTCCAAAAAGGCAATCTACCAACAGAGCCCAACCTGCACTGTTAAATGAGCAGCACAGTGGTTAGCACTGCTGCCTTACAGGGCCAGGGACCCGGGTTCGATTCCGTCCTTGGATCACTGTCAGTGCGGAGTCTACACGTTCTCCCCGGGTCTGCGTGGGTTTCCTCCGGTGTCCTCCCATAGTCCGAAAGACATGCTGGTTAGGATCACTGGCCATGCTAAATTCTCCCTCAGTGTACCTGAACAGGCACTGGAGTGTGGCGACTCGGGGATTTTCACAGTAACTTCATTGCAATGTTACTGTAAGTCTACTTTTGACACTAATAAACAAACTTTCAACTGAAGGTTTTATCTTCCCATTGAGACATGAAACCAAAGTTCCGCCTGCCTTCCATGTGGACAATCAAAGCAATGTTATCTTGAAGAGCAGCAGCGGCTTAAGGAAATTTGACATGTCAGCTACGACTCTGACCAACTTTTACGGGTGCACCATAGAAAGCATCCTTTACGAATGTATCAGAGCTTGGCACGGCTCCTGCTCTGACCAAGACCACAAGAAACTGCAAAAGGTCATGAACGTAGCCCAATCTATCATGCAAACCAGCCTCCCATCCATTGCCTCTGTCTCCACTTCCCATTGCCTCGGAAAAGCAGTCAGCATAATTAAGGACGCCACTCACCCCAGACATTTTCTCTTCCATCTTCTTACGACGGGAAAAAGATACAAAAGTCTGAGAACACGTACCAACCGACTCAAGGACAGTTTCTTCCCTGCTGCCATCAGACTTTTGAATGGATCTACCTTGCATTAGGTTGATCTTTCTTTACACCCTAGTTATGACTATAACACTACTTTCTGCACCCTCTCCTTTCCTTCTCTATGAACGGTATGCTTTGTCTGCGTAGCATGCAAGAAACTATACTTCTCACTGTATACCAATATATGACAATAAATCAAATCAAATTCAAAGGGCCTGTTTTCAGATTCCTAGCAAATATTCATCCCTCAGTCAACCTCACAAAACAGATTCACAGGCCTATATCACAGGACTCTTTCTTGTTGCTACGTGTGGGATCTTATTGTGCATAAATTGGCTGCCGGGTTTCCTTTAAATACAGCAGTGCGTACGTTTCAAAAATCTTTCGCTGGCTTGATGTGGAATGAGCTGAGCTTGTGAAAAATGCTACATAAAAGCAAGCCTCGCTCCTACCGAGGGAGGTGGTGGTGGTGCAGAGAACTCGGAGCCTGAGTTAACAGTAAGGAAAGCACATAGGGGTTGGCCTTTTCAAACAGTCGTCTGTGAAGTGACTCTGCATACAAAGATATAAATAGGCCAAGTGCAAATAAGGTAACTTCTAAACAATATAAAGTGCGAGAGTAAAATCCCAGGTTCTAATGAGTAAAATGTTGGATTGACATTGAGAAGCCCTTCTTCTCAGAGATTGATAAAAACATGGAGATCTCTCCTGGAAGGCAAAAGCCCTCACTTAGGAACCAATTGGATGATATACTAAAAGGAGGGCATGGACTATCTGGATGGAACTACAATAGACCAAATGGTCTCTTCTTTCTGGACCATCCTGAGATAAATGGAATTGATACAGAGGTTTGTTCAGCTCAGTTGGCTACACAGTTAGTTAGCGATACAGAGCAGTGGCAAACAGCGCAGGTTCAATTCCCACACCAGCTGAGGTTATTCACGCAAGCCCCAGACTTCTCAACCTTGGCCCTCGCCTAAGGTGCAGTGAAGCTCAGGTTAAATCACCACCAGTAACAGCCTTTGGCCTTTTACTGATACGGAGATGGTGAGCAAACCACTCCCACAAGTCTCCCTAACCCACAATCTAGATCATTAGAGACCCAGAACAGCCCCTCTCTGCAGGAGGGAACATTCAACCTGGATATGCAGCTTCTCTCAGTAATAAATATTACATGCAGGGGAGTTTGAATAATTTATGGAGGAGGAGGGGAGGGAAGATATGATATTTTTTCTTTCTAATTTACTGCCCAGACTACAAAACCACCCAGCTCCTTTGTTTTATGCTTAGAATAGAATCATGGAATCCCTACAGCACAGACTCTGATGAGACTTGGAGAACACAGTAAAAAATCTGACAACACCAGGTTTTAGTCCAACCGATTTATTTGATAGTAAACTCACAGGACTATCAAATAAATCGGTTGGACTAAAACCTGGTGTTGTCAGACTTTTTACTGTGTTTACCCCAGTCCAAAGCCGGCACATCCACATCGAGACTTGGAGAGACAACCTTTGAACGGCAACCCAAGTCATTGACTAGAAGTCCAATGTGCTATTCATTGCGCCACAGAGCCAGTGAAATGCTCTCTGCCCCAATCCAAAGCCAGCAACTCCACATTACAGAAGGAGGCCATTTGGCCCATCGAATTTGAACCAACCACAATCCCAACCAGCCCCTATTCCCGCAACCCTTCATTTTTTCCCTAGTGTTAATCCCCCTAACACTTAGGGGCAATTTTGTATGGCCAATCAACCTAACCTGTACATCTTTGGACTGTGGCAGGAAACCAAAGCACACAGAGGAAACCCATGCAGACACAGGGAGAATGTGCAAACTCCACACAGACAGCAACCCGAGGCCAGAATTGAACCCGGGTCCCTGGCACTGCGAGGCAGCAGTGCTTCCATGACATCTGAGCACCTCGTCAAGACTCACTAGAATTATTATATCAAACTATTTATTCCACTTTGTGGCCCCCACCCCCCCCCCCCACCCCCCGCTCCTCCCCCACCCCACAATTTAAAATTTTCTGAGCAATGGGTCCCAAGGTAACGGCCCCTCTGTAAAGCAGCTGTTTTCTCACGCACACACCAGTGGGAATAAAAGATACCTGGTGGGCCCATGTGCCAGTTAAGACGCAGTCAACAGGCACCGATTACAGGGAACAAATTAACTCATCTACTTTTGCACAGACATCAGGGAGAAATGGTCTAATTCATGAGCAAGTCAATAATTTAAGAGCTCTGCTGGCACAAGTGACGTGAGTATATCAGACTTTGCTCATTCCATTTTAATGCACCAATGCGGATTCCAAATGCTATTTATTTTTCAAAGGGCCAATATTCAATCAGGTTTAAAAGATTTTCAAGCATGCTGCGCTGTAAAGAGCAGAATGGTCATTCTTCAATGGGTTGCTTTATGGGCAGAAAACGCATTTATCGATCCCCAATGAGCAGAACACTGAGCTGGCCTCGCCACTCCTGTGGCAACACTTTTAGTATGAAGTATGAGGGCAGGTCTGGCTCCTACTTCATTGTGTCACGTGGAAATTGGATTTTTATTCTTAGACGCATTACAGTACTGGGAATATTAAAACCCAAGTTATGAACAAGGGAGCAGGAGGTTACAAAAGGGCAGATTAAGCGAGCTAACAAAACTATGAGAAATGGAGTGGAACTTTGGGAAGCGTGTGGTCACTCGCTTACTTCCAAGAAAGACAAATAGGAATGTCTCCTTAATGGTATGAGGAGGAGGAACTATGGGGAAGCAAAGGGAACTGCATATCCATTTACGCGAATAATTAAAGGAGGGTGAACAGGTGCAGGAATGACTAATGGAACGGTGGATTTTATATCAGAGCTCGGAATAAAACGAAGAGGTTTTACAGAATCCTGGTCAGGCCATTCAATTTAGACACTGAAAATTTGAAAGGATCGACTGGCTTTGGAGGCAGACTCATCAGAATACCAATCATAAAGGGTTAACATACAACACCAGGTTTGTATTGAGGGGGTGATAGAATCAGGATTGTTAAAATAACAAAGGCATTTGATAGGATCAATACATCGAAGCTGTTTCCTCTGGTGACAAATGCAGAATACGAGGTATTATGTCACAGAATCCTACAGTGCAGAAGGAAGCTATTTGGCCCATCGAGTCTGCACTGACCACAATCATACCCTGACCCTATTCCCCATGCACTGACACTAGCTAGTTTCCCTGACACTAAGGGAGAATTCAGCATGGCCAATCCACCTAACCCGCACATTTTTGGACAGTGGGAAGAAACTTGAGCACCTGGAGGAAACCCACGCAGACAGGGGGAGAACGTGCAAACTCCACACAGACTGTTTGCCAAGCCGGGAATCGAACCAGAGTCCCCAGCACTGTGAGGAAGTAGTGATAATCACTGTGCCACTCATTATCTTAGTAATGGAGCTTGGACATTTCAAAATCAGGAAGCATCTCTCTTCAGAAAGGGCAGTGGCTACCCAAATTTACCATGTTGATTGGCCATGATAAATTGCCCATTAGTGTCCTGGCATGCACAGGTTAGGGGATTAGCAGGATAAATATGCGGGGTTACTATCTGGGTGGGATGCATGCTGCTGAGGTGGTGCAGGTTTGATGGGCTGAATGGCCTGCTTCTGCACTGTAAGGATTCTACAATCCCTAAAGGTAGCAAATGCTGGGGGTTAACAAAAATTTATGAAACTGACATTGGAGAGTTTTCTTGATGAGAGATCAAGAAATTGTGTGATGGGCTGAGGTATAAGCCTGCTGTGATCAAAGAGAATGATAGGATAGATATGTGGGACTGAATAGCCTCCCTCCAATGGAATTGATGGACCGTTAAGCCTGCTGGTTCCTATGGATGGCAGCTCAGCAAATATTCCCTGACCACCTGAAGTACATAAAACTGCTTCTGTTTTTCATATAGGTGCTGACTGGCCTGTGGAGTATGTCCACTAACTCAGCTTTATTTCAGATCTCTGGGCACTTGCGATTTCTCGTGGCCATTTGACCATTACCTTTGCTTCCAGCTTCTCGGTTAACTTTGGATCCAAATTGCCACTTTCTCTCACAGGGTGGGGGGAGGGGCCTTTACTTTTCTGACCAGTCTGTTGGGTGGGATCTTTTGTCAGGAACCTGGCTGGAATCCAAACCAGATTCAACGCACAACCTTCATCAGTCATTCTGTGGAAGCACTGGGAGTGCTCCGAGGTCCAGCAAATAGCCGTGATTGGGAAAAGTGCGCTCATCTCTCAAGGACGTGCTTATGGAGAATGTTTAATCTCCTGTAACACCCCATGCAGCTGAGAGTTAAGACTGAGGTAAGTGTGGACACATTTTACATTGTAAAGAGTAACTGAATGAATTCTACTTAAATAGACTCAATGCTGCTAGTAATGCAAGTTGAACATATTTAAGAGATGAATGGTTGTTGATTGGTAAAAGGATCAATGGTTGCAGAGAAAAAGTGAGAGAATGGAGCTGAAAAACATTTCAGCCATGATTGAATGGCAGAGCAGATTCAATGGGCCGAATGGTCTAATTCAGCTCCTATAGCTTACGCTCTTATGATTTTTACTGAGGAGTAATTTATCAGAAGACAACAAAATGGGTTATATAGTATATGAATATTCTTAAGAGGTTGATGGGCGATATCACTATGAAGTACCTCTGAACGCGATACACTCGAGTCCATGGAGGGACGAGTGCAAGGATCCGGGCTACCAAATCCACAAGGGTGCTGGGTGTATAACTCTTGTATCGGCCAGTTTTCCAAAGCTCATAAAGTCCAGTGCCACGGATCACCAGGGTGGGATACAGCTTCATACCATCAGGGCGAAACGCTGGGTTCTCAAAGAATTCCTGCAACACAACAAATAGTATAACTCACTGGACAAGGAAGCATCACGAGACCATTATGAACATGTTACTGATAACAGAACGTAAACGGCTAGGACTCGAAGTGATTAGCACTGCTGCATCACAGCACCAGGAGTCGGATCTGATTCCTGGCTTGGGTCACTGTCTGTGTGGATTCCGCACATTCTCCCTGTGTCTGTGTGGGTTTTTCCAGATGCTGCAGTTTCCTCTCACAGCCCGAACCGGTGCTGGAGTGTGGCGACTGGGGGAATTTCATAATAACTTCATTGCAGTGTTAATGTAAGCCTTACTTGTGATTAATAAATAAATTTTAACACTACAAAAGTTAAGCAAGGAAAGATGATGTGATAAATCAGGAAACACCAGAAGGTGACACCAAGTTTTCCCTGTCTCCGTATCCCCTGATCTCATCCTCCATTCCTTTGACTCTGACGCTATGGCCGCACCACTGGAAGCCACGCAGTTACCTGGGATTTCTTCCCTAAACCACAGAAAAACATAGCACAAGAACTGCAAATTGCACAAAGCATCCTGTAAAAAGTGTAAAAACACTGGGGGATTTTCCCCATGACTAATCATTTACCCTAATTCTAGTTCAGGCAGACTGACCCATCAATTATAATGCATGAAACACAGAGTTTTACAGAGATGACTTTGATAAGCTTTGCATTACCTGCTGTTGTAATGGAACAGGTTTGTGTTGAAGGAATATGCATGACAGCTCCTCATGCGTGATCTCCATGCCAAGTTGATGTATGGGTTTTGGGCTATCATCCCTTTTTAATAGTCAGACAATCTACAGCATATCTAGTGGAGGATGTTGCATTTATCAGTGCTCGGTGAAATGTCTCAGATTTACTGAATATTACACTTACTAAGAGAAGTTAGCAGTTGATTTAATTTTAGTGTGACAATCAGTGACTATTAATTTATAGCCTTATTGATGAATTATATTTGAACTAATTAATCAATATCATGCTAACTTGTGGGTTGTGAGCTGGTTTACAGAGGCACAGGAGAATGCACTTCAGTTTACTGAGCCCATGTCAGTGCCAGCTGTTCCACTGAAACCATCTTTTCTTCCATTTCCTTGCCATCTTCCTGTAAGATTAATCCTGAGAATTCTATATCATACACACCAACATTACAAATTTGGCATGAAATTCAAATCATTTCCAGCCAATCAAGTCTAACCCTCCAGTAATGTTGTAGTAAGATCAGTGCTGTTTCTGATGCAAACACCTGATATCCTAGGCCTGCCCAGTGCATGCACAAAACCTCATCAAAGTCCCCACGATCATGCTGCAGGGAAGAACAGGGGGTATGCATTATCACAGCCCAAAATCCAATCTTAAAACTCACTCTCTACTGTCACAGCCCAAAATCCAACCTTAAAATCACACTCCTCACTATCACAGCCCAAAATCCAACCTTAAAACACACTCCTCACTGTCACAGCCCAGAATCCAACCTTAAAATCACACTCCTCACTATCACAGCCCAAAATCCAACCTTAAAATCACACTCCTCACTGTCACAGCCCAAAATCCAACCTTAAAATCACACTCCTCACTATCACAGCCCCAAAATCCAATCTTAAAATCACACTCCTCACTATCACAGCCCAAAATCCCATCTTAAAACACACTCCTCACTGTCACAGCCCAAAATCCCATTTTAAAACACACTCCCCACTGTCACAGCCCAAAATCCCATCTTAAAACACACTCTCTACTGTCACAGCCCAAAATCCAACCTTAAAATCACACTCCTCACTGTCACAGCCCAAAATCCCATCTTAAAACACACTCCCCACTGTCACAGCCCAGAATCCAACCTTAAAACACACTCCCCACTATCACAGCCCAAAATCCAACCTTAAAACACACTCCCCACTGTCACAGCCCCAAAGTCCCATCTTAAAACTCACTCTCTACTGTCACAGCCCAAAATCCAACCTTAAAATCACACTCCCCACTGTCACAGCCCAAAATCCCATCTTAAAACACACTCCCCACTGTCACACCCCAGAATCCAACCTTAAAACACACTCCCCATTATCACAGCCCCAAAATCCCATCTTAAAACACACTCCCCACTGTCACAACCCCAAAATCCCATCTTAAAACACACTCCCCATTATCACAGCCCCAAAATCCCATCTTAAAACACACTCCCCACTATCACAGCCCAAAATCCAATCTCAAAACACACTCCCCACTATCACAGCCCAAAATCCAATCTCAAAACACACTCCCCACTATCACAGCCCAAAATCCAATCTCAAAACACACTCCCCACTATCACAGCCCAAAATCCAATGATAGCTCCTCACTATCAGTGGTAGATGGTGTGAAGGTACATAAACATTTTAAAATAACAGACAGGGAAAGTCCAAATGGTCCACTGGGCTTGTCCCATTGAACCAGGTTCAATGAGGTTGTTAACTCACCCTCCCAGCAGCAGCTATCATATCTCCTGAGAGAAGCAAATAAAAATCTATGACTTCCTGTCCTCTGTGGTGTTACAAAACTAACTTAGCAGGGTGCAAACATTAACACCTCAATGAACACTGCTACTATTTCACTCCAGAAATGCAGTGATTAGCACTGCTGCCTCACCGCGCCAGGGATCCGGGTTCAATTCTGGCCTTGGGTCACTTTCTGTGTGTAGTTTGCACTTTCGGCCTGGGCTTCCTCTAGGTGCTCCAGTTTCCTCCTGCAGTCTAAATATGTGCGGGTTAGAAAGATTGGCCATCCTAAATTGCCCCCAGATGTCCAAAGATGTAGAGATTAAGTGGATTCATAGAATCCCTACTGTGCAGAAGCTGTCCATTTGGCCCATCCCGTCTACACTGACAACATACCTACCGATAACCCTACATATTTACCCTGCTAATCCTCCTGATGCTAAGGAGCAATTTAATCTGCACCGACTGTCCAAAAGAGCAACTTACCCAGGCCCCCACTGTGCTCCTGCCCTCCATCTTAACCCCATAACCTGTGCATTTATCATGGGCAATCCAATCCACTTAACCTACACATCTTTCGGACTGTGGGAGGAAACCGGAGTACCCGGAGGAAACCCACACAGACACGGGGAGGACATACAGACTCCATACAGACAAGATACTGGGCAAGACGACAGCTCAGTGACTATCACTGTTTGCTGTGCAGACACATGGATTTGGGCCAGTGTCTGTGGGAGTTTGCACATTCTCCCTGTGCTTGCGTGGGTTTTCTCCGGGTGCTCCGGTTTCCTCCCACACCCCAAAGATGTGCTCTTAGGCTGGCTGGCAGTAATAAGTTGTCCCTAAATTAGTTTCCCTCAATCTGGATGGCCATAAAACATTAGACAAGGATCATGGGTGGAGAGGGGGACTGGTGGTGTTGAGATGGCGGCGCGGGCTCGTTGGGCCGAAGAGCCTGTTTCCCGGGCTGTTTTTGTTCTTTGTAATTACCCAAGGCTGGAATTGAAACCAAATCCCTGGAGCTGTGAGGCAACAGTGCTAACCACAGTTAGGTCACAGTTGGAATATAGTGTGCAATTCTGGTCGCCACACTATCAGAAAGATGTGGAGGCTTTAGAGAGGGTACAAAAAAGATTTACCAGCGTATTGCCTGGTATGGAGGGCGCTAGCTACAAGCAGACGTTGGAGAAACTTGGTTTGTTCTCACTGGAATGATGGAGGTTGAGGGGTGATCTGATAGAAGTCTACAAAATTATGAGGGGCATGGACAGGGAGGATAGCTTTTTTCCCAGGGTGGAAGAGTCAATTACTAGGGAGGCATAGGTTTAAGGCGCGAGGGGCAAGGTTTAAAGGAGATGTATGAGGCACGTTTTATTTACAGAGGGTGGTGGGTGCCTGGGACTCGCTGCTGAGGGAAGTAGTGGAAGCAGATACGATGGTGAGTTTTAAGGGGCATCTTTACAAATGCATGAATAGGATAGAAATAGAGGGATACGGTCCCCGGAAGGGTAGAGAGCTTTAGTTCAGTCAGGCAACATGGTCAGTGCAGGCTTGGAGGGCCGAAGGGCCTGTTCCTGTGTTGCAATTTTCTTTGTTTCATTCTTTGCTCACAGCGCCACTCCAGCCATGGTAAATATGCAGGGTTATGAGGAATAGGGCAGAAGTGGGGATGGGTCTGGATAAAATGCTCTGAGAATCAATGCCAAATGGCCTCCTTCTGCATTGTGGGGACTTTATAGATTTATCTTGCATTGTGTGCAAGTTTGAGTCTCCTAAAATTCAAGGCCTGTGTGTTTTTAATGAGACTGAGATGCTTGGTTTTAACCATTAATATCTAGCTGAAGTCCAGTGTTACTGCTGGGTCTAAGGAAGCCTCTTTGGGCACGCTGCTTCTCCCAAAAGGCAGAAATTGCCCCTCCAGAACAATACATTCAGGCTAAAAGGTTAAGTTTTTTTTACAACTTGTATTTATAAACACCTTTAATGTGATGAAACAGGGGAGGGGAAGTGGGGGGGAGGGGAAGTGGGGGGGGGGGGGGTGGTGATAATCAGACCAAGTTTGATGAGGCAACACCGTGGCACAGTGATTAGCATTGCTGTCTCACAGCACCAGGGACGTGGGTTCAATTCCTGGCTTGGGTCATTGTCTGTGTGGAGTCTGCACGTTCTCCCTGTATCTACGTGGGATTCCTCCAGCTTCCTCGCACTGTCTGAAAAACTTACTTGTTAGGTGCATTGGCCATGTTAAATTCTCCCTCTGAACAGACACTGGAGTGTGGCGACTAGGAGATTTTTACAGTAGCTTCATTGCAGTGTTAATGTAAACCTAGTTGGATACTAAAAATAAAAGTTTCACACTGGCCACATAAGGGATAAACACAGTAAGAAGTCTCACAACACCAGGTTAAAGTCCAGCAGGTTTATTTGTATTTTGGGCGCCGTACTTACGCAAGAATATTTTGGCCTTGGAGGGAGTGCAGAGGAGGTTTACTAGGCTGATGCCGGAGTTGAGGGGGTTGAGCTATGAGGAGAGGCTGAATAAACTAGGCTTGTACTCGTTAGAGTTTAGAAGAATGAGGGGAGATCTCATTGAGACATATAAGATGATGGATAGGATGGATAGGATAGAGGTGGAGAGACTCTTCCCGCTCAGAAAGGATAGTAGGACTAGGGGGCACAGCCTCAAGATAAAGGGGGGGCGGTTTAGAACGGAGTTGAGGAGGAACTTCTTCACTCAAAGGGTGGTGAATCTCTGGAATTCTCTGCCCGTTGAAGTGGTGGAGGCTGCCTCGCTAAATATTTTTAAGACGCGGGTTGATGGGTTTTTGATAAGAGAGGGGATTAAGGGTTATGGGGAGAGGGCGGGAACGTGGAACTGAGCCACGACAGATCAGCCATGATCTTATTGAATGGCGGGGCAGGCTCGATGGGCTAGATGGCCTACTCCTGCTCCTATTTCTTATGTTCTTATGTAAATGCCACTAGCTTTCGGAACTGGCTGTTCCCTCGTCAGGTGGGTGGGAGTTCTTAAGGGATAGCAGGGCAGGTAACGAAAAGCTTGGTTCTGGATGTGAGCTTTAAAGAACTACTTAAAAAGGAGGTGAAGGAGAGTAGAGGGGTTTTGGGAGGACATTACAGGGTAGAGGGAACTAGGTTAACAATGGTTAAAATTGGGCCTGCACAAAAGGCCAGAATTGGAATATACAGAAGTCAAATGATACAGCAGGATGCTTAATTGAAACAGAGTTTAAATACAATGGCAACAGGATCAGTCCACAGCCAGTTTATAGACCCACGTTTCACTGAGCATTTCTTCTGAGTTTGCTAAGCAAACAGGAAATTTGGATGAGAGTCAAGTTTGTCTGTGATGCTTTGTTCGGATATGATGTACGTTGGTACAGCCAATCCATCAGGATCTGGATTGCTCCTGAGCGTAAGAACACGGGAGAATTCTGCAGTGGAGTTCAGGGGCCTCTTAGAGTCAGGATTGTCAATTACCCATAATTAAAAGCACAACTGCAGGACAGAGTACTCAACAGAGGTCAACTGCTTTCCAAAAGCAACATCCTCACACCCTAATTTCTAGATCAATCTACTTGGTCTGGTTCTTGCCCTGTCAGTCATGTTTGCTTGTGTTTAACCTGAGCAAAACCCAGCTCTTTAAATGGTCTGAATATTTTCTCCTGTGGCCGGGCCTGGTTTATTTTACAGCTGCTTCCAAACTCGCTTATTAATCATCAACAATGCAGCAAAGATTTTCCATTATATTTTGAGATATTAAAAAGCCTTTAAACTTTGTCTCTCAGAAATCCTGCACTTTGGTGAAATACAATACGAGCCATTAAATTCCACAAAACCCTCAATTATATTAAAAAAAACACATACAGCTGGTATTGGTCTCACGGAATTGGATTCTGCCACAGCCCTACTTTCAATAGAAATGTCTTTCATTACATTTTCCTCCTTTGTTACGGTTTCCTGGTAGTTCACTGGATGATCCCTGGTACGGAGGAATCATAGAATCCTACAATGCAGGAGGAGGCCATTCAGCCCTTCGAATCTGTACCGACCACAATGCCACCCAGGCACTATCCCCATAACCCCACATATTTACCCTAACTCGACCCCTGACACTAAGGGGCAATTCAGCATAATCCACCTAACCCACACATCTTTGGCCTGTGGGAGGAAACCGGAGCACCCAGAGGAAACCCAAGCAGACATGGGGAGAACATGCAAATTCCACACAGACAGTGACCCAAGTTGGGAATCGAACCTGGATCCCTGGTGCTGTGAGGCAGCACTGCTGACCACTGTGCCATCGTGGGACTGTCTTATGAGGAAAGATTAAGCAGGTTGGGACTCTACTCATTGAAATTTGGAGGAATGAGAGGTGGTCTCACTAGAACATACAGGATTCTTAAGGGGCTTGACGGGGTAAATGCTGAGATGATGTTTCCCCTTAGGAGAGAGTCTGGGACCAGCGGGCATAGTCTCAGACTAAAGGGATGCCAATTTAAGACTGAGGGGAGGAGCGATTTCTTCTCTCAGAGGGTTGAGTGTGTTTGGATATCCAGCGAGCTGTGAGACAGTCCTTGTGTATATTTAGGACTGAGATAGATAGATTTTTGATCAGTAAGGGTTATAGGCAAAGGGCTGGAAAGCAGATTTGAGGAATATCAGAGCAGCCACGATCCTGTTGAATGGCACAGCAGGCCTCAGTGAGTCAAACAGCCTACTCCTGTTCCTAGTTCTTATGGTCATATTATGGTTTTCCATCTTGCCTGTGCCTCCTTCTTTCTAAGTTTTGTGTTAGTCTTTCTCAGGCCTTTTTCTGACACTCTCTCCTTGGACTCCTATTCTGTCAGTGTCTCAGGCGCTTGAGCAATTTCTTTGAATGCCATTTGCTTTTACACATGAGGATAAATCACAAAGTTGGCATGCTGGCACAGCATACAATTAGAAAGGCAAATGTAATGTTGCAGGGCAGATGGAGAATAAAAGTGACAAAGACTTGTTACAACTGTACAGAGTATTTATGAGTATGGCATAAACTTTTGGTCTCCTTATTCAAGAAGGGATACGCTTGCATTAGAGCTCACATAAGGTGCACTATGTTGTCTTATGAGGTCAGATTGAGCCGTTTGGGTTAGGTGGATTGGCTCATTGAAGTTTAGAAGAATGAAAAACGATCTAATTAGATACAAGACTCTGAGGGGGGAGGTGGTGTCGATAGGGTAGGCGCTGAAAGGATGTTCCCCCTCGTGTGGAAACCTAGAATCAGGAGACATGATTTCAGAATAAGGAGTCTTCCCATTTAAAATGGGCATCAGGAGGAATTTCTCTTCTACAGTTGTTAATCTCTGGAATTCTCCAGTCCAGAAAGCAGTGGAGGTGGAGTTATTGAATATATTCAAGCTGAGTTAGACAGTGTTTTGATCTACAAAAAAGTCAAAGGTCACGGGGTGGAATGCAATTGAGGCTGTGACCAGATCGGTCGTGACATTATTGAACGGCAATGCAGACTGAATGGCTGAATGGCTCTTATTTCTTCTATTTTGTATTTCTTTACTTTCATTTCCTTTACAATTTTTATATCAGCCTAAGTGATGTAGCTGCTACAAGAATGGAACTTTTTAATCCCCTTTTTTCATCTCTGTCATCCAAGAACAGTTCAAGTCAGGAACAGAATAAAAGGTTTCTTCACTCTGTCACATAGTTCTGAAGCACATCTCCAGAAAAATCCTACTGCCTGTTTTGTGACATTTTATTTTTCTAAGTGCAGCTTGGTGTGAGATTGCCAGCTTTGGAGCAGATTCGATGGCATTTGCCTTCATCAGGCTATTACAATGCAGATGGAGGCCATTTGGCCCATCATGGCTGTACTGGCTCTTTGAATGGGCAACTCACTGAGTTTCTCCACTCTTCCTCCGGTAATAAGAACATAAGAAATAGGAGCAGGAGTAGGCCATCCAGCCCTTCGAGCCTGCCCCGCCATTCAATAAGATCATGGCTGATCTGTCGCTGCTCAGTTCCACTTTCCCGCCCTCTCCCCATAACCCTTAATCCCCTCTTCTATCAAAAACCCATCAACCTGCGTCTTAAAAATATTTAGCGAGGCAGCCTCCACCACTTCAACGGGCAGAGAATTCCAGAGATTCACCACCCTTTGAGTGAAGAAGTTCCTTCTCAACTCCGTTCTAAACCGCCCCCCCTTTATCTTGAGGCTGTGCCCCCTAGTCCTACTGTCTTTTTTGAGCGGGAAGAGTCTTTCCACCTCTATCCTATCCATCCCATTCATCATCTTGCAAATGATTTCTTTTCAAATAACAGTTGAATTCTTTTCTGAACATTTCAGTTGAACCTGCCTTCACCCCACTCTCAGGCAGAGCATTCCAGGCTCTAGCTACTAGTTTTTCCTCGTATCACAATTGCTTCTTTTACTAATTATTTTAGAATTGTGCCTTCTTGTTCTTGAGCCTTTCACAAGTGGGAACAGTTTCTCCACATCCACCTATTTATCTCCATCACTCCAGACTCCTCATGATTTTGAATACCATTATCAAATCTCTAAAACTGCCCCAATCTCTACAATCTATCTCCATAACTGAAGATTCCCATCCCAAGAGAGGTGGTGGATGTAAGTGGCATTGTTGCTGGTCTAGTAATCCTGAGATCCAGGGTATTGCTCTGGGAACCCAGGTTCAAATCCCACCATGGCAGGTGGCAAAATTTGAGTACATAAAAAAGTATGGAATTAAAAGTCTGATGATGACCGTTGTTGATGGTCACAAAAACCCATCTGTTCACTCATGTTCTTTAGGGAAGGAAATCTGCCATCTTTATGCACTCTGACCTACATGTGACTAAAAAGCCGCAGCAATGTGGCTGAATCTAAAATGCCCTCTGAAATGGCCTAGAAAGACACTCAGTTCAAGGACAATTGGGGATGGGCAATAAATGCTGGCCCAGCCAATGATGCCCACATCCCATGAATGATTTTTAAAAAATTCTTGTGAATCTTTTCTGTATTCTCCCCAATGTCTTCACATCCTCCTAAAGTGCACTGCTCAGAACTGGATACAGTACCCCAGCCGAGGTCAAACTAGTGACTTATACAAGTTCAGCATAACCACCTTGCATTTGTACTCTATTAATAAAGCCTAGGATACTGTACAATTTATTGACCATGCTCTCATCAATGATTTTTACACACCCAGATTCCTCTGCTCCTGCATCCCCTTTAAAGATGTACCCGCTATTTTATACTGTTCCTTCCACTCACTTCTCTGCATTGAACTTCATCTGCCACTTGTCTGCTCATTCCACCAACTTGTCAAGTTTTACACTATTCTCCTCACAGTTTACAAAGCTTCTGAGTTTTGTACCATCTGCACACTTTGAAATGGTGCCCTGTATACCAAGCTCGGTCATTCATATAGATCAGCAAAAACAAGGGTCTCAACACTGACCCCTGGAGAATCCCACTACAAACCTTCCTCCAGCTCGGAAAACATCCATTACTCTCTGCTTCCTAGCACTGAGCCAATTCTGTATACATGTTGCCACCGTTCCTTTAATTACGTGATCAATGACTCTGCTCACTAGACTGTTATGCAGCACAGTATCAAATGCCTTTTGTAAACTACATCAACAACATTGCCTTCATCAATCCTCTCTGTTACCTCTTCAGAAACTCCAGCAAGTTAGTTAAACTTGATTTTCTCCTAAATCCTTAATTAGCCACATTTGTCCATGTGACTATTAACTTTTTCCCAAATTATTGTTTCTAGAAGTTATCCTGACATCTTTTTCTAAACAAGGATAGATCATTTGCAATTTTCCAGTCCTCTGGCACCAATCCCAAGCCTGAGGAAGACTAAAAAGTAATGGCCAGCATCCTTACAAATTCCACTCTTATTTGTGCAGTATTCTTGGCTGCATCTCATCCAGTCCCGGTGTTTTATCAACAGGAAGTACAGATAACAGACTTAGAATCCCTACAATGCAGTGCAGAATATGTCCTCTTTTCCAATTTTAAACCTTTATAGTTTCTGAATTAACTCTTTTTACCATGATCTGTGGAGCATCTTCTTCCTTGGTAAAGACAGATGCAAAGTATTCATTTAATATCTAAGCTTAAAGTTTAATTATTCATGTCACAAGGAGGCTTACATTAACTCTGCAATGAAGTTACTGTGAAAATCCCCTAGTCGGCACACTCAGCACCTGTTCGGGTACACTGAGGGAGAATCTGGCACAGCCAGTGTACCTAACCAGCATGTCTTTCGAAGCTTGGGTCACTGCCTGAGTGGAGTCTTCGCATTCCCCCCCGAGTCTGTGAGGGTTTCGTCTGGGTGCTCTGGTTTCCTCCCACAGTTCGAAAGGCATGCTGATTAGCTGCATTGGTAATGCTAATTCCTCCCTCAGTATACGGAACCAGCGCCGGAGTGTGGCAACTAGGGGGTTTTCACAGTAACTTCATTGCTATGTTAATGTAAGCCTGCCTGTGACACCAATAAATAAACTTTAAACTTTAATGTGGAAAGGTGGAGTTGTGGTAGAAGATCAGTGATGATTGACTGAATAGCTAAGCAGTCTTTAAGGGCCGACAGGATACTTATGCTCCTTTTTCTTACGTTTTCTTCTTATAGTCAGTGAACTGAAGTCACTACTACTTGGAAATGGATGGAGGCAGGTTCATTTCACCAACAGCAATCTCCATGTCCTTTTGAACAATTAACTCAAACTCAGGTACAAAGGTGCTACTTTGATTCTACCAGACTTGACAAGTCTCTTATTTCGAACAAGACTCACTCTTTGCTTGCAAAATATAACATCTGGCATCTCTCACTCCACGGTACAAAGTCAGCCCTAATATTTTAAGCAGGTCTCACTCCACTGCAGTGTGGATGAGACTGACTTATGTTAGTTTTGCCATCAGAATCTGGAGAAGCCAGAATGACAGCATCTATGCAAAGCAGTCTCACTTCAAGAGAACACTGCAGTTAAAGTGTCAGCACAGTCTAAATGCAGGGCCTGACTTAGGACTGAGAAAAGAAGTGGAATAAGCTTCCTGAGAAAACAGCCTCATCTCATTCACCTGTCAAACCCATCCTTGACGCCCCATTTACTTTCCACAGCTTTAGCATTGACGTGAAGCCAAAAGCCATTCTCGCACTGACACTAAATATATAGTGTGAATATATTGTCAGGATCCCTGGATTTATAAGAAGTAATCTTCCTATTATAAAATCAATAAAAACAGGCTTACAAGAATCATATATGAGAGCGAGGTATTTACTGCATATTATAAATTATTGTGTGGAAATTGCAAAAATGCTACATGATCTGGCTTGCTTGGGGCATAAGTCTTGCACAGAAAAACACTACCAGAAAGGATCAGAGAAACATATTCAATTAAACCGAACTAAATGGTTGAATATTCCTCAGGGGATAAATCTTCTACGGTATCTGACACTGCATTTTTGAAAAGGTCGCCTAGCTGCTAATTAACATAACATGATAAGCACCATGAATGTATAATTGTTAACATGGTAAAAGCTAATGAAGCTGTCAGATTGTCATTGAAGACATGAGCTTTATCCAGAACTATGGTTGGAACCAAATAGTGAACTTCAGACTAGAAGCCAAACAATCAGGTATCTTTCAAATGAACAGGAGGAGTATGAGAAGGCTGTATACTGTAGCCACAATTCACTGAATCCCTACAGTGCAGAAGGAGGCCATTTGGCCCATCAAGACTACACTGACCACAATCCCACCAAGGTCCTATTCCCTTAGCCCACATATTTACCCTGACAATCCCCTTGACATTATGGGTCAATTTAGCATGGCCAATCAATCTAAACCACACATCTTTGGACTATGGGAGGAAACTGGAGCACCCGGAGGAGACTGGGAGAAATGCAAACTCCACACAGATAGTGACCCGAGGCCGGAATTGAACCTGGGTCCCTGGCATAGTGAGGGAGCGGTGCTAACCACTGTGTGCTGCCAAATTATTCAAACAATTAAATTATTTAATCCGTACACAGAACAAATAGTCAGAGAATTAGATGCACTTTCAGGGGTAAAAATTGGAAGGATGAACATTACAAACTTGCAGTGTGTTGACGACACAGAACTGAGAAAGGGTCTACAAAAAAATCATAAATGAAGAAAAATCTAGACGTTTAGAATATGGTTTGAGTACAAACACTTAAAAGACAAAAGCTATAGTAGTCAGAAGGAATACTTCAGAATAAGCTGGAGGGAAGATCGAAGTGGATGGTGTCACACTGAAATAATGAGATAAGATTGTCTATCTGGAACAACTGATAACAGAAAATGGCAAATGCGATGCTGAAATCAGAAGGATCAAGATAGCCAGAAGTAATTTCATGAAGGATGTGTTAACAACAAAAAAATTTAAGCTGGTAACAAAGAAAAAAGCTCACAAGATGCTGCATTTTATTCACTTTCTTGTAAACCTCAGAAACGTTGACAATAAGTAAAGATCTGTGAAAAAAATAGCTGCCTTTGAAATGGAGATGTTAAGACTTATGCTGAAAATTTTATATATAGACCACGATACGAATGATCAAAATTGCAGGCAAAAACTTCTGAAATGTAACATTCAGAAAAAGAAATGCCTGCATTTAGGCCATTCGATCAGAAAAAGTATTGAGATCTCTTCTTGAGGGCAAGAGAAAGAGGAATGAACCTTGGCATAGTTGGATGATGGACATCACTTTTCAAGGAACCAGCAAAGGCACGATTGTCTCCTCCTGTGCTGTTGCAGTGGTGCCAAGCACAGGTCAGGGATACAGATTCATGTACGCTGAACTGGCTACTGTATTTTTTTTTCTGGTTTGTAATGAAGATACTCTTAAATCGTGAAAACTACGCTATTTACTTTGGCAAAGAAGGAGACGGCTCATGTACACTTACAATGAACTGTTCGATGTCTCTCTCCAGGCCAACATTTGGAAGGTCAGGCATCATGTGTGCCACGACTTTAAAGCCAGCATCCTTAGCCAGCTGGAATGACTCACACACGGCCCTGACAGTGTGACCCCTGAGGAAAGAAAAGCAGCAAAGGGTTAGCCAGGCGCTAGTCAAGAGTTCTATCTGCAGGCCACAGTCAAACAGCAAGGACTCAATGCTAAAAAGATCCAAAGCAAATTCACGTTGAAGTTTCTGCTTCTGTGTACCAATGACTTAAAAACTTTTTTAAAAAAAACCACACTGCATATAGAATCATAGAATCCCTACAATGCAGAAAGAGGCCATTCAGCCCACTGTGTCTGCATCGACAACAATCCTGCCAAGTCCCTATTCCCATAACCTCACGTATTTATCCTGACACTAAGGGGCAAATTAGTATGGCCAATTAGCCTAACCTGCACACCTCTGGACTGTGGGAGGAAACCGGAGCATCCAGAGCAAACCCACGCAGACACGGGGAGAATGTGCAGACTCCACACAGATCATGGCCCAAGCTCTGAATTGAACCCTGGCCCCTGGTGCTGTCAGGCAGCATTGCTAACCACTGTGTCACCCATCTGACACTTCATCTATCATCTGACACTTATTTTGATCTTAAATCAGTCTTACTTTATCAAATCCCTGTTTCAGCTGTGGGTTTATGCAACTTGTCATTGTGCCTAGGGTGCTTAGGGTGGCACGGTGCCACAGTGGTTAGCACTGATGCCTCACAGTGCCAGGGACCTGGGTTCAATTCCAGCCTTGGATCACTGTCTGTGTGGAGTCTGCATGTTCTCCCTGTGTCTGCGTGGGTTTCCTCCGTGTGGTCCGGTTTCCTCCCACAGTCTGAAAGACGTGCAGGTTAGGTGCATTGGCCATGCTAAATTCTCCCTCAGTGCCCGAACAGGCGCCTGAGTGTGATGACTCGGGGATTTTCAAAGTAACTTCATTGCAGTGTTAATGCAAGCCTATTTGTGACTAGCAAATAGACTACTTTTTTCTTTAGAAAGCGATATCACTTTCTCCACACACATGCTGCTCCTGCTAGACATAAACATCAATCCTTACTTTGTGCTCAGCTCCTATCAGTATTGCTCAGTTGCTGTATGTGCAGACAAGGTTTGCCTCAACCAGGGATAGTAGCTGGATTCGTCGCTTTCAAAGTGTAGGGTGCAACCTGTGTGTGGGATGTTGGAAATGGGTCAAAGATTACCTAACCTTTTTTCCTCATCTTCTCTCTGAGTAAATTTTTGCTGCAGTACAGAATATCACTGTGCCACCATGCTGCCCCACGCCAAGCATCCCACACATTCGTGCACTTAGCACCAAGCATCCCATACGTATGTGTATTTGGTGCCAAGCGTCCTGTATGTACGTGCTCTTGGCACCAAGCGTCCCACATGTACACACATTGGCTATCTTGTAAGTTAATTCTAAACATCAATTGTTTTGTTACGCAAAAGACAGAGCCAGGTACACCAATAGTCAATAAACGTACTGACCACGTTCACGTATCTGATCTGTCTGAGAGAACGACAGCTACTCTGCTGAGTCCACAACAGGACAGAGCAGTACTAATGTTAGCTATGAACTGAGCACCAGGGCCTCCACTGGACAGCTTAATGTTAGCATTGAACTGAACACCAGGGCCTCCGCAGGACAGCCTAATGTTAGCATTGAACTGAACACCAGGGCCTCCACTGGACAGCCTATTATTAGCATTGAACTGAACACCAGGGCCTCCACTGGACAGCCTATTATTAGCATTGAACTGAACACCAGGGCCTCCACTGAACAGTCTAATGTTAGCATTGAACTGAGCACCAGGACCTCCACTGGACAGTCTAATGTTAGCATTGAACTGAACACCAGGGCCTCCACTGAACAGTCTAATGTTAGCATTGAACTGAGCACCAGGACCTCCACTGGACAGTCTAATGTTAGCATTGAACTGAACACCAGGGCCTCCACTGAACAGCAAAGAATAAACTAAAATCAGGAGTAAAGCAATATGAAGATGATTTTTTTTTGAGGTATGGTTTTGTCAATTGAGCCAATGGAAATTAGGATGCAGAGTCCACGCATGTTGTATGCGTGGAAATACTGGCAACTGAGGGATTAAAACCCTCAAAACTGCAATTAGCTAAGCAAAAAGAGACAGCGAGTGGGGACAAAGGCAGGTATTCAAATCGACAGGATTTGTACTGGGACTTACTGCATTCATCAGTGATGGGATAGAACGCCACATGTCCATGTTGTCAATGCTACAAAGTTAGATGAGCATTGTAAATAATTTAGATGGAAGCATGAATTCACAAAGAGCCATTAATGGACTAACTAAATGACCAAAACTGTGGTAAATGGGCAAATGCAAGAGCAGCTACTCTGGACAGATCAAGGTAATTTCTTATTGGTGAAATGCTAGACGCAGTGGAAATCTCGAGACTGAATGGCGCAACAGGCTCGAGAAGCAAAATTTCTAATTTATATTCCTATTTTCCATGTGGCAATTTTAACGACAAAGTCAAACATCACGTTCTGAACCACGCCCACCTGTTGGTGTCTCTGGCCACATCCTCGTAGACGCTCTGCACCCCAATCTCCAGCCGTGTGCAGCCATATTGCAGCATGTCACTAAGATGGCGCTTCAGGCAGTAGTCTGGTCTGGTCTCGATGGTGATCCCAACACACTTGGTATTGCTGCGCTCTGAGTACCTGAAATCCATTGATCCAAAGATTATCTGGTGAGTTGTACTTTCAAAACATTCACCACGTACACATCAAGGTGCAGTCACCGCCATGGTCAGGATTAAAAACAAAATCAAATATCACTCAGGGCGACTGGGGAGGGTAATATTCCATTGTTAGTAATCTTCCCTCTGTGGGGCATCTTTCACTGAGCAAACAGCTCTTGATTTTTGTGTTGTGAGGGTGGAAGACCAGCTTGAGGCCACTCTATGCATTCCTTTGTGCAAACTAACTCAATCTAATGGCATCACATAACTCAGCATTGGCACTGCCAATCAATGGCAGCAACACCTTACAGCACCTTTCACACAACACAGTGAAACACCCTGAGGGGCTTCACACGACGAGACAGCAGACAAAAAAACCTAACAACCAGCCAAAATATTAAGACAAGTACTGAGAGCATTCAAAAAGCTTGGGCAAAGAGGTAGATGTTATAGTCTTAAAGGTGGAGAGAGATGGAAGAGAGGGAAGATTTCAGAACGGAATTCCGAAGCTGAAGGATTAAATTGGGGATGCATCCTTTCTGGGGAATTGAAGGTTTTTTAAGGGGCAGGAACTTTGTTGGTGGAATTTTCCAGCCGTACTCTCCCTTAGACTGGAAAATTCCGCCCGAGGTCAATGGACCTTTACACAGTCCTGTCCCGTCGCTTCGATTTCCGTGGTGGGCGAGGTGGGAAAATTCCATTCTGCATGTCAGCGAGCACAGGGAGGGTAGTGAGTGAACGGAATGTGATTCAAATGGCAGACACTTACATGAGTTTATGTTTACAAGTGGCTGCTAAATGGAAGCAAAATTATTTGTGACTGGCAGGTTAACTGTAGCTGGTGTGAAACAGTGCTCCCTCATTTTGAAGTAACACACTGGATGTGCCATAGGGAGGGGTCTGCACAGGGACAGTCAGCACCACTGATGAGTATCGACAAGTCTCAGAGGGAACGCTGGAAGATGGCATGCAATAGAGAATAGTGAGCAGAGACTCACTTGCTGTTGCTTTGCAGTGAACCTTTCACATTCAACCCATTCACACACTGCTGGCTGTTTGAGACAGCCTGTTGGAATGAGTGATCAGCTCGTACCCCTCCATCCAACTTACCACTCTCCCGTCTAATTTACCCACAATAATCACACTCAGTAATAGCTTTTTAATGTAGCATCAATCAGAAGGCAAACACTAAAAATATCTCATTGAACACAAGACCATAACAAGATCTGTTTTAATAAATACTTCATCAATCAATACTCAATCTGAACATGGTTAAGTAGAGCAGGTGCTGAAATGGAAGTTTGTTAGAAATTGCACAGCACAAACATGACCTGCTCAATGAGAATGATGATTAACACTGCACTCGTCACTTGGCTGCAGGACTGTGGCAGTACCTCTTCTTCCAGTCAACGTTTCAGGGCTGCTCCGTGGGGATTGGAAAGGGCAATGCTTCCAGACAATCCCATCTCAAATTCCTGCCATTTCATCTTTGTCGCCTTGTACCCCACCTCCCCTCTTCGCAACGCCCTTCCCAGCCAGGAACACAGACTTCCCAATCCACAGCTGGTCCAACACGGACAATCCTTCAGGGAGTATCATCTGGGGATTAATATCCAGACTGCTCTCTGGAAGCCCTCCTGTCCACAGGGGAGATCAAAGCAACAAAGATAAAATGGCAGAAATGTAAGATGGGCGTGGGCCCCATTGTCCTGAAGCATTGCAGATAGACCGAGAACAACTACCAACTCCTGTCAGTTTCTAGACAGCTCCCTGGACAGTCTGATCAGGGGATGGTGCAGCGACACAGTGGTTAGCAGTGCTGTTTCACAGTGCCAGAGACCCGGGTTCAATTCAGACCTTGGGTGACTATCTGTGTGGAGTTTGCACATTCTCCCCAGGGTCAGACTGGGTTTCCTCCAGTTTCCCCTCACAGTCCAAAGATGTGCGGGCTAGGTGGATTGGCCATGCTCAATTGCCCCTTAGAGTCCCAAAATGTGTAAGTTTAGATGGATTAGATATGGTAAATGCACAGCATTATGGGGATAGGGTGGAGGGGAGAGTCTGGGGCGGATGTTCTTTCAGAGAGTCGGTGGAGGTTCGATGGGCTGAATAGCATTTTCTACACTGCAGGGATTTTATGTTTCGACTGCTGCCTCCAGGGGATCTGTGGCTGGGTTCTGTGTATATACTGTGTATATCTCCAGGACTACTCTTTGGACCATATATCTGTCCAAGGTTGTGTGTCTAGACTTCTCTCTGAACTGTCTCCCTCTTGTTTCCAATATGCCATGTCCAAGTTTGAAATGTACAATTCTAAAGATTTTCTGTGAACTCAGGATCCAACACAGAGAATCTGTGTGGAATTCGGCCTCTTACAGTTGTTGGTTCCCTTATCCCCACCCCCTGTGCCCACCTCCCACTCGCCCCACACTCAACTGCCTCACTCAGGAAATTCCTATCATTCCAATTCAGCAATACCTAAACCTGCATTCAAAAATCTCCTCAAAATCAACCTTCCAAACTCCTGGCAGCTTGTTCACCTTTTCTGTATTTTTTCATGGGTGTGTGCTATTTAAATGCTTATATCATGGCTCCACCTTAAGTGTCACAAAGCTACCTTTGTTTCTGATTCCCAGTGTCCTGTCCGAATAAGGAGGCGATGGGGTCAGGGACAACTCACAGCAGAGCAGATCCGTGTATCAGTACAGTTCTGAATCAGAGTGAAGTTTCTGTGTCACTAGCAGCAAGCCTATTTTTTATTCATTCATGGGAATGAATAATCAGAGCTAGCTGGCCAGTATTTATGTCCCAGGGTTCATGTCACACTATCTGTAACCTCCACGACTTGCCTGGGCTTGCAAAATCTCACTAACTGTCCCAGCTGGAGACAATACACATCTCTTTAACCTGTGCGTAACCCTCTCTCCACTTACATCGTCTGTACCTTTAAGACTTGATTACCTGTAAAGACTCGCACTCCAACCATTATTTTGTAAATTGAGTTTGTGTCTTTATATACCCTGTTTGTGAACACAACTCCCACTCACCTGACAAAGGGGCAGTGCTCCAAAAGCTTGTGCTACCAAATAAACCTGTTGGACTTTAACCTGGTGTTGAGAGACTTCTTAGTATTTATTGTCCATCCCTAGTTGCCCAAGGGCAGTTGAGATTCAACCACACTCACTACAGAGCACAGGGAGGCCATCAGTCCATCGAGTTTGCACCAACCACAATCCCATCTAATAACTTGATGCAATTAACCTAGTTATTCCTTCTGTCACTAAGGGGCAATTTAGCATGGCCAATCCACCTAACCCGTGCATCTTTGGACTGTGGGAGGAAACTGGAGCACCCAGATGAAACCCAAGGAAACACGGGGAGAACCTGGAGACTCCACAGACACTGACCCAAGGCTGGAATCAAACCCAGGTCCCTGGTCCTGTGAGGCAGCAGTGCTAACCGCTGTGTCATCGTGTTGCCCCCTTTTTGTTGTTGTGACTCTGGAGTCACATGTCAGCCAGACCAGTTAAGGACAGCAGATTTCCTTCCCAAAGGGACATTAGTGAACCAGATGGGTTTTTCTGACAATCGACAATGGTTTCATGGTCATCAGTAGATTCTTAATTCCGGATATTATTTTTATTGAATTCAAATTCCACCATCTGCCATGTGGGATTCAAATCTGGGTCGCCAGAACATTAGCTGAGTTTCTGAATTAACAGTCTAGCGATAATACCACTCAGACATTGCCTCCCCTGTAACGCCTGAACCCTGACCTCAGGGAAGCATTCCTGATCAGACCAGTTCCACTCTGACCAACCCCCTCAATGTTACATTTATAGAAGCTTTCTTCCGTGTGAATTCAAATCATACATGAGCTGGTTTCAGTCCAAGAGCCATATCACTTCCAACCATCATTGTTAGAGACTAACTTTCACCCCATCGGTTAAGACTTGATCCTAATGTACATCCCAGCAGCTCAAGGAGAATCCTTTTACTCTCATTTGCACAGGTGAAGAAAGGGGAAAGGGAGTTCAAATAAGAAGTTTCCATTACCAAAAGAAAAGGTGACTTTGCCCCTTTTTTTGGAATTATATTGGGAAACTTTAAACAGAAATGCGCAGAAAACTTTGAGCTGGCCTGAGATTCTCAGATTAACTTGGAAAACCCGTGTTGGGGCAGTTGGAAATCCCTGACAGAAACAAATCTAGCACAGCCCCTGGTCTCACCTGGACAGTTTATTTTATAGGCTCATTTCAGCTTTGAGTGGCCCAGCCAACCACCCATCATTAAGACAACACTGAGTGAGTGAGTGACCAAAATGGGCCACTTTGACAGACTCCTCAGTGTAGTCAGAGGATCCTGAAGAAGGTTTGCCGAGAGGAACTAGCTCCAGCAAGAAGAAACTTCAAGAACCATGAATGAACTGATGATTGAGTCATTTGCTCGATGCCTATGTAAACAATTCACATCTTTGAACAGCCACTAACTGACTAACACTTGTACTCTGTACATATGGCTTTACCTGGCTGATGACCGTCCAGCCTTGCGAATCACTGGAACATTTGTAGGACTAATCAACTAGCTGAGTCACGAGGACAAGTGGGCAAGTAGCAAAAGTTTGATATAACTTGTTATAAATCGACTTAATTATTTATTAGAATACAGCGAAAAGTATATTTCCTGCGCACCTTACACACAAACCACATCGTACGTAGAGAAGGAAAGTAGAGGGTGTAAAGTGTAGTGTTACAGTCATAGCGAAGGTGTAGAGAAAGATCAATTTCCTAAAAGGTAGGTCCATTCAAAAGTGATAGCAGCAGGAAAGAAGCTGTTCTTGATTCGGTTGATAAATGATCTCCGATTTTTGTATCTTTTCCCCCAATGGGAAGTGGAAGAGAGAATGTCCGGGGTACTTGGGGTTTTTAACTATGCTGGCCACTTTCCCCAGACAGCTGGAAGTGTAGGCCGAGTCACTGTTTGGACAGCATATACTTCATGTTCGTTCTGTTATTGGACAGAAATGAGCTACTAGACTTTCGTAAGAGGCAGCGCCACCAAGTTTAACTGTGCAAACTGCTCCCTCCCTCCATGGGTGTGTCTGGGGAAAGCAGACAGCTGATCCATTGAGGATTCCAGGGGCGGGAGGAGAAGGGTAAAAACAAAGTGTAAGTGGCAGCAGCGTGAGTGATGGGAGGACCATCGTGATAATGGGACATAACTACCAGTTGTGTCAAAGTGTTGATGAGAGATTTTTTCAGTGTAGTCACTGTTGGAAAATATGTGCACAGCAAGCTCCCATAAACAAAGCAAAGTGATAATGACCAATTAATTTGTTCCTGTGATATTGACTGAGGGATATAAATTGGCCAAGACATCAGGAATTACTCCCTGATCTTCTTTGAAATGTGTTTTGGGATCTTTTGCATGCAATTTAGAGGGTAGATGGATCCTCATTTTAACATCTCACCCAAAAGACATCTGACAATGCAACACTCCCGCAGTAGTGCACTGAGGGGTCAGCCTGGGTCTTTGTGCTCAAGTCCTGAAACACAACTTGAATACAAACCTGGTGACAGAGCCAAGAGCGCTACCAACAGAGTCTCAACTGATACCGAGGATGGAGCAGACAACTGACAGGATAACAGGGAGAGGGGGCAAAGAGAGATAGAAAGTGACAAAAATAGGGTTAGAGAGAAAAAAAACGAGATGCAGAGAAAGAAAAAGGGTCCTCGGCTAACTGGATGTGTGAAGCTGCAAGACAGCAGTATGTGACTGCACGTAGCTGCAAGCGTACACAGCTAGGTGGACATGAGCAGCTGTGAGTGAGTTACTGTAAATCCTGAAAAAAATTGGCAAACCACTGACAGGATCTGCAAAAGGTCCACACACACACACACACACACACACACACACACACACACACACACACACGAGGATAGGTTACCCTCTGCTGGAAACAAGTAGTTACTGCAGGAAAACTAACCTCCAACCATTGACTGGGTGAAGCTTTCCAAGAATGAACGGAAAGGCTCAGTTGGAGATTCTGTAAGTGCAGCACCCAGCAGATTGTGTCAAACCATCAGCCTACCAGCCCTGGTGACACCATCATCATTGTCAAGTGAGAGGTTTCCAATTCTATCATCTCAAGACTCTTTGAACTAGTTACTTACTTGACAGCCTCTGCTACGTTGTTGGAGGTGTGCCCAGACAGGGCATCGTGCAGGTTACGGATGAAGTAATCCCTGTATTCTTCTGGTAACGCCATAAACGTCCCCCCCATCACAATGAACTCAACCTTGTCCACACTGTGTCCCAGTTGTTTCAGCTAAACGAGATTGAAATGGGGGAAACATCACTTTGGAAAGACCTGTGTAAATTACTGTGTAATCATAATACTGAAAGTCTTCCACATGCTCTTACTCCCTGTAAGTATCCCTCATGTCCAGTAACACTGTCCCATTTTCATCTCAACTCCTCGCCAGGCCTGCAAAATCTATATTACCTACTTGCTGCTGAAAACCCTTGACAGGGAGGTTACTGAGATTCTGTTTCCCCTGGGTGGAGAGTCTAGGACTAAGTGGCACAATCTCTGGATAAGAAGTCAGTCACTTAGGACTGAGGTGAGGAGAAATTTATTCACTCAGGTTTGATATTCTTTACAGAATATGGGTATTCAGTCACTGAGTGATCTTATTGAATGGCGGGGCAGGCTCAAAGGGCTAGATGGCCTACTCCTGCTCCTATTTCTTATGTTCTTATGTTCTTTGACTCTGAATGGAACCAAAGTATATGAGATTGGACAGGAACACAAGAGTAAAGATTAAAGATCAGTGTGAACTTATTAAATGGTGGAGCAGGTTCAAGAGTCTGCATGGCTTACTTCTGCTCCTATTTCTTACATCCTTTTGACAGATCCTCACAGTTACTGATCACAAAACAGCAACAGGTCATCAATCAAGGTCTCTCCACTTCTTCCATTAACCTTCTCTAGACTTTTTAGTAACTTGTCTTTATACTGCACTTTCCTTTACAAAGATCCACTTTTTTTATATTTTAATCAACTTTTTTCTCTTTGCTGTTGGAAGCAGTTGAGCCCACCAGATATATGAAGAAATCACTGGGGGGGCAGGTGCCAAAAAAAGCGACTTAAAACTTTAAAAGTTATTTATTAATTACAAATAAAGCTTACATTAACGCTGCAATAAAGTTACTGCGAAATTCCCGTAGTCATCACACTCCTGGCGTCTGTTTGGGTCAATGCACATCTTTTAGACTGTGAGAGGAAACTGGAGAAACCCCACACAGACACAAGGAGAACATGTAGACACAGACAGTGACCCAAGCTGGGAATCAAAACCGGGTTCCTGGTGCTGTGAGGCAGCAGTGTTAACCACTGTGCTACCCTCTGCTTGACCTTGATGTCAAACACATTTACATAGCCAATCACCTCGTAACAATGATAGCAGTTCTCCCTTTGATGATTTACTTATGAAAAAAGATCTTTACAGAGGAAAGTACAGTATAAAAGTTGGTTACTGAAAGCACAGCTTTACAAACTCTCAGGGTTTGGAAGTGTGACATTAAATGCAGGCTGGTGGGACCAAACTCTCAGCACTTGACTCTTCCACCTGGTCGACAATGCCCTTCACTAATAATCCTCTCTGAAACCATCTCACAATCTGGAGTTGGACTAAAACACTAGCAGTCGAAGGACGTTTGATTATTGATGACAGACTCGTACGTACCTGCTCTACGCGGTGTCTTGTCTGTAAGTAGGGATCATATCTTGCACGAATGGCCCTCATCGAGGTTGGCTGTTTAAAAGAAATAAAGATAAATATCTAATGGAGCCAAATCCTTGAAAAAAAAGTCCTCCGAGATTAATTTTCTTTATGGGGACATTTCATCACCTATTTCCCTCCCCCAATCCTATAAGGATAGGAACTTGTGTTTTAATATGAAAATTATTTAATGATTGCATCCAGGCTAGGTTACACTTTATATTCCACCTACTCTGTGCAAAGGTACACACACACTCCCAAGTTATTTTGCAACTTTCTGGATTATTATCCCTGTGAGACTATTTTGTGTGGAAATGCCACTGAGGCTGGAGAGGATTGGTGCTGGGGGAAATATGACAAATAAACCAAAAAAGGGAAGACATGAGTGAGAGACTAATGGAAAGAACATAGTTAAACACAAGGTACAAAAAGCAAATAAGCACGCCCATAGCTATGGAAATAAAACAGAGATGTTGATATTGGACTGGGATGGACACAGCAAGAAGTCTCACAAACCCACGTTAAAGTCCAACAGGTTTATTTGGAATCACGAGCTTCAGAGTGCTGCTCCTTCATCAGGCGAATGGAGAGCTGGGTTCACAAACACGGCATATAGAGACAAAGATACAATTGCAAGATGATCGTTGGAATGCGAGAGTTAACAGGTAATCAAGTGTTTATAGGTACGGACAATGTGAATGGAGAGAGGGATAATTACAGGTTGAAAAGGTGTGAATTGTCTCAAGCCAGAACTGTTAGTAGGATTTTGCAAGCCCAGGCCAAATGGTGGGGGTTACATGTGATGTGACACATACCCAAGATCCTGTCCTCACATATGCCGAACTTGGTTGATAGCTCCAAAAGTTCATGATTCCAAATAAATATGTTGGACATTAATCTGGTGTTGTGAGACTTCTTACTATGGAAATAAAGGAAGGGTTTACCTGTCACCAGTGCACTAAAGGACTAACATGAGAATTGTTACTGTAAACTTACACAGAGATTCAAGGACAGACCCTGTGTTGTGGGGTTTTTGAGGTGGCCAGGTACAGTCAGAAATTTCAGACAAGACTCACGAAGCCAGTGTCTCAATTTAAAGATGTAATCATTATTTTGATCTGCGGGGGCTAGGAGAAATCAAAGCATTGCGACAGCTCCTGAGTAGGAGCAGCTAGACCTCTCCAATTAATTCCAATGTATACAATTCAAAACAGATCAATTGTAGATTTTCTTACCAATTACCCCCACCTTTCATTCGCTTTAAGATGAATCATCTTCAACAATAATACCTATCATATACTTTAGCCAATCTCATCCTACCCTCTGGCATAATGGTATCCAGACACTTCCTCCCATTTTGGCTAACTCAACATCCTGTATCCCTTAATAACCAGGTGCCAGCCATAAAGTTCGAAGGGTACATTCCCGTAAATTCCCCTACAGCTCACTGCCAAACCAGATTAATGCATCATTTCACATGTGAACATGCATCCATCTTATCTGGACAGTGAATAAATCCCATTCATGAAGTCTGATTAAGTGTTCTGAATGTTACCATTAGAAACTCTACAGATAAAACCTTGTATATTTCCAAGGCTTCAATATTCCCTTAGAACATGGTTTTGTCCTAATGCCCTTTACCCGGACGCTTTGCAGCAATCTGCCCTTGAACAATGACTCTTAAAAATACATTAATACATTCAAAATATTAGCAAATGTGTTTTTAAATCATAATCACTTGTTTAAATCTCTTACTGCATTTCGTATGCATATAAACTGCTCTGTTGTTTGCTTATAAATATGTTTTAAAATCATTTAATTCAATGCTGGTAGTTGTGTCAGTGTCTTAAATGGTTTAAAAATCTTTACTAACCCATTAGGATTTTTCCCCTTACACCTCGCGATCCCTTGCTCATAACATGCTGCTCACATACGTGGAAATGTGGCTTACAGATGGGCTAAAAGCAGGCAAATGGGAGTAGTTCAGTTTAGGAAATCTGGTCAGCATGGACGAGTTGGGACAAAGGGCCTGTTCCTGTGCTGTACATCTCTACAACTCTGACAAGGATATGATATTGTTGCAGTGGTACTCTGATGCAGGCTGAAGTTGCTTAATAAACCCAACAATTTATAATTACTGATCAGGAAATGTTATCCTTTCATTAAAACATTTCTCAGGTTCTTGGCTGGAAGCAGACACTTTTTGTTTTGTTTTCCAATTGAGGATCAGGAGGGCAAGAATTATTGATGCCAAGTAATACAAAAAATGATTGCTGATTCCTTGTAACACAAGAGCTTCCTTACCTCGTATCCTGTGTACGACTGGGTTGAATATTCAAAGTCCGAATCTGGGCCCCCTGGGCAGTATCTGGAATTCACAAAATATATTTTATACCCAAATGTGTTTTTGCTTTGTTGGAGAGCCCGTTTCCCTTGAAAAGCTGAGAACTAGGGGCTATAGTCTCAGGATAAGGGGGCAGTCATTGACAGGTGAGATGAGGAGACACTTCCTCATTCAGGAAGGTTGTGAATCTTTTCGAATTCTCCATGCCAGCAAGCTGTGAGATTCAGTAATTCAGGGTATTCGAGGTGGAGATCAATGGTGTTTTAGACTTGAAGAGAACGAAGAGCTATGGGGATCGTGCAGGAAAGTGAACAGTTGAAGATCAGCCACAAATCTAATTGAATGGCAGAGCAGGTTCAAGAAGCTGCCACGTGTCTGCCCATTCCATCCGCCTGTCAAGGTGCTTTTGAAGTCTACTACCATCTTCCTGACTATTTCCTACACTTTCGCATTTTCTGTCATGTATAAATCTCAAAACTGTGGCCAGTACCCCCAGGTACAAGTCATTAATGCATTTGAAAGACAGCAGTGGCTGCCTTGTGTGGATCCACCAATCACACCAAAAGATAGATGACCATGATATAGTTAATGAGCAAACCTTGCAGGTTGGGACTAGAAGGGGTCAGATATTGATTTTAATTTGATTTATTATTGTCGCACATATTAACATACAGTGAAAAGTATTGTTTCTTGCATGCTATACTAAGCATACCATTCACAAAGGAGTAGTGTTACAGTCATAGCTAGGGTGTAGAGAAGGATCAACTTAACGCAAGGTAGGTCCACTCAAAAGTCTGACAGCAACAGGGAAGAAGCTGTTCTTGAGTCGGTTAGTATGTGACCTCAGACGTTTGTATCTTTTTCCCGACAGAAGAAGGTGGAAGAGAGAATGTCCGGGGTGCTTGGTATACTTAGTTATGCTGGCTGCTTTGTCAAGGAAGCGGGAAATGTAGACAGAGTCAATGGATAGAAGCCTGGTTTGCGTGATCGATTGAGCTACATTCATGACTTTTTGTAGTTCCTTGCAGTCTTGGGCAGAACAGGAGCCATACCAAACTGTGATACAACCAGAAAGGATGCTTTCTATGGTGCATCTATAACTGACATGCCAAATTTCCTTAGTCTTCTGAGAAAGTAGAGGCATTGGTAGGCTTTCAGAATTATAGTGTCAGCGTGGGGCAGTACGAGGACAGGCTGTTGGTGATCTGGACACGTAAAAACTTGAAGCTCTTGACCCTTTCTAATTCATTCCCATTGATGTAGACAGGGGCATGTTCTCCTTTACGCTTCCTGAAGTCGATGACAATCACCTTCATTTGTTGACATTGAGGGAGAGATTATTGTTACTGCACCAGTTCTCCAGATTCTCTATCTCACTCCTGTACTCTGTCTCATCATTGTTTCAGATCTGGCCCACTATGGTGCTGCCAACAGCAAACTTGAAAATTGAATTTGGCCTCACAGCCATAGGTATATAAGGAATATAACTGAGGGCTGAGAACACAGCTTTGTGGGGCACCGGTGTTGAGGATGATCGTGGAAGTGGTGTTGTTGCCTATCCTTACTGGTAGTGATCCGTGAGTTGGGAAGTTCAGGATCCAGTCGCAGAGGGAGGTGCCGAGGCCCAGGCCATGGAGTTTGGAGATGAGTTTTGTGAGAATAATAGTGTTGAAGACTGAGCTGTAGTCAATAAATAGGAGTCTGACATAAGTGGCCTTGTTATCTAGGTGTTCCAGGGTTGAGTGCAGGGCCAGGGAAATGGCATCTGCTGCGGACCTATTGTGGCGGTAGGCAAACTGTAGTAGATCCAAGTAGTTTGGGAGGCTGGAATTGATTTGTGCCATGACTAGCCTTTCGAAGCACTTCATAATGATGGATGTCAGAGCCACCGGCGATAGTCATTAAGCATGCTGCTTGGTTTTTCTCAGGTACTCGGATTAGCAGATAGGGACCTCAGATTATTGTAAAGAGAGATTAAAGATGTTTGTGAATACCCCTGCCAGCTGATCCACACAGGATCTGAGTTATCATCCGGGTACCCCATCCGGGCCAGTCGCTTTCCATGGGTTGGCCTTCGAAAAAACTACTCTGACATATGCAATGGTGACCCCAGATACAGGTTGATCCAGGGCTTCCAGGTACAGGGCATGCTCTGGCTGACCTCTTGCTAAAAACGGGCGTAGAATGCATTGAGCTTGTCAGAGAGGGGTGCATTGGAGCCTGTGATTTTACATGCCATTATCTTGTAGCTGTTATGTCTTGCAGACCTCGCCATAGTCGGCGAGGCTAGGTGTGGCTAGCCTGGGATTCTAGCTTGGTCCAGTACTGTCTTTTGGCATCTTTGATGGATCTCCTTAGATCATATCTGGCTTGCTTGCATTGGTCAGTGTTGTCCAACTTGAACGCCACAGACCTGGACTTCAGGAAGCAGTGGATATCTCTGTTCATCCAAAGTTTCCGGTTGGGGAACACATGGATTTGCTTCTTTGGCACACAGTCTTCTACACACTTACGAATGAAATCAGTTACTGTAGTGGTGTACTCGTTCAGGCTGGTCGCAGAGTTTTTAAATTCCAAACAGTTCACTGACTCCAAGAAGCTCAGTAGATCATCAGCCAATTCTTCAGACCAACATTGCACGACTTTGTTTGATGGATTCTCCCGCTTCAGTTTTTGCTTGTAAGCCGGGATCAACAGCACAACCTTGTGGTCTGATTTGCCAAAGTGGGCGGGCGATAGAGCAGTAGACATGTTTGATATTTGTGTAGCAGCGGTCTAGAACGTTTGGGCCTCTGGTGGAACAGATGATGTGCTGGTGGTGACTTATAGTACGCTCGAGCTTGGCCTGATTGAAGTCTCTGGCCATGACGAACAGGTTTCGGGATGTTTCATCTCAAGGCTATTCGTAGTGGTGTATATTTCGTCTAGCGTGATCTTCACGTCTGCATGGGGTGGGATGTAAACTTCAGGCTGCGTACAAGGATATACACCCACGGATCAGAGCCTCCAACATCAGGTGATCGGACATTGGGCAGAATAAGGGCTTGAGGAGCAGGAAAGAGGTCTCATCAAAATGATGAGTTTGGGAAACTACTTGAGAGGAAGCTTTATAAGGACAGGGGGTTCTGACAGCAGGGTATCTTGGCAATAAGTGAGTAGCTGTGCAGTGGGCTGCATGGATGGCCCAGATTTGACTAGCAGAGAAATCCAAAAGCTCTTTCTGTTTGTGTTGAATGTGAGCAGGTGGGAGTTGGGAAGGTGAAGAGTTTTGAGGGTACAATTCCCTGTGAAGGAGCAATGGCTGGAGGTTGAAGTAAAATCTTGTGACTTTTTCCAATATTTCAGCAGCAAATAACAGCATTCAAGCTTTCCACAATTCCTATGGGTATTGTATACATATAATCATACATAGAAAGTAGAAGCAGGACAAGACCATTTGGCCCTTCTTGCCTGCTCTGGCATTCATTTTAATCTTGGTTGATATAAAATTCAATTCCCTGATCCTGCTTTCTACGCATATCCCTTTAGCCCAATTTCCTTCTTAAATTCAGACAACATTTTGGCCTCAACTATTTTCTGTGGTAATAAGTTCCACTCTCCAGGTGAAGAAATTTCTCCTCATCGCAATCCTAAAAGGTTTGCCCCTTATCCTCAAACTATGATCCCTAGTTCTGGACTCCCTCACCATCAGAAACAACTGATGGAGGCAGGAGGTTTCAGCTATCTGGGCCATTGGGGTCTCTTCCGGGGCAGGTGGGACCTGGTGTACAAGGAGGACGGGTTGCATCTAAACTGGAAGGGCATAAATATTCTGGCCGGGAGGTTTGCTAGTGCCAACAGGAGGATTTAAACTAGTTTGGAAGGGGAGGGAAACCAAAGCAAAGGTGAATTAGCTGAAGGGGAACCAGAGAGTAAGGCCAGTAAGATTCAGAGAAACAGCAGGCAGAGTGATTTGCTAATCAAAGAGCATCTGATGGACTAAAGTGCATTTGTTTCAAAGCGAGAAGTGTAACATGTAAGGCAAATGAACTTAGAGCTTGTATTAGTATTAGGAACTATGATGTTGTTGCTATTACACAGACTTGATTAAGGGAAGTACAGGATTGGCAGCTTAACATCCCACGACACAAATGTTTCAGGCGGGATAAGGGGGATGTAAAAGAGGTGGTAGAGGTTGCACTACTGGTTAAGGAGAATATCACAGCTGTACTGCGGGAGGACACCATGGAGGTTTCGTAGAGTGAGGCAATATGGGTAGAGCTCAGGAATAGGAAGGATATAGTCACAACATTGGGGGTTTACCATAGGCCAGCGGGAGACACAGGAACAGATATACAGGCAGATTTTGGCAAGGTGTAAAAGCAAGAGGGTTGTTGTGGTAGGAGATTTCAACTTCCCTTAGATTGACTGGGATTCACTTAGTGATAGGGACATGGATGGGGCAGAGTTTGTAAGGAGTATCCAGAACTGTTCCTTGAAACAGCACGTAGATAGCCCAACTAAGGAAGGGGCTATACTGGAATTTGGGGAATGAGCCCGGCCAGGTGGTCAATGTTTCAGTAGGGGAGCAGTTCAGGAACAGTGACCACAATTCAGGAAGCTTTAAGGTACTGATGGATAAAGATATGTGTAGCCCTCAAGTTAAGGTGCTAAACTGGGGGAAGGCTAATCACAACAATATTAGGCGGGAACTGAAGAATGTAGACTGGGAACAGATGTTTGAGGGTAAATCAACATCTGGCATGTGGGAGGCTTTCAAGTGTAAGTTGAAAGGGATTCAGGATCAGCACATTCCTGTAAGGATGAAGGATAAGTATGGCAAGTTTGGGAACCTTGGATAATGAGGGATATTGTGAGTCTAGTCAAAGAGGAAAAGGAAGCATTTGTCAAAGTTGGGAGGCTGGGAACACACAAAGCAAGTGTGGAATATAAGGAAAGTAGAAAGAAACTTAAGCAAGGAGTAAGGAGGGCTAAAAGGAGTCATGAAAAGGCATTGGCCAGCAGGATTAAGGAAAATCCCAAGGCTTTTTATACATATATAAAAAGCAAGAGGGTAACCAGGGAGAGGGTTGGCTCACTCAAGGACAAAGGAGGGAATCTATCGTGAAGCCAGAGGAAATAGGTAAGGTTTTAAATGAGTACTTTGCGTCAGAATTCACCGAAGTGAAGGACTTGGTGCATGAGTTGGGGAAGGGTGTGTAGATATCTTGAGTCATGCTGAGATCAAAAAGGGGGTGATACTGGGATTCTTCAGAAACATTAAGGTAAATAAGTCCCCAGAGCCTGACATGATATACCCCAGAACACTGAAAGAAGCAAGAGAGGAAATTGATGGGGACCTGAGAGAAATCTTTGTATCCTTGCTGGCTACAGGGGAAGTCCCAGAGGATTGGAGAATAGCCAATGTTGTTCCTTTGTTTAAGGGTAGCAAGAATAATCCAGGTAATTACAGGCCAGTGAGCCTTACATCAGTGGTAGGGAAATAATTGGAGAGGATTCTTCGAGACAGGATTTATTCCCACTTGGAAATACGTGGATATATTAGTGAGAAGCAACATGGTTCTGTGAAGGGGAGGTCGTGTCTCACGAACTTGATCAAGTTTTTTGAGGAAGTGACGAAGATGATTGATGAGGGTAGGGCAGTGGGTGTTCAGTAAGACCTTTGACAAGGTCCCTCATGGCAGACTGGTGCAGAAGGTGAAGTCGCATGGGATCAGGGGTGAGTTGGCAAAGTGGATACAAGACTGGCTCAGTCAAAGAAGATAGAGGGTAGCAGTGGAAGGGTGCATTTCTAAATGGAGGGCTGTGACAAGTGGTGTTCCTCAGGGACTTTTGCTGTTCGTAATATATATATATATATATATAACATAAAAATGATTTGGAGGAAAATGTAACTGGATTGATTATTAAGTTTGCGAACGACAGAAGGGTTGATGGATTTGAAGATAGCGATGAGGACCATCAGAGGATACAGCAGGATATAGATCAGTTGGAGACTTGGGCGGAGGGGTGCCAGATGGAGTTCAATCTGGACAAATGTGAGGTAATGCATTTTGGAAGGTCAAATACAGATAGGAAACATACAGTAAATGGCAGAATCCTTTAGAGTATTGATAGGCAAAGGGATCTGGGTGTACAGGTACACACGTCACTGAAAATGGCAATGCAGGTGAAGGAGGTAGTCAAGAAGGCATATGGCATGTTTGCCTTCATTGGCCGGAGTTCTGAGTTTAAAAACTGGCAAGTCATTGCAGCTTTATAGAACCTTAGTTAGGCCACACTTGGAATATAGTGTTCAAGTCTGGTCGCCACACTACCCGTAGGATGTGGAGGCTTTGGGGAGGGTACAGAAAAGATTTACCAGGACGTTGCCTGCTATGGATGGCATCAGCTATGGGGAGAGGTTGGAGAAACTTGGTTTGTTCTCACTGGAATTATAGAGGTTGAGGGAGTGACCTGATAGAAGTCTACAAAATTATGAGAGGCACGCACAGAGTGGATAGTCAGAAGCTTTTTCCCCAGACTGGAAGAGTCAATTAGTAGGGGGCACAGGTCTAGGGTACCAGGGACAAGGTGTACAGGGGATGTACGAGGCAGGCATTTTACACAGAGGGTGGTGGGTGCCTGGAGCTTGTTGCTGGGGATGGTAGTGGAAGCAGGTACAATAGTGACTTTTTGGGGCGCCTTGACAAATACATGAATAGGATGGGAATAAAGGGATATGGTCCCTGGAAGGGTAGAGGGTTTTAGTTCAGTTGGGCGGATGGTTGGTGTAGGCTTGGAGGGCCGAAGGGCCTGTTCCTGTGCTGTAGTTTTCTTTGTTCTTTGATTATACCTCTGCCTTCCAAATGCTGAGCTATCAAATCCTTGATAATAGACTCTAGCAACTTCCCCATTAGCCTCACAGTTCTATAGTTCCTTGTTTTCTCTCTGCCTCCCTTTCTGAATAGTGGGCTTACATTAGCTACCATCCAATCTGTAGGGACCAATCCATGGTCCAAAGAATTCTGGAAAATGACCAGTCTACACGTTCATCTTTTTTGGCCTCTTTTCTAATCCTTGCAGGTCAACAAGTTCCTGTAACAGGAGGACGGACACTACCATGTGACTGTGCAATACCACTCACACCTGTATCTTCAGCAGGGTTGGTCTTGCTAGTTTCCAGTTGATAGAACTCTCCACTGGCCACAGGAAAAATAAAAAAAACAATGTAACCCACCCAGGAGCCTCTGCCCAATTAGTTGATGCAGATAAGCACCGACAGTTTCTTCTTGTTTCTCTGATTTGGGATTTGTGTGGTTACCATTGCCATTTTCAGTTGTTTCAGGGGCATGGGGTCCACCAGCAAATATGCTCAAATCACTTAAAAGAATCATGACAGACGGGAGGGAACTTTACTTTCAGAACTTACACGCAAATGTTTCCTGTGAAGGTGATGTGAGGACATCGGTGTGGCTTACACATCACTGCGACCACAGCAATCTACGGACAGAGGAGAGAGGGTCTGTAAGAGGCAAATAGTAACAGCAAGTTGGGTATAACCAAACTGTCGCAGAGGTCAAGATGGAACCCAGTAATCCAGGACATGATGCCCAGAGTGATGTGCTCAGCACTCCCCTTGTCCCACCCTTGTGGCGTCATTCTCATCCCTGGATGAACGAAATTGCTAAAGCAAAATAGTACAGGTGAGGGAAGTCTGAAAGAAAAACAAAATGCTGAAAATACTCGGCCGGTCAGGAGGGAAAACAGAGTTCCAATCAGAATCGAAAGGCTAGCCGAGCATTCCTGTTCGCTGTAAATAGTTAGGCAACATCTGTCCCAGGAAGTCAGACAGATACACTTTGCAACAGCAGGTATGGTGTTGAAATTCTAGTAATTACTAGACCATTAATCCAGATGCCCAGGGTAATGCGTTCAAATCTCATCATGGTAAATGGTGATATTTGAATTCAATAAAAATCTGAAGTTAAAGGTCTAATGATGCCCATGAAATCATCACTGATTGTCGTAAAAAAGCCATCAAGTTCACTAATATCCTTCAGGATGGAAAGGGCAGTACGGGGGCACAGTGATTAGCACTGCTGCCTCACAGTGCCAGGGACCCAAGTTCAATTCCGGCCTAGGGTTACTGTCTGTGTGGAGTTTGCACATTCTCCCCGTATCTGTATGGGTTTCCTCTGGGTACTCTGGTTTCTTCCCACGGTCCAAAAGACGTGCTGGTTAGGTGCATTGGCCATGCTAAATTCTCCCTCAGCTGTATAGGGCATTGGTGAGGCCACAGCTGGAGTACTGGGTGCAGTTTTGGGCGCCGCACTTACGCAAGGATATTTTGGCCTTGGAGGGAGTGCAGAGGAGGTTTACTAGGCTGATACCAGAGTTGATGGGGTTGAGCTATGAGGAGAGACTGAATAAACTAGGCTTGTACTCATTAGAGTTTAGAAGAATGAGGGGAGATCTCATTGAGACATATAAGATGATGAATGGGATGGATAGGATAGAGGTGGAGAGACTCTTCCCGCTCAGAAAGGACAGTAGGACTAGGGGGCACAGCCTCAAGATAAAGGGGGGGCAGTTTAGAACGGAGTTGAGGAGGAACTTCTTCACTCAAAGGGGTGGTGAATCTCTGGAATTCTCTGCCCATTGAAGTGGTGGAGGCTACCTCGCTAAATATTTTTAAGACGCGGGTTGATGGGTTTTTGATAAGCGAGGGGATTAAGGGTTATGGGGAGAGGGCAGGAATGTGGAACTGAGCCACGACAGATCAGCCATGATCTTATTGAATGGCGGGGCAGGCTCGAAGGGCTAGATGGCCTACTCCTGCTCCTATTTCTTATGTTCTTATGTACCCAAACAGGCACCAGAGTATGGCAATTAGAGGATTTTCACAGTAAATTCATTGCAGTGATAATGTATGCCTATTTGTGACACTAATAAACTTTAAACTCTTACCCCGCTGGCTGTCCTGATGGGTTTCGCTTTCAGTTTTGGTATCAACACCTTTCTGTACTGAGGGGGCACAGCCGCAATGATGTCCACAAGGCGAGGTTGTGAGGTCAGTCCATACTTTGATGAGGTCTTGGTTTTCACTCTTAAATAAATGAAGGTGGAAGCATAAATAAATAGACAGGACAAAAACTAACATTCAATAGCAAACTGAAGCAACTAATCCCACTGGGACCAGTATATCCCGTAGCTTTTTAACAATTCCTTTCTGGGTTGTGGGCATTACCGGTTATAGCAGCATTTATTGCTCATCCCAAATTGCCCTTAAGGAGATATTGGTGAGCCGCCATCTTGAACCACTGCAGTCCCTGTGGTGTAGGTACACCCACAGTGCTGTTATGAAGACAGTTCCAGGATTTTGACAAAGTACAGTGAAGGAATGGCAATATATTTCCAAGTCAGGATGGTGAGTGAATTGGAAGGGAAGCTCCAGGTGTCTACTGCTCTTCCTAGATGGTTATGGTCACAGGTCTGGGATGCTTGGTGAGTTATGTATTCATGAACAGTCAGATTGGGGCTCTAACTCGCTGCAGGAACCATCCGCAGGCCAACATTAGCACAAAGCAATTCATCAACCACAGATGCCAGGAAAAGCCTTCTGCCCAAGGGATCCAGCTACCAAACTCTTCAAGAGCAACTTGTGTTTCCTACTCCAACTGCTGTCAGTATCAAGAATCCTGGTTCTGAAATCTTTGCCTTCTTCTAATTTTGGTTTTATTCAGCATCTCCAGTGTTGATCTGAAATCATTCCATTATAATCACTCCACCATTGGCAGTCACACCTTTAGCCACCCAGGTGTCAAGGTCTAGATTTCTCTCCCACACCCTCTCTGCCTCGCTCACCTTCTTTAAAATCCATCTCTCTCAAGGAGATTTTAGTCACCTCTCTCAAAATCTCCTTTTGTATTTTGGTTTCTATTTTTGACTGATTTACATTCCTCTGAAGTATCTTGGGATGTTTCACTGTGTTAAACGCAAGTTGTTACTATACAATACCGAGTAGTAATTAGTGATTAGGGTACATATAGTAATTGTAATACACATCTGATTAATTAAACATTTCAATGTTTGGAGTTCCGCTTGTGGAACATCTCAAACACTGACCCTGGATTGGATGGGGAGAATATCTGGAAGCAGATGATTGTGGAATGAGTGATCCGACCCCAATTGTGAAACTAAAGCAACAATCCAGCAGGAGGGATCAGGACTGTACAAGAGCAATGCAGATTATCCTGCCTGCTCCAGAGTCCAGACTACCTCTGGTTGCTGTTGGCTGAAAGTGTGCAATTGGACATGGGCACTCTCGGAACTTTTGCACTTACAACAAAAACATCTCATGGTTAAAATCCAACCTTAGCTTACTTAGCAAGCAACCTCTGATTGGTTGTTCTCTTCTCAACGCCTTGGTTACTGTTCTCCTGCAAAGAACTTTTAGCAAGGAGTGGATCAGACAAAAACAGCAACATTTAAAATATGGGAGGAACCAGGCAAGTTAGAACATGGGCGTTGCTGGCCATCCAGCATTTATTGCCTATCCCTAGAGTCAACCACATTCCTGTGGCTCTGAAGTCAAATATAGGCCAGACCAGGTAAGGACGGCAGATTTCCTTCCCTAAAAGGACATTAGTGAACCAGATGGGTTTTTCTGACAATGGTTTCATGGTCATCAGTAGATTCTTAATTCTAGATTTTTTTTATTGAATCAAATTCCACCATCTGTCTTGGCAGGATTTGAACCCCGGTTCGCAGAACATTAGCTGGGTTTCTGGATTAACAGTCGATCGATAACGCCACCAGGCCATCGCCTCCCCCACATATTAGAATGAGTGCAAAGCAAGAAGATGAGCAACCTGCTACTCTAGCCTCCTGGCAGAAAGTCTCATTGTAATTCTTATCTTCAGTTGGTGGCCTCGACAGTGTCCATGGCACAGACAACATGTGATCATTCAAAGCTTTTTTGTTTTGTGTTTGAATCATCTAACTGTGCTAATTGAGCAACCTTGCACAAAGGTTTTACTGCTTAAAAAAACTGAACTCTGATTCTGAGTTAAAATGATAAAGGGTTGGATATGATGGATGGGGGGGGAACTCTCTCCTCTAATAGGAATGAAACCAAGAAAAACCTCTTCGCAAAGCGGAGAGGAAATCAGGACCTCTCTTCCCCAAAAAGGCTTTACCTCTAGGAGTCAATTAAAAATTTCAACCTTAGATTGATAGAGTATTAGAGATTAGAGAATTGAGATGGGTAAATGAAGTTGAAGTGCAGATGACCCACAATCTAATTCAATTACAGAACAGGCTCAAGGGGCTGAATACTCATCTCTTGTTCTTATGGGGCTGTACTGAATTCTGCACTATCTTGTTAAGATCGCTAGAGGCTTCAAATCAGCTGCGTGCAAGTTAATATTGGCAGAATCAAAACTTCACAACAGTACCACTTTGTACCAGTTTAACCAGTGAAGGACAACATGAAGGTGATATGAGACTACAGGACTGATATCTGGGCCTTTCATAGAATCCTTACAGTGCAGAAGGAGGCCATTTGGCCGATCAAGATTGTACCGACAATGATGCCACCCAGGCCCTATCCCCAGTGCCCCATGTATTTACCCTGCATGTCCCCCTGACACTAAGGGGCAATTTACCATGGCCAATCCACCTAACTTGCAGATCTTTGGACTGAGAGGGAAAACCGAAGGAAACCTATGCAGACATGGGGAGAATGTGTAAACTCCACACAGGCAGTCACCCGAAGCCAGCATTGAACGCAGGTCCCTGATGCTGTGGGCAGCGGTGCTAACCACTGTCCCCACCCCCATGATGGAGGAGCTGAAGAGGATACTAAAGCAAAGTTAAAGTTTATTTGTCACAAGTAGGCGTACAGTCACACTGCAAGGAAGTTGCTGTAAAAATCCCCTGGGGTGATATCTGGGCCTTATTTACCCTCCTAAACAAGCCGTCAGATGTGTTCTATGTCAAAGTTCTGCTTGGTAACCTCTGTCGTGCTGCTTAAGCATTTTGAAATTAAATCAAGATGAACAGATAGTTTAGTGCAGACACTTACTTGTTTAGATTGACATCCTTCCCTTGCTCGTGTGCCTCAATCAGCTGCTTGAGGACATCAGCAATTGTCATCATCATCCGCTCAGCATGGCTGAACTCCACTGTAAGAGAGGGCAGATGTTAACTACTTGCTCTTCCAAAGCAACTTTAATGTGGAGGAACTCTCCAAAGGCATTTCATACAGCTGTAATCAGACACGAACAAACCGCAAGCTAAACATGACTCCTGGTGACCAAAATCCCAGTCAAAAAAGGATCTTAGAATCCAAAGGATCCCTACAGTTCAGGACGTGGCCATTTGGCCCATCCAGTCTGCACCAACCACAATCCCACCCAGGACCTATTCCCATAACCCCACATATTTACACTGCTAATCCCCCCGACACAAGGGTAATTTAGCATGGCCAATTCACTTAACCGCACATCTTCAGGGGGAGATACAAGTGGGAGGAAGAAAGCTTTAGGGAGGGAATTCTGGAGCTTAGGGTCGAGAAAGCTGAAGACACGGCCGCCAATGATGAGGCAAACAGAATTGGCTAGGGGTGGAATAAGGGGACGGAATCACAGAGGGAAAGTCTGGAGAAGGTGTAGGAGTGGACGGTGTAGGGGTGGAGGAGGTCGCAGAAATAGGGAGAAGCAAGGCAAGATTTGAACTTGAGGTTGAGAGTTTTAAACTAGAGAATTTGGTGGGTTGGGAGTCAAGGTTGACAATCTTGAGGGTGATTTGCGAGTAGGATTTGATTCATGATAGGAGACAGGACAGGATAACAGAAATGAAATGGGAGGCTGGTCAGAAGAACACTGGGATAGTCAAATCGATGGGTAATAGAGGTATGGATGATGATGTTGAGATAGGGATAGAGAAATCTGAAATCCATAGGTCAGTTAACCTGACATCATAGTCAGGGAAACTCTGCCATTAATTACCAAGGGCATGGTTACATAGCACTTGGAAAATCACAATATGATTAGGCAGCGTCTTTTACGAAAGGGAAGTTGTATTCAACTAATCTATTTGAGTTTTTGTTGCTGGCGTCCCAGTGAATGTTTGGATTTACAGAAGGCATTCAACAGGACACCACATAACAGTAGGGTTCATGGTGCTGACAATATTGGCATGGATTGATAGAAAAGAGAGCACATGAAAACACGTTACTTTCAGGATAATAGGTAGTAACTTATGGAATGCTGATTGTGGGTCAGTGCTTGGACCTCAGCTGTTTACAAACTACTTAAATGTGGGAACTGAGGGTTAACTATCCAGGTTTGCTGACGATACAAGGTTAGGTGGGGAAGTAAGCTAGGAGGATGAAACAGGGGTTGCAAGAATACATTGACCGATTATGTGATCACACAAGGTAGCAGACGGAAAATGTGAAATTACCCACTTTGATTGGAAGAATGGAAAAGCAGGATTATTTTGGTGAGACAGTAAATGTTATCAATGGAACTTGGGGGCTCCTGTATACAAAGCATAAAGTTAACTTGCAGGTTCAGCAACATTCGGTAAAAAAAAATGTACGTTAGCCTTTATTGTAAGAGGGTCAGAGTACAAGAGGTAGAAAGTCTCGCTGCAAGTATATAAGGCTTTGCAAGACCGCACTTGAATACTGGACAGTTTTGGACTCCTCGCCTAAGGAGATGTATATTTGCGCTAATGAGTTGCAACAAGGCTCACTAGATTTATTTCTGGGATAGAGAGGAATATTTTATGAGGAAAGATTGAGTAAAATGAGCCTACGTTTTTTTGAATTTTACAACAATCTCATTGAAAAAGACAAAATGCTTAGACAGTTTTATACAAAGAGACCGTTTCCCCTAGTTGGAGGTTGTAGAATTTGGTATTATTGCCTCAGGATAAGGGATCAGCCATTTAAGACTGAGATAAGGAGTAATTCCTTCATTCAGGAGATTGGGAATCTTTGGAATTCTCTAAGAGGTCTACTGTGGATATTCAGTCGATGTTTACATTTAAGGCAAAGTTTGATTGATTCCACTTGTGCCCCAAAATCTAAGGTTATGGGGATAAAACAGCAAAGTAGAATCAATGCAGAAGTTCAGCCACGATCACATTGCGTGATAGAGTAAGCCTGAAGGGCCATACAGCCTAATTCTGATTTGATTTATTGGGGTAGTGAAAAATATTGTTTCTTGCACACTATACATACAAAGCATACCGTAAATAGAAGAGTGGAGAATGTAGTAGCTACAGCTAGTCATAGCTTTAGCTAGCGTGTAGAGAAAGGTCAACTTAATATAAGATAGGTAAATTCAAAAATCTGATGGCAGCAGGGAAGAAGCTGTTCTTGAATCGACTGGTATGCAATTTCAGACTTTTGTACCTTTTTCCCAATGGAAGAAGGTGGAAGAGAGGTATGTCGGGGGTACATGAGGTTCTTGATTATGCTGGCAGCCTTTCTGATGCAGCGGGAAGTGCAGATCAAATCGATGGAGGGGAGGCTGGTTCGAGTGGTGGACTGGGCTTCATTCACAACACTTTGTTGTTTCTTGCAGTCTTGGACAGAGCAGGAGCCATACCAACTGGTGATACACCATAGAAAACATTCTTTCTGGTTGTATCTGTAGAAGTTGGAGAGAGCTGTAGTGAATATGCCAAATTTCCTTAGTCTCCTGAGAAATTAGAGGTGTTGGTGGGCTTTCTTAACTATAGTGGCCACATGGAGGGATCAGAACAGGTTGTTGGTGACCTTCGATCATTTATACTTCATTCCCATTGACACAGACAAGGCATGCCCTCCACTACACTTCCTGAAGTCAATGACTAGCTCCTTCGTTTTGTTAACATCGAGGGAGAGATCATTGTCGTCACACCAGTTCACCAGATTCTGTCTCTTTCCTGCACTGTGTCTCGTCATTGTTTGAGATCCAACCCACAACGGTGTTGTCATCAGCAGGCTTGAAAATCGAATTGGAGGAAAATATGGCCATACAGTCAGAGATGTATAAGGAGTATAGTAAGGGGATGAGGACACAGCCTTGTGGGGCACTGGGGTTGAGGATGATTGTGGAAGTGTTGTTGCCTATCCTTACTGATTGTGGTCTGTGAGTTAGGAAGTCTAGGATTCAGTCGCAAGGGAAGGGGCCAAGTCCTAGGCCACAGAGCTTGGGGATCAGTCTCGTAGGAATAATGTTCATATTTCTTATTTTCTTTTAACAAAAACTCAGCATCTCACCTTCACCATCCTTCTCTCCTCCATCCCTTAGAATCACCAGTTAATTCCTAATTGTTATCTTAACTCTCTCCATACATACACTGGGATGCTATACAGAACTGGTTAAATGACTGAAATAATAATCTGGAGATTGAGGTGAAAGATCAAGAGAATGAGTTCAAATCCCACCATGCCAATTTGAGAATTGGAATGCTTTTGCAGGTTGCGTTTCCAGAATACATTGCCAAAGTAAAAGTGAACATGAAGCTGCCAGATATTTGTAAGACCTCTCAAATTCAACCAATGTCCTTTTTTTTTGGAAACCAATGTCCTTTAGGGAAAGAAATCGTCCCATCTCAAATGGTCTGTGTCTTTACGTGGCACTGGCATGGTTGACTCTTAATCCTCTGTGGCCGCCTAGCAAGTCACACTGCGATGCAGTCACAACCACTTTCACAAGGTAATCAGGTGTGCAGAATAAACTTGTCAACGGACACCCATGAACCAAAAGTAAATATTAAACAATTTCCCCCCTGCTTCGGCCTTCCCAACAGGTAGTCACAATCAATTGGATTCCAAGCCCTGGCCTTATTTTAAGTTCCTTAATGATATGAAATTAAAGGAAGCGTAGTGGAGAACATGCCTCTTTATCCCAACGAGGATGAAGTGGAAATGTCAAGAACATAAGAAATAGGAGCAGAAGTAGGCCATCTAGCCCTTCGAGCCTGCCCCGCCATTCAATAAGATCATGGCTGATCTGTCGCTGCTCAGTTCCACTTTCCCGCTTTCTCCCCATAACTCTTAATCCCCTCTCTTATCAAAAACCCATCAACCCGCGTCTTAAAAATATTTAGCGAGGCAGCCTCCACCACTTCAACGGGCAGAGAATTCCAGAGATTCACCACCCTTTGAGTGAAAGACCTTCAGGTTTTTAAATGTCCAGACCACCAACAACCTGTACTGGTCCCTCTATGTCAATGCTGAAGTTAAGAAAGCATACCAATGACTGTGCTTTCTCAGAAGGCTAAGGAAATTCAGCATGTCAGCTCCAACTCTCATCAACGTTTATAGATGCACCATAGAAAGCGTTCTTTCTAGTTGTATCACAGCTTGGTATGGATCCTGCTCTGTCCAAGACTGCAGGAAACTACAAAAGGTCATGAATGCAGCCCAATCCATCATGTAAATCAGCCTCCCATCCACTGATACTGTCTACACTCCCCACTGCCTCAGCAAAATAACCAGCATAATTAAGAATCCCACGCATCCCGGACAATCTCTCTTCCACCTTCTTCCGTCAGGAAAAAGATACAGAAGTCTGAGATTATGTACTAACCGACTCAAGAACAGCTTCTTTCCTACTATCGTCAGACTTTTGAATCAACTTATCTTGCATTAAGTTGATCTTTCTCTACACCCTAACTATAAGTGTAACACTACATTCTGCACTGTCTCCTTTCCTTCTCTATGAATGGTATGCTTTGACTATATAGCACACAAGAGACAATAGTTTTCATTACGTTATTACATGTGACAATAATAAATCAAATCAAAATAAAATCAAATGGAATGTGTCAGGCAGGTTAGAGCCGTACAGCACGGAAAGGCCATTCAGCCCATCGAATCTGTACTGTCCATGTTTACCACTAGAGTCACACTAATCCCAATTTTCCAGCATTTGTCTCATATCCTGTTGTGAAGTTTTATCTTCTCATTTTAAAGGCTGTAAGATGTGCAGCATCTTTATTAGTTACAATTGGCGACAGGAGATTTACCACAAGCCGCAAACTGCAAAACAGGCCGGAGCTTCCCCGTCTCAGCTTCCCACAGTGACTGCAGACGGCCAGGAGCCCCCACCCCCGTCCCCGCCCCCGCCCCCACCCCCACCTCCACCTCCCCATCCCCGTCCCCGTCCCCGGGCCCGGGCCGCAGCAGGATAGAAGCCCCACCCTCCTTCCTCCCTATCTCCCCGGGCTACACCAACCTTTCCTCCGCGGTTTCCCCATCCCGGCTCCAAGAATTGGGCAGCCGCCGTAAATCAAGAGCTCACTGCACGGCACTGACGTGAAGTTTACAACTAGATGTCGCAAAACGCCTCGCGGTTGGAGACCCGCGGCTGGTTCACGTGCTCAGATGGCAGGGCGGGTTTAGGGTTCAAGGGGGCGGGGTTTGGGTGCAGAGGCTCGGTTTTGGGGGCGGGGTCAGGACAGAGGGCGGGGCTTGGGCTCGAGGCCGGGTTTCAGCGCAGGAGGCGGGGTTTTGGCTCAAGGGACGGGAGGCTCGGGATCAAGGGCGGGGCTTAGTCTAGGGGGCGGGGTCTGGGTTCAAGGGGCGTGGTTTGTGCTCAGCGGGCGGGGACTGGGCTCAGGGGGCGGGGTCTGGGCTCAGGGGGCGGGGTCTGGGCCCAGTGCAGAGTGGCACAGTGGTTAGCACTGTTGCCTCACAGCAAGAAGTCTCACAACACAGGTTAAAGTCTAACAGGTTTATTTAGCAGCAAAAGCCACCAGCTTTCGGAGCGCTGCTCCTTCATCAGGTAAGTGGGAGTTGTGTTCACAAACAGGGCATATAAAGACACAAACTCAATTTACAAAATAATGGTTGGAATGTGAGTCTTTACAGATAATCAAGTCTTGAAGGTATAGACAATGTGAGTGGAGAGAGCGTTAAGCACAGGCTAAAGAGATGTGTATTGTCTCCAGACAGGGCAGTTAGTGAGATTTTGCAAGGCCAAGCAAATCGTGGGGGTTAAAGATAGTGTGACATGAATCCAAGATCCCAGCTGGGGTCGGCCTCATGTGTGCGGAACTTGGTTATCAGTCTCTGCTCAACAACTCTGCGCTGTCATGTGTCGTGAAGGCTGCCTTGAAGAATGTTTACTCCAAGATCAGAGGCCGAATGCCTGTGACCACTGAAGTGTTCCTGAACAAGAAGAGAACACTCTTGCCTGGTGATTGTCAGCGATGTTTATTCATCCATTGTTGTAGCATCTGCATGGTCTCCTCAATGTACCATGCCTCGGGACATCATTTCCTGCAGCGTATCAAGTAGAGAACGTTGTCTGAGTTGCATGAGTATGTACTGTGTACCTGGTGGATGTTCTCACGTGAGATGATGGCATCCATGTCAATGATCCAGCACACCTTGCAGAGGTTGCTGTGACAAGGTTGTGTGGTGTTGTGGTCACTGTTCTCCTGAATGGTCTGTTTGAGGATGTGCGGTTGTTTGAAGGCAAGAAGTGGGGCTATGGGGATGGCCTTGGCGAGATGTTCATCTTCATCAATGACATGTTGAAGGCTCCGGGGAAGATATTGTAGATATCCGGGGAATTATTGGATGATGAAGGGTACTCTGTCTGCCATGTCCAATTTTGCCTTCTGAGGAGGTTGGTGCGGTTTTTCGCTGTGACACGTCGGAACTGTCGATCGATGAGTCGAGCACCATATCCTGTTCTTACGAAGGCATCTTTCAGCATATGGAGGTGTCTGTTGCAATCCTCCTAACTGTCCCTTTACAACAACTCCTCTACAAACGACCTTCTGGTAGTAGTGACTGCATGTATGCAAATCTTACCTGAAACAGCCAATCAGCGTCACCTCTCTGCTGCCCTCACCTGGACGCTTGCCTTCACATGAAGGATGGAGGGTGTCTTCCAGAGGTCCACCTTCTGGAATGAACAGAGCAAACATTCCCACGGAAGGAATGAAATAAATTCCTGGTGTTCAAATGAAACAGATGGGTTGTCAAAAAAAAACACAACTTCAAAAAGTGCAAAAAGTGAATCAAATGGAGACAACCAAGTACCAGAAACACAGAGTACTACAATTTCAATGCCAAACCAAGAGTGATAGCTCAAAGCAACTGGAACCACCATTCCTCCAAATATGACAGGACAAGATCTGGTAAAAGTTTCAAGCCCTCGTACAAAGTCAAAGATTTGAGTCAGGGAGAAGAAGTCGCACGTAGATTAAATATTACATTGTAAATACATTTGGTTAAGGACTGAGGGGTGAGGGCGGGTGATGTAGTATAAGGGTGTTCAGGCAGAGCAAGGGTTAATATGGGACTGGAGAACAGTACTGTGCACGTTAGTATGTAGAGAGCCACACAATAGTAGACTGTGTAGATTCGAGTCTGGAAGGAGCCAGCGTGAAGACAGCAGCCATGCATGGCAGTACCTTGGCTATGTTTAGTTATGGGTTACCAATAAACAGTTCATGTTCAACTATGCAAGCCTCCAGACCTCTTAGTGAGAGACCAAACAACATTACACCACTAAACTGCAGTATCAACCTAGAGGAATGTTTGTGTGCACACTTGAAAAAAAGTTAAATTAAATTGAATAGCCCGTCCTAGATGGAAAGGACTGCATGTGCTCTGGCAAGGAACTTGCATTAGCACAATTACCAGGTGGTTTCGGCTGTGGCTGGCTTCTAGAGCAAATTGGAAGAGAAACTCAGTCACCTTATAAATTATTGTTAAAGGAACTGATAAATTGATATGGCTGTCTAAAAAAAAACCCCTATCAGATGTTACTCGGGGCTCTCATCATGGTGAGAGCTTCTAAAAAAAAAGTTAATTACTCAGTTTTTAAATAACTTGCCTCCATCAGTCGACTTTTGAGCTGGGCGAATTTAGTTAATATTATCCTGAAAATGTTAAAGAAAAGGAAATTGTTGGACTCATTTTTTCTGAAAGAACTGGAGGATGAGGAAGTAAGTTTTTTAGGTATTGTCTATTCTAAATTATGTTTCATGTCAGCTAATCTTGATTTGATTTATTATTTTCACATGTATTATACAGTGAAAAGTATTGGTTCTTGCGCGCTATACAGACAAAGCATACCATTCATAAAGAAGGAAAGGACAGGGTGCAGAATGTAGTCTTACAGTCATAGCTAACATGTAGAGAAAGGTCAACTTAATATAAGGTAGGTTCATTCAAAAGCCTTGAAGGCAGCAGAGAGGAAGCGGTTCTTGAATCAGTTGTGGAATGTGATCTCAGACTTTTGTATCTTTTTCCTGATGGAAGAAGGTGGAAGAGAGAATGTCCGGGATGCGTGGGGTCCTTGATTATGCTGGCTGCTTTTCCAAGGCAGCAGGAAGTGAAGACAGAGTCAATGGATGGGAAACTAGTTTGTGTGATGGACTGGGCTATATTCACAACCGTTTGCATTTTCTTGCGGTCTTCGGCAGAGCAGGAGCCATACCAAGCTGTGATACATCCGGAAAGGATGTTTGCCATGGTGCCTCTGTAAAAGTTGGGGAGAATCGCAAGTAGACATGCGGAATTCCCTTAGCCTCCTGAGAAAGTAGAGGTGTAATTATTATCATTGAATAATGCTGTTTATTTAATAGGCAACACTCCATAGTCTGGACCAGGAATGGAAGCTGTCCGGAATCAGACAGATTTTCTTTAATAGACTGATTGGTGAAGTTGGAACCCTCGGTTGTGAGCCTGGCCAGTTAATCTGGCCAAGCTCTGTCACACTTACACCTACTGGGGATCTGGTAGTTAAAGACAGTGGAAATGACAGGATTCAGGTCTTCAGCCCTGAAGGACTCCAGAAACACAGCTTTTCCTACGAATCTGGTCCAGTAAAATGCCTGGGGGATATTAAAGCTACCAGAGATGGAAGGTTACTAGTTACCAATGGAGACAAAGCAGTCAAAGTGTTCACTGGGGAAGGACGATTAATCCATCAACTAACAACACCAAATGTCAACTACTTCTATGGATTAGCAGTGTTGCCCAGTGACGAGGTGGCAGTAACTGATTGGTCAGGAGGAGGGAAAGTTCACTTTATGAGTGTGGATTGGAAGGAACGGAAAATTCTAAAAATGGACGTGATCGAAGGATTTTACAGACCCACCTGTATGGCAGTTAGTAAGGTAGGTAAACAGTTTCAGAATATCAGTGAAAGATGTCTTTTAAATCTGTGTTTTAACCCACATAAGCCAAAGGTAGAAGTATCTTGAAAGATGGCTCCATGATGTGTTTGGTGGTGGATTAGTTGGTTAAGGTGCCCTGCCTTGTAAACAGGAGATCCTGGGTTTGAATCTCAGCACAGCCTTTTTACAGGCCCAGCCCCAGATACACTCCATCCTTTTTAGGGCGCATGGTGACACAGTGGTGAGCACTGCTGCCTCACAGCTCCAGAGACGTTCGTTTCCTGGCTTGGGTCACTGTGTAGAGTTTGTACCTTCTCCTCGGATCTGCATCTGGGTTTCCTCCAGGTGCTCCGATTTCCTCCCACAGTATGAAAGACGTGATGGTTCGGTGCATTGGCCGTGCTAAATTCTCCTTCAGTGTACCCGAACCAGGTGCTGGAATGTGGAGACCAGGGGATTTTCACAGCAACTTCATTGCAGTGTTAACGTAAGCGTACTTGTGACTAATAAATAAAAGTAGAGTTTATTTATGGTCACAAGTAAGGCTTGTATTAACACTGCAATGAAGTTACTGTGAAATTCCCCTAGTTGCCACAGTCTGGCGCCTGCTCGGGTCAATGCACCTAACCAGCGTGTTTTTAGGAATTTTAAAACTTTAATTTGCCTTGCTCCTCTGGTCTTGTTGCTGCTCCTTTCTGGTTACTTTTTTATCCATTTTCTGGATGTGGAACAATATGACCTTTGATTAGACATTAGATCCCATTGGAGCTACTGGCCTTCTGATTGGCTGGACTGAAGACTGAACTTCCTCCCCATCGGCCATTAAATGGCTGTGGGATGAGTTGGTCAAGTGAACTTGGACTTGACCACAATACTGTGCGGGACAGGGACCTGACTAGCAAAATATTCAGCCTCTTAACTTTGTTTCCCTCTCCACAGATGCTGCCTGACCACCTGAATATTTCCAACATCTCCTGTTTCGATTTCAGATTTCTCATATCTGTAGAATTTTGCTTTAGAATCGGGCAGGACAGCGGCACAGTGGTTAGCACTGCTGCCTCACAGCGCCAGGGACCAGGGTTCAATTCAGGCCTTGGGTGTCTATCTGTGTGGAGTTTACACATTCTCCCTTGTTTGCGTGGGTTTCCTCCGGGTGCTCCGGTTTGCTCTCACCCTCCAAAGATGTGCAGGTTAGGTGGATTGGCCATGCCAAATTGCGCCTCAGTGTCAGGGATATTAGCAGGGTAAATATTTGGGGTTACGGGGATGAGGCCTGAGTGGGATGTGGCTGGCGCAGACTTGATGGGCTGAATGGCCTCCTTTTGTGCTGTGGGGATTTTATGATGATTCTATGAATAATACTGGACTTCCTTTATGAACATATCTCTGTGTCCCATGCTTACCTTTTCTTTGTCCCCTTTTTGTTACAAATGTAGTGATGCTCATTTCTTTAACAGGATGAAGATATCCTAGTTACTGAAGGACAACTATTTGGCCCACATGTGGGTAGATGCATAAAAATTATCGGTAAAGAAAGGGTCACCCAGAAGAAAATTGGACCAATATATGGAAGTAACTTCGATTTTATGAATCCATCTGGGATATGTGTAGATGAAAATGGAAATATTCTTGTTGCTGATAAAGGACAAAACTGTGTTGTGATGTTCAATCCAGATCTATCTCTCACTGCAATTGTAGTGAAGCAAGACCTTCAAGGACCCTGTGGCTTGTGTCTGACACAGCAAGGGTATTTAGCTGTTGCAGATTGCTATCACCACAATGTGAAGATTTACCAGTACAGATGAAGATTCACTGAGAATACTATCTCCCATGGTATGGTGGGATTACATTGGCTGGTTTCTTTTGTCATTTTATGACTGGACTAAGTGTGCCTGTTTTGAGACTGCAGATGGCTTTAAATTGTTCTCGAAAAAAGATCTACTATGAAATCGTTTAATTTTATGCTTGTTTCTTTGGCGTGAGATGAGCAGATTAAAAATTAGAAGCGTGCAGTCGACAGATGGAAAGCAGGATGTTGCTTGGACTCAAGAATGGAAAAATTGGATTGGCCAGGGTTTTCTTTGGAAGAGGAGGCAGAGGGGGAAAACCTAACTGAAGTATATAAAACTGGAGGGTCAAGATAGTAAATAGGGAGGTCGTCTTCCCCTTTCATAAGGGTTTAGCACCCGGGGCTTAGATTTAGGCAAAGAGTCTGAAGGTTTAGAGGAGAAAAAAGATAGAATCATAAAATCTCTACAGTGCAGAAGGAGGCCATTTGGCCAATCGAGTCTGTACCGACCACCTTTTCCCATTACCCCACACATTTACCCTGCTAATCCCTCTCAAAATAGGGTCAATTTAGCACGGCCAATCAGCCTAACTCTGACATCTTTGGTCTGTGGGAGGAAACCGGAGCACCCAGGGGAAACCCACGGAGATACGGGGAGAATGTGCAAACTTCTCACAGACTGTGACCCGAGGCTAGAATTGAGCCTGGGCCCCTGGCGTTGTAAGGCAGCAGGCCTTAGAGCTGCTAAGAGATGCAAGGGGAAATACTTTCATCTAGAGAGTGTAAGACTTACTGCCTGAAATGTTGATAGAAGCAGAAGCCCTCATATTAAACATATGCTAGGGATAAGTGACAAGGCTCCCAAGAACCAAATAGAAGGATTAGGCTGGATGGCTCCATATTGCCCAGCACAGACATGATGGGCCAAATGGCCTTCTTCCCTGCTGTAAATTTCCATGGTGCTGTAGGATGTGATCAAGTTCCACTGCTTTCAGTTCCTAATCTGAACCATATCGAGTAGGAAACTACCGAGCCTTCAACACCACCCATCAGAGGCAAGAGCAAGTGCGAGGGGCATCACATTTAGCTGTGTAGTTAATAGAGGGCTGGAAGCCAATGGTGGCACAATGGCACAGTGGTTAGCACTGCTGCCTCACAGCGCCACAGACCCGAGTTCGATTCCTGGCTTGGATCACTGTCTGTGGGGACTCTGTGCATTCTCCCCGTGTCTGCATGGGTTTCTTCCAGGTGCTCTGGTTTCCTCCCACAGTCTGAAAGATGTGCTGGTTAGGTGGATTGGCCATACTAAATTCTCCCTCACTGTACCCGAACAGGCACCGGAGTGTGGCGACTAGGGGATTTTCGTACTAACTTCACTGTGATGTTAATGTGTCACTAATAAAATTGAATTTAAACTTGCCAGCTGTATGCATCAACTCCAGTATTCAAAGAAAGAGCTGTTACAAAAAGACAAAGAAGCTCACTCAAATATGCCCAGGGAAAGGGTCAATTCTGAATATCATCCCTAGCATTTGACAGGAGAGTAAACTAAAGAAGTAGGGTATCTCCCCAGATATACTGGACATCAAAATGATCAGCATCACTGCCAAACTGATCTTCATGCCTGACCCTTTGATCTGTGGTCACACTGGGCAAAGTTTTCAAACCTACCATTAAAATTATGCTTATAATAGAAAAAGTGAAAAAGCATATTAAAGAAAATTTGGCAGTCACATTTTTTCTTATTGTTAATGTTGTAAAGGTTCACTTTTATCCGCTGGCTGGTCAAGCCTCATTGCCATCCTTTTCGGCGGTAACCCAAGTTCAAATGTTTGTTGATGACTGCAAATTGGTGATTGATTGTAAATCTTCAGTGTTGAACGAGTATCTGGAGTGTTCAAAATCTTCTCCTATTTGATTCTATTTGTACCCCTAGTCTATGATAGATCTGACCCACAAGCAAAGTGTAATGATGCGCACTCACAGACACTGACAGGGACACAAATTCTATTTATTAATAAAGAAAAACTGCACAGAGGTGAGCTGCCTCCCCCCGACTGCCCCACAATCCCTCCATGGCTGGAATTTTACCGGTACACCCGCCTTCCAGGGGTGGGTGAGTTTCGGAGAATAACATTCTCCATTGGCCCCGGGATCTTAGGAACCTTGGGCGGACGTGCGGGTAAAGTTTCACCTCATGTCTTCTAGGTGCCTTCTGCTTAAGGTCCAACCACTGGGGAGTGGGGTGGGGGAGGGGGGGTGGACAATTACTCATTGTCAGCCTCAATTGGCCCCTCAAGCCACCTAACCCTCTTCAGCTGTGTTGCCCTTAAAGGGACACTCACCACAAAAAGCTAAACCTGCTGGACATATTTTAGCACAACGCTCCTGGACCATCGTGCATGTGGCGGGAATGCACAAGGATCAACCAGCATGATGTGTGAGCAACAATGCTCATTCCTGAGGCGCTATTTAATTAAGTTATTCTTCAAGATGTCGGAGTATGGGGTCCATGGACCATCTTTTTTGTGTGGCAAGGTTCACCTTCTGGGAGAGTATTGCCAAAGCTGTGCGGATGGAGTTGTCAGACAGGGTCAATGCTGTGCCAAGGACCAAGAACATATGATGTGGTTGCTGGCTTCAGGAAAGTTACCAAAGTAAATACTGCTTCCCTTTTGTTCATTGTTAAAATATTAACATACCCTGCATCTAACCGGCATTTCGCAAAGCATGTTGTTTCCAAGAGGGACATGTGCCAGCGGCTGAAATATTTCCCAAATACACTTGTGTGCCTTTCTTTTCCCCAGGCTCTCTACCGATAGAATTTAACTTAAATGTGTGCTCCCTTTCAATGTGGCAAACTGGCAGCCTGCTTACACCGCATTGCCCTTTCTCGGCACGTGCAGTGTGAAGTTACCGTGAAGCCAATGAAATTAAAACTGGGCAGGTTCTACGGTGGATGGAATATTCACCCCTCTAGATTGCTAGCCTGGTGGTGAAGATGCAAAGCTTATCCTTTAAATTTAAAGCTCAGGATCAGGTGACGTTTTTCAAACAGGGACCCTTTTGTTGGGGAAAGGTAGGAGGAGGGGAATGGGTAAAGGACAAGATTAAAGATGAAGGGATAGTGGACATAAGAAAGTAAGAGGGGCATGATATGTAGTGTATAGAATATAGAGTGGAAATACAAATGTGGGCCGTAGGGGAGAGGAAAAGGGATAGCTTGTTGGGTTAGGAAGAAGATGAGAGGGATTAGGGGTACAAATGGAGAGAAAGGTCAAGGCCATTTTCATAAAAAGGTGGTGCTCATTAAATTGATTCTGATTCCCAGTTGTCTGTGCTGTGGGAAACCAAGAATATCTGGAGTGGTTGTTGCTTCAACTGGCGCAGCGATTTACAGTTGAAGAAAGGTGGAACCATTAATAATACATTTCCTGTCATTTTCCTGTCGATCTTGAAATCGATTTGGGAGTGGCATTACAGCCCCACTGTGCTGATCCTACATATGGCGGCTCATGTGACAGGGAAAGAAGAACTGGAAGGATTTCTGAAGGGTGTCTTGTTGGCAGACTTACCTCATTTTAATGACATCACAACAACACTGAACCAAATAGACGCCACTGAACCCAAGCAAGCTGGAGTCAGTGAAGGTCATAGAATCCTTACAGTGCAGAAAAAGCCATTCAGCCCATCATGTCTGCACTGACCCTTGGAATGAGCACCCTACCTATGCCCAATATCCAGCCCTAGTCCTGTAATCCTGCGCATTGATCATGGCCAGTCCTCCTGTAGGGGGAAAAATCTGAACATGATTGTAAAGATTTTTAAACCATGAGATATTTAGTCATTAAGGGCGGGATTTTACTGCCTCGCTCAGGCGCAATGGTAAAATCCCACCCAAGACCAACAGAGATTTCCGTTCTGGGAATCTCGCCTGCCCTGATTTAGGGGCGGGTGAGGTGGTAGAGTTTCAACCTAAAACACTGACAGAACTACCAGCATTGAGTTAAAAGACATTAAAACACATTTATAAGCTAACAAGAATGCAGTTTACACACATATGGAATGCAGTAAGTGATTTAAACAAGTGATTATGATTTAAAAACATGTATGCTGATATTTTGAATGTATTAATGTATTTTTAAGAATCATTGTTCACTTTAGCCAAAGGTAGTTTGCTGCAAAGCATCATGGTAAAGGTTATTAGGACAAAGCCATGTTCTGAGGGAATATTGAAGGCTTGGGAGTATACAAGGTTTATCAGTATAATTTCTGATGGAGAGAATGTTCAGAACACTTAATCAAATTTCATGAGTAGGGTTTATTCACTGTCCAGATAAGATGGATGCCTGCCCAGATGTTGAGCCATGCGTTTGGTGATCCTCCAGTTGGGAGAGAAGAGCAACACTATAACTACTGAGGAAGTGCTGCTAACAGTGACTGAGAAGCAGATGCTTATGGATAAGTTAGGTCCTTTGCATCATAATCACCAAAGTTCTGATTTGGCAGTGACTTTTAGGGGAACTTTAAATGCATTTTAAACTTTGTGGCTGGTGTCTGGTTACTAAGGGATAGGGTGGTGAGCCAAAATGGGAGAAAATGGCTGGATTCTAAGGTCAGACGAAATGCCATTATGCCAGAGACTAAGATGCAATTGGCTAAAGTATTGGACAGGTATTATTTATGTATATTGAAGACGTTTGATTTAAAGCTAATGAAAGATGAGAGTAATTGATAAGAAAATCTATAAACTGATCTGTGTTGAACTGTATATATTGGATGATTTAACCTAGCTGGCCAAAATAAAGGTTCCGTCTTTAAACTGAGACACTAGTTTTGTGAATCTTGCATTGTCTGAAATTTCTGCTGGTGCTGGCCACCTCAAAAACCCCACCAATAACTTTTTGGAGACAAGTGACGGGATTGAGTCACTGGAGTCTGACAGTGAGATATGTCTTCTAAGGGTGAGTATCTCTTCCTTACTGCCCAAGTTAACTAGAAGGAGTAATGCATCAAGTTGTCGGATCCGTAAGTTGACCTATCCGGACAAGTGTTGGGGGTTGTGAAGGTGATATCATTGAGTAAAGCGGGGGTGGGGGGGGCGGGGTGTGTGGCTAGATGGCAAAAGTTGATGATGTGAAATTGAAAAATTCAGAGTGAAGTTGGAAGGTCTAGGGCATCCTCGTGTGGTCTTGTTGAGTATGGCAGGAAGTGCAAATTTGAAATGGGGAAGACATGACTTATTAATACAAACGATAGTAACAGAGCACGATACAATGATTAGGAAAAGGATTGAGAAAGGATATGATTCGGAGATTTCTGAATCTGAACAAAAAGCTTGGAAGAAAGGCCAGACTAAGCAAAACCCAGAACTGGCCGTGGTGATTTACGCTGCTATGATGAGAAATTGCCTGCAGGAAGAGGCAGTTAACAAACAATTAGCCACAGCAAAAGCTGCCTGGGAAGTGTACCCACAGGAAAGACGTTAACAAATTCACTGTTACCCCTGCCCCCCAGCACTCCCAAAGGAGTCAGATGAGGAGGAAATGGTTCGGGGAGACTTATCAGAAAGGATAACTCAGGGAGATGGAAATTCCTGTGATAGTAGTAAGGTGGGATCGCCTGTCCTTGTGGCAGCACTCCTTACTATAATAAAATCTTCCAGTCGGGGTAGAGGAGCAATCAATATATCGACTGAGGAAGTGCCGTTAATGGTGACTGAGAAGCAGATGCTTATGGATAAGTTAGGTACTTTGTGCGTAACCACCAAAGTTCAGCTTTTTGGGAAAATATGGATGAGTTAAGAGAGGTTCATAATTTGACTTTGGTCAACATAAGAATTTTAGTGAAGGGAAAGTTCACTGGACCAGCGTGGCAAATGTTACCTGAACCTTTAAAAGGGAGAGGTTGGATATTTGCCACAGATGATAGTGAGGACCAAAGGTATGAGCAGTTCAAATGGGCAATAGGGTGGGCTATAGGTAAAGGACATGCCAATGGACTAAGGTAACTTTAATTAAACAAGATCCCAAAGAATCTGTGGAAGAATATGGAGAAAGAAAATTCAGGGTTTATGTAGATAATGGAGGGGTTGAAAACCCTACTAGAGATGACGATATGTTTTTGGACTTGCTCAGAGAGGGGCTTATTCAGTTCTAATTCGGATCGTAGATATGGGTATTCTGTTAGGGAATAATTATTGGGATGCTATGAATTGGGCTATGAAATGGAAGATAACCAGGGTAACAGAACACAATGCAGTAATTGTAGTGAGATAGGTCATGATATAAAAATTGCTGGGCGAAAGGGAGGAGGGGGTGAAGAAGGACAGGATCCCAATAATGTGAATTCATCCTCTGAGGCTCAACCCCAAAACCCCATAGAAACACAGCAGGCAGCACAGCCAGTATTTCCTGACACCAGCTGAGTTGCAGAGGTTGTTAGGTCAGGAATGACAATTACTAACTCCTGAGACTACAAGTAGAGATCCCTGAATATACGTAGAAGCAGTGTTAGGAGGCAAAGCCTGCATCATGTTGGTAGATGCTGGGACATCTGTATCTATGTCAGATCTAAATTTACCAACAATTGATTAGACTTTACAATTGTAAGGAGTAACTGGAGGAATTAGAACCACATTATTAAGTGAACCTACTGTACCGGAGATAAAGGGGAACACGTCCAGACTTGGATGTGTTCAACAGAGGAATGAAGTATTTTCGAGATAGACCTATTAGAACAACTGGGAGTTATAATCGATGCCAAGGCAGGGTAATCTAAAGTGGCATAAGTCAAAAAAGCGAAATTGATGGGGTCAGAGGAAAAGTTGCAATAGCTCTAGAATAACGACACTCCGACAAAATTGGGAGAATGGAACAACATGGGGAAATTAGGCAACACAGTATCCTCAACTTTGGGCCGAACTCAAACAGGATTGTGGGTATTTAGATGTCCCTCTGATTTCAATTCCTGGAAATGTTTACCATTCCCCCCCCACCTCACATAGGCAATATCCTCTCAAACTAGAAGCAATAGAGGCAGTTCAAAACATCATTTCAGATTTAGAAAATCAACAGCAGTAATGAAGATCTCTTCTGAGACTAATTCACCTGTTTGGCCAGTAAGAAAGCCAAATGGCAGTTATCGATTAACGATCGATTACAAAGCTTTGAATTGCTGCACGATTCAAGAGCACTCCATGGTGGCAAATCCAGCTAGCATCCTGAACACCACTGGAATAGAGCAGACAATATTCACAGTACCAAACACAGCTAATGGGTCTTGGTCAATTCCTGTAGCTGGGGAGCACCAACATAGGTTTGCATTTATAGTCAGTAATCAGCAAAACACTATACCCGTCTGCCACAGGGATTCAGCAACAGTCTAGTGATTTTTCACAAATACATGGCACAGATAATAGATTGTGCAGGAACGACCATTTTGCAATATGTGCACGACATTTTGATAGCATCAGGTTGTCCAATAGCACATTGCTTAGCTGTACACAGAGTGATTCAAGCAGTTCAGAAAGCGGTCTTAAACCAAACTCAGCAGAACTCAGTTGGGGTGGGAACAGGTGACATATCTTGGGACACATTATCTCCCAGAGTTAAAAAGAGATTCCAGAAGATTGAAAGAAAGCTATGTTTTGTGTGCAAAGACACCTTACCATTGTAGGGGTGAGACAAGTGTTAAGTCTTCTTAATTATTGCAGGAATTTTGAGAAGATTATGCACTATTTGCAAAATTCTTACAGGATTTGATTAAAGGAGGAAGGGTTAGTATGTGTAGTCTGTACAGTTTGTCCACAATCTGTATTACCTGTACAGTTTGTTCTACCTGTAAACAGTTTGTACATAATCTGTGTTGCCTGTACACAGCCTGTGCTGCCTGTGCACCATCTGCATTGCTTGTACACAGTCTGTGTTGCCTGTACACAGTTTGTACACAATCTGTATTGCCGGTACAGTTTGTACATAATCTGTGTTGCCTGTACACAGCCTGTGTTGCCTGTGCACCATCTGCATTGCTTGTACACAGTCTGTGTTGCCTGTACACTGAGTGCATCGCTTATACACAGCCTGTGTTGCCTGTACAGTTCGTGTTATCTGTACACAGTTTATACATAATCTGTGTTGCCTGTACACAGCATGTGTTGCCTGTGCACCATCTGCATTGCTTGTACACAGTCTGTGTTGCCTGTACACTGAGTGCATCGCTTATACACAGCCTGTGTTGCCTGTACAGTTTGTGTTATCTGTACACAGTTTGTACATAATCTGTGTCGCCTGTACACAGCCTGTGTTGCCTGTGCACCATCTGCATTGCTTGTACACAGCCTGTGTTGCCTGTACACTGAGTGCATCGCTTATACACAGCCTGTGTTGCCTGTACAGTTTGTGTTACCTGTACACAGTTTGTACATAATCTGTGTTGCCTGTACACAGCATGTGTTGCCTGTGCACCATCTGCATTGCTTGTACACAGTCTGTGTTGCCTGTACACTGAGTGCATCGCTTATACACAGCCTGTGTTGACTGTACAGTTTGTGTTACCTGTACACAGTTTGTACACAATCTGTGCCACCTGTACACAGCTTGTGTTGCCTGTGCACCATCTGCATTGCTTGTACACAGTCTGTGTTGCCTGTACACTGAGTGCATCGCTTATACACAGCCTGTGTTGCCTGTACAGTTTGTGTTATCTGTACACAGTTTGTACATAATCTGTGTCGCCTGTACACAGCCTGTGTTGCCTGTGGACCATCTGCATTGCTTGTACACAGTCTGTGTTGCCTGTACACTGAGTGCATCGCTTATACACAGCCTGTGTTGCCTGTACAGTTTGTGTTACCTGTACAGTTTGTACATAATCTGTGTCGCCTGTACACAGCCTGTGTTGCCTGTGCACCATCTGCATTGCTTGTACACAGTCTGTGTTGCCTGTACACGGAGTGCATCGCTTATACACAGCCTGTGTTGCCTGTACAGTTTGTGTTATCTGTACACAGTTTGTACACAATCTGTGTCGCCTGTACACAGCCTGTGTTGCCTGTGCACCATCTGCATTGCTTGTACACAGTCTGTGTTGCCTGTACACGGAGTGCATCGCTTATACACAGCCTGTGTTGCCTGTACAGTTTGTGTTATCTGTACACAGTTTGTACACAATCTGTGTCGCCTGTACACAGTCTGTGTTGCCTGTACACTGAGTGCATCGCTTATACACAGCCTGTGTTACCTGTACACAGTCTGTGTTGCCTGTACACAGCTCGTACAGCAGAAGCTCTGCAGCAGCCTCCGGACGTGGCGCGCGCGCTCGGGTTGTCTCGTGCATCCGCAGCGTGCGCTCCGGGGGCGGGGCGGGGCTGGGGTGGGGGGTAGGGCGGGGGTGGGGCGGGTTGTTGCCGTGGAGACGGAGGCGGGATGTGCGCGTGACGGGAAGCGGCAAGATGGAGGGATCCGGAGAGGAGGAGGACCGGCGGCCGCTGCTGAGCGGAGAGCCCCGGACAAAGGCGGGTGAGTCCCGGCCCGGTGCCAGCGCTGTATCCTGTCCCTGAGGCGGTGTGGAGCAGGCCATTCAGCCCGTCACAGCAATCCCAGCCCTCTCCCTGTAACCCCCGGTATTTACCCCAGTCCCACCGGCGGTAATTTACTGGGGCCAGTGCACCTAACCCTGGTTCAGCCCCATCGGGGCCTGCACCCCCATCCCCCATAATTTACCCCGACACTGGGGGAGAGTTTAACACATGTTAGCGTGCATGGTTAACCTGCTCATCTTCCAGACTGGGAGAGGGAACCGGAGCACCCGGAGGAAACCCACGCAGACACGGGGAGAACGTGCAGACTCTGCACAGACAGTGACCCAAGCCGGGAATCGAACCCGAGTCCCTGACGCTGTGAGGCAGCAGTGCTAACCGCCGTGCCAACGTGACGTTCAAATTTCACCATCTGCCACGGCGCGATTTGAGCCTGGGTCTCGCTGTGGTTCTCTCTCGATTACTCGTGCCGTTTCCTCCCCAAGAAATCTTCCGTGGTGTAATTCGAGCCTGGCTCCCCAGAGCATTACCCTGTGTGTCTGCATCCAGTGACGATACCTCTATTCCACCTCCTCCCCGCAACTTATGGGCAATTATGGCCAATCCAACTAACCTGCACATCTTTGTGCAGAGGAGACTCATGCAGACACGGGGAGAATGTGCAAACTCCACGCAGACTGTGACCCAAGTTGGGAATCGAACCCGTGTCCCTGGTGTTGTGAGACAGCAGTGTTATCCACAATGCTATCCCCTTGGAGGGCAGTACCTACAATTCTGTACTCTAATATGTCATTTGATTACAAAAATCATTCTAGAAGTGCTGGAGGTACATAACAAATTAGAGAATACAGGGAGGGGGGATACGGAGACATGATAAAACATTGGCGGGTAAAATAAAGCAAAATCCCAAGGTGTTTTATGAGTGTGTTAAGGGCACGAGGGAAACCAGGGAAAGAGTACGGCCCATTAGGGACTAAACTGGAAATCTGTATGTTAAGGCAGAAGACCTCGGTGAAGTATTAAAAGAGTATCTATGTTCACTAAGAAGAAGGACGATGTAGGTAAAGAAAGCAGGGAGGGGGACTGTGAGATAACTGAACAGATTAGCGTTGAGAGGAAGGGCTTAAAAGTGAATAAATGCTGAGGCCCAGATGAGATGTATCTTAGGCTGCTACTGGAGGCGATTGCAGGGGTTCTGATACTAATTTTCAAATCATCACTGGCCAGAGGAGAGGTGCCAGGGGACTGAAGGACAGGTAATGTAGTACCATTCTTCAAGAAGGGAAGTAGGGAAAAACCAGGTCATTACATACCAGTGAGTCTAAGGTCAGTGATAGAGGAATTACTGGAAAAAAAAATTCAAGGAACAGAATTAATCTCCATTTGGAGAGGCAAGGATTAATCAAATATAATCAGTATGGTTTTATCAGGGAGATCAGGTCTAACAAATTTGATTGAATTTTTTGAGGAGGTGCCTAGGTGCGTAGATGACGGCATTGCAGTTGATGTCATCTACATGGGCTTCAGTACTGTCCCCCCACTGAGTATCCTAGTTTCTGCATTATTTGAGTGAAGCGAAACAGCTCTGCAAAAAGAAAATGTCTGTGTACATTTTTAAATGGGTTTACGAGGAATCAGGAAATTGGCGTGCACTGAATGCGAGGGAATAAATAACAGATTTATAATTAAAGGTTTCACCTGGTGATATTGCAATTATTTGTACAGCATAATTAGTAATAAGGATCTGACATAAGGGAGCTACGCTGATTTTCATTAGCCCAACCATAAGGAAAGTTCATTACTTTGTAAATTCATTTCCTTAATCTATAAAGGGCACAGTGAATTACTTGACAGAAACAGCCATTTTATAACATTTTAGCGTGTCAGAGAAATTCTTTGGCTTTTAACTTTTCTTGTAAACACAGTTCTGAACCCAGCGAAACAAGTTTCAATACAGGATTTGCATGCTAGAATTACAGCATATACTAAAATGTTGCACCAAATAGATAGGTGTTGTGTGTCAGTAGCAAAATTAGTCTCATTTTCCAAAGTTGTGAGATGCTGAAAGTCAAGGAACATTACAGCACCAACAGGCTGCCCTGCTTTTATGCAGCCTGCACAGGTAACTAGACCTTTATCTGGATTTGCAGTTCTTAAGTGTTATTACTGAGAAGGGTTTTATTGTTGTATCTGTTTTTTATTCCTTAGGAAGATGGGTTGAGAGCAATGGTGTTATTTTTCAAACCGTGCAATATGGAAGCAGTGTGTTGTCACAAAAGATGAACAAATTTATAAGTAGTGGTTTGTGATGAGTACATGGATTCATATTTACACTGAGTTCTTGAACTATAATGTGTTTGAATTACTAATCAAATCATAGAATCCTACAGTGCAGAAGGAGGCCATTCGGCCCATCGAGCCTGCACTGACAACAATCACGTCCAGGCCCTATCCCCATAACCCCATGTGTTTACTCTAGCTAGTCCCCCTGATGCTAAGGGGCAGTTTAACATGGCCAATCCATCTAACCCACACATCTTTGGACTGTGGGAGGAAACCCGAGCACCCAGAGGAAACCCATGCAGGCACAGGGGAACATGCAAACTCCACATAGACAGTGACCCAAGCCAGGAATCGAACCCGGGTTCCTGGCACTGTGAGGCAGTAGCAGTGCTAACGATTGTGCTGCCCCAAAACATCAGGTATGATTGTAAATAGTCTTTTAAGTGTGATTAAATTCATGCTTAATAAATCTGAGACACTTGACTTGTGTTCAAGAACTTCATAGTCGTGGTTTTACCTACTATATGTACCCATGTTAAAGTGGAGTTTCTGAGATTAAACTTTTAACCAAAAGTAAGTGGTTGACTTGTACTCAAGATTTTTGAGGAGTTGGAATTCACCCTCTCCTGTCGCCTTGCTGCCTGATTGTTTACAGTGTTACTTCAGCTGTTTGCACAGTTGCCAGATCAGAGACTGACGCTGCCAACTCCATCCCACAAGTAGTGCAAAAAAGAGCCTAAAAGTATTTTTATTTTTCTGCGCAGACTCAAGGAGCAGAACAGCCCCTTTCAAATGAACAGGTTTGCAACAGGGTGAGTTTGACTTGTGAGCAGGGTATTAGTCAGAGTTTGGTTTTTTTTGGCGATACAAGACATCGACAATTACTTGAGCAGATATGGCTGTGTTTTAATATTTTAGTGTGTCAGAGAAATTATCCTTGGCTTTTAATTTTGCTGGCAAACCCAGTTTTGAATCCAGCAAATTCAGGATTTGCATGATAGAGTTACAGCATATATTAAAATGTTCATTCAGATAGATTGGCATTGTGCATCAGTAGCAAAATTAGTCTCATTTTCCAAAGTTATGAGATGCTGAAAGTCAAGGAACATTACAGCACCAACAGGCTGCCCTACTTTTATGCAGCCTGCACAGGTAACTAGACCTTTATCTGGATTTGCTGATTCTGGTTCTTAAGTGTTATTATTGAGATGGGTTTTACTGTCACACCTGTTCTTTATTCTTTAGGAAGATGGGTTGAGATCAATGGAGGCAGTATGGCCTTAATAGTAGGTACTGAAGAAACTAGGAAAGAATGCAAAAGAAAACTAGAATTTAAAAGACTAATGGATAGAGGATCAAAAATGGAAAGTGCACTGATTCATTTGTATAAAAACATGATTAGTTTTCCAAAGGATGCCACCATTTCAAACCTCTTTGTTTGTTATCTCATGTAAGGTTTGTATATATATTATTCAAATAACTGTTCTCTGTAGTCCCTCCAGTTTCGGCATGCGGGTCTTCTCGATTTGTCCTGGCAATTTTGGCCTTTTGGGGATTTTTTGTTGTGTACGCTCTACGTGTAAACCTCAGCGTGGCAATGGTCGCGATGTTAGATAATGCAACTATGCCCAAGAATGGGAGTGTTGAAGCATGTCCACCACATTCCAACTCTACTCAACACAATTATATGAGAAAGGTAAGATAACATTTTGTACCTTGAGCTTCTGAATCCAGATGAAATACTCACTAATATGTATTGGTACAAGTTATTATAGAATCCCTGCAGTGCAAAAGTATGCCATTCGGTCCATCAAGTCCGCAGTGACTCTCTGACAGAGCATCTTACCCAGGCCCATACCCTGCCCTATTCCCCTAATCCCACGTATTTACCCCACCAAATCCTCTTGATCTATACATTTTGGGACACTGAGGGAGAACTCAGCCTGGCCAATCCACCTAACCTGCGCATTTTTGGACTGTGGGAGGAAATCGGAGCACCTGGAGGAAACCCATTCAGACATGGGGAGAACATGCAGACTCCACACAGTCAGCTGAGGCTGGAATCAAACCGGGGTCCCTGGTGCTGTGCGGCAGCAGTGCTTTGTGCCACCCCTAATTAAAGATTACCAAACGTTTCAGCACAGAAATTGTAAAGAATGTGTATTTAGATGATATATTTTCGTACATCTAATATTTCACAACTCGTGGTAATGTTATGCCATGAATTGCTGCTGCTTCTCCAACTTGTTGCTACAGTGTAGATGCCCATGGCTATATTGTGAACTTGATATTATTGGAAACTCCTGCTGGTGCTCTGAATTTTCTAAGCTGTATTATGGGACAAAATGCAGAACATTAGCACGATTGCAAGCACACAGTTCAAAAGTCATTACTTCTGATTTGAAGGAAATAATCCTGTGTGGCAGCTGAACTGGGCAGCTAAAATTTCTGCAGTTGGTGTTTTGGTTTGGTTACAGAACTACTTCTGGAGTCCAGTCTGTAGCGCAAGACGATAAGACGTAGGAGCAGAATTAGACCACTCGGCCCATCGAGTCTGCTCTGCCATTCAATCATGGCTGATATTTTTCTCATCCCCATTCTTCTACCTTTTCCCCATAACCCCTGATCCCTTTATTAATCGAGAACCTATTTATCTCTGTCTTAAAGACACTTAATGACCTGGCCTCCACAGCCTTCTGTGGCAGAGTTCCACAGATTCGCTCTGTGGCTGAAGAAATTCCTCCTCATCTGTGTCAAAGGATCATCCCTTTAGCCTGAGGTTGTGCCCTCTGGTTCTAGTTTTTCCTACTGGTGGAAACATCCTCTCCACGTCCACTCTATCCAGGTCTCACAGTATCCTGTAAGCTTCAATAAGATCCCCCTCGTCCTTCTAAACTCCAACGAGGACAAAAGAAGAGTCCTCAACTGTTCCTCGTGCAACAAGCTCATCATTCCATTCTTGTGACCCTCCTCTGGATTCTTTCTAAGGCTGGCACATCCTTCCTTAGATACAGCACCCAAAACTGCTTGCAATACTCCAGATGCGGTCTGACCAGAGACTGATACAGCCTCAGGAGCTGCTGTTGTGTTCTAGCCCTCTTAACATGAATGCTAGCATTGCATTTGCCTTCCTAACTGCCAACTGAACCTGCACGTTAACCTTAAGAGAATCTTGAACAATGACTCCCAAGTCCCTTTGTGTTTCTGATTTCCTAACTATTTTCCCATTTAGAAAATACTCTATGCCTCAATTCCTCCTTCCAAAGTGCATAACCTCACACTTTTCCACATTGTATTCCATCTACAAGTTCTTTGCCCACTCTCCTAACCTGTCTAAGTCCATCTGCAGCCCCTCTGCTTCATCAATACTACCTGTCCCTCTACATAACTTTGTATCATCTACAAACTTAGCAACAGTGCCTTCAGTTTTTTCCTCCAAATCGCTAATGTAGATTGTGAAAAGTGCAAGAGAACTTGTGCTTCATAATACAGCACTAATGATTCAGATGGGGGTATATTCTTCAGCAAAATAAACACTATTAGCAGAGCGGAATTAAGACAGGCCCTTAAGGTCTGTGCCCTGGTCAAAAACTCAGGTGGCCACAGCTTGGAAAGATGTCAGCTGGTTGTGTTGTTTGCTATTCATGACAAACATTTGGTTAATTGTTATGCAGCTTTGGCAGTTTGGCACTGACACCCTTATTGGCAACATGCTAGCATCTTATAGCCCCAGTGATGGGAAGATGCAATAAGAGAACCTGGTCAATGGAGTTGGAAAACTGGAAATTGATGTTGGAACTTGACACCAGGGTTGGAATATACAGTGGGAACAACTTCTACTTTTTTAACGTTTATTTATTAGTGTTAGAAGTAGACGTACATGAGCACTGCAATGAAATTACTGTGAAAATCCCCTAATCGACATGCTGTGATGCCTGTTCGGATACACTGAGGGAGAATTTAGCCTGGCCAATGCACCTAACCAGCACATCTTTCAGACCGTGGGAGGAAACTGGAGCACCCAAAGGAAACCCATGTAGACACAATAGTGACCCAAGCTGGGAATTGAACCCAGATCCCTGGCGCTGTGAGGCAGCAGTGCTAACCACTGTGCCACCCGTGTAATCTTCTATAATGTTCCATAGTTGTACAGCTATAAAAATATAATCTTCTATAGTTGTTCTTCCTAAAGTTGGATATTAAATCGTCAGGCAGTACATTGCATGGACAGGAGGTGATTTTGCAGGGCAAAGCCCCCACAAATTCTTGATGGATCTCTAAGCATTTGTCTGTTTGAAATGGAAGTAGGAAGTGATTAGAACATAGAACATAGAACATTACAGCGCAGAACAGGCCCTTCGGCCCACGATGTTGCGCCGACCAATTAAAAAAGCAATGACCCTCTAACCTAAACCAATCCCTTTCCATCCATAAACCTATCCACGGATCTCTTAAACGCCCCCAAACCAGGCGCATTTACAACTGCAGCAGGCAGGGCATTCCAATCCCTCACCACCCTCTGGGTATAGAACCTACCTCTGACATCCTGCCAAAGTGGATAATCTCACACTTGCTAACATTATACTCCATCTGCCAGGTCCTCGCCCACTCGCTCAGCCTATCCAGATCCCTCTGCAGACTTTCCACACCCTCCGCACAATTTGCTTTTCCACTCATCTTCGTGTCATCAGCAAATTTCGTCACCCTAGACTCAGCCCCCTCCTCCAGATCATCTGTATAAATGGTAAATAGCTGAGGCCCCAGCACCGATCCCTGCGGCACTCCACTAGTCACCAACCGCCAATCAGAATAGCACCCATTGATACCACCTCTCTGCTTCCTATTAGACAGCCAATCCTCAATCCACGCTAACACCTTACCCCCAACTCCATGCACCCTAGCCTTCTAAAGCAACCTTTTGTGCGGCACCTTATCAAACGCCTTCTGAAAATCGAGAAACACCATATCCACCGGTTCCCCTCTGTCTACCGCACTAGACACATCCTCATAGAAATCCAATAAATTTGTCAAACATGACTTCCCCTTAATGAATCCGTGCTGCGTCTGCTCTATCAAACCATTCCTTTCCAGGTGCCTCGCTATTTCTTCTTTGATGATAGATTCAAGCATTTTTCCAACAACAGACGTTAAACTAACCAGCCTATAATTCCCTGCCTTTTGCCTGCTACCTTTTTTAAACAGCGGCGTAACACTAGCCGTTTTCCAATCTTCCAGCACTTCCCCGGAATCCAGCGAAGTTTGGTAAATAATCACTAAGGCATCTACTATCACCTCTGCCGTTTCCTTCAGAACCTTGGGATGCATTCCATCCGGTCCTGGGGACTTGTCCACCATCAGTCCCGCCAGTCGTCTGCAAACTTACTAACCGTGTCTCCTATATTCTCATCCAAATCATTAATATAAATGACAAATAACAGTGGGCCCAGCACTGATCCCTGAGGCACACTGCTGGTCACAGGCCTCTAGTTTGAAAAACAACCCTCTATAAACACTCTCTGACTTCTGGCAAGAAGCCAATTTTGAATCCATTTAGGTATCTCACCCTGGATCCCATGATATTTAACTTTATGCAACAATCTACCATGCAGAACCTTGTCAAAGTCCATGTAAATAACATCAACTGCACCGCCTTCATCTATCTTCTTGGTCACCCCTTTATAAAACTCAAATTTGTGAGACATGATTTTCCACTCTCAAAGCCATGCTGACAGTCCTTAATCAGTCCGTGCGTCTCTAAATGCCTGTAGATTCTGTCTCTCAAAATACCTTCCAACAATTTACCCACCACAGATGTGAGGCTCACTGGCCTGTAGTTCCCAGGCTTTTCCCTGCAGCCCTTTTTAAACAAAGGCACAACATTTGCCACTCTCCAATCTTCAGGCACCTCACCCGTGACTATCGATGATTCAAATATTTCTGCTAAGGGACCGGCAATTTCCTCCTTAGCCTCTCACAATGTCCCCTGGGATACACTCCATCAGGTCCCGGGGATTTATCTACTTGATGCACTTTAAGACTTCCAGCACCTCCTTCTCTGTAATATGTACACTCCTCAAGACATCACTATTTATTTCCCCAAGTTCCCTAACATCCATGCTTTTCTCAACAGTAAATACTGATGAGAAATATTCATTTAGGATCTCACCCATCTCTTGTGGATCCGCACATAGATGACCTTGTTGATCATTAAGAGGCCCTACTCTCTCTCTTGTTACTCTTTTGCCCTTTATGTATTTGTAGAAGCTCTTTGTTGCAATGTAGGGCAGTTGGAGTATGTGGCAAAAACTGCAAAAGCAGTTGGAAACTTGAGTGGCCAGTGCTGCTCCAGCTCAGCACGTGAGCAATCTTTCAAAACAGAAGTATAGTTTTTCATTATTTTTACACAACTTTTGTAGATAACAGACCACAGCAATGTAGTTGACTCTCAAACTGGCCTCTGAAAAAGCCTAAGAAGCTGATCAGTTGTCACCAGCATTTCCTCAAGGGCAGTTGAGGATGGGCAACAAACACTGGCCTTGCCAGCAACTTCCACACTCCGTAAAAGAATAAACAAAACTTAATACAGTTGAATGACCTTAAGAGGTGGAGATGGTGAGTCACGAAATTTTGAGAAAATGTAAAAGATTTCTTGGGAATTTGGTTAACACTTGGGTTGCTGTCTGTGCCAAGTCTGCACGTTCGCCCCATGTCTGCGTGGGTTTCCTCCGGGTGCTCTGGTTTCCTCCCACAGTCCAAAGACGTGCCGGTTTAAGTGCATTGGCCATGCTAAATTCTCCCTCAGTGTACCCGAACAGATGCTGGAGTGCGGCAACAAGGGGATTTTCCAAAGGCCAAAGTTTTTGTATAAGGGGTGGCAGATTTAAACCTGAGATGAGCAGAAATTACTTTTCTCAAAGAGTCATGTGTTGTAGAATTTATACCCCAGAGCATGGTGGATGCTGGGATATTCAGTAAATTTAAGGAAGAGGTGGACAGAATTTTAATCACTGAGGGTTTGAAGGGCAGTGCTGAGTGGGCAGGAAAGTGGAGTTGAGGCTGATATGAGATCAGCCATGATTGTATTAAATGTCGGAGCTTGAAGAGCTAAATTCCCTTCTCTTCCTAGTTCTGAAGATTTTTCTTATACCTTGAGGCTATTTTAATACGTTATCTCCCTTTGATCACATGCAATACCTCCAATACAATACAATTCAAACCAAGCATCTTGATGAACCATTTTAAAGCTTACAAAGCTCTATTCCAGTGCACTGACTTCCTCCAGAGTCCACGCAATACTAGTTTCAATCCCACTAGAATTGCTCAGAAATGGTGACCAAACAGCAAATCAAAATCGGCGTCCTCCAAACCGCACGTCCCTCCCCTGTGACCTTCACCACCGAGAAGAACGAAACCAGCAATGCTGCAAGAAAATTGTTCCTGTCTTAAGTTGTGCAGTATCCTGAAAAGGAAACATTAATTCTCTTCCTTCATTACTGCTGGGTCAGCATCCTGGAGTTCTCTAGCTAACCACATGATGGCAGCATCAGCACAAGCACTATATCGGTTCACCTTTCCAAGGCAACTAGATTTGATAATAAATGTACACTTACTAGTGCAACCCTCATCTTGAGAACAAGAAAGCTGCACAGAAATGCACCTTTCATGGAAAGTGGATGGTTGAGATATTTCTTCTGAATGATGTGTTGGTATATTAACAAGATGTCGAGCTTCATCATGTATTACTCCTCCTCTGTGGAGGTTCAAATGTTTCGCAAATTGTGCACCTGTCCTCCAGGTTGATTATTTCACCTGTACTTTAAACATGAATAAGCTCTCCATTTTAACTATTTTTGTTTTCAATTTGTCTCCACCAGGGCAAGGTATATAACTGGAATTCGGATACACAGGGATGGATACTCAGCGCTTTCTTCTTTGGTTACATCGTGACTCAGATTCCTGGTGGATATCTGGCAGGTCAATTTGGAGGGAAGCTGTTACTTGGCTTTGGTATACTGGGCACTTCATGTTTAACACTGTTGACTCCACCAGCAGCAGCATTGAGTGCCAACTGCGTAATTGTACTGAGGGTGATTGAAGGTTTGGGAGAGGTATGGTCTCACACTTTTGTTTCATGTCTTTAAGCGTTTTACGTAATTGAAGCATTCAGATGTGTGTGGCATTTGTTACATTTAAATAACTGCTCGTTGATTTGGCCCCTGTGATTTTGTTTTATTCATTCGTGGGATGTGGGTGTCGCTGGCTGGCCAGCATTTTTTGCCCATCCCTTGTTTCTCTCGGAGGGCAATTGAGACTCAACCACATTGCTGTGGCTCTGGAGTTGCATGTAGGCCAGACCAGGTAAGGACGACAGATTTCCTTCCCTGAAGGAACATTAGTGAATCGGGTGGGTTTTTCCGACAATCGACATCGGTTTCATGGGCATCAGTAGATTCTTAATTCCAGATATTAGTTATTGAATTCAAATTCCACCATCTGCTGTGGTGGGAATGGAAGCCAGGTCCCCAGAACATCAGCTGAATTTCTGGATTAATAGTCTAGTGACAATAGAACTGGGCCATTGGCTCCCCTTAACTTCCTAGAAATTATAGCGCCTTCATTGGGAAGGAAGGTACTGAGTCAAATTGGCATTAATTATAATTTTATTAGAAAACAATGTGTATCTTTTAAAGTGTGGTGAATTGTGTTGAAATTTTCTGTTATTATTAAATTGGGACCAGTTCACTTCAGAAATTCTCGCTCCTCTTGTGCCTACAGTCAGCAATGAACCATTATGGTGCAGATTAGGTATGACACAAGTGACAAGATCACATTGACTGAAGGTGTTTGTGGAGGTGACAAAACTCATAGATGCAGCATCTTAAAGGGAAATGCATCGTTCTGAATGATAATTTGAACACTGACTGCCATGACATTTGAGTTTACCTGGTTACTATCTCATCACCTTCAAAAGCAAAATACTGTAGATGCTGAAAATCCTGAAATAAAAGCAGGAAATGCTGAAAGAACTCAGCAGATCAGGCAGCATCTGTGCTTAGAGAAAGAGAGTTAACATTTCAGAGAATCACAGAGTGAGAAGAGGCCCTTCGGCCCATTGAGTCTGCATCGACACACAAGACATATCTTGAACTCCCACCTCATCCAATCTACAAGCATTTAGCCCCCATAGACCTGAATGTTATGATGTGCTAAGTGCTCAGCCAGATACTTTTTAAAGGATGTGAGGCAACCTGCCTCCTCCACCCTCCCAGGCAGCGCATTCCAGACTGTCACCACCCTCTGGGTAAAAGGGTTTTTCCTCACATCCATCCTAAACCTCTCACCTTGAACCTATGTCCCCTCGTGACTAACCCTTCAACTGAGGGGAACAGCTGATGACTTAAGATTGATGACTTTTGTTCTGTCAGAACTCTGAGGTTTTAGAGTAAACATTTTTTGTTCTTTTGCTGTTTAATTACGTTTTCGTACATGAAGTGAGGAATGAGTTCCGCATACACTGTAACAAGCAAATGAAGCTTTGAACACCATAATATCAAAATGATTTTTCTAATCAGAAAATTTTGGGGTATTCTAAATCTTGGCTATTAAGATATGCTGCCACAAGAAATAATTCATTTCATAAATTAGGGTAATATTAATTAGGTGGCCTCACAGCGCCAGGGATCCGGGTTCAATTCCAGCTTCGGAGTTTGCACATTCTCCCTGTTCTGCATGGATTTGCTCCGGTTTCCTCCCACACTCCAAAGGTGTGCAGGTTAGGGTAACTGGCTATGTTAAATTGACTCTAAGTGGGGCTACTGGAATAGGACCTGGGTGAGATTGTTGTTAGCACAGACTTGATGGGCTGAATGGCCTCCTTCTGCACTGCAGAGATTCTATGAATATTTTGGAGTCACTTTCTTCAGCATTCCTAAAAAAATTAATGATCAGTGTGTGTGTGTATGTAGATAAACTTTTTTTTAACAAATTCTTTGGTTTCTAAAATAAAATCTGAAAATGCTAAGAATACTCAGCAACTCCAGCATCACCTTTGAAGAGTAAATCAAGGCTGAGGGTTTGGATTCATGATTTTTCATTATGACAATGTAATAAAAGTAGCGAAACATTCTAAGATGTTTCACTGGACCATAATCAAACAAAATTTGACAGCAAGCCAAAGAAAGAGACAGGTGACAGTGCTTGTACAAAGAGATAGATCTTGAGGAGGGAGTGGGAGAGAGATTTTAGAGAGGAAATTACAGAGTTTAGGGACTCAACAGCTGAAGGTACAGCTACCTTATGGTAGGTTAGGAAATGTACAAGATGCCAGAGTTTGAGCAAAATTAAGTTCTTGGAATGCTGGGGTGGTAGAGGCAGGATGCCTCACATCCTTTAAAAAAATATCTGGACGATCACTTGGCAAGTCATAACATTCAAAGCTATGGGCAAAGTGCTAGTAGATGGGAGTTCAGATGTTTCTCTCATGTCGGTGCAGACTAGATGGGCTGAAAGGCCTCTTCTGCACTCTGATTCTTTGACTCTGTGCTGTAAAAGATTATAGAGATAGAGGGGGACTGAGAGAGCATTAATATAGTTGAATCAGGAGGCAGCAAAGGCATCACTAAGCAGATAGGCTGAAGCAGGAATGGCAATAAACAATATTGTGGACATGGAAGTGGGCTGTTTTGGTGATGGGGTCAGTGGCTCAGCTTGGCCAAGTATAACGACAAAGTTTTGAAGAGCCTAGATTAGCCAAGGACATGGATGGAGTTAGTGGCAAGTGAGTAAAGTTTAATCAATGGATTTCCTCTTCTCAATTTGGCTGTCAATGTTTGTTAATTCAGAAGTTGAACTTTTTCTTATGTAACAGGGTGTGACCTTCCCTGCCATGCATGCGATGTGGGCAAAATGGGCACCACCTCTAGAAAGGAGCACACTCGTCAGTTTATCATATGCAGGTGAGTTAATTCTATTTAAAATGATCTTGTGTTGACTGCACTGAACTTGCCATAGATGACATCGAGGGAGCAGAATTAATATTTTGATTGCGTATTCAGCTCGCGCGTCTGATTTTTTTTATCTTTCTTTTAGAACAATATCCTGACCATATAGTGTTTAAACAATAAAACAAAACACAAAACATAAAATCGTTGCTTTCTTTTGTAATGGCTTGTATTTGAAAAGGGATCCCGAGGATGAAACTCTCTTCAGATGTTCCCATTAAGTATATGCCCAGGCAGCTGTAAGATCACAGCATTAGATTCACTCCCACAGATTCCACATGTCTTTTGGTGAAAATGTAATCATTGGTTTCTGGTTCTGATCTCCCTGTGTCAATACTTGCTCTCTGTGTGTGATAGCATTCACAAAGAGTTTTAATTTTTGTAATGCCATTAGATCAGAAGGAAATGCTCTGTCCAGTTTATATAAAGTGAAGATAAGATGTAGAGTTCACACATTGTCAGATAAACTATTGAAATGGAATAATAAATTGAATGTGTGTCTACATGCTGAATATTTTGTTATGGAGTGTTCCCTAAATCTAAATCTAAGTCTAAGTCTTACTTTCTAGGTGCTCAATTTGGAACAGTAGTTTCCCTTCCATTGTCTGGAATAATTTGCTATTATTTGGATTGGTCATATGTATTCTACTTATTTGGTAAGCTTTGATAATGTGGAATTATAAACCATCTGCGTGCAATTCATTCTCACTCTGACATTTTATTTCTTCCCTTCCTTCCTTCCTTCCTGTCCCCCCACCGCTCCCCCACAACACTTAATCCAAGCAGTTACTTGCTATTTGATTAGGAATTTACTTGAGTAAAGCAGGAAGGAACAATTCCCTAGAGTATTTTAGTTTCCTCGTTCATCTGTCAACATTTATCTTGCGGGGGGGGGGAGGGGAGGCGAGGGGAGAGGAAGTTTTCATCATAGGGGATTGCAATGAAGTGCAATTGTCAGTAAACAAACCACACAAATTAAATATTTACTTGCAGTCAGCTTTCATTGTTGCTGATCTCAGTGCATGTTGTTCAACAGGATTCACTCGATAGAAGCCAGACGTTGGCATCTTGCTATTGTATTCTCCCCTCTCTTACCTTGCCCTTATACATTGAAACTAATGGTTATATCTCTTTGCTACCCATGCCAAAGCAGCCAGTTTCAAGGGACATTCTTGGTCTGTAAGGTGCTATACTGTCAGGGGATGAATTTCTTATTCCACCCATAACATGAGGCCTAATAATCTAAATCCCTGATGGAAACTTAGATTCTCTTGTGATACATTTTTGATGGCTGTGCATTTTTGAATGCACTTGTAAAATGTTTTGTTTGTAATAATTGTAATTAAAATTATGATTTAAATAGGAAAAGTGATGAGTGGTGTTCCTCAGGGATCAGTGCTGAGACCTTTGCTTTTGTAATATATATAAATGATGTGGAGGAAAGTGTAACTGGATTGATGAGTAAGTTTGCGGATGACACAAAGGATGGTGGATTTGCAGATAGCGATGTGGACCATCAGAAGATACAGCAGGATATAGATCAGTTGGAGACTTGGGCAGAGAGATGGCAAATGGAGTTTAATCCAGACAAATGTGAGATAATGCATTTTGGAAGGTCTAATACAGATAGGAAATATAGAGTAAATGGTAGAACTCTTAAGAGTATTGATAGGCAAAGAGATTTTGGTGTACAAGTACACAGGTCACTGGAAGTGATAATGCAGGTGGAGAAGGTAGTCAAGAAGGCATACAGCATGCTTGCCTTCATTAGCTGGGGCATTGAGTTTAAAAACTGGCAAGTCATGTTGCAGCTTTATAGAACCTTAGTTAGGCTGCACTTGGAATATAGTGTTTAATTCTGGTCGCCATACTAGCAGAAGGACGTGGAGGCTTTGGAGAGGGTATAAATAAGATTTACCAGGAGGTTGCCTAGTATGGAGGGCGTTAGCTATGAGGAGAGGTTGGAGAAACTTGGTTTGTTCTCACTGGAGTGACGAAAGTTGAGGGGAGACCTGATTGAAGCCTACAAGATTATGAGAGGCGTGGACAGATTGGATAGTCAGAAGGGAGAGTCAATTACTAGGGGGCAAAGTTTAAAGGAGATATGAGGCAGATTTTTTACTTGGAGAGTAGAGGGTGCCTGGAACTTGTTGCCAGGTAGTGGAAGCAGATATGGTCGTGACTTTAAAGGGCATCGTGACAAATACATGAATAGGATGGGAATAGAGGGATATGGTCCCGGAAGGATAGGGGGTTTTAGTTAAATCGGGCAGCTTGGTCGGTGCAGGCTTGGAGGGCCAAAGGACTTGTTCCTGTGCTGTAATTTTCTTTGTTCTTTAGTAGAAAATTCTGTGATAGTGCACATAATTCTGTTGCTTTTACTTTAAGGTCACTCCCTTAATTGTTTCCAGAACATTAAGCAAAAAATTAAGCCTCAATGGCTGAAAGTAAATATTTGATTTTTTTCTTTGTGTAACAGCAATAAAAGGTTCCTGGGACATGATCATGTTTATATTTTTCAGTTAGTAGTTATCTGCAGCACAGCAACAGTTATGATAAAACAAACATACAAACTAAGGACAGGAGGTCACTCAGCTGTGAGCCTACTCTGCTATTAAGTGAAATCAAGGCTGATCTCATTGTAACCTCAACTCCATGTTCCCGACTCCCTGATTACCTTTCACCCCCTAACTTATCAAGAATCTACTTGCCTCTAATTAAAACTTCGAAAGACCCTGTTTCCACTGCCTTTTGATGAAGAGCGTTCTAAAAAGTCTGTATTCTCTGAGAGAAAAAAGTTCTCCTCTTTGTCCTGAATGGGTAATCCTTTGTTTTTAAAACAGTGGCCCCTAGTTACTAGATTCTCCAACAAGTGGAAACATCTTCTCCACATCCATCCTGTCAATACCCATCAGGATCTTAATGTTTCAATCAAGTCGCCTCTTGCGCTTCTCAACTACAAGCTTAGTTTGTCCAACCTTTCCTCATAAGACAACATGTCCAATCCAGTTATTAGTTTAGTAAGCCTTCTCTGAACTGCTTCTAATGCATTAACATCCTTCTTTAAATAAGGAGATCGATACTATACATAGTGCTTTAGATGTGCTCTCACCAATGTCCTGTATAACTGAAGCATAACTTCTGTTTGTATTCAATTCCCCTTGCAATAAAATATAACATTCCATTAGCTTTCCTAATTTTGCCCTCGGAGTCCCAAGATGTGTAGGTTAGGTAGATTAGGCATGATAAATGTACAGGGTTAGGGAAGTGGGGTGGGCCCGGGTAAGATGTTCTTTCAGGAGTTGGTGTAAACGTGATGGGCTAAATAGCCTCTTTCTGCACGATATGTATACTATGGTATTTGCTGTGCCTGAATACAAGCATTCTAGTGATTCATGCACTAGAACACTGCAAAACCCTCTGAATCTCAAGAGTTTTGCAATATTTCACCATTTAGATAATTATGCTATGTATATATTACCTGCCAAAATGGACAGTTTTACCCTTACCAACATTCTAGTGCATTGGCCAGATCTTTTCCCGCTCACTTAACCTATCTATAGCTCTTGTAGCCTCCTTGTGCCCTCTTCATATCTTACTATCCTACCTATCATTGTCATCAGCAAGTTTAACAATTATACCTTTGGTACCTTCATCCAAGTTATTCTTGTAAATTGTAGAAAGTTGAATCCCCAGCACTGACTCCTGTAGTACATCATTTGTTACATATTGCTAACCAGAAAAAGACCATTTATGCCTACCTTCTGTTTCCTGTTAGATAGTCAATCTTCTATCCATGCCAATATAATTACCCCCTATACATAAGCTTTTATTTTGCAATAATCTTTGATGTTGTACCTTATCAGATGCCTCCCAGAAATTTAAAGACAGTATATATCTATCTGTTCCCCTTTACCACATGTTACTTCAAAGAACCGCAATACATTGGTTAAAAATGATTTTCACAAAACCATGTTCACTCTGCCTGATTACCCTAATTTTTTTCCAGGCGCTTTGCTATATGTCTTTAACAATAGCTTCTAACATTTTCCCTATAGCAGATGTTAAACCTGTAGTTTCCTGCTTTGTGACTCCCTCCCTTTTTGGATAAAGGAGGTACATTCATTATCTTCTGATCTAATGGGACCTTCCCTGAATCTATGGAATTTTGGAAAATTAAAACCAATGCATCAACTATCTCACAAACCACTTCTTTCAAAACCTTAAAATCCATCTGGATCCAAGGATTTGTCAGCCTGCAGTCCCAACAATGCTCAGTAACTCTTGTCTGGTGATTATAATTTTCCTGAGTTACTCCCTCCTTCCCATTTCCTGATTTGCAGCTATTTAAGGGATTTTTTTGTACTCACTGTAGTGAAGGTTGATACAAAATACTTTCTATAGGACCAATGCTCACTTTAACTCATTTCTTTTTAAAATAGCTATAGAAATTCTTACTGTCTTTATTTCTAGCTAGCTTTTTCTTGCACTCTTTTTTTTCTCCTTATCAATCTTTTTGTCATTCTTTGCTATTTTTTATATTCTGTCCAATCTTCCCTGCCACCCATCTTTCAGCAATTATGTTTAAGTTTGATATTATCTTTAACTTTTTAAATTAACCTTTAAATTAAATAGTGGGTCCTTCCCTTGAAATTTTACTTGTTGGAATGAATCTAACCTCTGTATTCTGAAATATCCCCTTAAATAACAGCCACTGCATCTCAATTGACCTAATTTGCCTGTTCACTTTAGCTAGCTGTGCGTTCATGCCATTGTAATTGCCCTTATTTAAGGTTAAAATACTAGTCTTGGACTCATTCTTCTCTCTCTCAAACTGAATGTAAAATTCAAGCATATTATGATCACTGTTACCTAGATGCACCTTCACAGGTCATTTATTAATCCTATCCCGTTACACAATGCCAGGCCTAGAAGAGCCTGTCTCATTGGCGCCAGAAAATGCTGTTCGAAGAAACTTTCCCAAAAACATTCTATGAATTCTTCATCCAGGCTATCTTCTGCCCATCTGATTTTCTCAGTCTATATCTAGATTAAAATGCCCCATAATTATTGCTGTAACTTTCTGACAAGCTCCCATTATTTTTTCCTTTATACCCTATCCCATGTGTGGGTGATGTTTGCGAAGCACTGTACATCACTCCCACAAATGACTATCATTTCTGAGCTCTGTACAAGTTGGGTTCATGCTGGTTTTCTGAACTTGGGTCATTGTGCTAATACCATCACTAATTAATAGAGCCACCCCTCGACCGAGCTTCATATCCATCCTAAATGTCTGTATACTTCAATATTCAGGTTCCAATCTGTGTCACCTTGTAGCCATGCCTCTGTGATGACTATCAGAATGTACTTTTTCTTTCAATTTACATTATCAGTCCATCTGCTTTGTTTTGAATGCTACCCAAATTCCATTACAAAACCAAGGTCCTTTTGTTAGTATATGTAACCTCTACCCTTATGTACTCCCTGTACTCTCTGTCCCTTCCAGTCATGGTCTGTTTATCATTTCCCACATTAATACCTTTCTCGTTTGCGTTTTCTCTACGCTTTGATTTACCACATCTTCCTAAGATTGTTCCCTGCTCCAACTATGTAGTTTAAACCGCTCTCTACTTCCCTGGTTATATGGCTTACTAGAATATTGGTCCCAGCATGGTTCAGATGTAGGCCACGCCAATGATACACTCCCACATTACCCAGCACTGGTGCCAATGTCCCACGAACTGGAAACCACTTCTCCCACACCAGTTTTTGAGCCACGTATACATCTCTCGAATTTTATGTACTTTATGTCAATTTTCACATGAATCTGGTAATCCAGAACATTTGGGGTTCTGTTTTTTAAATTTGGTGCCTAGGTCTTCATACTCCTGATAAAGAACCCCTTTCCTAGTTCTGCCTCTGTCCTTTATACCTATGTTGACCATGGTGACTGGATCCTTCCACTTCAAGAAACCCATCATCCCTGAGGCAGATGTCCTGAAACCTGGCACTGGACAAATAACACAGCTGTCTGGACTCTCGGCCTTTGCTGCAAAGTGTCATCCCCCCCCCCCCCCCCTCCGCACCATACTGTTGGCTACTACCACTACATTCCTTTTTGCTTCCCCCACTTGAATGGCTTCCTCTATCACAGTGCCACGGTCAATTTGTTCATCCAATCTGCAGCCCCGCACTCTTCCACATAAGTTGAGGGAACCTCAGACCTATTAAACAATTGCAAAATCTGAAGCTCCTGCCGTCTGGTTCCCCTTACCCTTCTCACCCACAGTCACAGCTTCCTGTCCCCGACCAAATCAGTAAAACCTATTCCAAGTTTCTACAAAGCATCTAGGTAACTTTCCTCCTCCCTGATGTGTTGCAATGTCTGCAGCTTGGCCTCCAGCTCACTGACCCCGAGTCGAAGCTCTTCGAGCCACAAACGCTCTCTGCAGAATTGTTTTCTCTGGATCACACTAGCGTCCAGGAATCGCCACGTACTGTCGCCTGATGTATCATCACCTCTCCTAACATCCTTAATGTGTTTTAATCGATTTCTTAGTTATTCATTTTTTAATTTTTAAATTTATCACCAGATCTTATACTATTTTAAACCTTAGGACTTGAATAGAAACTAGAAGCAGGGGTAGGCCATTCGGCCCTTTTGAGCCTGCTCTGATGTTCATTATGATCGTGGCTGATCATCGTATTCAATATCCTGATCCTCCCCTTTCCCCATGTCCCTTGATCCCTTTAGCCCCGAGAACAATCATAGAATCCCTACCGTGCAGAAGGAGGCCGTTTGGCCCATCGAGGCTGCATCAACCACAATCCCACCCAGTCCCTATCCCCATAACATCACGTATTTACCCCTGCTGATCCCCCTGACACTAAGGGGCAATTTACCATGGCCAATCCACCTAACCCACTCATCTTTGGACTGTGGGAGGAAACCAGAGCACTTGGAGGAAATCCACACAGATATGGGGAGAATGTGCGAACTCCACACAGACCGTGACCCAGGTTTGAACCCGGGGCCCTGGTGCTGTGAGACAGCAATGTTAACCGCTGTGCCGCCATGCTGTCCATGCTATGTCTAATTTCTTTTGAAGTCACACAATGTTTTGGCCTCAACAACTTTCTGTGGTAGTGAATTTCACGCATTCACCATTCTGGGTGAAGAAATTTCTCCTCACTTCAGTCCTAATAGGTTTACTCTTATGACCCTGGTTCTGGACCTCCAACCATCAGGAACATTCTTTCTGAATCTAACCCTGTTAGAATTTTATGGGTTTCTATAAGATCCCCTCTCACTCTTCTAAACTCCAGTGAATATAATCCTACCAGACTTAGTCTCTCCTCATAAGGAATCAGCCTGGCAAACTTTTGCTCTACTCCCTCTATAGCAAGGACATTCTTCCTCAGATAAGAATAAACCTTAGCTACTTATCAGATACTCAGCAAACAGCCCCTTTTCTTGTAGTAAAGCAAGAACCAATTTCTATGGGGGCAAAAAGATAGAAAAAGCCAAAGGAAAGGAACACCTCTCCTTCCTAACCAAATTCCTAAGTACACACTCATTTCCAGAGCTGCAATCTTTTACCATATGTAATAAGTTAGACTAAGTAACTCGGAGTGCAATGGTAGAATTTTACCTTGCAAACCCACCAACTTTATATTTATATGTCTGTGTTTATGATAAATTAGTTATATAAGGCTCTTCCTATCAGTGGTAGCAATACAATGGTACAGTAGTTAGCGCTGCTGCCTCACAGTGCCAGGGACTCGGGTTCGATTCCCGGCTTCAGTCACTGTGCGGAGTCTGCATGTTTTCCCTCTGTCTGCGTGGTTTTCCTCCAGGTGCTCCGGTTTCCTCCCACAGTCTGAAAGACATGCTGGTTGGGTGCATTGGCTATGTTAAATTCTCCCTCAGTGTACCCGAACAGGTGCTGGAGTGTGGCAGCTAGGAGATTTTCGTAGTATCTTCATTGCAGTGTTAATGTAAGCCTACTTGTGATACTAATAAATAAACTTCAAACTTTAAAATACAATACATTGATTGGATTCCCAAGTGACAGGTTTACTTTTGCCCTGACTTTGGCAAATGCCTTTATTTTGCCATTGTCCTGTAAGAAAACTGCACAGTAACATCTAGCGATCTCTCTGATGTAGTCAAAAGGGTGGCTTGGCTTGTAACAGCAGTGATGTCAGCAAACAGCCAGTCACATTGGATTATTCACATACAGCAAAGCATGAAGTTAGAAGCATTTTTTCACTTAATCTAAATTTTCAGATGGTGAAAGAAATGATTGATTAGATTAAGAATGAAGCAAAAACGTTTATTTTTTATTTGAAATTTATCATTACAATGGAGAAAGTTGAAATTTCACTCACATTGAATTAGCATTTCAGGACCAGCGTTTAGAAGTAATTATGAACTTAGAATGCTGTTTAAAAACCCACTTACACTTTATTTAACAAAGGTGCCATGTTTTATCCCCAAGGATTTTCACAGCAAGACAAATAGTATAACAGTTGACATTCTTGTCAATTCTCCATTGTTTGTGATGTGTGTGGGGATGCCTCAACAGTTAAACTCTGGTGCAGTGTAGAATAACTGACTACGACCTCTGGATTTCCGGATGCTACTACACTTCATGGACTCCTGAAGTGGTTGTCAGCTTCAGTGAAGTTATGATAACAAATGCTAATAATTCCATTGTCATTACCATTGCAAAATTTATGCCAATTTCTATTATAAGTTTGAATATGGTGGATGAAATTACAGATTGGAATGCATGGGTGTGTAAAAGTTTCAAATATATTAATGAATTGTTTTGATGAACAAGTCTCCAACTGTTGTGCATTTTTATAGCTTTTCTTTTGTCCATTAGGTGCGTTTGGAGTGGCCTGGTGCCTGTTATGGTTCTTATTGGTTAGTGATACACCAGAAACCCACAAAACTATATCTGCTGCTGAGCGAGACTATATCATTTCTTCTCTTCATGGCCAGGTAGGATTTGTGGAACAAGCTGAGCAGATATTTCAAGTAAAAAAGTTAAAGTTTATTTATTAGTCACAAGTAGGCTTACATTCATACAGCAATGAAGATACTGTGAAAATCCACTAGTTGCCACATTCCAGAGCCTGTTCAGAGACACAGAGAATTTGGCATGGCCAGTGCACCTAACAAGCACGTCTTTGGACTGTGGGAGGAAACCCACAGATATGGGGAGAATGTCTGTGTGAAGACTGCACTATGACCCAAGCCAGGAATCAAACCGCATCTCTGGCGCTGTGAGGCAGCAGTGCTAACCACTGTGCCACGTGATGCCCTAAGTATACCTAAAAGCTATCAAATCAGTAAATTCTTTGTCAGCAGCTTTGTGCACCTATATCAGAATAGGAAAGTGATTTGGCTCCACTTACAAAGACCATGCAGTATACTTTTTTTTAGGTAAATAGGAACAGGGGTTGACAGTCTAGTCCTTGATGGCTATTACATCATTCAGTTAGATCATGGCTGACGTTTACCTGAACTATGTTGACTTACCTTTGTTCCACCTTGGTATCTTTACTGAACAAAAGTATATTGTTTTCCATCTTAAATTTCAGTTGATCGAACATCCACAGCATCTTGGGAGGGAAATTCTCATCCTGTGTGAAACGTATTTCCTGATAGTCTAATTTTAATATTGTGTCCCTATTCTGGATACTCCCATCACAAGAAACAGTTTCTGTATCTACCCTGTCAAATTTTTCAGTCGTGTCAGTTTGGATTTCTTTGAGCTAAAAGATTGAGGGATGTTTCGATCTATTGCAACCTGTCCTCGTAATTTAACACTAAGCCCCAGTACTGATGAATTGGTGCTGTAATCTTTCTGAGGTCAGTACATCTTCCCTGAGGCGTGATGCCCAAGAATTAACATAGTACTGCAGGTGTATCTTAAGGTTCTGTACAACTGAAACATTACTTTGTCATTTCTGAATTCTGGTATCCTTCAAGTAAAGCAAACATTCTGTCATTTTGTTTGCGTGCACGTTTTGTAATTTATATATACATGCACACACACACACGTAGTAAACTATGGTGAGCTGCTGCCTGTTGAAGAAGCTCCCATAATCCATTGGATAAGGAGTTCCTGACCTGGCAAAAATGATGGGAATGTGCCCTATGTTGTAATAACATTTGGCTTGGAGAGGATGTTGATGATGGTGACGTTCCCATATCCTCCTCAGATGTTGGGGGTCGCATGTTTGGGATGGCTTATCAAGGATCCCTTGATGGTTTGCTGCAATACAACACAGGCAGTATGTATTGCTGCACGATGCAGTGGACTTTTAAGATGATAGATTGGCTGCTGATCAAATGGGCCACTTTGTCCCTGGATGTTGAGCTGAACTGAGTGTTGTGCACCTGCATTCATCTAGGCAAGTGGAAAGGATTCCATCACACTCCTGACTTATAGCCCTTGGAGAGGCTTTTGGGAATCAGGAGGTGAGTTACTTGAAGCCTCTGATTTGCTCTAGTAGTCACAGCATTTGCGTGCCTCGTCCAGTTGAGTTTCTGACCAGTGGTGACCCTAGGATGTTGATGGGAGAATTTGACAGTAGTATCAATAATAATTTAATATTGCATGGTGCCTTAGTCATAAAACATCACAAGGCATGTAAAACAGAATGTGACACACAGTCCCATAAGCAGATATTAGATCAGATGACCAAAAGCTTACTTCGTAGCAAGGTTAAGGAAATAGTTGAGAATAAGACTTTAGTTGTAAATCACTGCAGCATTCCTAGTTGCAAAGTTACCACCTGCATTTAGGCTGTTGTAGGATCACAGAACAGTACAGCATGGAGTAACTTCTCTCAATTTGGTCTTGTTTTATTTCTGTAGCATGCTGTTATGAATTATGTGCCATGGGGATCTCTATGGAAATCTTTGCCACTCTGGGCCATAATTGTTGCTCATTTTTGCTACAATTGGACTTTTTACACGTTATTAACACTGCTGCCAACATACATGGAAGAAATTCTACAATTTGACATTCAAGAGGTAAGCCTGAACAGCTTAAGTGCGGTCTGTCTAGTGTTTTTGTTAACTTTGGACGAGTAACGAAACCATAGTTTAACTAAATCATCATCTAGCCATAAGTCATGCTGTGCTTTGAAAAAGATGGCAATATATATCAGATATTGGATTTATTAAATGACTTTTACACCATGCTGTCACTAAAACTATGATCCATCACCACTCACTGCCAGTAATTAAGCTATAGTGTTATATGCAGCCACCTCTTGAATGCATTCAGTTTTTTGCCTCTTAACTCCAGGAGATGTTTCCCCGATTCAATGAGATCATGGCTGATCTGTGACCTAATTTTACCCCATGTTCCTTGATACCTTTAGTTAGCAAAAATCTATCCATCTCCAATTTAATTGATCATTATGGAGGAGATTTCCAAACTCCAATCACCTTCTGAGAGTCTGTGTTTTCTAATTTCACTCCTGAAAAATTTGTCTAATTTTTAGATTGTGACTGCTGGTCTTAAACTGCCCAACTGGTGGAAATAGTTTCTCCCCATGTGATGCTTTTAATTCTTAAATGTTAATATTGATCAAATCATCCCTTAATAGTGTAAATTCTGGAGAATACAACTCAAATTGTACAATCTCTCCTTGTAATTAAACCCTTCAAATCCAGATACCATTCTGATAAATTTACACAGCACTGCCTCAAAGGCCAGTGTATATCCTTCCTGAATATATCCGGCCATGAACTTCTCTCAGTATTCCAGCGATGATCTAACCAAGGCTTTGTTATAGCATAACTTGTACACCATTGAAGTCTGGTCCTTTTAGATATACACCTCAGCATTGTACTGGCCATTTTAAAAAAAAAAAAATTCTGTGCCTGTCCATGACATTTGAATGATCTGAGATTGTTGTACATGGACATCTTTAGCTGCATTTAGCGATGCACGTGGACATCTTTCGCTAAATATCTTTAGCTTTTCACATATAGTAAGTACTCTGCTGTATATACACACATCTTTGAGTGGCTTAGATATTAGAATTTAGGTGACATTTCAATACATGTTGATAATGAACTTGAAGATGTGGTAAATAGCAAGGATACTGATGAACTACAACATAGCTAGCAGAATGGGTACAAATGGCAGGTTAAGTTTAATCTTTAAGAGAATTGTAAGGTGATGCATTTTGGCAGAAGGAATCTGGAGAGATAATGTGTACTTTATGCATATTCTTTAGAATTGTGCCAATAGGAGAGATTGGTTAGCTGACATATGGAATCTTGAGCAACATAGTGAGTACAAAAGTAGGAAAGTTTTGCTGAACCTTTATAAAACTCTGGTTAGGCCACAATCAAAACATCCAGTTCAATCACCACACTTCTGGAATGATTTGTGGATCCTTGAGAGGATGCAGAGGAGATTTACCAGAATGCTTCCAAGGAGGAAGTTATTTGGCTACGAGGTTTGGTTGTTCTCCTTAGAACAAAGGAGATCGAGGGACTGTCTGATAGAGGTATACAAGACTATGAAAAGTTTAGTTAAAGTAAACAAGGAAAAACTGTTCCATTACCTGATGGTACAAGGAGTAATAAGATGGGGTTAATGTTTTGGGCATGATATGCAGGGAGTTGTGAGGAAGAAACTTTTTAATGCAGCAAGTGGTAATGACCTGAAACTGCATAAAAGTGGGGGAACTGGAGATGATTGACGATTTTAAAATGAAATTGAATAGACACTTGAGGGAAATAAACCTGATTCAAAAAATGGATGACCTTGCTTTGTAAACGTAACTGATCATGGGACTGCAGGATACAAGTATTAAATCAACAAGCTTCAAGGGAGGTTGGAAGAATTTCCCACATCTTATTCCAAATAGGGATATAAAGCAGTTGATGCTTGGTTAACTAATCATGTCAAACTAGTTATGCGAGCACTCAAAGAATTATCCATACAACCTGATTTTTGTGCACCATGCTGAGGAACATCTCTACATAAACACGTACTCATCTAAAACTCTGCTGCTCACACCTTGCACCAGATTGTCTTCACCCTGTGCTAGCTGGCTCCCAGTCTGGCAAATCCTTAATTTTAAAATTCTCATCTTTGTTTCCAAATTCATTCATGACTTGCCCCTCCCAATTTCTTGGTCCTCCTCTACCAGCCTCTGAGATCTCTATGATCCTGCAATTCTTGTGCATTCCTGATCTTGGCCATTGGCAACAGTGCTTTCAGCTGTTTGGCCCTAAATTTCAGAAGTTCCTCCCTGAACTACGTCCCCTTTTTAGATGCTTCTAAAAACAAACCTGTTTCTTTGACCAAGCTTTTAGTCATCTGTCCTTCTATCTCCTTCTGTGGCTTGATGACAAATTTTGAATACTGCTCTTCATAGAGTCCCTACAGTGTAGAAGGAGGCCATTTGGCCCATCAAGTCTGCACCAATCACCCGGGCCCTTTCCCTGTAACACCCACATATTTACCCTGCTAATGCCCCTGACACTAAGGGACAATTTAGCGTGGCCAACCAATCTGATCTGCACATCTTTGGACTGTGGGAGGAAACCCAAGCAGACACTGGGATAATGCATAAACTCCACACAGTGACCCGAGGCCTGAATTGAACCAGGGTCCCTGGCGCTGTGAGGTAGCAATGCTAACCACTCTGCCACCATGCTGCCTGAAGTGCCTTGAGACATTTTCTTTTTGAGTTAATATTTCAGATTTTACTTGATAGAAATTTGATTTTTGCTTTGAGGATAGTTTCTCTTGACAGACTGTTATGGTAAAGTCCATTAATGGGCAAATTCTGCAACTGTCTATAGATGAACAATATTTTTTTGTTCTAAACTCATGTTTAAGGCGTTGCAGAATTTTATATGCAATGTAGCTAATTGCTTTGTTCATTATATAGAATGGCTTTTTATCTGCCCTACCGTATTTCTTCTGTTGGATGGTGATGATCAGTGCTGGGCTGATTGCTGATTACCTGATAAAAAAACATCATTTTACTACATCTGTTGTTCGGAAAATATACACCATAATAGGTAAGAGTTTGATATTTTTATTTATTATGGCTGAAGACAATTCTGAGAAATGTACTTTTTTAAAAGCTGAAGTAGATGGTGCTGACAGTGCAGATATGTTGGTTCAGAATATCACAATAATTGGGATTACTTCAAATCTATATGGCATTAAGCAAAATGTTTAAAATTAGATTTATTAAACTGCTGGAGGCATTTGTTTAAAAAGGACTTCACTGACATTGTAGGTAGTAGAAATGCAATTGAGAGGTGAATGGCTTTGTAGGTTCCTTAGCAAAGCTTGATGTTGGATGAATAATTTGCTTAAAACAGGACATATAGACAACATTCCCAAGTTTGCATACACTTATTATAACTGAATAGAACACATACCATAAATGGTTAGCCACTGGGTGGGGTTGCAATTCAGTTCCGCTTTAATTCTGGAAGGAAGGAACCAAATAAGTGTGCTAAATGGAACAGTAATCCAGGAAGAGCTCCAGGAGATGTTGTATTTAAATTAATGAGACTGTTAACTAGAGTTAGGCCATGGTTTTCTTTCTAGGTAAAATAAATAAGCATTAGCAGAGTTTTAGAGCATAAATTACAAAAACCTATCTTGTTGCTGCGCATGTCACTGCTCAGGCCCATCTGATTAGCCTTGTGGCCAGAATTGACTAGAAATAGGAAGGGCAATCAGCTGGAACTTTACCAGAGCTCATAAGGTACCAAGGAAGACTTTTGAAAGGGAGAATATAAATTAATTTGCAGCGATTAGGTTTATTGGGGAATGAGGAATCAGGAGATGTTCAGATGGCTGGGTATGATGCATTGAAAAGAGATGGTCATTCCTGTCTACTGGCATTTACAGTTTATGCTCCTCTGGAGTAGCAATATATATGATTAATATCACACTGTTGCAAATAAATGTGTAAGATGTGAGTTTAAACTGTTTAATTATAGGATGACTTGTATAATTTTAGCTTGTATGCCCTTGAATTTAGTAGATTGTGGGGTAATCTAATACAACGATTCTCAAATGTTTTTGTTTGATGGACCATTGTTCAAATCCATTAATAATCACTGTCTAAATTGGGGGGAAATGGTACCCTCGTTAAATCTGTATTTTGGCAGCCTTTCTCTGAATTTAAATATGCAGCAATTAAATCTATTTAAACAAAAACTATCCTCTTCAACATGGCTGACTTACTTGAAGTCTGCCACCAGTCTTGATAACTACAGGTCTATTTGGAGATGTTTGTGCCTCTCTTAGCAGTCCTCCATGCATGATTTCCCCTAGGTGAGAGCGCCAACCTGTACTGCTCATAAGATAGCTGCACTCTGCTCCAACAACCATCACTCGTTCATCTGTTCTTGACCATGATGCGTTGGGTCATCATTCATCTATAAGGCTGAACCTGTTCATTTAGTAATTTTGTGAATTATAGATCAACTTGAAAGGCTCTACAGTACTCAGTTTGAGAATCACTGATTCAATTGATGTTTTGAGTTCTAAACAAGAAGGATAACTGTCGTTCATGTATGTTATGTACCACAAGATAAAGTGGCACAGTGGTTAGCACTGCTGCCTCACAACGCCAGGCACCTCGGGTTCAATTCCTGGTTTGGGTCACTGTCTGTGGAGTTTGCATGTTCTCCCCGTGTCTGCGTGGGTTTCCTTCCCCTGTCTAAAGGTGTGCTGGTTAGATTCATTGGCCGTGCTGAATTGATTCTAGTTTCAGGGGGGTTAGCAGGGTAAATACGTGGGGTTATGAACATAAGAACACAAGAAATAGGAGCAGGAGTAGGCCATCTAGCCCTTCGAGCCTGCCCCGCCATTCAATAAGATCATGGCTGATCTGTTGTGGCTCAGTTCCACTTTCCCGCCCTCTCCCCATAACCCTTAATCCCCTCTCTTATCAAGAACCCATCAACCCGCTTCTTAAAAATATTTAGCGAGGCAGCCTCCACCACTTCAACGGGCAGAGAATTCCAGAGATTCACCACCCTTTGAGTGAAGAAGTTCCTCCTCAACTCCGTTCTAAACCGCCTCCCCTTTATCTTGAGGCTGTGCCCCCTAGTCCTACTGTCTTTTTTGAGCGGGAAGAGTCTCTCCACCTCTATCCTATCCATCCCATTCATCATCTTATACGTCTCAATGAGATCTCCCCTCATTCTTCTAAACTCTAACGAGTACAAGCCTAGTTTATTCAGCCTCTCCTCATAGCTCAATCAATCAAAAATGGGGATAGGGTGGGATTGTTGTCAGTGCAGGCTCGATGGGCTGAATGACCTCCTGCACTGTAGGGATTCTATGAAGTTAAAGATCAATATACCTTTATCACTCAAAGGACTGAGTGCAAAATTGGAATCTGCTAGATACTAATGTTAACCAAGAATTGATCATTGATCTTTGCATATCCACTGATTGCCTTCAAACTCTCCCCCAGATATATACAGAGCTATAATATACTTAAAGACACGCTATCATCATACTCCATGAGTTAATTCTTTTTCCAAAAGTTACCTAGAATCTCAAGTGAGTCTGCCAACAACCCTAGAGTGTGCAAAGGAATGTGACGATTCCACCTTTTCAATAATTACAGTAACGACCTTTTATTTTGATTTAGGAATGATTGGACCTGCAATTTTCCTTGTGGCTGCTGGATATATTGGCTGTAACTACATAGTGGCTGTGCTATTTCTAACGATATCTTCTGCATTGGGAGGCTTCAGCATGTCTGGATTCAATATTAATCATCTGGACATTGCCCCATCGTAAGTGAATTAGTCAGAATTATTGACTGTGATTTCTTTATTCTGCTGCTGGAAAGCAAACAATTTTCCATGTGTTTTATTTTAATCCCCCAAAAAATCTGTGGAAAATGAATTTATAAATTGCTTTACTGCCCCCGCCACTCCCACCCCCACCCCGAGATGAGGAGGTTGTCTTATTGGACAGTTTAGGCCTACACTCACTGGAGTGTAGAAGAATGAGGTGTACAAGATGATAAAAGGTGTTGATAAAGTAGACGCAGAGTGGATGCTTCCTCTTGTGGGGCAATCTAGAGCAAGAGGTCATGGTTTTCTGATAAGGGGTGGCAGATTTATAATAGAGATGAGGAGAAATTTACATCTGTGTGGAATTCACTACCCCAGAGCATGGTGGATGCCAGCATATTAAGTAAGTTTAGGGAAGTGATAGACATTTTTAATTAGTAAGGGTTTGAAGGGCTGTGGTGAATGGGCAGGAAATGGAAATGAGGCCAAGATGAGATTAGCCATGATCATATTAAATGGTGGAGCAGGCTCGAGGGGCTGAATTGCTGACTCCTGCTCCTAGTTCTTACGATTATGATTCTCATGATTCCATTCACCACTGAAGATGGATAAGAATAACCTGAGTGACATCCTCCATTTTATTTCCTTTGGTCTTTGACCATTGGGTAGGTCTTTCCTAACTACAGTGATCAATGGTGCAATGAATTCCATACAGCAATGGGCATCTTTTCAATCATTTAATCATACTTTTTCTGTTCATTGAAATGCAGATCTGTCAGTATGGAGGACGTGAATAATTTGCCAGGTGTTAGAGATGGAAAGGTGGTAGGACTGGAGGGTCTTAATGACATTACTGTTACTAGAGAGGCGGTGCTCGACAGACTGGAGGGGCTGATTGTGGACAAGTCGCCAGGACCGGATGGAATGCATCCGAGGGTTCTGAAGGAAATGGCGGAGGTGATAGTGGATGCCTTGGTGGTTATTTTCCAGACGTCGCTGGATTCCGGGGAAGTGCCGGAAGATTGGAAAATGGCTAATGTTACGCCGTTGTTTAAGAAGGGTGCCAGGCAAAAGGCAGGGAATTATAGGCCGGTTAGTTTAACGTCTGTTGTAGGTAAAATGTTAGAATCCGTCATCAAGGAGGAAATAGCGAGGCGTCTTGAGAGAAAGTGCTTGATAGAGCAGACGCAGCACGGTTTCGTTAAAGGGAAGTCGTGTCTGACAAATTTACTGGAGTTCTATGAGGATGTGTCTAGGGCGGTGGATAGAGGAGAGCCGGTGGATGTGGTCTTTCTTGATTTTCAGAAGGCGTTTGACAAGGTACCTCACAAGAGGTTATTGCAGAAGGTCGGGCGACGTGGAGTTGGGGGTAGGGTGTTAGCGTGGATAGAGGATTGGTTGTCAAATAGGAGGCAGAGAGTGGGGGTCAACGGGTGCTATTCGGATTGGCGGATGGTGACTAGTGGAGTGCCCCAGGGGTCGGTGCTGGGACCTCAGCTATTTACCATTTATATAGATGATCTGGAGGAGGGAACCGAGTGTAGGGTGTCGAAATTTGCTGACGACACCAAGATTGGTGGAACGGCAAATTGTGCGGAGGGTGTGGAGAGTCTGCAGAAGGATCTAGATAGGCTGGGCGAATGGGCCAGGAAATGGCAAATGGAATTTAATGTTGGCATGTGCGAGGTAGTCCACTTTGGTAGGAATAATGGTAGGAAGGGTTATTACTTACGTGGAGAAAAACTGCAGCAGGCGACGGTGCAGAGGGACCTCGGGGTCCTTGTGCATGAGTCACAGAAACCCTGCTTGCAGGTGCAGCAGGTGGTCAGGAAGGCGAATGGGATGCTGGCCTTCATAGCGAGGGGGATTGAATATAAAAGTAGGGAGGTCTTGCTGCGGCTGTATAGGGCATTGGTGAGGCCGCAGCTGGAGTACTGTGTGCAGTTTTGGGCGCCATACTTATGCAAGGATATTTTGGCCTTGGAGGGAGTGCAGAGGAGGTTTACTAGGCTGATGCCGGAGTTGAGGGGGTTGAGCTATGAGGAGAGGCTGAATAAATTAGGCTTGTACTCGTTAGAGTTTAGAAGAATGAGGGGAGATCTCATTGAGACGTATAAGATGATGAATGGGATGGATAGGATAGAGGTGGAGAGACTCTTCCCGCTCAGAAAGGATAGTAGGACTAGGGGGCACAGCCTCAAGATAAAGTGGGGGGGCGGTTTAGAATGGAGTTGAGGAGGAACTTCTTCACTCAAAGGGTGGTGAATCTCTGGAATTCTCTGCCCGTTGAAGTGGTGGAGGCTACCTCGCTAAATATTTTTAAGACGCGGGTTGATGGGTTTTTGATAAGAGAGGGGATTAAGGGTTATGGGGAGAGGGCGGGAATGTGGAACTGAGCCACGACAGATCAGCCATGATCTTATTGAATGGCGGGGCAGGCTCGAAGGGCTAAATGGCCTACTCCTGCTCCTATTTCTTATGTTCTTATGTTCTTAAATCAGATTGATATTAAATTATCTCTGAACACGCTAACAGGAGATTCAAATTTACTGCGTAACAACATTTAAGTTGCTGCTCCTATTGAGTTGGATTGACCTCATCTTGCTCTGGAATTAGTATTATTTTGGTGGGATATGGAGGGGGCAGAGATTTGTCCACTCCATAGGTGATGGTACTTTATGTAGGTTGTGAGGCCATTAGTTTGGTTTTGGATTATTACCCAAGAAGATACATAACTTGCACAGAGTATCAGAGAATCTGACTGGTAATCCTCCTAACATAGAATATACACTTAAAAGTACAAAGTACAGCCTCCAGGCTTACATTAATGCCTTTGATATTCAGAAAGTGTCTGATATTCACCATCTATTTTGACTAACTAATGAAAATTTTCCTCTGTTTATAGTACAAAAAAAACCTCTACACTCCTGAAATTTCTAGGGTGATTGATGGGCAATACAGCTGCCTCTGACATCTGCCTTAACTTTATATATTAGCTAGAAAATGTGGCATTGTTACCAGAATAGTTCATAAACATTGATGCTGTCCATCCATCAAAGGATTGCAGGGGTTAATCCAACCTCAAATTCACAGCCATTGCACAGATAATTTCCCAATTTCTTGGTGTGGGGCCAACTAAAATAGATCATATGGTAACCTTTCAACATAGTTGTCTTAAACTTGAGATCCCACTGTAATATCAGCACTTTGGAATCTTTCCATTTTCAAGCTTCTTTATGCATTCTCCTTGTTTCCTTATTACATTATCAGCTCTGGCTCAGTTGGTAGCTTTCACTGTGGTAATCCTGGGATGAAGAGGTTGTTTACAAGGAAAAGTTGAGCAAAAAGTTGAACCTAAATTGATTGGTGTTTAGGAGAATGAGAAGTGATCTGAGGGGGCTTGACCCAGTAGATGTGAGAAGGAGGTTTCCCCTTGTTGGGAAATCTAGACCTAGGGGAGACGGTTTTAAAACAGGGGTCTTAAATTTAAGATAGAGATGAGGGGGAACAACAACTCTGAGTAGAGTTGGTCTCTGTCCCAGAGAACAATGGAGGAATGATCGTTAGCTATATTCAAGGCGGAGTCAGGCAGATTTTGATGTACAAGAAGTCAAGGATTATGGGGCAGGCAAAAAACTGGAATTAAGGCCAAAATCCAGAACATCTACCTTCTTATTGAATGGTGGAGCAGGCTCAAAGGCCAAAATGGCTTTCTCCTGCTAGTTACCATGTCCTTATAGTATCTGTTTGTGGATTTCAGCAGGATGTAAGATACTGTGACTTCCCACTAGGACAGCAAAAAGAGATGTAATGAGTTTTATTTCTAACTGAAGAATTTTGACTGAATAAAAGCACAATATTTGAAGTCTTGAAAGATTAAGATCTTTCTGGCTGAAGGATCAATAGCCAAGATGCTCAGATTTAAAGTAATTGGCAAAAAAAGGCAACATGAAAAACATTTTTATGCAGCCAGGCATTAAGATTTGGAATGCACTGCTGAAGAGGATGGTGGAAACAAAATTGATAGCAGCCTTCAAAAAGGAATTAGATAAAATTTAAAGGAAAACCAATGCAGGTTTATGGAAGATAGTCGGGATCAGGGCGAGTAGGATTACTCTCCGAAATTGCCTGCGCAAACTCATTTGGTTGAATGGCCACATTTAAAAAGGTGAAGGGAAATTTTTTTAGCGGATTGTTAGATCATGGAATACTTTGCCACAGGGAGTGATTGGGGAAGAGACCATTTCATATTTTTAGAGGAAAATTGGATAAATATTTGAGGCAGAAGCTGATGCTGGGCAGATTGATTTGTTCTAATTGCTATAATGAAGAATTTGATACAAAAGTGTATAGATGTTCAAGCTCCATTTCCCCCCTCGCTTCGAGACACATTGTAATTTTTCTGTCATATTTTATTCCTTTCTTAAAGCTGCAGAGCAGACAGGGCAAGTCCTTAATCCATCTCCTTGCTTGCCCCAAAAAACCAATTCCAATTGAATCCAATTCATAATCCCCACAAGAGAGACAAACAAGATCCAAGCTGACAAGGAGGTGGAAATCTTTCACTTTTTATAGTTCTTGCATGTAAGATTATTATAGAAGTTAAATTGGATCTTCGTTCATTATCAGGTATGCAGGAATATTACTTGGAATCACAAACTCATTTGCTACCATCCCAGGAATGGTGGGACCAGTTATTGCCAAAGCCTTGACATTCGATGTAAGTATAAGTCTCTCTATATAAATCCTTACTAAGCGTAAAACCTTACATATTAACTTTCTCATCTCTGTCCTATATCTGCTTGTTTGGAAACAGAATTTAGTTGTTCCAAAGGGATTCCTGGGCCAGTAAAATATTATGTCCTGACCTGTGTGTCATTGTAATAGACAAATATACTTATTATTTCAGATAACATACTGCATGAGTAGTTTTAGAATTTTGTACTGTTTATTGAAAATGTCCTCAAAATAATTAACCCATTTGAGATATCAGATGATGTACTTTTGCATTAAGTAGAACTGAATGAAATGTCATGATTTTCATGTTGCCTTTGCCAATTACTTTATATCTGAGCACCTTGGCTATTGATTCTTCAGCCAGAAAGATCTTAATCTTTCAAGATTTCAAATATTGTGCTCTTATCTTACTCAGTCAAAATGCTTGAGTTAGAAATAAAACTCGTTAAATCTGTTTTTGCTGTCCTAGTAGAAAGTCACACACCTTGCATGCTGCTGAAATCCACAAACAGGCACCATAAGATCATAAGTACGAGCAGGAATTGGCCATTTTCGCCTTTGAACCTACTCCACCATTTGATAAGATGATATTTGATCTGATTTCAGCCTTAATTCCAACTTCTTGCCTGCCCTATAATCCTCTATTCTTTGTAGATGTATCCACGATTTATCATCAGGAAATAGGTTTCTAATTTGACTCTATGCAAGACTATCCAATGAAAGATTTCTTCTGTGCATAATTTACAGTGAAATCATAAACTGTTCAAAGTATTAACTTATAAATATACTTAATGTGTTAGAGGAAATTATGCTATATTCTGTGACACTAGCATTGCTAATGACAGGTGGGTTGGCTGTACATTTTACATTAATATTCAGACTGTATGCTTCTCTAAATTAGAATGAGTTCATTTGCATTTTCCTGTTTACTCCACAGCACACAATTGCACAATGGCGAACTGTATTCTACATTGCTGCTGCTATTGATATATTTGGTGCTGCGTTTTTCACCACTTTTGGGAAAGGTGTAGTCCAGTCCTGGGCAGTTAATCACTGACCATTTCTCCCATGACCTTTTGTACTGTTTACTTTGATCATGTGACCTGAAAGTGCCTCCATTGTTTTGCCATACGACCGGGATTGTCCGTTTCACATTGCTGTGTTTTCCTTTCATAACTACCAGCAATAGTTACCAGATAATCTATCCCTTTATCCTGTTTAATCCAAGGATTCTGTGACTATTCAGAAAGAAGTTACCAAAGCATTTTCAGCCCATGATTGTGCGTAAATTTTAAATGTTGAAACCGAATAGCGTCCACAACATTCAAACTGTCGGTAAATTAGGTTAGTAAATCAAGTAAATAGATCTTGTGATAAAGCATCTATGTTGTTAATATCATTAGATACTAATTTTTATTCCTGGTGTAAACTATGATGTCTCAGTGACAAGAATCACTGTGAATACACAGTGCCTTTAACCTGCAGAATTGCTTAATGTAATACAGTTGTTTATAACTAAGTGCAGTCTAATCTGGTATATGTATAATGGATCCAGCGGTAGGCTGCCATGATGAATATGGATCATTAAACCGAAGAGAAAAGACAAGGTCAAGCTAAAAGTAATAATTTGCACAAACATATGAAAAGTGGAAATCCAGCAGATTGGTTTTTTTTTATATAGTTGTCCCAATGAATTTTCGGAAAGTAGAAGTGCAAAAAGGAAGTATGAAAGAACGTGAATAATGGCATACAAGTATACCTGTTATCTGAATACTTTATCTCCATTGGCTGGTTCATGATGCAGAGTGATGCCAACAATGCGCTTTCAATTCCTGTACTGGCTGAGGTTATTCACGAAGGCCCTGCCTTCTCAACCTTGCCTCCTGCCTGAGATGTGGTGGTCCTCAGGTTAAACCTCCACTAGTCAGCTCTTCCCCCTCAAAGGGGGGAGTTTATGGTCATCTGGGACTATGGTGACTTTAATTTTACTTAACATTTATGGTCATCTATGACCTTTATTTTACTTTAAGTAAATGTTTTCACAATAGAAAAAGATGATAAAATAGCAATGGTAAAAGGGAATCTGAAAATTTTATTGAGGAAACATTTTTATTGTATAAATTTTAAATGAAGAAACTGAATTTCCAAACTTTCTGTAAATTTGTTTAATTATTAAATTAAAGGCTATCTGTGGTAATCATCCATCTACTCATTTATTATGTCATCCATTTTTATTTCTGTTTGCAATGTGATGTCAGTATTCTCCTTTTCATTTGTATATAACATAACACACAAATTAAGAGTAGTAATGAAGAATGACACTAAAAATTAATAAGTCTCCAGGAACTGATGGATTCCACCTTGGGCTATTAGAAATCAGGTGGGGAAATTATAGTTGTTAGTCTTCCAAAGTTCTCTTGTATGTACCTTCGGATTGAAAATTTTACTGCATTATTTGAGAAAGAGGACGAATCCAAAAAAATTTACAGATACTGTAATGTTGGTTTCAAGGAACTTACTGGAATTCAGTATTCAAGATCAGGTGTCTAAGCAATTGATAAGCTTATCAGAGAGATCATGGATCTCTGACTAACCGAGTTAAATATTGTGAGAGGCCAGTAACATGATGGATAGGAAAATACCTATGGATGTTGTTTGTTTGGAACACCCCAAGACCTTGATAATTAGCCAAGTAAAGCTACACATCTGAAGGTAAGGGTTTGTAACATAGTTTGGGAGATGGATCAAAGTAGAAATGAGGGGTTTATACTCCAATAAGTGGGATGTTCCACAGGGGTTTATACTGGGTCCTCAGCTTTGCACTGTATTTATCAAGGAACAGAGATATGTATGTATATTAAAATTTATGGATGACAAAGAGACAGAGTAAGTTGTGTAGATGCATAAGGACCATGATGGGATGAGTGGATAAAACATTGTCAGCTGGAATTAAATGCGAGGTCATCCACTTTGGAGGAAAAAATGAAAAATCAATATTCTCAATAGCAAAGAGACTAGAAACTGGAAAGGCAAAGGGATGTACAGGTACAGAAACTAGAGCTGGTGCTCAGAAATGTACATTGGTGAATGTTATGAAAGTATTGGCCTTCCTCTCAAAGACTCTATTACAACGAGGAAGTTAAATTAAGTTGACTCATCTGTGTTTGGGTATCGTGCCTTTAACAAAACAAAATTCCCAAGGGCATCATAACATAAACAATTTGATACTGATTGTCTTAAAGGAAAGCGATTTAAGGATAGCATTTCACAGCATAAAGAGCGCTGAATGCAAAGACAAAGGAATCAGAGGTGCACTGTTATCACAGGGCTGCAGGAGGTAAGCGATAAAGAGAAGATAAAATTTGAGAAATTTAAATTGGTGAACATTAAACCAATATAGGTCAGTAAGTACAGTGATGGTTATATTAAACTAGGATATGGGCAACAGAGTTATGGAAAAGTTTGATATTTTTCACTCAGCTAAACTTATCAAAATAATGAGGGCTTAGAGGGTCACATGGAGGATACAGGTTAAACAGACTTGAGCTGTATTCCCTTGCATTTAATTCGTAGGTCATCTAATTGTGCTTTAAGCGATAATGGCATCCAGTTAACTGTTTTTTCTGGTGGGAATTCAGAACAAAGATGCACAACTTTAAGATCAAGAGGTGAGCTCCATGAGGGAAACGAGGAATCACTTTTCACAAGTGGGCCCAGAATTAATTGAAGTTTTAAAGCCTGAGATCAACAGATTTTATTTGGTAAATGTCTTGAGAAATAAGTTTAAGTTTTAAAATTTATTTATTAGTGTCACAAGTAGACTTACATTAACACTGCAATGAAGTTACTGTGAAAATCCCTTCCAAACCTGTTCAGGTACATGAGGGAGAATTTAGCATGACCAAGTCACCTAACCGGCACGTCTTTCAGATTGTGGGAGGAAACAGGAGCACCCAGAGGAAACCCACACACTCACGGGGAGAATATGCAGACTCCTCACAGACAGTGACCCAAGCTGGGAATTGAACCTGGTTCCCTGGCATTGTGAGGCAGCAATGCTAACCACAAAGGCAGGTAAAACACAATTAAGGTATAGACTATTTGTGGTAGAACTGAATGGCTGAGTTGGCGTGAGAGGATGGATAGTCTACATTTCTTCCTATAGGCTGCAATTCATAGCGATAGTTGGTTGTGATGGCCTCTCAGCAAGCTGTAGGCTTGAAAATTGGGTGAATTTGGTTTTCTACTGGATTGAAATGTAGCTTGGCATCAGTGTATCATAAAATGCCTCTCAAGGAAATATTAAACATGTACATCTTAGGAAAGAAAACTGCAGCCAAAAGGAATCACTTGCCATTGCCTAGGATGGTGAAGTCAAACGCAACACTCAGAAGCCCAGCTCTGGCTCAAAATAAATGTGTCGTAAGCCTTCAGTAGTTATGGTAGTCTAGTATTCATTTTGGCTAAACCATGGCCCAATTACACTGCTTTAAACTATCCCAGAGAGCTCTGAGTTTGTTGTAAGCAGGCATGCTTCTCTCCTTTGGTTTAGATCTAAGTGCTTCAAGAATATGGGTGAGAGCAACACTATCATTTAAATGGAGACGTAAAAGTATCCAAGGATATTCATTCTGGTAGCACATTAACAGTATACTTTGAGCACTGATTAAAAATGTGGTACAAGTACAGCTGACCCTCCACTTTTACCCTGACATGACTCACTGGAACCAGACCATTAGCCACAAACACTGAGTTCTAGCTTAGAATCTTAAATGGCCCTTCAACAAAAGCAGTAAATGTCATAGCATTTATACTTCATCAAGGAAACAAGCAGCTTCTCAATTTGATCACTTGATGGAAAGGACTTAACCAAAATTCCTACTTCAGATCAGAAAAGTATAGTTTAGTGTTAGTGGTGGCGATACAAGCTGAGCAGCCCAGAGTTTGTCAGTTGAAACCCCACCAGAGAAAGTTGTGAAATTGAGTTCAACAAATCAAGTAATTTGTCAGCTGGCTCCAGAAACTGGCCCTGAACTCTGCAAGATTGCAATAAAACCAGACTGTCTCATGGTTCAGTTGTCCAGAATGAGTGGGCAGAGATATTACATTAAATGCATGAGATGTAAGACAAACAGCAGAACAAACCTTTTTATACAGAGCATAGTGAGGCTGTAGGATGCACCACTTGATAAAGATGGGATTGAAGACTATGCTAAAATTTAGATGGTACAAGGAAAGAATTAGGACTATCACTGTCATGAAGGATAAAATGCTGTTCCCTCCCCCAGGGAAAGAGTGGTCTTGATGCTGGAGGTGACATTGCACAGAAGTTCTGACTTCACTCTCACCTCATTCCCCCTGCACGATCAGCTCCAGATGCTTTCACTACTTGTCTCTCTCTCTCTCTCACCTCCACTCCCCAAACGTGTCCCATTTTTCATGTAAGAAGTTGAGATTGCTGATTCCCCTCAGCCAGTTGAGGGGAAGGAGTCCAGTATCCCTGGAGATGTTGCAAACGCCAGTTCAGATACATACACCACGGAGGCTTTACGGCTACAGAGGGATCTGCGGGTAGTGGTTCACAGATTCATTGAAGCTAGAGCAGAGGAAGTAAGATCCATTGGTATCAGCAGCCCAAGGGTGAGGATGCATGCTGGTTCTGCTGCATAGCACTCAGATACGAACAGAAAACCCCAGCTTACTGCAGAGGATTCAGGGGTATACACTGGGTGCTTGGTGCACAGGGCAGTTAGCAAGACAGCTTGCACACAATGCATCAAGCACGGATGAATCAATCTCCAAGATGTCTCAAAGCTTTTGCAGAATTTGAAGACCATTTTGTTTAGTATAGAACAAGTGATCAAATCCATGATCACTGGCACAGTGGTTAGCACTGCTGCTTCACAGCTCCAGGGACCCGAATCTGTTTCCTGGCTTGAGTCACTGTCTGTGTGGAGTCTGCACGTTCTTCCCTTTATCTGCGTGGGTTTCCTCCAGGTGCTCCAATTTCCTCCCACACTCCAAAGATGTGTGGGTTAGGTTGATTGGTCTGGCTAAATTGCCCCCTAGTATCCTGGGATGCGTAGGCTCAAGGGATTAGCAGTGTAAATATGTGTGTTTATGGGGATAGGGCCTGGGTGGGATTGTTGTTGGTGCAGACTCGATGGGTCGAATGGGTCTTTCTGCACCTTAGGGATTCTATGATGAGCATCATAATGGAGCACCTTAGGGCAATTCCTAGTGTATATGAATGAGTGTTTCTCAGTAGCCTGTGCTCTCAATGACTGCACCTGATTCCTGTGTAGCAGGACTAGTATGCATCCTCATTCCTGGCTTGGGTCACTGTCTGTGCGGAGTCTGCATGTTCTCTCAGTTTCTGCGTGGGTTTCTTCTGGGTGTTCCAGTTTCCTCCCACAGTCTGAAAGACGCGCTGGTCAGTTGCATTGGCCGTGCGAAATTCTCCCTCTGTGTTCACTTGGGAAGTAGCCTGACCCTTTGGGAAATAGGTTCCTGTTCCATGAATCCAAGAGGAACCAAAACCACAAAGAATTACTAGAGGCCAGTTAAAAATCTGCCCTTGTTAGATGCCCATAAAGCAAACAAAGACACCATTAATGGCCTGCAAAAAGAAATAATTTTCATCTTGGTGCTGATCCAAGCATCTCATTTCAAGAAGGCATCATGAAACATGTTCTATCGAAATATCAATACTAAAATACCTTGCCAACATTGAATTATTTTTCTCTTTAAAATAATATCTACAGAACCTAATTTAAACTGTACATTAATGACTGTAACTGAAAGTGTGAAGCTGTGATAACATTAGTTTTCTAGTTCTATATAGTCCTTTCTAATCAGTAATCTTTCCTCTGAGAAAGCCCATATAGCAAGCAGTGATGAGGAGAACATAAGAACATAAGAAATAGGAGCAGGAGTAGGCCAACTAGCCCTTCGAGCCTGCCCCGCCATTCAATAAGATCATGGCTGATCTGTCGTGGCTCAGTTCCACATTCCCACCCTCTCCCCATAACCCTTAATCCCCTCTCTTATCAAAAACCCATCAACCTGCATCTTAAAAATATTTAGCGAGGTAGCCTCCACCACTTCAATGGGCAGAGAATTCCAGAGATTCACCACCCTTTGAGTGAAGAAGTTCCTCCTCAATTCTGTTCTAAACCGCCCCCCCCTTTATCTTGAGGCTGTGCCCCCTAGTCCTGCTATCCTTTCTGAGCGGGAAGAGTCTCTCCACCTCTATCCTATCCATCCCATTCATCATCTTACACGTCTCAATGAGATCTCCCCTCATTCTTCTAAACTCTAACGAGTACAAGCCTAATTTATTCAGCCTCTCCTCATAGCTCAACCCCCTCAACTCCGGCATCAGCCTAGTAAACCTCCTCTGTGCTCCCTCCAAGGCCAAAATATCCTTGCGTAAGTACGGCGCCCAAAACTGCACACAGTACTCCAGCTGCGGCCTCTCCACTTCACCTTAACTCCTTTTCTAGTGTCGATCACAACTCTGCAATTCATTTCTAGATTAACCTTTATCTACAAAACTAAAAACAAATGACTACAGTGACTTGTTTTAAACTGTTAGGATTTGCTAAGTTTTGGTTTTTGGGAAACAATGTCAAAATGGCAATGCAGTTTTCAACCATTTTCCGATAAGTTTACAACTTGAATGCAGAATCCTGATAGTGCAGGCATATTATAAAAAGTAGACTTTTCCTTTTTCACCTACTCTGGCTTGCTATTATTATATTATTAAATTTGTAATTGGATAAGAGATTACACATTTCTGAACAGTTCAATCATTTGCCCCTAAACAAATTATGTAAATCGAATGTGTGGGTTTTACCCTTCCCACAATGGTCAATAGGAAAGATTGTCACCATCTCTGACAAGCTTCTTAAAATGCAGGATCCAGGCTACAACTCTATTTTTCTGATTTTTTTCAGCTCATACATATACTAATCAAACTCAGCACCGTACAGACAATTAACTAGATAAAAGGTGAGTTTGTTGGTATATTGAGCTGGAGAGGTTCAGTTGGTTAGGCAGCCCAGTGAGCCACAAAACCAAGTAATAAAACCATAGGATCCCTACAGTGCAGAAAGAGGTCAGTCAGCCTATCAAGTCTGCGCCCACTCTCCAACAGAGCATCCTACCCAGGCCCTCCCCTCTGTCCCATTTACCATGCTAATCCACCTAACCTACACATCTTGGGACATGAAGCAATTTAATATGGCCAATCACCTAACCTGCACATCTTTGGACTGAGGAAGTAAACCAGAGCACCTAGAAGAACTCCACAGGGAGAATGTGCAAACTCATATGGTCATCTGAGGCCAGAATCGAACCTGGGTCCTTTTGCTGTGAGGCAGCAGTGTTAAACACTGTGCCACATTAGCTTCCACATAATATGAAAGAAAATAAACTGCTTGATCTTAGAAACTCCATTCTGTCCACATATTATAACCAGTTTGAATAACAAGTTGCCTTGTTTTATGTACTTCATCTCTTATTTTTCAAAATAATGAAAAATAATTTTTTTATTGGTTGTCAGGCAAAAATGAAAGCAAGATTTTAAGGGAAGTGTACTGGTGGAGATGGATGAAAACCAATCTCAAAACAAAAATAACTGGGTTACTTTATGGATCAACTCCAGCTTTTAATTTTTTTTCACTCTTAAATAAATCCTTTTAATGCTGCCATTTCTTTAATTACTATGCCACAAATAAAGTGGAATCCTTCACACTGCATAAATGTCAGATGTAATCTGCATAATTGTTGACAGTTGCTTTTAAAATGTTACCTGCCATTTCTTTCAGTTGACACACACAAGTATTTGAAGGATTCCAATCTGCTGCCTGATTATTTAGCTTTAAATACCAGGAACTCTGTTGCGTTTCTGAGGTAATCCTGAAATCCGGTAATAAATGCATTCTTCATTCCAAGATGTGAAGATTGTAGTTTCATTACTCAGTTGAAAATAAATAGTTAAAGTAACTTGGCATTTTTTATTTTTCATTTGTATCTTCAACCTAACTAAAGAACATCAAGTTGGTTATAGCTGATTAAAAATGTCCATGATCTTGTCATTGGCAGCATTTTGATTGATAAATAGTGGTATGATTATTCAAGGGTGGTGTTGCAGGCAGATACGACAGGGGTGTTTAAAGGGCTCTTAAATAAGCACATGAATATGCAAGGAATTGACCGATTTGGACCAAGGGCAGGCAGAAGGGATTAATTTAATTTGACATCATATTTGGCACAACATTGTCAGCCGAAGGGCCTATTTCTGTGTTATACTGTCCTTGGCCAGTCGTATAACTCAGAATGGGCATTCTGTACGTGGGATTGATTAACTCATCCCAAGCAGCACTGTGGCACAGTGATTAGCATTGCGCCAGGGACATGGGTTCGATTCCCGGTTTGGGTCACTGGCTGTGCGGACTTTGTGAGTCTGCATGTTCTCCCCGTGTGTGCATGGGTTTTCTCTGGGTGCATCTTTCAGACTGTGGGAGCAAACTGGAGCACCTGGAGGAAACCCATACAGATTTGGGGAGAACGTGCAAACTCTACACAGACAGTGACCCAAGCCACGAATCGAACCCAGGTCTCTGGCACTGTGAGGCAGCAGTGCTAACCACTGTGCCATCAAAGATTATGGTTTATCTCATTGTAGTTTCAATTCCACTTTCCTATCTGTTCCATAAGAACATAAGAACATAAGAAATAGGAGCAGGAGTAGGCCATCCAGCCCTTCGAGCCTGCCCCGCCATTCAATAAGACCACTTTCCCGCCCTCTCCCCATAACCCTTAATCCCCTCTCCTATCAAAAACCCATCAACCCGCGTCTTAAAAATATTTAGCGAGGCAGCCTCCACCACTTCAACGGGCAGAGAATTCCAGAGATTCACCACCCTTTGAGTGAAGAAGTTCCTCCTCAACTCCGTTCTAAACCGCCCCCCTTTTATCTTGAGGCTGTGCCCCCTAGTCCTACTGTCTTTTTTGAGTGGGAAGAGTCTCTCCACCTCTATCCTATCCATCCCATTCATCATCTTATACGTCTCAATGAGATCTCCCCTCATTCTTCTAAACTCTAACGAGTACAAGCCCAGTTTATTCAGCCTCTCCTCATAGCTCAACCCCCTCAACTCTGGTATCAGCCTAGTAAACCTCCTCTGCACTCCCTCCAAGGCCAAAATATCTTTGCGCAGGTGCGGCGCCCAAAACTGCACACAGTACTCCAGCTGCGGCCTCACTAATGCCCTATACAGCTGCAGCAAGACCTCCCTACTTTTATATTCAATCCCCCTCGCTATGAAGGCCAGCATCCCATTCGCCTTCCTGACCACCTGCTGCACCTGCAAGCTGGGTTTTTGCGACTCATGCACAAGGACCCCGAGGTCCCTCTGCACCGTCGCCTGCTGCAGTTTTTCGCCCCGTAAGTAATAGTCCTTCCTACCATTCTTCCTACCAAAGTTTCCCATAATCCTTGACTCCTTGTCTATCAAAAATCTGTCTAACTCAGCCTTGGATAAATTCAATGGCCAGCCTGAACTGTTTTCTGAGGAAAACAGATAAAGTAATTCTCCTCATCTCTGTCTTAAATGGTGGAGTTCTTATTTTTAAACTGTGTCCCCTGATTCTAGTTTCCCTCACAAGTGGAAACATTCTCCTGGTATTTACCCTGTCAAATTCCCTCAGGATCATTTATGTTCCAATAAGCTCACTTCCAATTCTTCTAAACTCCACATAGGATCAACTTGTTCAATTTTTCTTCATAAGCCCCTCTTCCCAGGAATGAATTAAGTGAACCTTCTCTGTACTGCTTCTAACACAATTACATATAGTTTTTCAAATAAGGAGACTAAAACTTTACACAGAGCAGCTTTTGCCAAGGTCTTATACAGTTGGAATAAAACTTCCCAACTTTTACAGTCCATTCCCTTACAAGAAATGCCAATATTCTTTCTGTCTTCCTAATTCCTTTCTGTACCTGCTTATTAACCTTGTCTGATCCATGTTCCAGGACACTCAAATCCCTCTAGATCAATGAATTTTGCAATCTCTCTCCAGTTAAATCGTGGTGCTTTTCTATTCTTCCATCCAAAGTAGATCAGTTCACATTTTCTCACATTATACTCCATCTGTCAAATGTTTGCCTGCTCACTTAGGCTGACCCCATCCCTTTACAGATAACACCATAAGATCATAAGACAGAGGAGCAGCATTAGGCCACTAAGTCCATCGAGTCTGCTCCGCCATTCAATCATGGCTGATAAATTTCTCAATCCTGTTTACCTGCCCTTTCCCCATAACCTTTGAACCTCTTAACAATCAAGGACCTATCTCTCTGTCTTAAATACACTCAATGACATGGCCTCCACAGTCTTCTGTGGCAATGAATCCCATCCTCTGGCTGAAGAAATTCCTTCTTATCTAGATTCTAAAGTGTTGTCCCTTTATTCTGAGGCTGTGCCCTCGGATCCTAATCTCTGCTACCACTTGAAACATATTCCCACATCCACTCTGTCCAGGGCTTTTCAGTATTCTACAAATTTCAATGAGATCCCCCTCATCCTTCTAAACTTCATTGAGTACAGACCCAGAGTCCTCAAATGCTCCTCGTACGACAAGCTATTCATCCCTGGATTATTCTCATGAACCTCCTCTGGAACCCTCTCCAAGGCCAGCACATCCTTTCTTAGAACGGGGCCCAAAATTGTTCACAATACTCCAAATGTAGTCTGACCAGAGCCTCACACAGCCTTAGCATCGCATCCCTGCTTTTGTATTCCAGTCCTTTGCCTCCCCTCGCTGATTTATTTTCTGACTAACCCTGGCGACATCAGTAAGTTCAGCTACCATACATTGGCTCCCTTCATCCAAACCATCAACTAAGATTATGATATATGGAGCGGCCAGCACTGCATTTGTTCCAGCTTGCTGGCCTAATACATTTACAGCAGCAGATGTCAATCTGTAAGTAGAAAGGAATCATGCTAATCTTCATAATCCATCATGCCACCTGCCTATTATCGATTAACACAGCACATGTCCAGGAATCAAAAATAGTCTGTATGAGCCAACTTCGATTGGAAAAGCCCGCAGAATCACTGGGCTAGGTTGTTGGGGCGGGTGGGGGGGTGGAGAGGCTGACCTATTCAGTATTCAGAGATTAATATACAGTGAATTATGACAATAACAAGCTCTTCAACCACTGTGCTACTATAAAGTGTAGATGCTATCATCCAATAACAATACTGCTTCAAGTCTTTAGCTTGCTTGGCCCAGACACATCTGTTACCAGGAATAGAAGGTTTGAATTATAAGGAGAGGTTGGATAAGCTGGGACTTTTTTCCCGGGAGTGTAGGAGGATGAGGGGTGACCTTATAGAGATTTAAAATTCATAAGGGGCATAAACAAGGTGAATAGCGAAGATGTTTTCCCCAGTGTAAGGGAGTCCAAAACTAGAGGGCATAGGTCTAAGGTGAAAGGGGAAAGATTTTAAAAGGGACCTGAGGGGCAACTTTTTCACACAGGGGGTGATGTGTGTATGGAATGAGCTCCCAGAAGAGGTGGTAAAGGCGGGTAAAATTACAACATTTACAACACATTTGAACAGGTACATGGATAGGAAATGTTGAGAGGGATATGGGCCAAACTTTTCTAAGACATAGAAGCAGAATTAAACCACTTGACTCATGGAGTCTGCTGTGCCATTCAATCATCCCCATTTTTCTCATCCCCATTCTCCTGTCTTTTCCCCATACTCCTGATCCCCTCATTAATCAAGAACCTGTCCATCTCTGTCTTAAAGACACTCAATGACCTGGCCTCCACAGCCTTCTGCAGCAAAGCGTTCCACAGATTCACCACTCTCTGGCTGAAGAAATTCCTCCTCATCTATGTTTTATAGGATCATCCCTTTAGCCTAAGGTTGTGCTCTCTGGTTCTAGTTTTTCCTACTAGTGGAAACATCCTTTCCACATCCACTCTATCCAGGCCTCGCAGTATCCTGTAAGTTTCAATAAGATCCCCCCTCATCCTTCTAAACTCCAATGAGTACAGACCCAGAGTCCTCAACCGTTCCTCATATGACAAGTTCTTCATTCCAGGGGTCATTGTGTACCTCCCCTAGACCTTTTCCAAGGCTGGTACATCCTTCCTTAGATATGGGGCCCAAAACTGCTCACAATACTCAAAATTGGGTCTGACCAGAGACTTACACAGCCTCAGAAGTACATTCGTGCTCTTGTATTCTAGCCCTCTTGACATGAATGCTAACATTGCATTTGCCTTCCTAACTGCCGAATGAACCAGAACATCAATCTTAAGAGAATCTTGAACAAGAACTTCCTTTGTGTTCCTGATTTCCTAAGCATTTCCACATTTAGAAAATAGTCTATGCCTCCATTCCTCCTTCCAAAGTGCATAACCTCACACTTTTCCACATTGTATTCTATCTGCCACTTCTTTGCCCACTCTCCTAATCTGTCCACGTCCTTCTGTTGTTGCTCTGCTTCCTCAATACTACCTGTCCCTCTAATACCTTTGTATCATTGACAAACTTGCTAACAGTGCCTTCAGTTCCTTCTTCCAAATTATTAATGTATATTGTGAAACATTGTGATCCCAGCACCGACCCCTGAGGCACACCATGAGTCACCAGCTGCCACACTAAAAAAGACCCCTTTATCCCTGCTCTCTGCTTTCTGCCAGTCAGCCAATTCTCTATCCATACCAGGATCTTACCCTTAACACCATGAGCACTTAACTTATTTAACAGTCTCCTTTGCGGCATCCTGTCAAAGGCCTTTGGGAAATCTAAGTAAATCACATCCACTGGTTCTCCTTTATCTAAATTCCTTGTTACCTCCTCAAGGTACTCTAACAGATTTGTCAGACGTGACCTCTCCTTGACGAAGCTGTGTTGACTCAAAGCTATTTTATCATGCACTTCCAAGTACTCTACAATCTCATCTTTAATAATGGACTCTAAAATCTTGCCAATGACTGAAGTCAGGCTAACTGGTCTATAATTTCCCATCTGCTGCCTCCCTCCCTTCTTAAACACCGGTCCTCTGGGACCCTCTCTGCCTCCAGTGATTGCTGAAAGATCACCACCAATGCCTCCACAATTTCCTCAGCTATCTCTTTTAGAACTCTGGGGTGTAGTCCATCCAGTCCAGGTGATTTATCCACCTTCAGAACTTTCAGTTTCCCCAAAACCTTCTACTTAGTGATGGCCACTACACTTATCTGTACCCCTGGATTCTCCTGGAACTCTGGCATCCCACTGGTGTCTTCCACCATGAAACCTGATGCAAAATAACTATTCAGTCCCTCTGTCATTTCTTTGTTTCTTATTATTACTTCTCCAGCCTCATTTTCCAGTGGTCCAATGTCTATTTTTGCCTCTCTCTTACCTTTTATATATTGAAAAAACACTTCCTATCTTCTTTGATATTACTAGCTAGCTTACGCTCATAGTTCATCTTCTGTCCTCTTATTGCTTTTTTAGTTGTCCTCTGCTCACTTTTAAAGGCTTCCCAATTCTCTGGCTTCCCACTAATCCTCACGACTTTGTATGCTTTTTCTTTTGCTTTTATGCTATCCCTGACATCCCTCATCAGCCATGGATGCCTCATCCTCCCCTTGTCATATTTCCTCCTCCTTGAGATGAATTTCTGTTGTGTCTCCCAAATAACCCCCAAAAACCCCTGCCATTGCTGCTCCACAGTCTTCCCTGCTAGCTTCCCTTTCCAATCAACTCTGGCCAGCTCCTCCCTCATCTTTTTGTAGTTACCTTTATTTAATTGTAATACCATTACATCTGATTCCAGCTTCTCCCTTTCAAACTGCAGGGTAAATGCTATCATATTGTGGTCACTGCTCCCTAAGGGTTCCTTCACCCTAATCAAGTCTGCTTTATTGCAAATCACCAAATCCAAACTTGCCTGTTCCCTAGTGGGCTCTGCCACAAGCTGCTCCTAAAAACCATCTCTTAGACACTCCACAAATTCCTTTTCTTGGGATCCACTATCTACCTGATCTTCCCACTCCACCTACATATTGAAGTTCCCCCATAATTATTGTAATATTGCCTTTTTCGTATGCCTTTTCTAACTCCTGATTTATTTTTGCCCCACATCCTGACTTCTGCTTTATGAACTCAGTAATTATATATTTTTTTCAAATTATCACTCGGCTACAGGAATGCCACTGACATGCTTCATAACTGGCTACTATTATCAAGTGTGTGTCTGTAATATCAGATAGCTAATCTGTATTTTAGTAATATTGAGAAATGCTGCCTTGTCCTCATGGTGGCCCACCATTCTGAAACTGAGCCTATGAATACACTCGACAGTCTGTCTCCCACTTCTTTTTCTGAAACCATATAGTACCTGTCAACCTCACAGTCACTCCAATTCAGATGAACTTCAGACATTGTCTGGATGCCCTAATTTAACAGAGGATTAAAACTACCTGTCAATTTTAAATGCTGGTTTAGCTAATACAGTAAGAAGTCTCACAACACCAGGTTAAAGTCCAACAAGTCACGCATATTGACACAGACATCAATTCCTATTGGACTTTAACCTGGTGTTGTGAGACTTCTTACTGTGTTTACCCCAGTCCAACGCCAGCATCTCCACATCATAGCTAATACAGTAGCAGAGTTGGTGCAGACACGATGGGCTGAATGGCCTCCTTCTGCACTGTAGGGATTCTATGATGGATGGCACAGTGGTTAGCACTGCTGCCTCACAGCTCCAGGGACTGGGGTTCGATTACCAGTTTCGGTCATTGTCTGTGTGGAGTTTGCACATTCTTCCCGTGTTTGCGTGTTGAAGAAGACAATTGGCATGTTTGGTTTCATCGGACAGAACACTGAACACAGAAATTGGAATGTCTTGTTGAAGTTGTACAAGACTTTGGTAAGGCCATAGTTGGAATACTGTGTGCAATTCTGGTCACCCTATTATAGAAAGGATATTATTTAACGAGAAAAAGTACAGAAAAGATTTACTAGGACGCTACTGGGACTTGATGGATTGAGTTATAAGGAGAGGCTGAATAGACTGGGACTTTCCTCTCCAGAGTGTAGGAGGCTGAGTGGTGACTTTATTGGGGTCTATAAAATAATGAGGAGTATAGACAAGGTAGATAGTTAATATCTTTTCCCAAAAATAGGGGAGTCTAAAACAAGAGCGCATAGGTTTAAGGTGAGAGGGGAGAGGTACAAAAGTGTCCAGTGGGGCAATTTTTTTCACACAGAGGGTGGTGAGTGTCTGGAACAAGCTGCCAGATGTAGTAGTAGAGGCAGGTACAATTTTATCTTTTAATAAGCATTTAGATAGTTACATGGGTACGATGGGAATAGAGGGATATGGGCCAAAAGCGGGCAACTGGGATTAGCTTAGGGGTTTTAAAAAAAGGGAGGCATGGACAAGTTGGGCCCTAGGGCCTGTTTCCATGCTGTAAACCTCTATGACTCTAAATACAGTTTGTTTGCTTCGTCCTGTTGAGGTTCAGCAGCAACAAATGACATGAACAGGGAATGAATTTATGAGTCGTAATAAGCAGTTGTTTTGATCTGACGGTTTGAGCTAACCTTTCTTTAGTCTCAGAGAAGGTTAAAATGGGTCTGTATGTGAGAGAGAAGTGTGTGTACTGGAATCCGTGTGATCCCCCAAACTACAGCTCTATAAAGAGAGCAGTAAAGCGATAAAGAAGGCAAATGGCATGATGGCCTTCATTGCGAGAGGTTTCAAATACAAGAGCAGGGATGTATTGTTGCAATACATGGCCTTGGTGAGGCCACACCTAGAATATTATGTGCTGTTTTAGTCTCCTTTTCTGAGGAAGAATGTTCTTGCTCTCGAGGGAGTGCACCAAAGGTTTACCAGGCTGATTCCAGTAATGGTGGGACTGATGTATGAGGAGAGATTGACTAGGTTAGGATTGTTTTCACTGGAGTTCAGATGAATGAGGGGGATCTCATGAGAGACTTATAAAATTCCAACATGACTAGCCTGGGTAGATACAGGGATGATATTCCCAATGGTGGGGGAGTCCAGAACTAGGGGTCACAGTCTGAGGATTCAGGGCAGAGATGAGAAGACATTTTTTCACCCAAAGATTGGTGAGCCTATGGAATTCATTACCACAGAAAATAGCTGATGCCAAAACATTGAATGTATTCAAGAGGCAGCTGGATACAGCACTTGGGGCAAATGGAATCAAAGGTTATGGGGAAAAAGCAGGATTAGGCTATGAGTTGGATGGCCAGCCATGCTCATAATGAATGGTGGAACAGGCTCAAAGAGATGAATGGCCTCCTCCTGCTCCTATTTTTAATGTTTCTATCAGGTAAATTTGAAGTTTGAAATTTCAGGGCATTTCATTCAACTCATATTTTCTTTCAATTTGATAAAATGAGGGACAAATTGCTTTAAGTGCACAATAATTAAATACAAGGGTTGACAAATTTGTCTCACCAGACCATCCAATGTCCACACCTTTCTCACATACACCCCACACCATCCCCACTCAACACCCACCTCACACCAGCGCTAACCATGCCCCCCCAACATATACATCTACCTTACATCTACTGCTCCACACACCCCCTCCACCAAGCACACACAATCCACCATCATTTCCACAACCCCCACCTCACACACACACACCTCTGCACAAACATGTATACTCATCACCATCCCCACCCCTCCTACATACACACCCAACACCATCCCCAAACCCTCTCCCTACACACAATCCCATCATTCCCAACAGCAACTCCAGGAATCAGCTGTAAAGGAACAGTGCTTTATTGCACTAAAGAAAAACACAACCACACGCTTGTGGTGAATACAACAGGCCCCAACCAAGCCAATGGAATAATGGACCCACTCAGGGGCCTGCTTTATACAGGGCTTGGTATATGAGCTCCACCTGATGAGTTAATTACCAATCCTCAGGGAGCTCGTATTCAACGAGTCTTAAAGGGAGGTCAATCTGTGATTCCCCATGCAAGTCCAGGGGTTTATAACATCTACCAATCCACCCTACCACAATCTCTCCCCACACACACCTACCACAGTGCACCTACATACACACCCAATACCATTCCCCCTGCTTGCCTTCCTACCACCCACATACACATCATAAACCTTATGCACTCATCATCAAACCCAACCAACACACAACCTCCAGCATCCCTATCCACACATCCCATACCTATCACAAATTGCAGCACAAATGTCCATTTAGCCCATAAAATCTTTTTTTTGGTGCATATTCACCCCCCCCCCACCTTTGCTGCCAATGATATGCTGAACTCAGATTAGTAATCAGTAAATTTTAGTACATGCATGTTTCACTTACCCACACCTTATGACTGGATGCAAGGGATCAAGCAGATACAGGCAGTGGTGAGGAAAGGCAGGCGTTTAAGACACATACACTCTTGGCATCAGATGCTGGTGACATTTTAAACTGGCCATGGTTCATTTTACTTGGGGAATAAGTTGCTTCCTGCTTCTGCAGCAATTTTTCCAGGCTTCAAATGTTGATTTATCTGCTGACATGTACAGTACCTCAACCCCTCTCATCACCTCTCCTGTTCCCCCAGCCCTGGTTCCTCTCTCCTGTAGCCAATTTAGCACAGTGGCTGCTAAGGCAAAGTTGTCACGGAGAGGGCGTCAACGGGGGACAAAGAGCTCATATAACAAATGAAGTAACAGATTATATTACAGCAGACAGGGAGAAACTGTTTGCATTGGAAGGATGGAGAACCAGCGGGCACGGATTTGAGGTTAAAGCAGCAATGGTCTCGTGACAAAAATTATTGATCTTTCTCTACACCCTAGCTATGACTGTAACACTACATTCTGCACCTTTCCCTTTCTTCTCCCTATATACTCTATGAATGGTGTGCTTGGTCTGTAAAGCGCAGAAGAAACAACATTTTTCACGGTTTCCTAATACATGTGACAATAATAAGTCAAATCTTTCCCATGGTGAGTGGTTAACATCTGGGTTATACTCCCTGCAAATGTGGATTTAATAGACGTTTTCAAAAAGATAATAGATTGGTCGGTTATGTGAAGAGGAAGAAGTTTCAGGGCTACCGGGGAAGGACAGGTTGGCAGGCGGGGAGAGGGGGGATTGGGTTCAGGTGAATGGGCAGCATTGGCACCGACGGCCCCAATGGCCTCTGGAACCGTTCAGCTCCACCCGCCCCCCAACGGTAAGAGCACGAGCCGGAGAAAAGAGGCGGGTACAGAACACGAGCCCGCGTGAAATGGGCGGAGTCAGAGCACAAGCCCGTGTGAAATGGGCGGAGTCAGCACGCGCAAGAGAGAAGAGGCGGGGTCACAGCACGAGCCCGTGTGAAAGAGGCGGGGTCTTAGCACGAGCCCGTGTGAAATATGCGGAGTCAGAGCACAAACCCATGTGAAAGGTGCGGGATCTGAACACGAGCCCGTGTAAAAGGGGCGGGGTCAGAGCACGCGCCCGTCCGAAGTGATCGAGCTCGATGCACGATCCGACGTGAAGGGGCGGGGCTTGAGCCAACGTGAAGGGGTGGGGCTAGAAGCGGTGAGAAGGGGACTGCTTGGTATGTCGAGACGTGTGAAGGAGGCGGGGTCAGAGCACGGACCGGTGAGAAGGGGCGGGGTCGAGTTCTCAAGCTGTTTGAAGGGGCGGGGCTCCAGCTGGTGCGAACGGGTGGGCTCTAGTCAGTGTAAAGGGGACGGAGTCGCGGCGCGAGCTGGTGTGAAGGGGGCGTGGTCGGCACGAGCCGGTGTGAAGGGGGCGTGATCGGAGCTGGAGCCGGTGTGAGGTGGCGGAGTCGGGGTTCGAGACGGTGTGAAGGGGCGGGGTGGGGGGTTCGAGACGGTCTGAAGGACAGCATCAGAACTGATGCTTGTGTGAAGTGGGCAGGGTCGGGCTTGGAGCCGGTGTGAGGGGGCGGGGTCAAGCTGGACACGGTGTGAAGAGGCGGGGTCGGATCTGAAATCGGCGTGAAAGGGGCGGGGTTAGGCTTGGAGCCGGTGTGAGGGGGCGGGGTCGGGCTGGGAGCCGGTGTGAAGGTGCGGGGTCGGAGCTGAAATCGGCGTGAAAGGGGCGGGGTTAGGCTTGGAGCCGGTGTGAGGGGGCGGGGTCGGGCTGGGAGCCGGTGTGAAGGTGCGGGGTCGGAGCTGGAGCTGGTGTGAAAGGGGGCGGATTCGGGGCTGGAAATGGTGTGAAGGGGGCGGAGTCGGGGCTGGAGCCGGTGAGTGTCGAAGGGGGGTCGGCAATTGACGTCAATCGGCGGACCCCCTCCGGGGCTTATTAAAAGCAGTGACGCAGCCGCTTTCGGCTTGTCTCCCGAGCGCGTGTGGAGCAGGTGGGTTACGGGAGGTGCTGCAGCTCGACGCGGCCATCCGGCCAAAACCTCCCCGGTTCCTTATGGAGGGGTGATGGTGGTGATGATGGAGTGACAAACGGCGGGGTTGGGGGGGAAGGAGCACTGCGGCCGAGAGCCGGTGCGAAGGGACTGAGGGGAATTGGAAGCCGCGGGGCCGACTCCGTTAGGCGCATCACCGGGTGGTCGGTCAGTCAGTGCGGTGGGAATCGGACTCTGTTCCCCGGGGGGAATCTCCGCTCCCGGGGGGGGGGGAGGAAATCTCCGCTCCCTGGGGCCCCCCAAACTACAGCCGCCGCTGGTCGTTTACTGTCCGTGAAGCTGCCTCTTCCCCATCTCTTGTAGCATCGACAATAAAAGGGCAGAGAGCCAGTGCAGCCGACAGGTGGGCGTTTTTATTGTGAACAATTCCTTGGGACTTATTTAAATACGAAATAATAAATCTGCTCGGGTTGTTATTTAATGAAGGGAACAAAATTCCTCGCTGTTTTTCTCTTTTTCCCGTTGCCCGGGCGGGGAGCGGCTCCCCGCGGCTCGGTGCCCGTTAGCCAGAAAATGGCCGGTGTCCCAGGCCGGGACCGTCAGTCAAAATGGAGGCGAGCGGCAGGGAGAGGGGGAGCTGTCCAGCTGGCAAAGCAGCAGCAGCAGCATTACCCCCCCCCCCCTCCAAAAAAAAAGGAGGGAAAAGACTTTGGAGGGCGAGGCAGGCTTTACCTCCCAATTGGTAACCCGGGAGAAAGCAACGTTTGCTTCCAGTGACAAGGGATTATTGTAATCACAGAATCCTTACAGTACAGGAGGAGGTCATTCAGCCCAGCTAGTCTGCACCCACCACAATCCCACCCTGGCCCTATCCTGGTAACCCCATATCTTTACCCTCTTAATCCCCCTGACACGGGGCAGGATTTTACCATGGCCAATCCACTTAAACTGCATGTCTTCAGACATTAAGGGGCAATAGCCTATTGCAAATCCATCTAAATTGCACATGTTTGGACACGTGGGCATTTTACCATGGCCAATCCACCTAAACTGCACATCTTAAGACCCTAAGGTGCAATTTTATATGGCTGATCCTTCTAAGCTGCATATTTGTGGAGTGCGGAAGGAAACTGGAGTACCTGGAGGAAATCCATGGGGAATGTGCAAACTCAGCACAGTTACCCAAGGCTGCATTTGAAGCTGGGTCCCTGGTGCTCTGAGGTGTCAGTACTAACCACTGTGTCATAATGAATCCCATAGGGTGGAGAGTGGGGTTTGCATGAAGGAGTTTTGGCCTCAACACTGATTCACTTTTCCTTTTTTTTCTCGCCAATGAATTGACTACCATTCCTGATTCCTTAGGGCTGAGTAGCACCTAGGCAACATCATCTGGCTGAAGCAATGGGTAAGGAAAAGGTCCACATCAACATTGTTGTGATTGGCCATGTGGACTCTGGCAAGTCCACCACCACTGGCCACTTGATCTACAAATGTGGTGGCATTGACAAGAGAACCATTGAGAAGTTTGAAAAGGAAGCTGCTGAGGTGAGAAAGCGAGGAAGATCAATTTTATTTGGATGCTAATGTAAAGCTGGAATGTTGCCTTGTTCAGTTCTATAATTAAAGACCTGATGACTACGACAATGTTTTAACTGCCATGTAGGATACTGAACAAGCTGCATTGTAATTAAATTGTCTTTTTTTAACCCTCCCACTTCAGTTGTATCCATCACTGCAACTAGACACGAAGTTACTATTCTGTTTTTGTGGATCCGAGCTCTTGAAAAATGAGAATGAAACTACCAAAATGAATGGTAGGCTAAATTCTGAAGAGAATCCAAGATGTTGCATCTATAGAGTCAGCAGGATTTGCGCTTACCTATCTTTCTCTCCATTCATTTCTGCTAAGCTCTAATTTACAGAAAACAGTTAATGTTCCACAATGTGGTAGAAGGTTTTCTGGCTTTCGGGTGGAAAAATAATCCTTTGAGTACAAGAAAGCTTTTATCCTGTGGTCTCAAATGAGTACTTGATTGAATATGATCAAATTTAAATTTCTCTATCTGTATGATCATAACCGGAATGAATGTATATCCAAGTTAAGTTATGGCTCAGTAATGGTAGAGTGCTCAAAGGTTTAAATTGCTTCTTGGTCTTGCATGATTGGAGCATTGAATTACTAGGATCCCTACATCAGCGTACTATAATGATTATCCTGTTTGTATTTTTCTTTTTCTCTAGAGAGGCCCCTAAATAGTAAATCCTGGAGTTGTTGTACTTCAAAGGAAGTAGTTGGATTGGGTGGGTGGTTAACTGATGTATAGATCTGTACAGGTTGATTTTAGTTTTTGAAATTGTGTCCTGGGTAAACAAATTCGAAAGTTAGTAAGTTGCTGTGTTGCAGGAGGACAATTTTCAAGTATTTTATTGCCAACTTTTTTTTCTTATCACACAATTATTTTTTAATGGTATAGGCTGCAGCTTGAGACCAGTCCCTGAGACATTTGTGCTGTCTTAGTTCAAATGCAACAGTAGATGTTGTCTGCTGTCAAAAGAAACAGATTGAGTTTACACAAGCTTTTGAAAATGACTGACTGACAGCAGTTCAAAAGAAAAATAAGTTGCAGTTTTAATTGTATTACTGTGAGGCTGCATTTCTCTTGCAGGATTCACTTATCAGCCTCAGGCTGATCTAGAGTACAGAGTTCATAGCAAATTCCTCTCGATTCTCTGTTTTAGTGCTCAGATCATGGCTGTCATACATAGCTTAAATCGTAAAGCATCGTAGAATGGTTGCACAACAGAAGGCCATTCCTTTCATCTTGCGTTAGTTTGAGAGCATCTTGGTTAGTCCCACTCTTGTCTGTTTTCCCTGTAGCCACTCAGCTTTTCTTTTCAAATAATTATTGTTCCTGTTTCAAAACCTCTATTGAGTCTTGCTCCACCATAATCTCAAATGCATTCCAGATCCTAACCACTGTTTCAAAACCTCTATTGAGTCTTGCTCCACCATAATCTCAAATGCATTCCAGATCCTAACCACTGTTTCAAAACCTCTATTGAGTCTTGCTCCACCATAATCTCAAATGCATTCCAGATCCTAACCACTTGCTACATCAAATAAACGTTGTCCCTCATGTTTCTCCTGGCTCTTTTGCCATCAGCTCAGGTAGAGTTGAGACTGAATCAGTGTCTTAGAAACATAACTTCCTTGCCTTTGTAGTCTGTGCCTTGATTTTATAAAACCCAAGATCTCCTATGCCTGACTTAACACACTGTCAAACTGCTGTGCCATCTTCAACAATTTGGCACACAAATCCCCAGGTCCTTTCTATTCCTGTTCTTCTTTGGAGTTGTATCCTTTGTTTTATATTCCTTTTCCTTATCCTACCAAAATGCATCATTTCATGCATTCCTCTGGATTAAGTTGTATGTCATATATCTATATATTCCACCAGCTTGTCTATGTCCTCTTAAACCCTGAAGTTCCAATACTTCTAAGTCTTGTTAATTACAAATTCTGATAGTGTTTTGCACACCCAAGTTAGATTCATGTAAATCACAAAGTAGTGATTTCTGGGGAACTGCACTGTATAGTGCGCTCCAATCAGGAAAAAGCAGCTGATCGCCACTACTGTTTCCAGTCACTCAGTCAGCTGTGTACATGTTGTCTTTCATTTCATGGGCTTCAACTTCACTGACAAGTCTGTTAATGTGACAGTTTATCTGATGCCTTTAGGAAATCACTGTCCACATCAATTGCTTAACCCTGATTATGTAACCCTGTTACATAGTCAAAAAACCCAAGCAACTTTTCTTCCCATTTATGTGCTATTGTGGAAGTTTAGATTCCTTTTATGTTGGCTGCCAGTCTATTTTCACATTCTGCCTTTCATTTCTTCCTTCACTTCCCTTCTGAATTTTTTGTCAGCTTAATTCTCATTTGTATTATCCACCTAGCATCTAGCCCCACACAAACATTTCAAGTGGCATACGCACAACTTTAAACAATCGATAGTTAAATTTTGTTCACTGAGAGCAGCCATTTGCAGCATTTTTGTGTATGTGGATTGAATGTAGAAATTGAATTATTCAGCTCCAAATGCAATTTTAATCTACTTTACATCCAAATCAACTGCTGCAGTCCTTGTGAAAGAAGGAAAGCATTTCTGAGTGACTAAGCAGCAAGTAAAATGTGGAAATACTTGATTGAGCATCTTAGGAAAGAATCAGTCAAACTAAACAAAATTCTTTAGGACACAAGACCTGCTGAACCTGGTTCTGGGGAACCTTGATGCTAAGGACCATGTGAACAAAAACTGGTATTTGCCACGATCCTTCTGAAAATTGATTGAAGGAACCCTGTCTCTCAAGTTCTGGATGCACAACCAAAGCCCTGATGTAGGTGCGTTGCTGAGTCCACATGCAAAATCTTCAGCATGACCACAGGAATCACCAGTTAAATCCTCAAACTTGCTTTCCATAATTTATTCCTGATTACTGTAATAAGTTGTGATCATCAGTAGTTAAGCTGGTAAAATGTGTCTTTTCTGCCTGATGAGAGACAGAAGCAAAAGAAAAGTAAGCTACAATTTCTCAACAGTTAGTGTCATTGAAGACCAGTTAAGAGGTAAAGAATACACTGAACCTACGCACATCTACTCTTCCATTCTGCAGTGGGGCAATAGGGAAGGCAGGAGTTTTAGTGAGTCACCAGTGTGAAAAATGCTTGGCTTTGTGGTCTGATTGAGGGAAAACAGCTATTTATTGGCTTCAGCACACAAAATATTGTGACAAGTGCTGATGTAGAAATCTGCTAGTGATTAGTATATAACATTGATCTGCATGAATAAGATTTGCTTTAAAACTTTGTCTTTGAAGCGTGTTTTCATTTAACAGAACTCATTAATGTGCTGGAATTATGTCCCCACATAATTTCAGCACTCTGTATTAGCTTGTAGCAGCTCTGATACACAATTAATTACATTTATTCTCTTAGATGGGCAAGGGTTCCTTCAAGTATGCCTGGGTTTTGGACAAGTTGAAGGCAGAACGTGAGCGTGGTATTACTATTGACATTTCTCTCTGGAAATTTGAAACCAGCAAGTATTATATTACCATTATTGATGCTCCAGGACACAGAGATTTCATTAAGAACATGATTACTGGTACTTCTCAGGTGGGTATATAACAAAGTTGCCAAGGTATTTTGAAATCATGGCAGTTTTGTCAATGAGTCAGTGAATTTTTTCTTTATTTATAGGCTGATTGTGCTGTATTGATTGTTGCGGCTGGCGTTGGTGAGTTTGAAGCTGGCATATCTAAGAATGGCCAGACTCGGGAGCATGCCTTGCTGGCCTACACACTGGGTGTGAAGCAGCTCATTGTTGGAGTAAATAAGATGGATTCCACTGAACCCCCATATAGCCAGAAGAGATATGAAGAGATTGTCAAGGAAGTCAGTACTTATATCAAGAAAATTGGTTATAATCCAGATACTGTGGCCTTTGTACCAATCTCTGGCTGGCATGGTGACAACATGCTAGAGGCTAGTGCCAACGTAAGTAACTTCATGAGGGACTGTTGGCTTTGCTGCAACTTGTTTGTTGGTTTGTAACAGCCTAATGTAATCTTAAATGGGTGGCACAGTGGTTAGCACTGCTGCCTCACAGCTCCAGGGGCCTGGAATCGATTCCCAGCTAGGATCACTGTTTGTGCATAGTCTGCATATATTCCCTGTGTCTGTGGGTTTCCTCCGGGAGCTCTGGTTTTCCTCCCACAGTCCAAAGATGTGCGGGTTAGGTGCATTGGCCATGCTCAATTGTCCCTTAGTGTCCTGGGATGTGTAGGTTAGAGGGATTAGTGGGGTTAATATATGGGGTTGCAGGCATTGGGCCTTGTGGGATAGTCAAGCAGACTTGATGGGCTGAATGGCCTCCTGCACTGTAGGGATTCTATGATAAAGGCTGCTAATGGTGGCTATGGTGACTGACAGTGGCTGGGATTTTGTTGGGTCACTGGGGTCTTGCCTTCTGGGCCGAAAACGAGTGGGGAAGCCCCCTGCTCATTAAGGAGCCCAGTTGACATCCAGTCTACAGCAGTTGGGAATTCTGACTGATGTGGTGTCTGTCATGTGGGCCTGTTTGCCATGTTTCCCTCTGAAGGGAAATCCAGACCAGCATTAATCTAATTGAATTGTTTGCTCCTTCCTAAGTGCTAAAATGTAAATAAGTTAGGTAATTACCTGTGGAATCTATTACAATATAAATTTTATTTTACATGGATTATCTTGAAGTTCAACAATAGGAAAATATATTTGAGTTGTCTTTTATGCAGATGACTTGGTTCAAAGGTTGGAAGATCAACCGTAAGGAGGGTAATGCTAACGGAGTTATGCTGTTGGAGGCGCTGGATTCTATCCTGCCACCTCAACGGCCCACAGAAAAGCCTCTTCGTCTTCCTCTGCAAGATGTCTACAAAATTGGTGGCAAGTATTTCAGTTTTCAAAGTAATCAGCTGGCTGTTGAAAGCAAAGCATATTCATAACATCTAGATTTTGACAGACAAATTAATAATGGACTTTCCCTTTTACAAAAAAAATCCATTATTGGGTGGCCAGAAATGACTATTGGACATCTTATGATGTGAAAATTCAGAAGGTGGCCCAGTTATCTACCTTCTGTACAGTACAATTTGTTAAAACTACACAAGTCATTCAGATATGAAATAAGAACATGAGAAATAGGAGCAGGAGTAGGCCATCTAGCCCTTCGAGCCTGCCCCGCCATTCAATAAGATCATGGCTGATCTGAAGTGGATCAGTTCCACTTTCCTGCTTTCTCCCCATAACCCTTAATCCCCTTGCCTACCAAAAACCTATCTACCCATGTCTTAAATATATTTAGCGAGGTAGCCTCCGCCACTTCAACGGGCAGAGAATTCCAGAGATTCACCACCCTTTGAGTGAAGAAGTTCCTCCTCAACTCTGTTATAAACTGCCCCCCCCCCCCCCCCCCCCAGTCTTGAGAACAACATAAGAACATAAGAAATAGGAGCAGGAGTAGGCCATCTGGCCCTTCGAGCCTGCCCCGCCATTCAATAAGATCATGGCTGATCTGTCGTGGCTCAGTTCCACTTTCCAGCCCTCTCCCCATAACCCTTAATCCCCTCTCTTATCAAAAACCCATCAACCCACTTCTTGAAAATATTTAGCGAGGCAGCCTCCACCACTTCAATGGGTAGAGAATTCCAGAGATTCACCACCCTTTGAGTGAAGAAGTTCCTCCTCAACTCCGTTCTAAAACGCCCCCCCTTTATCTTGAGGCTGTGCCCCCTAGTCCTACTGTCTTTTTTGAGCGGGAAGAGTCTCTCCACCTCTATCCTATCCATCCCATTCATCATCTTATACGTCTCAATGAGATCTCCCCTCGTTCTTCTAAACTCCAACGAGTACAAGCTTACTTTATTCAGCCTCTCCTCATAGTTCAACCCCCTCAACTCCGGTATCAGCCTAGTAAACCTCCTCTGCACTCCCTCCAAGGCCAAAATATCTTTGCGCAGGTGCGGCGCCCAAAACTGCACACAGTACTCCAGCTGCGGCCTCACCAATGCCCTATACAGCTGCAGCAAGACCTCCCCATAACCCTTAATCCTTGAGGCTGTGTCCTCTAGCCCTGCTGTCCTTTCTGAGCAGGAAGAACCTCTCCACCTCTACCCTATCCATCCCTTTCATCATCTTATACGTCTCAATAAGATTCCCCCCCCCCCCCCCCCATCCTTCTAAACTCTAACGAGTACAAGCCCAGAAATGCTAAAATAATAGTAACTCAGTACAAGTTCTTAAATGTCAAGGAAGCTTATCTAATAAAAAGCAGTCAGCAAACTTGTATTCATGACACTAATCTGTTGCTTTCTCATCAATTGAAATAAATGAAATGTATACTACATTATTGCATTGTAGAATTGTGAGGGTGTGGGAGGGCAAAAAGGTAGCAACTGTTAAAAGAAATGTCTGTGATCTGAATGACAATTTGTTGCAATCATATCTATAGTTGCTGTTTATTCAGCAACAGTTTAAGCAGTGGTGTTGTTGAACTGGGTCAGCAAGTGTGAACACTTAATATTCTCTTATGAATCTAAACTGATTTCTTTTCTCACAGGTATTGGTACTGTACCAGTGGGTCGTGTTGAAACTGGTATTATGAAACCTGGTATGGTAGTTACCTTTGCTCCTGTTAACGTGACAACAGAAGTAAAATCTGTTGAAATGCATCATGAAGCCCTGACTGAAGCTATGCCTGGTGACAATGTTGGTTTCAATGTCAAAAACGTGTCTGTCAAAGATGTCCGTCGTGGCAACGTTGCTGGGGATAGTAAGAATGATCCACCGATGGAGGCTGCAAACTTCACTTCGCAAGTCAGTGATTTTTCATTCATTCCTATTAGTTTGGTTAATCGTGAGGCTGGCTTTTGGTCCTGAAAGGAAGCCTATTCTGTAGTTTTTGAGATTTTTGTTCTATGATTCTTGAATTGTGGTACTGGTAACGTTAACAATTGCATCCTTGTCGCTGTCAAAATGCAACCAGCAGTTGGAGCAACAGTGATTGGAATGGTGCCTGCTCTTTTTGATCTTTGATGTAATGGCAGCAACAGCTGGGAACTAGTTCCATAGAACTTTTTTCACAATCAAATCTTTATTCTCCATTTTTGGTTAGAAAAATAGTGCCTTCTTCTATCCCATTATCAGCAGTGATTCATAAGAGACTGGTAAGCAGACATTCTTGGTATGGGCACTAGTAGCAGCTGTTTCACTAGGGCCAAAGAAAATATTTGAGATATACACCTCGTTCCAATATACACTTTGGTTCATTCAACGTATTGGTGACCAGATGTCAGTTCATTGCTGATTCTGTCTAATCTACAGTAACTTCATCAGACCTTGAATTTTAATCTTGGTTTTCCCATGTCTGTTTGCCTGCATGCATTTACTGCTGCTGTGAACCTGAGCCCTCACTCTTTCTTTTGCTCTTTACCCCTGCCTTTTTACTGTGCCTTCTTTCTTTTTTCTACCTTCCACATACTCTATCTTCAAAACCAATACTTGTTCTGTATTGCCTGCCCAAATGTGGCACCAAGTTTCTTCCTCCATCAGCCTCTGATCAACTTCTCAGCTTTGACTTCAACTTCCATCTCAACTGTTTCTCTTTCCCCCTGAGTTTACTGCTGCCCTATCCTTTCAAAATCTTTCCCACCCATATATATGGCCACTCCTCTGAATCTTCTGAACTCACATGGTCTCTTCAGTCCCTTTTGAAAGCAATACTAAGGCAAGCGAGTCTTTGATTTTCTTGTATAGCTCTATGCCCATTGTTACCTTCCCCCTTCAATTTCATTTTTGTCTGTCTGTGGAAAAACTTCCAGGAGTAAATGACCATTTACTCCTGAACTTGAATTCCCAATTGTTTAGCCTGTGGACTACAATTCATGACTTTTTTGTGGTTATTGATAAACCAAACCATTTGATGCCCTTGTTCCCATTAACCTTGGTATATCCCTCATTCTGTTCCCTTGGCTGCTAAGAGTTACAGATCTGGCTGGAACACTTGAAACATTCAGTTATCCTATCTATTACTAAAATTGTTTGAAGAACATCCAGGAATGCAAATTTATAATCCCTGCTTTTCTTCGCCACAAATCATCTTCTTAAAATCTGTTTCTTCCAATTCTGATCTGGTCACACACACAAACAGTCCTAGTCAAAGACAAATATAAAACATTCTTTGTAACTCTGAGTATAGAAACTTGTCCTTTTTCTCATTCGTTCAGTCTGTCTGCAACCTTTGATAAGGTTGACCATACCATCCTCCTTCAACCCCTCTTCCTTTACCAGCTGGATGAAGCTACCCTATCTTTTGTTCCATTCTTATTTATCATGTCTTAATCATGGCTTCTGTCATTCTGTAACCTCGAGTTCTCCAAGGATTTCTGCTTGAACAGACCAGCTTCCACACGTCTGCCAGTGACATGCTTTAACACCTACCACTGCCTTTTTGGATCCCTCTGCTTTTTTTTTATTTGTGATGTTGCTTGTCTGAGCAGAAATTTTCTTGTGCTAAATATTAAGAAGACTGGAGCTGTTGTCTTTTGGAGCCATAACAAAAATTTGTTCCCTAATCGCAGTTTCTTTCATTGGTAATCTGTCTTAAGCTTGTACTTGAGATTAAGATGCCCCTTAACTGATCTCAGCAGTAAAGCTTTTGATCATCTGTTCTAATGTTTGTCTGGGTTTGTGTATTTATTGATATTACAGCTGTATAATTGTAATTATCCTTTCTTTAAAAAAAGTCCTGTTTGTATTACACAGTGCAAATCCAATTTGATGCTTATTGCAGGTAATCATCTTGAACCACCCAGGGCAGATAACTGCTGGCTACGCTCCTGTCTTGGATTGCCATACTGCTCACATTGCTTGCAAGTTTGCTGAGTTAAAGGAGAAGATTGACCGTCGCTCTGGAAAGAAGCTGGAAGACAATCCCAAGTCCCTGAAGTCTGGGGATGCTGCCATTGTTGAAATGATTCCTGGAAAGCCCATGTGTGTTGAAAGCTTCTCTGAGTATCCACCTCTGGGTAAGTTAAACCACATGCACCTGCTTCCCCTGTTGCCATACCAAGCTGAAAGTAACAAAGACTCTTTAAATATTGCAGGTCGTTTTGCGGTTCGTGACATGAGGCAGACTGTGGCTGTTGGTGTCATCAAAGCTGTTGAGAGGAAGACTACTGGTGCTGGCAAAGTCACCAAGTCTGCCCAGAAGGCTCAGAAAAGCAGATGAATTCTACATCTCTTAGCTGCCACTTCAGCCTCAGTTGGAGGCCCAGCTTTAGAGTGGAAGATCACAGTTTATCATTTAAGCTCTATAATGAAAGACTGGTTAATCAAAATGCATCGAAAATACTTCAGAAGGAAAGGATTGTGGACCATTTCATTAATCTACGTTGTAGCAGTTTTAAGTTATTAGTTTTAAAAGCTGTACTTTTAAGTGGAAACCAATGCCTTGACCAACATTTCTGTCATAGAAATTAAAGCTGTTAAACATTTATGGCACCCGTTTTCTCAGTTTTCTGGCAAGAACTCAACTTCTGAAACCCACGTCTTTCTTTCTTGCCCAGATTCCATTCTTATGTTTCATTCAGTTGCTTCAGACTATTGTGCTGTTATCTCTTCACTCATTTGCTTTTGCGTCCATCCCTTGATGCTCATATCTTCAATCTAGCAATCCATGTTTTGAGAAATCTAGCAGGACTAGTGATTAGTTGTATAAAACTAACGTTTATGTTAAAATTTGGTGATAAAACTAACATTTGAGTGGTTACACAAATACATTTGAAATGGCTGGTTGGAAGCCATTGGGTTTTGTTTGTAGTTACTGTTACTATGCAAGGTGGATCTTGCATCTGTTTGACTTTGACAGTGTTATTTCATAAACAGCTGATATTTTGTATAGATTATGCATGCAAGAGGGGAAGCAAAGAGGATGGTGTGAGGGAATATCACATGGGGAGGTGGTGGTGTAGTGGTGTTGTCACTGGACTAGTAAGCCAAACATTTAGGTACTGCTCTGGGGAGCCAGTTGAATCTCAAAATCTGGATGATCATGAAAGGGTGGCATAGTCGTTAGCACTGTTGCCTCACAGCTCCAGGGACCTGGGTTTGATTCCCAGCTTGGTTCACTGTCTAGAGTCTGCACGTTCTCCCCCTGTCTGCATGGGTTTCCTCCAGGTGCTCTGGTTTCCTCCAACACTGCATTCTAAATTGACCCTTAGTGTTCTGGGATGTGAAGGTTGGAGAGATTAGCAGGGTAAATATGTGGGGTAATGGGGATAGGGCCTGGGTGGAATTGTGGTCAGTACAGGTTTAATGGCCAAATGGCCTCCTTCTGCATTGTAGGGATTCTATGTTCATTGTCAATTGTAAAAACCCATCTGATTCACTAGTGCCCTTTTAGGGAAGGAAATCTGCTGTCCTGGCCTGTTCTACATGTGAATCTAGACCCATAGCAATGTGGTTGACTCTTAACTGCCATACAGTTCAAGAGCAATTGGATGGACAACAAACGCTGGCACCCACATTCCACAATTTAAAATAAAACATACAGGATCACAAACGAGCACCACTTAAATCATTCCAGTTTAAATTGATAAGTGTAATTCCTGGGTATTGTTTCATTAAATTTGTAAATCAATATGATAAGCCCCTCAAACGAGATTGGCTTCTTGGTATTGATATGGTTCATGAAGTCATTATGTTAATTGAGCTAGTGTACAGGAGGGCACGGTTGTCCAGTGACTAGTGACCCAGAGGTTGTAAATTTTGTTGTGGTCAGGAATGTTACTGGCACCAGCAAAGACTACAAAACTTGGGTTTGCTGATCCTGTTTTGGGAGGAAAGGGATCTGCCAACCAGTCTGTGCGTGTGACATCATATGGTCTATGTTGCCATTTAGGTAACAAGTTAGATGAAACAATTATTGACTTGTCCCACCCATAGCCAATTTTTTTTAAAAAGTGATTTCCATATTCTAAGAGGTTTACGAAGTGCTGGATCATTATTACCGTAATTTTGAAAGCTCTGAACAAGGATCATCCGGTCTCAAAATGTTAATTTTTTTTTCACTCTACAGATGCTGGAGACCTACTGAGTTTATCCAGCATTCTCTGCTTTCATCCCAGATTTCCAGCATTTAGTATTTTGATTTTAATAAATTGGAACCTTCCCAAATTAATGTTATCTGGTGCTGCTATGCTCATCAGTGGGGTTACTTTGTAAGTTTTGAGTTTTTTTTTATTTTCTGACATCAGTTTGGGGTTCTTGTCTTTTTCGAAAGTACATTGTTTCTCTCCAGCGCCTCCATAGATATAAAACAGCGCTGTAATACTTGCTCACAATACCATTTAAATAGATAGAATAAACTGTCAGAGACATCTGTAGTAGTGAGAAGCTACAATAGCTGTCTTTTAACATTCAGCAGGTAAAGAGTCCATCAAATTAATCAGCCTGCCATTGGGGAATTGAGTGTTCTTTGGCTTTGAACGGAGAATGGAGCAATTGCAGCGATTAAGTGCACAGTGGGCGTGGGATACTTGGAGCTGCCAGGGTTCTGTCAATCCATACTAACAAACTGCTGAGTCCTAAATTTACAACGCCAAAGAGAAGTCTTGAGCACTGTTTAACTTAAGTTCTACCCAATGATCTTTTCAGCTGTAAATGTTTTTGCTATCTTTTATAATTCACATTTTGTTAGCATGGATTTTGTGTTATTGTTGCTGACAAGTTAATGCTCTCCATGGTCCTGTCATGGTTGTGCTACTAGTTGGAGCTGTAATGGTCATTTGATGGCAATACCACATTTTTCTCATGGACTATTGAAGAACCCATTGGGACTAACCGAATAAGTCAGAACAGGTATTTTCGGCCAACCAGTGTAATTCCTTGTTTGAGAGTGTAGATGTGTGACACGTTCTGCTTTATCTGACTAAACTGTACTTGTGATTCTCTGCAGCATGTAGTCCTGTGTTACAGCCCTTTCGTGCTGTGCCTCTAGTAATGGATGGCTAGTAGTCCTGTGACTAATCAAACATCAAATGAAAGAACGCAGGAGGCAGTGCAACAGCACTGAGTTCTGACATTTTGGTTGTATAACTGAAGTCTTCAGTTATACAACCAAAATGTTGTCAGAACTCAGTGGTTTTAAACTGGCTGCACCAGCCAAGCTGTGGATCCAGAGTTGGAATGGGAGTAACTGCAAGTGATTCTGGATTGAGAGGGGCGGGATCGCAGCCAGATTTGGGCGGGGATTCGTCCACTTCCGTTTCGGCGCCAGTTTGAGAAGCGCGGGCAAAGTGGGACCGAGTTTCGGAGGGAGATGAGCCGGAGGAAAGCAGCAGGGACTGGGGTCAGGGTCGCTGGCCGGCCAGCAGCTCCAGCAGGCAGCCCATCTGCCCAGCACCCCGCCCTCAAAATGACTGCTGGTGCCAACCCAAAGAACCAGCCGAGGAAAGTCTCCAAGGAGCGGCAGAGCAGCTATCCCGATAGTAAATCCCAGAGCAGCTCCGCAGACCCCAGCAGTAAGAGTGGCAGCCACAAAGAGGGGAATGGAGGCAAGAATCAGGGCACCAGGTCCAGCAGGGCTGGGGGTGAGCAGGGAACCAGGACCAGCAGGGCTGGGGGTGAGCAGGGAACCAGGTCCAGCAGGGCTGGGGGTGAGCAGGGAACCAGGACCAGCAGGGCTGGGGGTGAGCAGAGCAGCAGGACCAGCAGGGCTGGGGGTGAGCAGGGAACCAGGTCCAGCAGGGCTGGGGGTGAGCAGGGAACCAGGTCCAGCAGGGCTGGGGGTGAGCAGGGAACCAGGACCAGCAGGGCTGGGGGTGAGCAGGGAACCAGGACCAGCAGGGCTGGGGGTGAGCAGGGAACCAGGTCCAGCAGGGCTGGGGGTGAGCAGGGAACCAGGTCCAGCAGGGCTGGGGGTGAGCAGGGAACCAGGTCCAGCAGGGCTGGGGGTGAGCAGGGAACCAGGTCCAGCAGGGCTGGGGGTGAGCAGGGCAGCAGGTCCAGCAGGGCTGGGGGTGAGCAGGGAACCAGGACCAGCAGGGCTGGGGGTGAGCAGGGAACCAGGTCCAGCAGGGCTGGGGGTGATAATGAGAAGGATCTGAATTTGAACAAAATCTTGAGAAATGTGGTTGAAAATCTGCGGATTCGATCTGACCAGAAATGCCGAGCATCGAAGCAGGTCAATGAGGTGGTGGATCATTTGCTGCGTTACATCAAGAAGGATTCTGCTGGATGCTTTGCAGCAATTGAAAAGTTAGCGAGTGGCAGCTACTACGAGAACGTGAAGGTATTTTTAAATGCATCTGCCTGTTTCACTGCTTATTTCCCCTCCATTTTTGTTCAGCAAAGATTTCCCTTCCCTCGGACATGGTTTCTTTTGGTTTCATTTTCTCGAGTGTTGGAACGGATTCCACCTCCTGTGGTGTGAAGAATAAGTGACTAGGCAGGTTGGGCCGCATCTGGAGTACTGCGTGCAGTTTTGGCTACCACACTACCCAGCAGGACGTACATGGTCTGGAGACCGTGCAAAGAAAGTTTACCAGGATGTTGCCTAGTCTGGAGGGTTTTAGGTATGAGGAGAGGCTGGATAAGCTGGGATTGTTTGGAAAGATAAAGGTTGAGGGGTGACCTGATAGAGATCTACAAAATTGAGGCATAGAGGCTTTTTCCCAGGGTAGGAGGGTCAAATACAAGAGGGCACAGGTTTAAGATGAGAGGTGGTAAGTTTAGGGGGAGATGTGTGAGGAAAGTTTAAGGTTATTAGTGTCACAGCTTACATTAACATTGCAATGAAGTTACTGTGAAAATACCTCAGTTGCCACACTTTGGCACCTGTTAGGGTAAACTGTCAGGGAATTTAGCATGGACAGTGCACCTAACCAGCATGTCTTTTGGACTGCGGAAGGAAACCGGAGCACCTGGACGAAACCTATGCAGACATGGGAAGCTTTTCACAGAGGGTGGTGAGTGCCTGGAACGCACTGCCAGTGGAGGTTAGCAATGTTCAAAGTGTATCTTGATAGACACATGAACAGGAGGTAAACAGAGGGATAAAAACTGTGTAATGGCACAGATTTGGTGGGCTGAAGGGCCTGTTCCGATGCTGTTTTGTTCTTTGTTGAGGCGAGGTTCACACTTTGGTCTTGGGCTCTGTCTGAACAGCCTTGGCTTTTGGATAGATATTTTATCCCTGAATAGTTGTGGGGGACTTTCCCAAACCACGCTTGCAATCTCAAAATGTATTTTGCTTGAAAAAAACCTGACAACAGCCAGTTGATTCTCTCTGAATTTCCAAATACGTGTTTGTTCTCTTCACACACTCTCTCTTTATCTGCTTGTAGCTGCTCCTGGTACCGTGGTATGCCACACCTGTCAGTGCTGTGCCATATCCACACACACGTAACTCATCTGTGACGCCTGTCATCCAATTATGTCAAGGTTGGCTCCCCTTATTGCTGCCCTGCACCTTACCCTTTAGTGGAGATTTGTGTAGCTTTTCCGCTCGGATCAAATGGCCAAAATGCTGACATTTTCTTTCTCTTCATCTACTGACAGGAATTTAGTTTGCCTGTGTTTGCTAGTGACTGTGTAACTATTAAAAAGGATTTGCATTTATATCACGCTTTCCATGACCGGACATTGCCAAGTGCTTTAAAGCCAGTGGAACACTTTTGAAGTGCAGGGACAGTTTAAACATAGGAAACAGAACAACCAATTTGTGCACAGCAAGCTCCCACACATAGCAATGTGATAGTGACCAGATCATAGAAACTAGAAGCAGGAGGAGGCCATTTGGTCCTTTTGAGCCTGTTCCACCATTAGTTGTGATCACGGCTGATCATCAAATTCAATATCCTGATCCCCCCTTCCACCCCACATCTCTTGATCCCTTTAGCCCAAAAGCTATATCTAATTTATTTTTGAAATCACACACGTTTGGCCTTAACTACTTTCTGTGATAGTGAATTCCACATATTCACCATTCTCTGTGTGAAGAAATTTCTCCTCACCTCAGTTCTAAAAGATTTACCCCTTATCCTCAAACTATAACCCCTAGTTTTGAATTCCCACACCATTGGGAACTTTCTTTCTGAATCCACCTAGCCTAAACCTGTTAGAATTTTATAAGTTTCTATGTGGTTCCCCCTCGCATTTTAAAACTCCAATGAATTCAATCCTAACAGACTTAATCACCCCTCATTTGACAGACATAGCCCAGTCCATCACACACACCAGCCTCCCATCCATTGACTCCGTCTACACTTCCTGCTGCCTCGGAAAAACAGCCAGCATAATTAAGGACCCCACACATCCAGACAATCTCTCTCCCACGTTTTTCAGCAGTGAAAAAGATACAGAAGCCTGAGATCACATACCAACCGACTCAAGAACAGCTTCTTCCCTGCTGCAATCAGATTTTTGAATGAACCTGCCTTATATTAAGTTGATCTTTCTCTATATCCTAGCTATGATTGTAATAGTATATTCTGCACCCTCTCCTTTCCTTCTCCCCTATGTACTCTATGAATGGAATGCTTTGTCTGTATAGCATGCAAGAAATGATACTTTTCGCTGCATAGCAATACATGTGACAATAATAAATTAAACCAAAAAAGACTTACCATCACAGGAATCAGCCTGGTAAACCTTCTCTGCACTCCCTCTGTTTATTGTGATGTTGATTTGAATATTGGTCAGGATTTCGGGGGGAATTCCGCTGTCCTTTGTTGCAGTGATGCTATGGGGGGGTATAAAAACCCACATGAGCAGGGAGATGGGGCCTCAGTTTAACATCTTATCCCAAAGCAGTCCCTCAGCACTGAACTGGAGTGTCAGCCAGTTTGTGCTCACGTCCCGGAGTGCGACTTGAACCCAGAATCACATGACTCCGAGGCGAGCCTGTTACTAATTGAGCCAGTGTTGCCACTAACTGGAGAGTTATTCATTGTCAACACAGGAACAGATGGAAAGACATTGAGAAAGAGATCGGGTGAACAGGCGATGGGAACCAGGACACAAAAAGAGTGGGCAAGTTGAACAACTCTTCTGAAACAAAATAAGGGGCACTTTGACGTGGGACGGGTGAGGGGAGCGGGTGGGTTGGGGCAACATAACAACCCTTGGTTGCCAGAGGCAAAGGCGAGAGGATAGTCCCAGGCCCAGCCTCCCATTGGCAGTCTGAGAAATAAGGGACAAATGAGATCCCTGAGGACAAACGATCAAAATAAGGGACAATCCCTTGAAACATGTACCAGGGAGCAGGCAGACACGGAAGAGAGGCAGGGAAGAGGGTACGGAGGATGGGGAGGCTTGGGGGAGCAGATAGGCAGAGAGAAAGGGACAGGTTGAGGCAAAAATAGCAGAAAGGCACAGAGAGTGTCTGGGAGAGGATTTTGATTTGATTTATTGTCACATGTATTAGTAAACAGTGAAAAGTATTGTTTCTTGCACTATACAGACAAAGCTTACCATTTATAGAGTACATAGGGAAGGAAAGGAGAGGGTGCAGAGTGTAGTGTTACAGTAATAGTTAGGGTGGAGAGAAAGATTAGCTTAATATAAGGTAAGTCCATTCAAAAGTCTGATGGCAGCAGGGAAGAAGCTGTTCTTGAGTTGGTTGGTATGTGACTTCAGACTTTTGTATCTTTTCCCCAACGGAAGAAGGTGGAAGAGAGAATGTTCAGGGTCCTTAACGATACTGACTGCTTTTCCGAGGAGTAAATGGAGTCAATGGAGAAGGAGGGAGAGTGAGAGACAGGCAAAGATTTTGAGAGACAGGGGTAGGCAGAGAACATAAAGAGGGACAGATAGAATCAAAATGAGAGGGAGAAGGATGATCAGAAAGAATGATGGAAAGCAGCTTTGGCAATGATTGGTAAAATAAAGCATGGATTTGATTGTCTCTTACACATCTTTAAATAATACGAGTTTTATCTGCATTTCATTGCATGGGCAGCACAGTGGTTAGCACTGCTGCCTCACAACACCAGGGACCTGGGTTTAATTCCTGCTTGGATCACTGTCTGCGTGGAGTTTGCACATTCTCTCCATGTCTGTGTGGGTTTCCTCCGGGTGCTCCAGTTTTCTTCCACACTCCAAAGATGTGCGGGTTAGGTTGATTAACCATGCTAAATTGTCGCTAAGTGTCAGGAGGACTAGCTGGGGATAAGGTCTGGATGGGATTGTGGTCAGTGCAGACTTGCTGGGCCTAATGGCCTCCTTCTGCACTGTAGGATACAATGATTACTTGTTAATTTGAATGAAAGCAATGCAACAAATGATTTAAATCAATTACCACAAAGTATCTAAAAACTTGAGATTTTTCAAGTTAAAAATAACTTTGCATGAAACAGAATAAGATGTAATTTTGAAATATGTAATTTATCCGTTTAATGTCCTAGGTAGTGATCTTTTTTAGAACAGTCTCTAAAGAAAAGTGAATTTTGACAATGTTATCTTGGATTGTTTGCAGCCTAGGGAGGCTCTTTCAGCCCATTATGTGCATGCTGCCTCTCCGAATCTCATTATACCGCAACGATATAGTATTAAACCACGAGGGAAATAAAGGCTTGTTATAAATTGGCGATGGAGATCAAGGTTTGAGGCATAGCATTTGTATACCACCCATGGTTACATCTGCTGAGCCCAGGGCTAATGAGCTGCATGTGTCACCAGTATATACCCTGGAGTGAAGGTGTGGCTTGCTCCCACACAGCCCAGGCATAGAGGCACACATTTAACATTTCTGCATGTCACACAAGATACTGGGCAAACCTGAGAAAAGGAGGCCTCACTTCTCCTCAAGGGCAGCAAATCCTCCTTTTCCCCAGGGAAAAACTTTAAAGTTTTTATTTATTAGTGTCACAAGTAGGCTTACATGAAGTTACTGTGAAAATCCCCGAGTCACCTCACTCCGGCGCCTGTTCGGGTACACGATGGAATTTAACATGACCAATGCACCTAACCAGCACATGTTTCGGACTGTGGGAGGAAACTGGAACACCCGGAGGAAACCTGCGCAGACACGGGGAGAATGTGCAGACTCTGCAAAGTCAGTGACCCAAGCCGGGAATCAAACTCGTGTCCCTGGCGCTGTGAGGCAGCAGAGCTAACTGCTGTGCCACTGTGCCCCACCCTTAAGAACATAAGAACTAGGAGCAGGAGTTGGCATTTCAGCTTCTCAAGTCTGTTCTGCCATTTAATAGAGCCATGGCTGATCTTGTGTCAGCCTTAACTCCTCTTTCCTGTCTGTTCCTCATAACCCTTCAACCTATTGCTAACTAAAAACTCATCTATCTCCTCAAATTTACTCAATGTCCTGGCACCCTCTGCATTCTGGCGTAGTGAGTCCCACAGATTCACAACCCATCGAGAGAAGCAGTTTCTCCTCGTCTCTGTTTTAAATCTGCTATCCGTTATCCTAAAACTATGACCCCTTGTTCTAAATTGCCCACAAGAGGAAGCATCAGCTATACCTCTACTTTGTCTATACATTTTATCTATATACTTCAATGAGATCCCCTCATTTTTCTAAACTTTGAAGAGTATCAATCTAAACTGCTCAATCTCTCTTCATTAGATAAACCCCTCATCTCTGAATCAATCTAGCGAATCTCCTAAGAACTACAACCTTCCTCAATTAAGGGAACCAAAACTATACACAGTACACTAGATGTAATCTCACCAATGTCTTGTATAGTTGCAGCAACATTTCCTTACTGTTATACTCTATTCCTTTGGCTGTAAATGCCAAATTCCCATTTACTTTCTTATTACCTCAATACCAACCATAAGCAACTCATTCACAAGAACACCTAGTTCCTTCTGCACCAAGGCACCCCAAAGTCTCTCTCCATTTATGTAAGTTGCCTTTCCATTTTTCTGACCAAAATGCATGACCTCACACTTAACCATCTGTCACATGTTGGTTCACTAACCTGACCTATCTATATCCATTTCTCAATTTCTGATTTCCTCATTACAACTTACTATCCCACTTATTATTTTAGTGTCATTTGCAAACTTGGCTTTTGTACCTTCTATCCCTGTATGCAAGTCATTAATATAGATTGTAAATAGTTTGGGTCCAAGGATTGAACCCTGTATCATACCACTTGTTACATCTTGCCAATCAGAAAAATACCCATTTAGCCTGATTCTCTGCCTTCTGCCAGTCTTCTATTCAAGCTAATAAATTACCATTAACCCCATGTGATCTTACCTTCTTTGTGGCCTTTGTGAAGTCCAGATATACATCTACAGGATCTCCATTATCCACCCTGCTTGTTATATCTTCAAAGTTCTCTCACAAATTAGTCAAAACACTATTAAGATTGGAGGATGTTCAGTTAGGTGAAAGGAGTTTCTGGAAAGTGTTGTGGAAGGATATGAAGGATAGGAAAAGTTTGCATTCCTATCCTGATCTCATGGGTAGATGGCAGGCAAGAGCATTCGAACACATGACCAGAGTCTCAGAAAGCAATTACAACTTCCTATCAAAGCATAAGAAATAAGAGTTGGAGTAAGCAATAAATCCCTGAAGCTGAGTCATTTACTAAGTTCATAGTTAAACTCACGTTTGAGTTTTAATTTTAAGTTTATTCATTAGTCACAAGTAGTTTACATTAACACTCATGAAATCTCTGGCACCCATTCAGATACACCTGGGTTAATTTAGCATGGCCAATCCACCTAAACTAGCACGCCTTTCAGACTGTGGGAGGAAACTGGAGCACCTGGAGGAAACGCACACAGACACGGGGAGATTGTGTAGACTCCACACAGACAGTGACTCAAGGCTGGAATCGAACCTGAGTCCCTGGAGCTATGAGGCAGCAGTGCCGACCACAATGCCACCGTGTCACATCAACTCTGCTTCCCTACCCTCTCCCTTGGTTCCACTAGAGTCCAAAAATCTCAATCTTAGACCCACTGAACGACTGAGTGTATCCAGCTGTCCAGGGGCTGGGAATTCTAAAGATCCACAACGCTCAGGTCATCATAGTCTCAAATGGACAAATCATTCTGTCATTGGAGCGAGGAGGGTATTTCTTGGCAGGATCACACTGAAGGGGGTATTTGCTGATAACGTGGGGTGCGTGCTGCTGGTTTGGGACAGGGATGTGGTGGGGGGGGTCCAATCAGCCAGTCAGCTTCATTTCAGCAATTCCTTTGGAATCTCTTGCAGATCTCAGCACCGAATGAGTTTGACATAATGATCACCATTCCTGTCAAAAGGATCGATTTTACCGAAGTGGATTCTGAAGGCGCTTTCTACCAGGTGGCATTTAAGAGAAACTCGGGGCCCAACCCACTCAGTCAGTTTGTTTACAATGGAACTCTGTCTGCTGAAGAAATGATCGGACACCTCAGGAAACTCATAAAAGAAGCAGCAAAAACTCTGCCAGGTGGGTTCCAGGTTGTACCCATTGAAATTACTCCCAGTGCAGGGGGGGGGGGTGGTTTGTGTATTGAAATTACTCCCAGTGTGGGTGGGGGTGGTTTGTGTATTGAAATTACTCCCAGTGCAGGGGGGGGGGTGGTTTGTGTATTGAAATTACTCCCAGTGCAGGGGGGGGGGGGGTTTGTGTATTGAAATTACTCCCAGTGTGGGTGGGAGTGGTTTGTGTATTGAAATTACTCCCAGTGCAGGGGGGTGGGGGTGGTTTGTGTATTGAAATTACTCCCAGTGCAGGGGGGTGGGGGTGGTTTGTGTATTGAAATTACTCCCAGTGCAGGGGGGGATTGTGTATTGAAATTACTCCCAGTGTGGGTGGGGGTGGTTTGTGTATTGAAATTACTCCCAGTGCAGGGGGGTGGGGGTGGTTTGTGTATTGAAATTACTCCCAGTGCAGGGGGGTGGGGGTGGTTTGTGTATTGAAATTACTCCCAGTGCAGGGGGGGTTTGTGTATTGAAATTACTCCCAGTGCGGGGGGGGTTTGTGTATTGAAATTACTCCCAGTGCAGGGGGGGGGGATTGTGTATTGAAATTACTCCCAGTGCAGGGGGGGGGGGGTTTGTGTATTGAAATTACTCCCAGTGTGGGGGGGGGGATTGTGTATTGAAATTACTCCCAGTGCAGGGGGGGATTGTGTATTGAAATTACTCCCAGTGCAGGGGGGGGAGGTTTGTGTATTGAAATTACTCCCAGTGCAGGGGGGGATTGTGTATTGAAATTACTCCCAGTGCAGGGGGGGTGGTTTGTGTATTGAAATTACTCCCAGTGTGGGGGGGGGGAGGTTTGTGTATTGAAATTACTCCCAGTGCAGGGGGGGGGGGGTTTGTGTATTGAAATTACTCCCAGTGCAGGGGGGGATTGTGTATTGAAATTACTCCCAGTGCAGGGGGGGGAGGGGTTGTGTATTGAAATTACTCCCAGTGCAGGGGGGGGATTGTGTATTGAAATTACTCCCAGTGCAGGGGGGGGAGGGGTTGTGTATTGAAATTACTCCCAGTGCAGGGGGGGGATTGTGTATTGAAATTACTCCCAGTGCAGGGGGGGGAGGGGTTGTGTATTGAAATTACTCCCAGTGCAGGGGGGGGATTGTGTATTGAAATTACTCCCAGTTCAGGGGGGTGGTTTGTGTATTGAAATTACTCCCAGTGCAGGGGGGGATTGTGTATTGAAATTACTCCCAGTGCAGGGGGGTGGGGGTGGTTTGTGTATTGAAATTACTCCCAGTGCAGGGGGGGATTGTGTATTGAAATTACTCCCAGTGCAGGGGGGTGGGGGTGGTTTGTGTATTGAAATTACTCCCAGTGCAGGGGGGTGGGGGTGGTTTGTGTATTGAAATTACTCCCAGTGCAGGGGGGGGGGGGTTTGTGTATTGAAATTACTCCCAGTGTGGGTGGGAGTGGTTTGTGTATTGAAATTACTCCCAGTGCAGGGGGGTGGGGGTGGTTTGTGTATTGAAATTACTCCCAGTGCAGGGGGGTGGGGGTGGTTTGTGTATTGAAATTACTCCCAGTGCAGGGGGGGATTGTGTATTGAAATTACTCCCAGTGTGGGTGGGGGTGGTTTGTGTATTGAAATTACTCCCAGTGCAGGGGGGTGGGGGTGGTTTGTGTATTGAAATTACTCCCAGTGCAGGGGGGTGGGGGTGGTTTGTGTATTGAAATTACTCCCAGTGCAGGGGGGGTTTGTGTATTGAAATTACTCCCAGTGCGGGGGGGGGTTTGTGTATTGAAATTACTCCCAGTGCAGGGGGGGGGGATTGTGTATTGAAATTACTCCCAGTGCAGGGGGGGGGGGTTTGTGTATTGAAATTACTCCCAGTGTGGGGGGGGGATTGTGTATTGAAATTACTCCCAGTGCAGGGGGGGATTGTGTATTGAAATTACTCCCAGTGCAGGGGGGGGAGGTTTGTGTATTGAAATTACTCCCAGTGCAGGGGGGGATTGTGTATTGAAATTACTCCCAGTGCAGGGGGGGTGGTTTGTGTATTGAAATTACTCCCAGTGTGGGGGGGGGGAGGTTTGTGTATTGAAATTACTCCCAGTGCAGGGGGGGGGGGGTTTGTGTATTGAAATTACTCCCAGTGCAGGGGGGGGGGGTTTGTGTATTGAAATTACTCCCAGTGTGGGGGGGGGGAGGTTTGTGTATTGAAATTACTCCCAGTGCAGGGGGGGATTGTGTATTGAAATTACTCCCAGTGCAGGGGGGGATTGTGTATTGAAATTACTCCCAGTGCAGGGGGGGGAGGGGTTGTGTATTGAAATTACTCCCAGTGCAGGGGGGGGATTGTGTATTGAAATTACTCCCAGTGCAGGGGGGGGAGGGGTTGTGTATTGAAATTACTCCCAGTGCAGGGGGGGGATTGTGTATTGAAATTACTCCCAGTGCAGGGGGGGGAGGGGTTGTGTATTGAAATTACTCCCAGTGCAGGGGGGGGATTGTGTATTGAAATTACTCCCAGTTCAGGGGGGTGGTTTGTGTATTGAAATTACTCCCAGTGCAGGGGGGGATTGTGTATTGAAATTACTCCCAGTGCAGGGGGGGATTGTGTATTGAAATTACTCCCAGTGCAGGGGGGGGATTGTGTATTGAAATTACTCCCAGTGCAGGGGGGGGTTTGTGTATTGAAATTACTCCCAGTGCAGGGGGGGATTGTGTATTGAAATTACTCCCAGTGTGGGGGGGTTTGTGTATTGAAATTACTCCCAGTGCAGGGGGGGATTGTGTATTGAAATTACTCCCAGTGCAGGGGGGGAGGTTTGTGTATTGAAATTACTCCCAGTGCAGGGGGGGATTGTGTATTGAAATTACTCCCAGTGCAGGGGGGGGGAGGTTTGTGTATTGAAATTACTCCCAGTGCAGGGGGGGATTGTGTATTGAAATTACTCCCAGTGCAGGGGGGGGTTTGTGTATTGAAATTACTCCCAGTGCAGGGGGGGGGATTGTGTATTGAAATTACTCCCAGTGCGGGGAGGGATTGTGTATTGAAATTACTCCCAGTGCGGGGAGGGATTGTGTATTGAAATTACTCCCAGTGCAGGGGGGGATTGTGTATTGAAATTACTCCCAGTGCAGGGCGGGTTTGTGTATTGAAATTACTCCCAGTTCAGGGGGGGATTGTGTATTGAAATTACTCCCAGTGCAGGGGGGGATTGTGTATTGAAATTACTCCCAGTGCAGGGGGGAGGTTTGTGTATTGAAATTACTCCCAGTGCAGGGGGGGGATTGTGTATTGAAATTACTCCCAGTGCAGGGGGGGATTGTGTATTGAAATTACTCCCAGTGCGGGGAGGGATTGTGTATTGAAATTACTCCCAGTGCAGGGGGGGATTGTGTATTGAAATTACTCCCAGTGCAGGGGGGGGTTTGTGTATTGAAATTACTCCCAGTGCAGGGGGGGTTTGTGTATTGAAATTACTCCCAGTGCAGGGGGAGGATTGTGTATTGAAATTACTCCCAGTGCAGGGGGGGGTTTGTGTATTGAAATTACTCCCAGTGCAGGGGGGGATTGTGTATTGAAATTACTCCCAGTGCAGGGGGGGGTTTGTGTATTGAAATTACTCCCAGTGCAGGGGGGGTTTGTGTATTGAAATTACTCCCAGTGCAGGGGGAGGATTGTGTATTGAAATTACTCCCAGTGCAGGGGGGGATTGTGTATTGAAATTACTCCCAGTGCAGGGGGGGTTTGTGTATTGAAATTACTCCCAGTGCAGGGGGGGATTGTGTATTGAAATTACTCCCAGTGTGGGGAGGGATTGTGTATTGAAATTACTCCCAGTGCAGGGGGGGGGGTTTGTGTATTGAAATTACTCCCAGTGCGGGGGGGGGGTTCGTGTATTGAAATTACTCCCAGTGCAGGGGGGGATTGTGTATTGAAATTACTCCCAGTGTGGGGAGGGATTGTGTATTGAAATTACTCCCAGTGCAGGGGGGGGGTTTGTGTATTGAAATTACTCCCAGTGCAGGGGGGGATTGTGTATTGAAATTACTCCCAGTGCAGGGCGGGTTTGTGTATTGAAATTACTCCCAGTTCAGGGGGGGATTGTGTATTGAAATTACTCCCAGTGCAGGGGGGGATTGTGTATTGAAATTACTCCCAGTGCAGGGGGGAGGTTTGTGTATTGAAATTACTCCCAGTGCAGGGGGGGGATTGTGTATTGAAATTACTCCCAGTGCAGGGGGGGATTGTGTATTGAAATTACTCCCAGTGCGGGGAGGGATTGTGTATTGAAATTACTCCCAGTGCAGGGGGGGATTGTGTATTGAAATTACTCCCAGTGCAGGGCGGGTTTGTGTATTGAAATTACTCCCAGTTCAGGGGGGGATTGTGTATTGAAATTACTCCCAGTGCAGGGGGGGATTGTGTATTGAAATTACTCCCAGTGCAGGGGGGAGGTTTGTGTATTGAAATTACTCCCAGTGCAGGGGGGGGATTGTGTATTGAAATTACTCCCAGTGCAGGGGGGGATTGTGTATTGAAATTACTCCCAGTGCGGGGAGGGATTGTGTATTGAAATTACTCCCAGTGCAGGGGGGGATTGTGTATTGAAATTACTCCCAGTGCAGGGGGGGGTTTGTGTATTGAAATTACTCCCAGTGCAGGGGGGGTTTGTGTATTGAAATTACTCCCAGTGCAGGGGGAGGATTGTGTATTGAAATTACTCCCAGTGCAGGGGGGGGTTTGTGTATTGAAATTACTCCCAGTGCAGGGGGGGATTGTGTATTGAAATTACTCCCAGTGCAGGGGGAGGATTGTGTATTGAAATTACTCCCAGTGCAGGGGGGGGTTTGTGTATTGAAATTACTCCCAGTGCAGGGGAGGATTGTGTATTGAAATTACTCCCAGTGCAGGGGGTTTGTGTATTGAAATTACTCCCAGTGCAGGGGGGGGGTTTGTGTATTGAAATTACTCCCAGTGCAGGGGGGGTTTGTGTATTGAAATTACTCCCAGTGCAGGGGAGGATTGTGTATTGAAATTACTCCCAGTGCGGGGAGGGATTGTGTATTGAAATTACTCCCAGTTCAGGGGGGGTTTGTGTATTGAAATTACTCCCAGTGCAGGGGGGGATTGTGTATTGAAATTACTCCCAGTGCAGGGGGTTTGTGCGCAATAACTGGGTTAGTGTGTTTCTGTATTGAAATTGCCCTCTTTCTCTTCCATTCTGTTGCCACCCAGGCTGGGATACAGCTCGTCTCACTCACATTTAATCACAGAGCTTGACCAATGGCTCTTTTCTGGGTGAGATGACAGCATTGCTGACACATTGGTTTGCGTACCAGTTGTGTGTGAGACACCTTGACACCTCCATCCGGGTTGAGGGATACTGTTGTCTGCGCCCCACTCGGCTGGTTTCAATTTCAACCACTTCTGTATCTCTCTCACACAGCAGTCATACAAAGGGTTTGATTTGATTTGATTTATTATTGTCACATGTATTGGGATGCAGTTAAAAGCATTGTTTCTTGCACACTATGTAGACAAAGCATACCGTTCATAGGGGAGAAGGAAAGAAGAGTGTAGAATGTAGTGTTACAGTCTTAGCTCGGGCGTAGAGAAAGATCGACTTAATATAAGGTAGATCCATTCAAAAGTCTGATGGCAGCAGAGAAGAAGCTGTTCTTGAGTCGGTTGGCAGGTGACCTCAGCCATTTGTATCTTTTCCCGATGGAAGAAGGTGGAAGAGAGAATGTCCGGGGTGCATGGGGTCCTTGATTGTGCTGGCTGCTTTTCCGAGACAGCGGGAAGTGTAGACAGAGTTAATGGATGGGAGGCTGGTTTGTGTGATGGATTGGGCTGCGTTCACAACGCTTTGTAGTTTCTTGCAATCTTGGGCAGAACAGGAGCCCAGACCAAGCTGTAATACATCCGGAAAGGATGCTTTCCGTGGAGCATCTGTAAAAGTTCGTGCGAGTCAGACGTGCCAAATTTTCTGAAGCTTTTGAGAAAGTAGAGGCGTTGGTGGGCTTTCTTTCCTGCAGTGTTGGCTTAGACGGAGCAGGACAGTTTGTTGGTGATCTGGACACTGAGGAACTTGAAGCTCTCTATCATTTCCACTTTGTTTTCATTGATGTAGACAGGGGCACGTCCTCCATTACACTTCCTGAAGGCCTTCGTTTAGTTGACATTGAGGGAGAGATTATTGTCATCGAACCAGTTCACCTGATTCTCTATCTTTTTCCTGTACTCAGTGTCTCATCATTGTTTGAGAGCTGACCCGCTATGGTGGTATCATCAGCAACCTTGAGAATGGAGTTGGAGGGGAAAGGTGATGGAAATCTGGTCTTCCCACTCCTCCCAAAAGACTCTGGATGTTAGGGGACCAGCGAAAGTTTCCAAGAACAAGAGCAAAAGATTATTGTTGGTTGCCGAAGGATATAGATCGGGGGTGGGTAATGGAGCTGAGGAGAGCAGATTGATCAGAATTAAATTGAATAATGAGACAGGCTTGAGGGGCTGAATGGTCTCCTATTATTGTAATAACTCAAGGAGCCAGCTGCAAAGGAACAGTGCTTTTATTGCACAGGATAAAAAAAGGGCAAAACCATAATCCCATGGTGAACACAACAGGTCCCAACCGGTACTAAGCAATAGTGAACCCACTCAGGGGCTTGCTTTATACAGAGCTCGGTATACGAGCTCCACCTGGTGGGTTCATTAGCAATCCACAGGGAGCTCGTATTCAACAAGTCCGACAGGGAGGTCACTCAGTGATTTCCCCAAGCAAGTCCTGGGGGTTATCACAATGATCGCTTTCCTTTAGGTTACTGGGACAGGGAGCCATCCACAGCCACCAACAGTCCCTTCACCCTCTGATTCTGGCTTCTTCCTGTTGGCCGTTAGTCACTCACTGCGGAGGAGAAACGCCAGTGAATGTTTTACTGGGATTGCTCTCCCGGGAAAGAGGGAGGCTGAGGGGCAATCTAATAGAAATTTATAAAATGATGAGAGGTATAGATAGGGTGAACATTGAAATCTTTTTCCCAGGGCAGAAATGACAATTACAAAGGGAGCTTAAGTTCAAGATAAGGGGGGGGGAAGGTTCAGTGGCGATGTGTGGGAGATGTTTTTTTACACAGGGGGTGGTGGGGGCCTGGAATGCACTGCCAAGTGAAGTGATTGAGGCAGATACATTAGCCACATTTAAGACTGATCTCGATAGACATTTGAACAGAAGGGGAAATAGGAGGATATAAGCGTTGGTCTAGATTGGTAAATGTGATTGGCGCAGAATTGGTGGGCCAAAGGACCTGTTCCTGTGCTGTACTGTTCTTTGTTAACATAGAAACATAGACGACAGGAGCAGGAGGAGGCCATTTGGCCCTTTGAGCCTGCTCCACCATTCATTACGATCATGGCTGTTCGTTCAACTCAATAACCTAATCCTGCTTTCTCCCCATAACCTTCGATCCCATTGCCCCAAGTGCTATATCCAGCCGCCTCTTGAATACATTCAATGTTTTGGAATCAACAATTTCCTGTGGTAATGAATTCCACAGGCTCACCGCTCTTTGGGTGAAGAAATGCCTCCTCACCTCCATCCCAAATGGTCTACCCTGAATCCTCAGACTGTGATCCCTGGTTCTGGACTCCCCCACCGTTGGGCATATTGTCCCTGCATCTACCCTGTCTGGGCCTGTTAGAATTTTATACGTCTCTATGAGATCCCCCCCTCATTCGTTTGAACTCCAGCAAAAATAATCCTAACCTAGTCAATCTCTCCTCATGTATCAGTCCCGCTGTCCCCGGGATCAGCCTGGTAAACCTTAGTGGTCTAACCCCAGTGCTCTAAGATTATTCAAGATTGACGTTATTGATAGAACTCCACAGGGTCCAAAATGTAATTTTTTGCAATTGATTCTTTGATAGGACACAAAATCAAAGTGGAAAAGAAAAAGGTTGGAAGTCCCGCTGTGACCCTGCAGATTGAGGATAAGGAGCACGGTCCGATCTCGCTGGACATGGTGCTAGCTCTGAAAGTTCATGCACAGAGCTGGCCAGCCAGTACCACACATGGTCTGAGGATTGAAGATTGGTTGGGAAAGAAGGTTAGGAGGGATTTCCGAATGGAGCCCTTCTATCTTGTACCAAAGCAGCCACCTAATGCAACACAAGCACCACAGAGTCAGTCACCTAAAGGTATTTACCTACCTGTTACACCCACTTTGGCTCCAACTCACTGCTATCTGGAAGTATAGAGAACCCCATATATACCAGCAGCGTCACCACGCCTGTCCTCCACATATCGGACAATTTGCCATAAACACAATAGGTTTATTTATTAGTGTCACAAGTTGGCTTACATTAACACTGCAATGAAGTTACTGTGAAAATCAGCAGAGTGGCACAGTGGTTAGCACTGCTGCCTCACAGCGCCAGGGACCCGTGTTCGATTCCCGGCTTGGGTCACTGTCTGTGCGGAGTCTGCATGTTCTCCCCGTGTCTGCGTGGGTTTCCTCCGGGTGCTCCGATTTCCTCCCACAGTCTGAAAGACGAGCTGGTTAGGTGCATTGACATGAACAGGTGCCGGAGTGTGGCGATTAGGGGAATTTCACAGTAACTTCAATGCAGTGTTAATGTAAACCTGCCTTGTGACTAATAAATAAATTTTACTTTATTTCTACTTTACTGTGAAAATCCCCTAGTTGCCACACTCCAGCGCCTGTTCGGGTACACTGAGGGAGAATTTAGCACGGCCAATGTACCTAACCAGCACGCCTTTCAGACTGTGGGAGGAAACCGGAGCACCCAGAGGAAACCTACGCAGACATGGGGAGAATGTGCAGACTCCACACAGACAGTGACCCAAGCTGGGACTCAAACCCGGGTCCCTGGCACTGTGAGCGCTAACCACTGCATCGGGAACATCCTTCCTACATCTCCCCATCTAGTCCTGTTAACATTTTATAGGTTTCTATGAGATGCCCCTCATTCTTCTGAACTTGAATAGAATCCTAACTGATGTAATTTTTCCTTCTATGCCAGACCTGCCATCCCTGGGATCAGCCTGGTAAACCTTCCCAACACCCCCTCGAGAGCAAGGGCATCCTTCCTTAGATAAGGAGACCAAAACTGCACACATTATTCCAGGTGGGACTTCACCGAGTCCCTGTGTAATTGCTTCCGAACATCCCCGCTCCTACATTTGAGTTCCCTCGCAATGAAGGCCAACATACCATTTGCTTTCTTTACTGGCTGCTGCACCTGCACGCTGTACGAGGACACCAGGTCTCATTGCACATTGCCATCTCCCAATCTGTAGCCAATCTGATAATAATCTGCCTTCCTGTTTTTGCTACCAAAGTGGAGAACCAAACATTTATCCAAATTAAACTGCATTTGCCAATCACTTGCTCACTCACTCGACTTGTCCGCGTCACACTGAAGGGCCTCTGTACCCTCCCCACAGTTCACCCTCCCACCCAGCATCTGACCCGAACCTGAGCTTTTGAATTGATTTGAATCTTTGCAGAAATGTGGCGGATTTCATTCTCACATATTGAGAAGAAGATGCTCTTGAACCATGGCAGTTTAAAGACATGCTGTGAGAATGGATCACCCAAGTGTTGCAGGTTAGACATTTGTCTTTGCTCTACCATCTTGGACTGTTTCCAATCATTTACTTTCTCTCGGAGACTCCAGTCTGAGGGTGTTAGCAGATAATGTGCTTTACACAAGTCTCATAAAATTGTCTGCACAAAGTGAATAATGGTGTGGGAAATCGAAATAAAACACACAGGAAGATTGTGGATTAATGTCAGTTACAGAGTGAAAAGTGAGGAACAGGAACAGGATTAATGTCAGTTACAGGACGGACGGTGAGGAACAGGATTAATGTCAGTTACAGGACGGACGGTGAGGAACAGGATTAATGTCAGTTACAGGACGGACGGTGAGGAACAGGATTAATGTCAGTTACAGGACGGACGGGGAGGAACAGGATTAATGTCAGTTACAGGACGGACGGGGAGGAACAGGATTAATGTCAGTTACAGGACGGACAGGGAGGAACAGGATTAATGTCAGTTACAGGACGGACGGTGAGGAACAGGATTAATGTCAGTTACAGGACGGACGGTGAGGAACAGGATTAATGTCAGTTACAGGACGGACGGGGAGGAACAGGATTAATGTCAGTTACAGGACGGACGGGGAGGAACAGGATTAATGTCAGTTACAGGACGGACGGGGAGGAACAGGATTAATGTCAGTTACAGGACGGACGGGGAGGAACAGGATTAATGTCAGTTACAGGACGGACGGTGAGGAACAGGATTAATGTCAGTTACAGGACGGACGGTGAGGAACAGGATTAATGTCAGTTACAGGACGGACGGTGAGGAACAGGATTAATGTCAGTTACAGGACGGACGGTGAGGAACAGGATTAATGTCAGTTACAGGACGGACGGTGAGGAACAGGATTAATGTCAGTTACAGGACGGACAGGGAGGAACAGGATTAATGTCAGTTACAGGACGGACGGTGAGGAACAGGATTAATGTCAGTTACAGGACAGACGGTGAGGAACAGGATTAATGTCAGTTACAGGACGGACGGTGAGGAACAGGATTAATGTCAGTTACAGGACAGACGGTGAGGAACAGGATTAATGTCAGTTACAGGACAGACGGGGAGGAACAGGATTAATGTCAGTTACAGGACGGACAGGGAGGAACAGGATTAATGTCAGTTACAGGACGGACGGTGAGGAACAGGATTAATGTCAGTTACAGGACGGACGGTGAGGAACAGGATTAATGTCAGTTACAGGACGGACGGTGAGGAACAGGATTAATGTCAGTTACAGGACGGACAGGGAGGAACAGGATTAATGTCAGTTACAGGACGGACGGTGAGGAACAGGATTAATGTCAGTTACAGGACGGACAGGGAGGAACAGGATTAATGTCAGTTACAGGACGGACGGTGAGGAACAGGATTAATGTCAGTTACAGGACGGACGGTGAGGAACAGGATTAATGTCAGTTACAGGACGGACGGGGAGGAACAGGATTAATGTCAGTTACAGGACGGACGGGGAGGAACAGGATTAATGTCAGTTACAGGACGGACGGGGAGGAACAGGATTAATGTCAGTTACAGGACGGACGGTGAGGAACAGGATTAATGTCAGTTACAGGACGGACGGGGAGGAACAGGATTAATGTCAGTTACAGGACGGACGGTGAGGAACAGGATTAATGTCAGTTACAGGATGGACAGTGAGGAACAGGATTAATGTCAGTTACAGGACGGACGGGGAGGAACAGGATTAATGTCAGTTACAGGACGGACGGTGAGGAACAGGATTAATGTCAGTTACAGGATGGACAGTGAGGAACAGGATTAATGTCAGTTACAGGACGGACAATGGGGAATTTGGGAACAGTGTGGAATGATGTTTGTAGGGTGATGTGTGTCCTCGCTAAATTGTAGCGCCTTCTGAGATTAGCTATGTTGGCACAGCCTGCTATGTAAGTATTAATGATGCAGAGTTTTGTAACCCTGTCTGCTGGCTGAAGTACTGAGTTAAAAGTATCACCAGATCCCAGATTTCTATTCTTTGCACGGCAGCACAGTGATTAGCACAGCTGCCTCACAGTGCCAGGGACCTGGGTTCAATAACAGCCTCGGGTCACTATCTGTGCGGAATTCTCCCCGTGTCTATGTAGGTTTCCTCCAAGTATTCTGGTTTCTTTCCACAGTGTAAAGATCTGTGGGTTAAATGGATTGGCCATGTTAAATTGCTGCTTAGTATTCCAACTTGTGGCGGTTAGCTGGATTAACCATGGTAAATGTGTGGGGTTAAGGGGATGGGGCAGCATGGTGGCCCTGGGCAGGTTACTCTATCAGAGACTTGATGGGTCGAATGGCCACCTTCACTGTAGGGAATGTGTGAATCTAATTAGGTGATGTCTAGCAGAGTAGATACTGTAACTAGGCCTTGTGTTTGGGGCCCATGTGGAGTGTAGCACTCGGATTGCTGATACAGGTCACTATGCCATTCACCATCATGGACATGATGGGGCACAGCTTTGTTCCTTTGAATGGTTGGCGCTGTAGTTGATGGTCAGTGCCCAGGCTGATCCGTGAACCGTAGAATGGGTGAGGGACACCAGTTGGCGTTTGCGGAACCATTGTTTCCATGGGTCGGGGAGGAAGTTACACAAAGCCACGTGGACTCAATCCATCGTGTTGTCCTTTTCACAGGAAATCCTGTCTGAAACTTTTGAAGAACTTGATCCAGAAACTGAAGGAGAGGAACCCTCGCATCCTGGCGAGTGTGTGCTCCTATCATGCAAAGACAACTCTGCTCCATGCCTGTGTCAAGAGGCCCAAAGATGAAATGTGGTACTGTGAAGATCTGGACACGCACTTTCTTCAGCTCCTGGATGACTTTGTCCAACATCTTAAGGCCACTAATCTTCCTCATTTCTTCATCCCTACCTACAATCTCTTCCAGCCTTGTCTTTTTGATTCGAGATGTCGGGAAGCGCTGCTACGGCTGATTGAGAGCGAGAGAAATAACAATTTTCCCATCTTCTCAGGGCCTAATTAACTACATGGGCGGCACGGCGGCACAGTGGTTAGCACCACTGCCTCACAACGCCAGGGACCCAGGTTCTATTCCCGGCCTGGGTGACTGGCTGCGTGGAGTCTCCACATTCTCCCTGTGTCCGCGTGGGTGTCCTCCGGTTTCTTCCCACAGTCCGGAAGATGTGCGGGTTAGGTTGATTGGCCATGCTAAATTTCCAGTTCGCGTCAGTGGGATTTGCAGGGTAAATATGTGGGGTTACGGGGTTAGGACTTGGGTGGGATTGTTGTCAGTGCAGGCTCAATGGGCCGAATGGCCTCTCAGCACTGTAGGGATTCTATGATAGCCCATCACGGTTCAGTTTAAGAGAAAAAAGACCAGAGGGCATGGGTTAAGGGTGAAAGGAGAAAAGTTTAAAGGGAATATCGTAGGGGGGGGGGGTAGGGGCTTCTTCACACAGAGAGTGGTGGGAGTGTGAAATGAGCTGCCAGCTAAAGTGGTAAATGTGGGGTCACTTCTAACATTTAAGAAAAACTTGGACGGGTTCATGGAAGAGAGGGGTGAGGAGGGATATGGTCCAAGTGCAGGTCAGTGGGACTAGGCAAAAAAATGGTTCGGCACAGACAAGAAGGGCCAAAAGGCCTGTTTCTGAGCTGTAATTTTCTGTGGTTTTCTAAATACAGGCGGAAGAAGAAGCACCTGGGGGTTAAAGTTACAAAAGAATAGAGTTACAAAAGACAGGAAAGTATGTGACACACTTCTAAGTTACAAGTCACTCTGTAGCTGGAGAACTGGACTGAATTTTAGGAAGGCTTTGGAAGGCGCACATTTATAAGAATAGATTCGCCGATGAGGGAATTCAGTTATGCGGAGAGGCTGGGATGATTCTCACTGGAACAGAGCAGATTATGGGGAGGTTTTTATGAGCAGTTTCAAAATCAGAAATGATTTTAATTGAGGAGCTAAGGGACTGACAGGTGGATCGGTTTCATATTTAAGATCATTGACCAAAGGGGTTGGGAGATGGAGAGAATTTTTATTTCAGTGAAATGCCTGTTGACTGCCATAGAGATTGGCAGAAAGAATTCAATAGTAGCATTCGAGAGGGAATTAGAGATCATGTTAACATTTGCGGGACAATGGTGGACACAGGCGAGTAAGATCAAAAGCTTTTTTTCCCCAAAGCGACAACACAGTTTTGATGGGCTGAATAGCCTCTGTCTTTGCTGCAAGGGTGTGTGGTTCTGTGAAATCAGATATTTTGAACCAGTTTGGCTCAAATGATAGAATCCTGCTTTTTATCTTAAAAAAGTGTCAGGTGTAAAAGGTGGTTGATTTGCTGAGATTAAAAATGTTCAAACTGTCGAATGTTATACAAAGATATAATGTGAATTCAAGAACTATAGTGCAATAGGAACCTCAGGGACATTGTTACAATATGAAACCTTAAGGCTGCACAAGTGGTTAGCTGTGCCCATTATGAACTCCAAAACTTACATTTGCTGCAGTCCACCATTGATGAGTGGGTGTAATTGTAGTGTGACTACAGTGTAACGACTTCAATCCGGCCATTGAGGTTGGCTTATTGGAGTATGAACTCCCTGATTAAGGATCCAATTGATGGGTCAAAAAGGGAGTCTTTGCCTTGTACTTAACTGGCAGTGTCAGTTCCTCTGACACCCCCGGAGATAAACTTCTAACTACTGGCACTCTAGAGTTTGTAAATAAAGGGATCTTGGTAAAGGGATTTCTGCCTCCGAAGACTTATTACAGTTTCCAATGTAAATATGAACTGAGAGTATTATAACATATATAAAACTAAGGAGAGAATGGTACTAGATCACATCTATAAGCACTGTCCTAATTAACTCCTGACTTGGAACCCTAGTCAACCTGGAAACTGCATTTTTGTTCTGGATTTTGTGTATTGTCATTGGCGGGGTGGTGCTGGGAGCCGGGAGGGAGGGAGGGAAACCATTGATCTTTATGTCCCTGGATGCTAAATTAGAAGTCTGTGCAGATTGTAATATTTAAGTCAGGATGTTTGTTACATTGGTTCCTGGCTTGTAATAAGGATGGGAACTTGTAAGAACAAAAAAACAGAAAATGCTGGAAAATCTGTGGGTCTGACAGCATCTGTAGGAGAGAGAATGGAGCCTACGTTTTGAGTCTAGATGACCAGGAAATATTAGCTCATATTCTGTCTTTGATTCTAGCATTTGCATTACCTTGTCTTTTTATCTTAATGTGAGACCCTCTGGGAGTATTTTGACAAGTCCCCAAATCAGTTCAAAGGTCAGTGAAGAATCAGTCAGTTTCAGGCAGTTTGCCAGATAGAAGCCACAGGGACAGGGACAGGAATAGGCCACATCGAGTAGACTTAAGGGAGCAAAGCAATAGGCTCTGACCTGAAGAGGTACAGTTAGCAGATCAACGCCATACTGTGGGTTGCAAATGTACTTCCTTTGGAGCAGAGATGTTCTGCTTTGGCATAACCATAGATCTGAAGGTGTGCTTATGAGCCAGTGTTTGAGTGTACCCGGGATTCCAGGGAGAGGGAATTTCGGAAGATGAGACCGTGAGGTGTGTCATTGTTAAAGCCCACGAGTGGGAGCAAGCTTTGGGGAGAGAATTCCATGGAATCTGTTTGGGTCGCGTCTGTCATTTGCTCTGTGTTCAGTGTGTCCAGCCACAGTTTGTCTGTTAATTCACATGTAACTTACACCCTGAATGTTAAAATGTTAGATAGACAGTGTAAATAGTTTTATCTTTCTGAACTTATGTAGAAAATGTTTGCTTTTTGTTTGTTCAGAATCCGTGGAACCACATTCCAAAACAGATGTTTTAATCTTAATCTTTTTATCTACTTTTAAACAAAACATTATTAATCTGATGTCCTCCCACGACCCAGGATGTGGTTAAGGAGCCTAACAGGAGAGATTGATTAAATGTATCTTGTTACTCATCCTCTAGAATACACTGCCTGCCCACAAATCTTGCTTCTGCTTGTCAGCATTTCATCATATCTCTCCATTTATTTTGCCAGCACCGTGGTGCAGTTCCCAGCTCTACCACATGGTGGCTGAGAAGCGAATTTCCAAAGTTCAATTTCCCAAACCACCTCCGTCTCCCGTATGAGAGGAAGCACTGCTTCATATTCAGTGCACTGAATGTGTCAGGTTTGAAGCCTGGAATAAAATAAAATCAGGAAATGTACATTGCTCCAACTAATATCAGATGTTGTACAGCTTTAACTTAAACACCTTCCAAACATTCCAGTTTAATGAGACAAATAAGAACAGTAATTATTTCTTTATTTAACACTTCTAGTACCAACTCAAACATAAACAGTTGCAACTCATTAACTCTTTACTGAATATCAACTTTAACTGTTCATCAACTTAAACTATTTACCTGAAAATAGATACCACTGATTTTAGGAAACCTTGGTCAAGAAATATCCTCGATGTAGAATCTATCTTCTTGTTCTCACTGAAGCATCCTACAGGGTACACTTCTTCTTGCCACGGCTGGTCTCTTTGGGTTATCGCTGCCAAACAAAGGACTTACACGTCTTTCATCCACAATTTTCCACTTGCTTCCGGAAGATTCTCTGTCATCCAGCCAACTGTGTCAACACAAACTGATCACATGGTTCAAACATCCGATGAAATTACTTTTGAACAAAGCCATTTCACTTAGTTCATTTGACATGTCCTATACATAGCAGTCATTAATCAGAGTCACATTGTCTCAGTTAATGTAAAAAAAATTCCCTGATCCGACCAACACAGGAAGCTTCAGATCTCAGCTCCCAGACTAGAGCCTCTTCATCACCTGCATCCAGTTTTAATCTACAAGTTAACCAAAATTCCCAGCATTCTTAGCTCTCAGCCAGAATAGCCATTTTAAAACCACTATTGCCATTATTGGAGTTAAATCATTGTAGCTATTCCTTCTCCATCCACACAGAAAAGTACAATAGCGTTAACTATAAAGGTGGATACACCAAATTATGATTCTTATTCTTTTGTCTATTATAAACTGCAGAACCAGAGATTCAACCCAGCACTTCAGTACCAACTGTTGTCACCTCATTTACATAAACTTCTGATTTTGATTTATTGTCACGCGTTTTGGGATATAGTGGAAAGTATTGTTCCTTGCGCGCTGTACAGCCAAAGCAAACCAGTCATAGAGTACATGGGGAGAAGGAACAGAGAGGGTGCAGAATGTAGTGTTACAGTCTTATCCAGGCTGCAGAGAAAGATCAGCTTAATATAAGGTAGGTCCATTCAAAAGTCTGGCGGTAGCAGGGAAGAAGCTGTTCTTGAATCGGTCGGTACGTGATCTCAGACTTTTGTATCTTTTTCCTGATGGAAGAGAGCATGTCCAGGGTGAGTGGGGTTTGTAATTATGCTGTAATGGTTTAATTAACGTTTATTAAAGGGGACCTAGAAAATGGTTTACCTGTAAATTGCTGGGTTTTGCACCGGTTAGTGGGTAGGAAATTGCAATAGCAAACCATTCCACTTTGTACCTCCGCCCTAATATACCCGGCATCTACTCACCCCCAATCACCAGCACTGAGCACCATCTTAACATTTAAACGTAAAAGAATTACAACACTGAAAGAAACAGTGTGGGGCAGGGGAGGTGTGTTTTTATTGTGATGGTCTGTAAATCTGATGTGTACCCTGTCTAAACATGAGGTTTGTGAAGTACCAGTGAAGGATAAACGAAAGGACTGCACACGTTCACACCAGTTCCTCCTATTGGAGGCCGTCTCGCTTCCTGATTTCAATTGTTATCTTTTTTACACTTCAGCTTTTCCTTCCCAAATAACCATTTTGTTCATCCACTCTCGCCCTGCAACTGATAGGGTTATAGTGTATATGTATAATGTAGGTTTTTTTATTCATTTGTGGGATGTGATCATCGCTGGCTGGCCAGCCAGCACTTATTGCCTAGCCCTAGTTGCCCTTGAGAAGGTGGTGATGAGCTACCTTCTGGGATTGCTGCAGCCCACATGCTGTGGGTTGACCCACAAAGCCATTAGGGAAGGAATTCCAGGATTCTTACCCAGCGCTATTGAGGGAAAGGCAAGCAAGGATGGTGAGTGGCTTGGAGGGGAACTTGCAGGTCATGGTGTCTCACACATATCTGCTACCCTTGTCCTTCTAGTTGGAAGCAGTTGTAGGTTTGGAAGATGCTGTCTAAGGATCTTTGATGAATTGCTACAGTGCGTCCTGTGGCTAGTACACACTGCTGCTACTGAGTATCAGTGGTGGAGGGATTGAATGTTTGTAGATGTGGTGCCAGTCAAGTGGGCTGCTTTGTCAAGCTTCTTGTGTTTTATTGGAACTGCACCCATCCAGGTAAGTGGAGAATATTCCATCACACTCCTAACTTGTATCTTTGGAGGTGGTGGATAGGCTTTGGGGAGTCAGCAGATGAGTTATTCACCACAATATTCCTAGCCTCTGACCTGCTCCTGTAGCCACTGCGTTCATGTGGCAAATCCAGTTGAGTTTCCTGCAATGGTAATCCCAAAGATGATGCAGTAGTGATGGCTTATTGACGTTTGTGAATGGTGTAGCTTCCACCACACAGGCTCGCTGGTTAGAGTGTTCCATTCAGTTCTGACCTTCTGTGGCCAAATAAATGACCGAGAATTTTGGACTTGTTATCCGATGTCTAAATTGTATTTTTCACTTTCAAAGGTGAGCAAAAAAAATTTTCAATGGCCGTCAAAAGAGGTGGATGGAATGTCACCTATCTGTATGTACTGTGGTTTAATGTGAAGGTACTGATCAGAGAAAGCATTAACGAAGATGAAGAGTTACATTGATGTATAGTCAGATGGTCAGAGAACTGCCTGATCTCCAAATGCTTCTTTTCGCCTTTACTTGAAACTCATGAAAGTGGCAAACCCAACTTATTCTCAGCCCCATGGATTTTGTCCCCCTGCAGAGTGAGGCTTAACTTCAAGGAAGCGGCTTGCCAAGCAAATAGTGCCAGGGCAGATTTATCTCACTGTATTGATCCCATCGCGCATTCATCACTCTAGATTTAACCAGAACTCCACTCCCGATGGTCGTGTGGATGTACGTACACAAGGAACCCAACAGTTCAAGTAGGTCGCTCATCGCTATCTTTCCAAGGGCAATAAACACTGGCCTTGCCAGCAATGTCTGCATCACACAAATAAATAAAAAGCTGTGTGAATTGATTTCTATACAGACACAAGATGTGGACTTCTCTCTCAACACAACGTTTATCCAGTTTAACCCAGACTCAAGAATCCAGATATTGATGTGGCATTCTGCACACGTCCCTATTTCAAAGTTTCAATTCCCCTCACTGCTGAATGTGGTCATTCTCAGCTTATGTTCAACCTAACAATAGATATTAAGGGGGAAGTTGGCTAAGTATTTAGAGCAGAGTTCAACAATCAGCAAGCTGGGTGGTATTTACTTGGTAGACTATAGGAGAAAGCTTTGGGTGAAATTCTGGTTTTTGTTCCTTTAAATCTGGAAGAGTTTTACTCCCAACGTGCAATGGGAAATATCTGCTTCGAGTTTTGTGATCTCTGAGATCGGAGCTCAGGCCCAGTCAGTGAACTACTTGGAGGGACAATTTGGCAGAATGGCAGCGTGCTCCCCTGTCTGAGTTCAATCCCTAATGCAGAACCAGATTCAATAGAAACCAGAGGCTGGAGCAGGCCATTCATTCAGTTCAATATCCTGATCGCCCCATATCCCTTTAGCCCCAAGAGATCTAATTTCTTCTTGAAATCACACAACATTTTGGCCTCAACTGCATTCTGTTGAATTCCACACACCGCCCTCTGGGTGAAGAAACTTCTCACCTCTGTTCTAAAAATTTTACCTCTTATCCTCAAACTATGGCTCCTGATTCTGGGCTCCCCCACCATCAGCAACATTCTTTCTGAATCTATCCTGTCTAACCCTGTTGGAATTTTAAAAGTTTCTACAAGACCCCCCCCTCACTCTTCTAAACTCCAGCGAATATAATCCTAACCAATTTAGCCTTTCGTATGACAGATCTACTGTGCAAAGAACAGAACAGCTCAGGAACAGACCCTTTGGCCCTCCAAGCCTGCACTGATCACATTTACCTATCTAGACGAACCACTTATATCATTCTATTCCCCATTTGTTCATATGTCTATCCAGATCATAACTGCCTCAACCACCTCATGTGGCAGTGCATTCCAGGCCCCCACCACCCTGTGTAAAAAAGCCTCCCCCCATCTCCACTGAACATTTCCCCCCTTATCTTGAACTTCTGCCCCCTTGTAATTGCCATTTCTGCCCTGGGAAAAAGCTTCCAACTGTTCACTCTATCTATACCTCTCATAATTTCAAACTTTCTGTCAAGTGTCCCCTCAGCCTCCTCCCTTCCAGGGAGAACAATCAGAGTTTATTCAGTCTCTCCTCACAGGAAATACCCTCTATCCCAGGAATCACCCTGGTAAATCTCTGCTGCACTCCCTCTACAGCAAGGACATCCTTTCTCAGATAAGGACACCAAACTTCCCTCAGTACTTCAGATGTGGCCTCACGAATGCCCTGTACAATAAATAAAGGCTGACACTTCAATGCTATGCCAAGGGAGGACCGCCATCTAAACACCTTCACAGTCGCCAACACTTAGACTTACCCCCAGCTCAGAAAAATAGAAACCGATGAACACTAGCATATTTTCCTCCAATCACTTCCATAAAGTTTGCTGTGTTTAATAAAAAGTGTTGAAGATGAATTAGATACGCGTTCTGTTATGGGAATAATGAACCCTGGAGGATCCATGGCAGACTGCTCTGGAGCCTCAGGCTAGCCACATACACAGACAGGGACATTAATATTGGAACTGGCTGCATGTTTATTCATCTTCCAATAAAATACAGTGAAATGTGTCAAGTTAAACATCAACACCCAGGGACAGCACAGCTTGCTGCTGTCCCAACTACGAAATGGAATCACACTCCTTCCCTCCACAAGAGGTCGGCCTCATTAGAAAATAACATTAAAGGAAAAAAAAAGCAATTCTTCAAAAAACATTTCTGTTCTCGGCTTTCGAAAGAAGTGAAGGATACAGGAAAGTGCAGTGTTCGTGTACCTCGGAGTAGTGTCTGCGCAGTAACTTCCATTGCACGATTCGCGCTTGCTTTTCCCTTTTACAGGAATGACAGCAAGAAGTGGCACTTACTGTTCAATATCTCTGCAAAAATATAATTGTGCAAATTAATCAACTGTTTGGCTGTAAAACAACTAATACTCCTTTAGTTTGAGCTTGTAATGTTGATTTAAAATTTGTTTATTAATGTCACAAGTAGGCTTACATTAACACTCTAATGGAAGTTATTGTGAAAGTCGCCACACTCCGGCACCTGTTCAGATACACTGAGGGAGAATTTAGCATGGCCAATGCACCTAACCAGCATGTCTTTCGGACTGTGGGAGGAAACTGGAGCACTGGAGGAAACTCATGCAGATACGAGGAGAATGTGCAGACTCCACACAGACAGTGACCCAAGCTGGGAATGGAACCCAGGTCCCTGATGCTGTGAGGCAGCAGCGTTAATCAACATGCCACCCTATTTAGCATTCATCGGCCGTTTGTGATATCTTTGAGACTCCGGTGTTGTTAGAGGATGAACAACTTAAAGGAGGATAGTTTTCATTCAATGCTAACTGGACACTGTGCTCCCTCCCCATGGGCCCTCGCCCTAGATTGACAATGCTGCAGAACCAAGAACATAGAACATTACAGCGCAGAACAGGCCCTTTGGCCCACGATGTTGCGCCGACCAGTTTTTTAAAAAAAAACACTGACCCACTAATCTAAACCAATCCCTTTTCGTCCATAAACCTATCCATAGATCTCTTAAATGCCCCCAAACTAGGCGCATTTACAACCGCAGCAGGCAGGGCATTCCAATCCCTCACCACCCTCTGGGTAAAGAACCTACCCCCGACATCCGTCCTATAACTACCCCCCCTTAGTTTAAAGCCATGCCCCCTCGTGCTAGCATTCTCCATCCGAGGAAAAAGGCTATCACTATCCACCCTATCTAAACCCCTAATCATCTTATATGTTTCAATAAGATCCCCTCTTAGCCTCCTTCTTTCCAGTGAAAACAACCCCAAATCCCTCAGTCTCTCCTCATATGACCTCCCCTCCATACCAGGCAACATCCTGGTAAACCTCCTCTGCACCCTCTCCAAAGCCTCAACGTCCTTCCTGTAATGTGGGGACCAGAACTGCACACAGTACTCCAAGTGCGGCCGCACCAGAGTTGTGTACAGTTGCAACATGACGCTGCGACTCCTAAATTCAATCCCCCTACCAATAAACGCCAAGACACCGTATGCCTTCTTAACTACCTTATCTACTTGATTCCCAACCTTCAGGGATCTATGTACACATACACCTAGATCCCTCTGCTCCTCCACTCTATTCAAAGTCCTCCCGTTAGCCCTATACTGAACACATCTGTTAATCCTACCGAAATGAATTACCTCACACTTCTCCACATTAAACTCCAGAACTTAAAGAACTGCCAGTTTGCCTGATAATTCGAACCACACAATCCTGTGCCAATGCACTGCCAGCTCGATTTAGAAAGCTGTGTTTTTAAAACCTTTTGCTCCAGTGTCAAGGATGAGTCTTTGTTAGTTCCCTTGTGCACGTGTGACAAGCAAGTCTGAGAGGACAACAGTGTTACTTCATAACTTCCTCAGGAGATCAATGGAAGAAACACTCGAACCTAACATCTCAGTTCTGTGTGGCAGCCTGTCAGTGACTGCGTGAGTAACCTCACCCTGGGATTGCTGTCGAAACTAGCCATGGCCCTAGTATTATTAAGCAGCAGCCTCAGAGCTGTGAGAATGGCACACTATCAAACACACTAAAAACCTGGACAGGAAGCATAACATTTCCTTCAGCTCTGCCATTAACAACAATATTTCACCAACGCTGTTTGTTTTTTTACATCGGGGCTAAAGCCAAGTTTGACAGGGGTGTAAAGGATTGGATACAAGATCAATCCTTGGTTTCCACTACTGTCAGTGTCACTATTGAGAAAGAGTTTTTCTCTGCACAGATGGGTGGAGATTCAAGTCTACCCGTGGAAATGTGGTACCCTTTCATTCTGTTGTTTTCCTCTCTAAGTATAAATGTCACCATCAGATCCAGCACTCTGACTGAAGTATTGAATTGCAGAACAATTTTTTTCATTCATTCGTGGGACATGGGTGTCACGGGCTGTTCAGCATTTATTGCCTGAGGGTAGATAAGAATCAACCACATTGCTGCGGCTCTGGGCCAGATCAGGCAAGGACAACACGTAGGCAAGACCTGGAAAGAACGGCAGATTTCGTTCCCTAAAGGACATTAGTGAACCAGATGAGTTTTTCTGACAGTTGACAATGGTTTCACGGTCATCAGGAGATTCTTAATTCCAGGTTTTTTAATAGTGAATTCCAATTCCACCATCTGCCTTGGCGAGATTCGAACCCGAGTCTCCAGAACATTAGCCAAGTTTCTGGATGAATACTCTGATGATACAACTAGACCATTGCCTCCCCTGAACAGCATTAAGTATTTAATCGAGGCACATCAAGATTTGGAATTTGATACAGTCTAATGCAGGAGAGTTTAAATTGAGAAGGTGGTTTTCGATCTTACTTTGTTCCAGCCTCTTTTGCCTTGCCCACAGCCTCTGCGTCCTTCACCATGGGAGGTTGCAAGCTCCCTCTCATGCTCCTTCTTCATTTTGTTTTGCTCGTACCTTTTTGCCATTGTCAGAAGCTCTTCAGGAACTGGCTACAGGTGGGAGAGACCACGTTGCATGATCAAGTTCAATTAGAAAAACAAAGCAGCGGCACTATCTCACACCTTGTCAACGGCAGGTGGAAATAACATTACATAGAAATTACAGCACAGAAACAGGCCATTCTGCAACACTGGTTCACGCTCCACATAAGCTTCCTCTTGCTTCTTTCCAGCCCATTGACATATCTTTCTATTGCTTTCGCTTTGACCAGTTTCCCCTTAAGTCTAAATATACTATTCATCTCAGCCACTCGGTGACAATCAGCTCCACGTGAGAACAGGGAACAGGCCCTTCGGCCCACAATGTTGTGCCGCACACAATGCCAAATTAAACTAATCCATTCTTCCTGCCATTGGTCCATATCCCTCTATTCCTTGTGTATTCATGTGCTTATCTAAAAGCCCCTTAAACGTTCTTATCTGCCTGCACCACCACCCTGGAAATGGGTTCCAGACCCCTACCACTCTGTGTAAAGAAACCTGCCCCTCACATCTCCTTTGAACTTTCCCCCTCTCACCTTAAGTGCATGCTCCGAGTATTAGACATTTCAACTCTGGGATAAAGATTCTGACTCAACCCTGTTGAAGCCTCTCATAATTTTATAGACTTTTATCAAGTCTCCCCTCAGCCTCCACTGCTCCAGAGAAAGCAATACCAGTTTGTCCAGCCTCTCCTTATAGCTCATACCCTCTACTCCAGGCAACATCCTCACCACTTTCTGTGTAATGAAGCTTCCCCTGAGTTCCTTGCTGTGTCTGTAACTGTTTTATACTTGCAGCCCTTGGTATTGGATTCCCAGCCAGCTGGAAACATCATTTCTATTGAAATATAGACCATCAAACAAGTTCATAACTTTAAACATCGCCGTGAGGTCATTCCTCAGATTTCTTTCAAGAAGTTTGAGTACAGAAACACCCTGGGAATCCTGAGCTATTCAATTCAGATTATCTTGACTGAATGCTGTGGTTTCTGGATCATTGGGGACCTGCACGGTCTCGGCTAAAGGATTTACAAAGAGTTGTGAATGTAATCCAATCCAGCCTCCCATCCATTGACTCTGTCTACATTTCCCAGTACCTCAGGAAAGCAACCAGCATCATGAAGATCGCCATGCATGCCGGACATTTTCTCTTCCACCTTTTTCCGTTGGGAAAAAGATACAAAAGCCTTGAGATCACACACCAAATGGCCAAAGGGGTGGGATTTTCTGACTGTGCTTGCCCCGAAACCAGAAAATCCTGCCCAAGATCAATGGACCTTTCCATGGTCTGTCCCTCATCCGCTTCGATTCCCATGGCGGGCAGAATGGGAAAATTTGCCCCAAAATAGCTTCTTCCCTGCTGCCAGACTTTTGAATGGACCAACCTTGTATTAAGTTGATCTTTCTCTACTCCCTAGCTCTGAGCGTCACACTATATTCTGCACCCTCTCTTTTCTTTCTCCCATGTACTCTATGTACAGTATGCTTTATCTGTATAGCGCATAAAACACTTTCCATTGTATCCCAGTGACAATAATAAATCAAATCAAAAAGACGAGATGTTTAGAATGGAATTCTCTATCAGTGAATTCTGGATATGCACGCCACGAGAAGTATAAACACGTACTTGACACGCTCGTTCCAGAATTGCAATCAACTCTGCAGCAAATCGCCAGTCACTCCTGGTGACGAGGGTTATTGCTGATCCCATGCGACTGAAAGAAAAGACAGCATGTTTAAAACACAGACAAATCCCCAGTGTCCTGTATAACTTCATTAAGTAGCAGGAGTGGCAAGGTGTACAGCATTAAAGGAAGTTACAATGTGCTTGCTACCAGGAGAGTCCCCAAATGGAGAAAGGTAGTGTAGTTATAAATCGAAATGTTCTTCCATTGACTCTGGGAACATTCATTGATAGCAGGTATCTAACATGGCTCTAAGACCAAATTAAAAACGTGCAAGGTGGCAGAATCAAAGAAATCAGATTGATAAGAAGACAATGAATCGGCAATGGGAGCTGGTGGGAAATGCTCACACAGGCCAGCATTGCTCTTTTATCTTTTACAAATAACTTGAAAAACAGCAGTTTCAAAAGGGCCTAAATTTGGAGATCTCACGGTGGCACAAATGGTTAGCACTGCTGCCTCCCAGCGCCACGGACCTGGGTTCAATTCTCGGCTTGGGTCACTGTCTGTGTGGAGTTTGCACAGTCTCCCGGTATCTGGGTGGGTTTCCTCCGGGTGCTCCGACTTCCTCCCTTAGTCCAAAGATGTGAGAGTTGGGTTGATTGGCCATGCTAAATTGACCGTAGCGTCAGGGGAATTAGCAGGGTAAATACATGGGGTTACAGGGACAAGGCCTGGGTGGGATTGTTGTCAGTGCAGGCTAGATGGGCTGAATGACCTCCTTATGCACTGTAAGGATGCAATGATTCACCAAGAGTGCACAAACTGGGAAGGAATTCGGAACAGGTATGCAGCAGATGCAGTTTAATGTGATTGAGAGTCCCTCTGGTACATGTACCTGTCAGGAAGATGCTGGAAGCTATCAGCACAGTACAGAACTCTCAATATCGGCATATTGTTCCCCAAGCCATTAAGCCTCCAGTGGCTCCAGACAGCAATCCAACACAGCAAAGAGCTACATTAATGAGCTGATTTTAGAAGAGGCAGGGATTTATTGGCATCTCACCGCGAAAATTATTTCCCTCAAAATTTCATATCACTAGAAGACAGAACGGATCAATAACAATATTTCAAACAGGGAGCAGAGCAGCCAATTGGGAGGATATTTTGTCTTTTGTGATAAGACAGTTAACTAGAAGTTCAGGGTGGGTTGTTAAGTTCCGAAGAGATTTTCCATGTTATGATCTGGAAAGAGGCACGGTGGCACAGTGCATAACACTGCTGCCTCACAGAGCCAGGAACATGGGTTTGATTCCAGCCTTGGGTCACTGTCTGTGCGGAGTCTGCACATTCTCCCTGTGTCTGCGTGGATTTCCTCCGGGTGCTCCGGTTTCCTCCCACAGTCCAAAAGACGTGCATCGGCCATGCTAAATTGCCCCTTAGTGTCCAGGGGTGTGTAGGTTTGGAGGATTGGCCATCGTAAACGGGTTGCGGGGCTGGGGAGGAGAGTGGGATACTCTTTCAGAGAGTCGGTGTGGACTCGATCGACCAAGTGGCCGCTTTCTGCGCTGTAGGTTTTCTAAGGGTCTATGGCACCCGAGAGGGCAGAAGGGAGAACTTTAATGTCTCATTTGAAAGGTGGCACCTGGGAAAGTGCAGCTCTCCCACAGTACAGAGTGTATGATTGAGACAGCACTGAGGGACACAAAGACAGAAACAGAGACCAAGAAAAAGAAAGATAGATACAGGCAGGGAATACGTTAGCAATAGTTTCAACTGAACGGGTAATTCTATGTGTTCTTACCCTGCTCTGCCAGTCCGCCCGATTCTGTGCACATACTCTTCTATGTTGCGAGGGAAATCGAAGTTAAACACATGTGTGATATCGTGCACATCAAGTCCACGTGAAGCCAGATCAGTTGCAATAAGAATCCGGACTCTCCCTGGAGAGCAGAGGTTTGAATTAGTTCCTTTATGGTGATGTTTCAAAATGACTTGTATCTGATACACAGCAGAAACACCCTGGACATAGAGCTGATCAATTCTCTGTGCCATGGGCAGTATGTGTGTGTCTGTGTGCGCTTGGGGGGGGGTGCGGGAAGAGGAGAGACAGTTGCTATGGACTGTGTAGGGGGGGAGGGGGGAGACAGTCACTATGGACAGTGTGTGACGGGGGATGACAGTCGCTATGGACAGTCAGTGTGGTGGGGTTGACAGTCGCTACGACAGTGTGCGTTGGGGGTCGGGGGAGATGACAGTCGCTTGGTCTGTTTAGATGTTAACCATTTCTGCTTGATTTGGATTTCGGAAAATCAATTTAATAATTGAGAGGCTGGAAAGGGGTTTGGGTGCTCGCAACGTGCACGTGGTAGTTTATATGTTTCTATTTGCAGAGTGAGAGGGTGTCTCATAGAAATTTATAACATTCTAACAGGGTCTCTCCCTATTCCAACACTGTCAAACTATCAATCCTCCCACTGCTTCTCATCCACATGCTGCCTTTCAGTTACATCATCCAAAAACACATCAGCTTCATAAAGAATCAGAAGCTAGAAGCAGGAGGAGGCCATTTGGCCCTTCGAGCTTCCTCCACCATTCATTTTGATCATGGCTGATCATCAAATTCAATATCCTGATTTCCCCCCCCATATCCCTTGATTCCTTTAGCCCCAAGAGCTATATCAAATTTCTTCTTGAAATCAGACAACGTTTTGGTCTCAATTACTTTCTGTGGTAGTGAATTCCACACATTCTCCATTTCCCCCGACAGTCACAATGGAAAGTAAGCGCCATTTCTCCTCACCTCAGTTCTAAAAGGTTCACCCCTTTTCCTCAAACTATGTCCTCCTAGTTCTGGACTCCCCCACCATAGGGAACATTCTTTCTGAATCCACCTGTCTAACCTTGTTGAAATTTTGTAAGTTTCTATGAGATTCCCCTTCATTCTTCGAAACTCCAGTGAATATAATCCTAACCGATTTAGTCTCTCCGCCGATGATAGACCTGCTATCCCAGGGGGATAGCTCTGGTAAACCTTCGCTGCGCTCCTCCTACAGCAAGCTCAGAGCAGCCAGTATAATTTCTGTCTAATAGGAGCAGCCCAGTATGAACTCCAGTCCCAGCCAATCACTGTGTCGCTCTTGAACATCTGACCAGCGAGGCACATTGCGCAATGTAACATTTCATGGTCATTCCATCACAGTAGTGCAGGGGGAGGGCGATATGGAAGAGATAGGGATTGAGTCGCTGTGGGTGGAGTTGAGGAATAAAAAGGGAGAGATCACACTGCTAGGGGTGTACTATAGGCCACCCAACAGCCCAAAGTCAGTGGAGGAGGGAATTTGCAGGGGCATTTTGGACAGGTGCAGAAAGAATAGAGTGGTTGTAGTGGGTGATTTTAATTTTCCCGGAGTGAATTGGAGGGGGCCTAGAGCTGGGGGTACGGAGGGAGAGGAGTTTGTGAAATGTGTTATGGAAGGGTCGCTAGAACAGTATGTAACTTGCCCGACGAGGGGAGGGGCTATACTGGATTTAGTGTTGGGAAACGAGCCAGGGCAGGTGGGTGAGGTAGAGGTAGGCGAACATGTGGCGAACAGTGACCACAAGTCCGTCTACTTTAGGATAAAAATGGAAAGGGATGAGTGCCGTCCAAGCGGGAGTGTGCTGAACTGGGGAAAGGCGAGCTATGGCAGGATTAGGAGGGAGCTGCAGCAAACTGACTGGGAGGGACTGTTAGCTGGCAAGTCCACGGTTGGCAAGTGGGAGGCTTTTAGGGACAAAATGAAATGGTTGCAGGGGAGGTTTGTTCCGGTTAAGCGAAAGGATGGGAAAGGTAGGATTAGAGAGCCGTGGATTACGGGGGATATTGAAGACTTGGTCAGGAAGAAGAGGGAGGCGTATGATAGGTCCAAACAAATGGGTACGGAGTGTGCGCTGGAGGAATATAGAGAGAGTAGGAGGGAGCTAAAAAGGGGAATTAGAAGGGCGAAGAGAGGGCATGAGATGGCTTTGGCCGGTAGGATTAAGGATAATCCTAAGGCATTTTATTCCTATATTAGAGGCAAGAGAGTAGTTAGAGGGAAAATTGGTCCTCTTAGGGACAAGAGTGGAGAGTTGTGTATTGAGTCGGAGGGAATGGGGGAGCTCCTGAATGAATACTTTGCGTCGGTATTCACGAAGGAGAGGGGTTCGGAATCGTGCGGTCTCTTGGAGGGAGCGGAGGTTCAGTTGCAGGATATAGTTATTACGAGAGAGGAAGTGCTAGGGCTTTTAGGTAGCGTAAGGACGGATAAAGCTCCGGGGCCTGATGGTATTTATCCCAGGCTGCTTAGGGAGGCGAAAGATGAAATTGCTGGGCCTCTGGCGCACATCTTTGTCTCTTCTTTGGACACAGGTGAGGTCCCAGAAGACTGGAGGGTAGCAAATGTGGTCCCGTTGTTCAAAAAAGGTAGTAGGGATAACCCTGGGAATTATAGGCCGGTGAGTTTGACGTCGGTGGTAGGGAAGTTAATGGAAAAAATACTTAGGGGTAGGATGTATGAGCATTTGGAGCGTTGCGATCTGATTAGGGATACGCAACATGGCTTTGTTAGAGGGAGGTCTTGCCTTACGAATCTGGTGGAATTCTTTGAGGAGGTGACAAAAACGGTTGACGATGGGAGAGCCGTTGATGTCATCTATATGGATTTCAGTAAGGCGTTTGACAAAGTCCCTCACGGTAGGCTGGTAGAAAAGGTTAAGGCGCATGGGATACGAGGCCAGGTAGTTAGGTGGGTTGAGAACTGGTTGGGAAATAGGAGACAGAGGGTAGTTGTGGAGGGTACCTTGTCGGGCTGGAGGCCAGTGACCAGTGGTGTGCCGCAGGGCTCGGTACTGGGACCTCTCCTCTTTGTAGTCTACATAAATGACTTAGAAGAGGGAGTAGGTGGTGTGATCAGCAAGTTTGCTGATGACACCAAGATGGCAGGGTTGGCGGGTACAGAACTGGATTGTCAGGTGATACAACAGGATATAGATAGGTTGGTGCAGTGGGCAGATAGGTGGCAGATGGCATTTAATCCTGACAAATGCGAGGTGATGCATTTTGGAAGGAATAATGCAGAGAGGAGCTATGTGATAAAAGGTAGGCCGATTAGGAGTATAGAAATACAGAGGGACCTGGGAGTGCAGGTCCACAAATCCATGAAGGTTGTGTCACAAGTGGAGAACGTTGTTAGGAAGGCTTATGGGATGTTAGCCTTTATAGGAAGGGGCTTAGAGTATAAAAGCTGCCGTCTAATGCTTCAGTTATACAGAACGTTGGTTAGACCGCATTTGGAGTACTGCGTCCAGTTCTGGTCACCTTATTACCGGAAGGACGTGGAGTCTCTGGAAAGGGTGCAGAGGAGGTTTACCAGGATGTTGCCTGGCATGGGGGGACTGGGTTACGAGGAGAGACTGAGGAGACTGGGGCTATTCTCCTTGGAAAGAAGGAGATTGAGAGGGGACATGATAGAGGTATATAAGATACTGAAGGGAATAGATAGAGTTAATAGTGAGAGACTGCTCCCTAAACTGGGTACGAACACAAGAGGTCATCACTTAAGGGTGAGGGGGGGGAGGTATAATTTGGAGGTAAGAGGAAGGTTCTTTACACAGAGAGTTGTGGGGGTCTGGAATGCGCTACCGAGTAGGGTGGTGGAGGCAGGCACGTTGGACTCGTTTAAGATGCAGTTAGATAGGCATATGAGTGAAACGGGAATGGAGGGATATGGTAGGGGCTATTAAATAGGGTTAAACCTCGGGAGACACCGGAAGGGCAGGCTGTATAACTAATATGTTTTGTCTTTATTCCACAGGTGGAGGTCCACCTCGTGTCAAGCGAGGGGCATGCACACGGCGGGTTGTGCGTGGGCTGCTCTTGGAAGTCCAGGAGTGGCCTAGTACTTCATGTCGGTGTGTGTGCTTGATCCTGGACCGATAGACGGGCTCCACAACAGCTCAGTGACTAGCACTGCTAGCTGTGCAGATACATGGATTTGGGCCTGTGTCTGCGGGAGTTTGCGCATTCTCCCTGTGGTTGCGTGGGTTTCCTCCGGGCGCTCCGGTTTCCTCCCACACCCCAAAGATGTGCTCTTAGGCTAATTGGTTTCCACCAAATTGACACTATTTCTTCCCTGAATCTGACTGAGTAGGGTCCCATTCGTAGACATGCAGGGTAGAATAGGTGTAGGGCGATGTGGCGGCGCGGGCTCGTTGGGCCGAAGGGCCTGTTTCCCGTGCTGGGTTGTTCTTTGTTCTCTTTGTTCCCAAATCCCATTTTAGATAAGGGATCCTTTCATTTCCTGATTCAAATTATTCAGTCACTTCATAAGACCATAAAGATACAAGAGCAGAATTAGGCCATTCAGCCCATCCACTATTCAATCATGGCTGATAAGTTTCTCAACCCCATTCTTCTGCCTTTTTTTCCCTGCAATCTTTGATCCCCTTACTAATTGAGAACCCCACCTATCTGTTTTAAATATACTTGATGAACTGGCCTCCTTTTGTGGCAATGAATTCCATAGATTCACCACCTTCCACCTGAAGACATTCCTCCTCATCTCGGTTCTAAAGGATCATCCCTTTGCTCTGAGCCTGTTTCCCTGGATTCTAGTCTCTCCCACTAATGGAATCATCTTCTTCACGTCCACACTGTCCAGGCCTTTCAGTATTCTCTAACTTTCAATGAGATCCCCTTTATCCTTATAAACTTCATTGAGCACAGACCCAGAGTCCTCAAACGCTCCTCATACATCAAGCCTTTCAATCCTAGGATCATTCTCCTCAGAGTCCAATCCAAGGCCAGCACATCCTTCTTTACATATGGGGCTCAACATTTCAAATGTGGTCTGACATCTCAAGCCTCAGGCAGAAAGGATGCCAAGTGCTAATCTCATGGCTCCGGCAGAACGCTGCTGCAAATGCTCATTTTGTGCATCGTTTAAAAAGTAGGTTTGCTCTCTGATAGTTACAGACCAGAAGAAGAATGATTGGGTCACTAAAAACAACTATGTGTGTCATTTTCTTACAACACTTTCGTTTATCATGGGTGGAAAATATGGTTGTTGATGGGGGATCAGAGATGGAAAATGGTGAAACTTCCAGGAACACATCTGGCCAGACTTGCCAACCTTCTTAAATGTTCATCACACTAAAGCCCAGTGGATTTCGATTTCCACTTGGTAGGTGGGTCAAGATCTTTACATTTTTACTCCGTTCCTAATGTTACGCAGCCAATGCTCAGAGTGGATCGGGCAAGCCTGAATCCAGCTCCTGGCTTGCTCCAAAAGCCAAACTCAAATTGAATCCAATCATGGTCCCCCATAAACAAGATCTAAGCTGACAAGATAAGGCACGTTGCCACCTTGAACTTGATCTGAGCCAAAAGGTGGGCGGCCCAGGATTACTGAGGGCGAGGAATTGTTCTGAGGCTCTGTATGCATGAGAGAGAGAGAAAAAGAGAGAGAGAAAAAGAGAGAGAGAAAAAGAGAGAGAGAAAAAGAGAGAGAGAAAAAGAGAGAGAGAAAAAGAGAGAGAGAAAAAGAGAGAGAGAAAAAAGAGAGAGAGAAAAAGAGAGAGAGAAAAAGAGAGAGAGAAAAAGAGAGAGAGAAAAAGAGAGAGAGAGAGATAACATGCTCACTTGTTACGCAACATTATGCGCTTGACAGTAACTCCTTGTTCTTCAGGAACAAAGGCAACAGCCAAACATGTCACAAGGTGTACGGCGGGTGGGGACATCAAAACAGGATGAGAAAAAACTCAAAGCTGCCAAGTACTTGAAGAGTCAACAATGGCTCAGTTATCCAAGTGATGCAGAAAGTGTTTAATTGACGGAAAACCTCCTCAATCCTTAGGGTTACAGAAATCCCCTTCGAATTACTACCTTCCTTGAAATCTTCCAGAGCCTGCTCTCGGTCATACTGCTCCCGATCACCATGAAGAGACTGGACCGGGATCCCATGCAGGCTGAAGTCACTTGACAAATCATCAGCTCTACAACCAAATGATATGCAGTCAGTCACCAGGTAAAAAAACTTACAAAAAAAAGGATGCTACCACTTTGACCAGTGCCCCCAGCCCCCTCCTGAATGAAACCTCCAAAGATGCATGAGGGGACTGTCAGAGACTGAGTAGTACTCACTGCAGTGATTTACTGCTTTAAGCAGGGTGGTGCGATCTCCCTCATCAGGTTTCACTTATTAAAACACATTTTAAACACGTTTATACTTGCTTGCCCTACTGGTTCTACATATTTATCCAAATCACAATTTAGTAGGACATTCCTAGAATCCATACAGTGCAGGAGGCCATTTGGCCCATCCAGCCTGCACTGAAAGCAATCCCACCCAGGCCCTATCCCCACGTATTTACCATGCTAATCTCCCTGACACTAATGAACAATTTAGAATGGTCAATCCATCAACCCCACACATCTTTGGAATGTGGGAAGAAACTGGAGCACCCGGAGGAACTCCACGCGGACACAGCGGGGGGGGATAATGCGCCAACTACGCAGTCACCCAAGGCTGGAATTGAACCTGGATCCCTGGCGTTGTGAGGCAGCAGTGCTAACCACTGAGCCGCCCATGAATAAATGTTTCCAAAAATCATTTTGGCAGAGTGTGCAGAAGATTGAAGCAAGTGCCTCTGTGATATTTGAAATTAAAAAAAAAATCAGGAAGGAAGGAGTTCTGAGCTGTGGATTTCCGCTGATTCAGACTTAATGACACATCATTCTGACTGCTGCTTACAAAACCACAAAGCAGCTTATGTCCTTCAGGGTTCTGACAAACCTGATGCAGAGATTTCTCGTAAAGGAGGCAAGCTCACAAAAATATTTTCTCATTCGAACATCACAAATTCGGTAATTTGACCATGTGGGTTTTGATTAAGCAGAAATGAAACACTTCGGACAATTTCTTCCAGTAACTTCAATGAAACTTGACCATGTCAGACAACCTGCTCTCCAATAATTGCCACTCATACATTTCCTCTAAATCATACAATCCCGGCAGTGCAGAAAGGGGCCATGAGCATTTTCCTGCTCAGCCAATTGCAAGGATTTAATATACATTGGTTGATGGGTTGAAGAGCCTTTTTCCCTTTCCATCCCTGTCTCAGTGTTTTATACACAGGACTCCCAGTGAAAGACTGGCTTACGTGGACCCTTTCCCAATCAGAATCTAAAAACCCACGTTACAATGGCACAAGTAAAACTTTCCTACACAATGCCATCTCTGGACCAGAAAGGCAGCAAATTATAAATGGGGTAAGGAATCAGGAAGCTTTCTGTGGGCAGAGTTTACTTTGAGAGTCACCTGATGAAGGAGCAGTGCTCTGAAAGCTTGTGATACCAAGTAAACCTGTTGGGCTTTAACCTGGTGTTGAGAGACTTCTTACTGCACCCACCCAAGTCCAAAGCTGGCACCTCCACATGTTGATGTTAATCGACAGCGAAAGGCAACACGGTTAGTGAGAAGTTTATGTGGAAGATAAGCAGTGATACAGACAGGTTGGGTGTAGGGGTATAGACCTGATATGGAGCAGCAATAAGATCTAGAAGCAGAATTAGGTCATTTAGCCCATGGAGTCTGCTCTGCCATTCAATCATGGCTGGTATGATTCTCATCCCCATTCTCCTGCCTTTTCCCCATAACCCTTGATCCCCTTATTGATCAAAAAGCTAACAATCTCTGTCTTAAATACACCTGGCCTCCACAGCCCTCTGTGGCACAGATTCACCAGCCGTTGGCTAAAGAAATTCCTCCTCATCTTGGTTCTAAAAGAGCGTCCCTTCACTCTGAGGTTGTGCTCTCTGGTTCTTGTCTCTCCCATTTGTGGAAACATCCTCCCCAAGTCTACTCTATCCACACCTTTCAATATTCTGTAAGTTTCAATTAAATCTCCCACCTCATCCTTCTAAACTCCATTGAGTATAGACCCAGACTTCTCAACCACTCCTCATGCGACAAACCCTTCATTCCAGGGATCATTCTTGTGAACCTCCTCTGGACCCCCTCCAAGTTCAGCACATCCTTCCTTAGGTATGGGGCCCAAAACTGCTCAGAGTGTTCCAAATGGAGTTTAACCAGAACCTTATACAGCCCAAGCCATACAATGAAATATTCTTCCTCTGTGCTCGGGGCATTTTTGGACAAAAAGATAAGTCTGTGACTCATAATGAACTACAACACAATCAGTATCAAATATCGCTTACATTTGAAAGTATTCTCCTTTAGGCTGCATCTTTATCATTGGAAAATCCTCTATAGTCAATGTCTAAATCAGGTGACCAGAAATACAACTGCTGATTGTAACAGAGTCATAAAGCACAGCATGAGGCCACCATTCGGACACTTGTCCCTGGCTTTTTAGTAGAAGTACAACTTTTAATTCCCCGTAAGAAAGACACTTTTGAATTATATCTGGTGTAATTTAAACAAAAAAACCTCTTGTTATTTGTTCTGGGGTAGTAGCCATTACCGTGAGATGTCCTCCCCCAGTATGAAATACACCCGATGCCATGACTGTATCTAGCTGTGACTATAGTACATGAAATCCAAGACCCTCTGACACTGTCTCACCAGCAATAGTACTGGTACTAAGTCAATAATAAAGGGAAGGAAACCTGATATTAGCCACTGTACAAAGAATATAAAAATATGAAAAACCGGATAATTCATTGAGGACATGGAACAGTACAGCACAGAAACAGGCCCTTTGGCCCACAATGTTGTGCCGAACATGATCCCAAATTAAACTAATCCCTTCTGCCTGCCCTTGGTCCACATTCCTCTATTCCTTACACGTTCATGTGCTTATCTAAAGGCCCCTTTAATGCCCGTCATATCTGCCTGCACCACCCACGCCTGGCAGCACGTTCCAAATATTTTCCACTCTGTATAAAAACTTAACCCTTACATCTTCTTTGAACTTTGCCCCTCTCACTTTAACTGCATCTTCCCTAGTATTAGAAATTTCAACTCTTGGGGAAAAAAAAATTCTGTCAACCCTATCTATGCCTCTCGTAATTTTAATAGACTTCTATCAGGTCTCCCCTCAGCCTCTGCCGCTTCAGTGAAAACAACCCTAATTTGTTCAGCCTCTCCTTATAGCTCATATCCTCTAATCCAGGCAACATCCTGGTAAACCCTTTCTGCACCCTCTCCAAAGCCTCCATACGTCCTTTCTGCAAAGTGGTGACCAGAATTGAATGCAATAAGTGCAGCCTAACCAAAGTTTTATAAAGCTGCAACATGACATCCAGACTCTCCTACCTAATGCCCCGACCAATAAAGGCAAGCGTGCCATATGCCTTTCTCGAGTACCCTATCTACTTGTGTAGCCACTTTCAGGGAGCTATGGACACAAACCCCAAGATCCCTCTGTATATCAAAGCTGTTTGGGATCCTGCCATCAACTGGATTCTTACCCTTAACATTTGATCTCCCAAAGTACAGCACCTCACATTAAAATCTATCTGCTGTTCCTCTGCCTATATCTGCAACTGATCTATATTCCCACGTAGCCTCTGACAACCTTTGACACTATCCTTTCTTCCCAGCCTCACTGCAGTGAGGTGAATTTTCCCTGTTATTCTGGCCATTATTTATTCCTCAACCAAGCTGACTAAAACAAGCCTGATCATTATCACATAGCGCTGTGGAATCTTATTTGCAAATTAGCTGTTGCGTTTCCTGCTGTACAATAGGGTGCACACTTCAGAAGTACTTCATGGACTGTGAAGGGCTTTTGGAAATCCTGAGGTCATGAAAGGTGTAAAAATCACTGCCACATCCAGAGCTGGACTGTTGCACAACAGATTGTGATCCTGCTCCCTGCAGGGGCATTAAATACCCTGATGAAATATAAATGTATCAAGGCAGTCTGAGTCAGTGCAACCAGCCCCCAGAACCTCCAGAATTCTAACATTTCAGATTTTCAGTATAACAAAGAGGAGAATTGAGGAAAAGCGGATGGTTAGTCCCACTCTGCTAACACTGAACGTACGTAAGCTTTCTTCCCACAAAGATGATGACTTTGTCTTTGGGGTTCATGGATTCAATGAAGTGCAGTGTATAGCTTCTTTTGTCTTCTTCAGGGATAACCAGGACACTCTGTTCCACTGTCTCCACAGCCTAAGAGAAACAAGATTATTTATCTTCTTAGCACTCTTCGACTTTTACCTGTGTATAACATCGAATCAACAGTCCAGGAGGCATGTTTTGGCCTATCGAGCCTGTGCCAACAACAATCCCACTCTATCCCCGTAACCCCCTCATATTTACCCTACTAGTCTCCCTGATACCAAGGGGCAATTTATCATGACCAATCAACCTAACCTGCACAACATTGGACTGTGGAAGAAAAGCACAGCACACCTGGGCAAAACCCTACGCAAATATGGGAGAACATGCAGACACCACACAGACAGTGATTCAAAGCTGGAATTGAACCCGGTTTCCCTGCCGCTGTGAGGTAGCAGCGCTAACCGTTGTGCCACCATGCTGCCCGTGCACATGTTCACTGCGATGATTTAATTATAATACACACGTATTATCTTTGGCACCATAAGATAGATCCAGTCAAGCTGCTTTCCCAACATGAAGGGAGCACTGAAACCAAAAGAGAAACTGCTGGAAAATCTCTGCAGATCTGGCAGCATCTGTAAGAAGAGAGAAAAGAGCTGATGTTGAATCCAGATGACCCTATGTCAAAGCTAAAAGACATAGAAAGTGGGGGATATTTCTATGCTCCCAATACTTCCCACTTTCTATAGCTTTTAGCTTTGACAAAGGGTCATCTGGACTCGAAACGTCAGCTCTTTTCTCTCCTTACAGACACTGCCAGACTTGCTGAGATTTTCCAGCATTTTCTCCTTTGGTTTCAGATTCCAGCATCCGCAGTAATCTGTTTTTATGAAGAGAATATTAGTCGAAGGGCTGGCACCATCTCTCATGGCAATCCTTTCACCATGTCTCCCACCAGGATAGTAGAATTTAGACTTTTAATTATATATCAATTCCTTGCTTAGTCAATTTATCTCATGGGTTTCCACTGCACATCAGAAACGGACTTCCAGGCTGAATCAGATGTATGAATACACACACCTAATCCAGGAACACCCCCCTCAGCAACCCCAAACCTACCACATCCATTGATTTTTCAAGGACCAGAAGTTCAGATTTCCACTGGAATTGTATGCAGAAATGCTTCACACTTCAAGAGCCAGGCTCCAATTTTAAGATTACGTCCCTTTATCCAGGACTCCTCCCTCAGAGTCCTGATAGGGCAAGAGACACCATGCAGCCTATTGAGTCTGCATCAACTCTCTGATAGAATATCTTATCCAAGTCCTCTCCCCATACCCTAGCCCTGCGACCCCACACATTTACCACAGCTAATTCCATCTGAGCTACATATTTTGGGGTACTAAGGGGCAATTTAGCATGGCCAATCCAACCAATCTGCACATTTTTTGCACTCGATCCTGTTTCTGAAGCTGGTTATAACACTCAGCCTGTGCTGATGGCTGAAATTGTTTGGCAAAGGGTCTGTACTGCCCACACAATGGATTTCATGCTAACTGCGAGTTATTAGTTGCCAGTTTTCAAATCCAGCCACCAGACTAGTTCTTTAAACCATTTTTAATCTCTGGGAATGTCAGCTACAATGGTTAGTGCAGCTTTGTGTACTACACTTGGAATACTGCATACAATTCTGGTCACTCTATTAGAGAGAGGATATTAAGCTAGAAAAAGAGTGCAGAAAAGATTTACTGAAGTACTACTGGGGCTTGATAGTTTGAATTATAAGGAGAGGCTGGATAGACTGGGGTTCTTTTCCTCTGGAGCATAGGAAACTTAGGGGTGATCTTATAGGGGTCTATAAGATAATGAGGAGTATAAATCTGCTAGATAGTCAACATCTTTTCACAAAGATAGAAGAGTCGAAAGCGAGAGGACATAGGTTTAAGGTGAGAGTGGAGAGATACCAAAGTGCCCAGAGGGGCAATTTTTTCACACAGAGGGTGGTGAGTGGAACAAGCTGCCAGAAGTAGTAGTAAAGGCTGGTACAATTTTATCTTTTAAGAAGCATTTAGACAGTTACATGGGTTAGATGGGTATAGAGGGATATGGGGCAATTGGATTACCTTAGTGGTTACAAAAAAAAGTGTGACATGGACAAGTTGGGCTGAAGAACCTGTTTCCGTGTTGTAACCTCTGTGACTCAGTGTTCGATTTAACCTGCAATAACCTTCTTTATCAAACTAAAATCATCAAGGCTCTCCACTGATCCGCAGAGCTTACTTTTACTGTGTGGTGACACAATGTAAATCATGGTAACCTTCTGAAAGTTTCACAGATCGCAAACAAAACCAAAATACTTATTTTGCTGCACTCACTGCCAGATCCAGAGTTCCGACATAAACCATCATCGGATTCTTCAGATAGGATTTTGCCAATCTCCGAACACCATCAGGCCACGTTGCACTGCAGAAGGAGGAGAAGGGTTAACAGAAAATAGTGGTAATCAAAACTTTGCCAGTACACAAAGCTAAGTGCTGCAAAGATGGGGACATGTGGTTGATTCCAGCACAACATAGCAACATATCTATGTATATAGTGCTCAAGCGTTCTCTGTCTTCAACCCACCCAGCTTCAGTATTTCCATCAAAGCTTTGAATTGATGCTGGTTATCATAAAATCATGATGTGGAGATGCTGGCGTTGGACTGGGGAAAACACAGTAAGAAGTCCTCACAACACCAGGTTTCTCCGAAAGCTAGTGGCGTTTGCTACTAAATAAACCTGCTGGACATTAACCTGGTGTTGAGACTTCTTACTGTATCATAGAATCATATAACATTGAAGAGGTCCTTTGGCCTATCATGTCCGCACCGACACATTAGAAACACCTGAACTCCCACCTAATCCCATCTGCCAGCACTTGACCCATAGGCCTGAACCTTATGATGTGCCAAGTGCTCGTCCAGATATTTTTTAAAAGAGAGGCAACTCCCCTCTACCACTCTCCCAGGCAGCGTATTCCAGACCATCGCCTCCCTCCGAGTAAATTAACTCTAGGTGTGGAACCACACCCTAACATCTTTGGACTGCCGGAGGAAAGTGGAGCACCTGGAGGAAACCCATGCAGACATGGAAAGAACATGCAAATTCCACATAGACAGTGACCCAAGCTGAGATGCTAGCCACTGTGCCAACCTACCACCTAGTTGTATAGAAGTTTGATGACGCCACAGCTAGAGTTCAGTGTGCAGTAAAAGGATTTTTCCTCACATCCCCCCCAAAACTTCTCACCTTGAACCTATGTTCCCTTGTGACTGACCCTTCAACTAAGGGAACCAGCTGCTCCTTATCCACTCTGTTCATTTCTCTCATAATCTTGTACACTCAACAGGGTCACACCTCAGTCTTCTCTGCTCTAACTAAAACAATGCAACTCTATCCAATCTCTCTTTGTAACTTAAATACACCATCCTAGGCAGCATCCTGGTGAATCTCCTCTACAATCCCTCCAGAGCAATCATATTCTTCCAATAATGTGGCAACCAGAACTGCACACTGAACTCTAGCTGTGGCGTCATCAAACTTCTATACAACTAGGTGGTAGGTTGGCACAGTGGCTAGCATCCCAGCTTGGGTCACTGTCTATGTGGAATTTGCATGTTCTTTCCACGTCTGCATGGGTTTCCTCCGGCAGTCCAAAGATGTGCAGATTAGGTGGATTGGCCATGCTAAATTGCCCCTTAGTGTCAGGGGGACCAGCTAGGGTAAATTCATAGGTGGGATTGTGGTTGGTGCAGGTTCGATGGGCTGAACGGCCTCCTTCTGCACTGTACAGATTCTATGATTCTATAACTCCAACATGACTTCCCTCGGTCGTTCCAAATATGATGCTCGATGTTAGGGTATGGTTCCACACCTAGAGTTAATTTATGGCATGTGGGTGCCACTGGTTAGGCCTGCATTTATTTACTACCCCGTCTGATATCGCTGCCTAATGAGTGAGCTACACAAGCAGAAAGGAGGGATCAGGGACAGCCTAATCCTAGAAATGTTGATAACCAGTGAAGGGAATCAAACTAGACCTCCTCCCCCAATTCCCAGCCAGGGAAATGGGCAATAGTACCACAGTGGCCAGTGAGGAGGCCTTGATCAATTAGGAAGATCAATTAACTGGAAATTTTGACGGATTACCACTAGGGTGCTGAGGAAGCCAGTTTATCCTTTTCTACCTGGTCATAATGGTCTGTCTGTCAGGTCGTATGTCCAAAAGAATCTTCATAATCTGTGGTTCAAATCCCATATCCAACATTCGATCTGCTTCATCCAGCACCTGTTAGAGAGAAATAGACAAAGATTATTCAACACAAGTCATTCTCTACTCAAATGACTCAAGTAGAAATAACTTATTTCTTTGTCAAACAGGCATTCAAACAACAAGGAGCTCCCTGTGAGATACAATTAGGCTGAATCTATCCAGCATGTGGCATCCAGTGTTGAATGCAGCATGATGAGGACTCTATAGAGCACTGGAACAATGTGACTTCTTCCCTAACAGCACAGAGGGTGTACCTACACTTCAGGCACTGCAGTGGTCCAAGGAGACACTTCATCACTCTTCGAGGGAGCAACAGGGAGGCAATAAATGCTAACCTAGCCAAATGATACCCATGTCCCACAAATGAATTATACAGGAAAGAGTGGCAATGCCCTTTTCAAGGGGCCCAGCTATTAACGCCCAAAGATCATAGGGTACCATTATAACAAAACTGTGTTCAGAGAGAACATAGGGACATGGGAGTTAAGCAATTCAGTCCTTTGCGCCTGCTCCGCCATTCAATCAAATCATGGCTGATTGCTCCCTGGTCTCAAATCCACCTATCTTTCTTTGTATCACCTTATCCGTTTTTATTAGAAATATATCTATTTCTTTCTTGAAACCAATCAATGATTCAGGCTCCACCGTGTTATGGGGCAGCGAGTTCCACAAATTCATCTCCCTCTTGGAGAAGCAGTTCCTTTCACCTCAGTTTTAAATCTACTGCCTCTCAACCTATACCTGTGACTTCTTGTTCTAGATTGCCCCACAAGGGAAAACAGTTGGTCTACATTTACTTTATCAATCCCTTTTAAAATTTTATATACCTCCATCAGATCCCCTCTCATCCTTCTAAATTCCGGTGAGTATTAGCCCAAACTGTTTAATCTCTCAACGTTCAACCCCTTCATCCCTGGAATCAAACTGGTAAATGTCCTCTGAACTGCCTCCAATGTCACTACATCCTTCTTCAAATAAGGAGACCAAAACTGACACAATACTTCAGCTGTGGTCTCACCAACACCCTGTACAGTTGCAACACTTCTCTACTTTTATACTCCAGTCTCTTTGCAATAAATGCCAGTGTTTTTGCAAGAAAGTGTAAATCATTACAAATCTCAAAACTCAATATCTGACCTGCAGTGGTGCCCAAGGTGAAATATAGCAATGCAATCACTGAACATTTGAACACGATTACTGGCAAGGATAGTTAGCATACCACATTCACAGAATAGGGAACTCGAAAACACTTCCTGCCAACTTTCTACATTCCAGTCTCCACATTTCTAATGGAAAGTGTCCAAACACACTTGTCCTGCTATAATTAAACTTCCCTGCCAGTGGTGACAGGATGTGTACCAACAGCATTACACTTGCAGTGCAGTATCTACAATAAAAGCGCATACAGAAATTTATTTTGTTAATAGTGTTAGGACAACAAAGGCAACTTTTAAGTGATCAATATTTGTATTGGTAAACATTAGAAATAAGGTTTAATTTTAGGTGGGCTTAATATTTCTATACCTGGAAGGGTAAAACTTTTAGATTTATGCTGTACAAAGATATTTGTATGTGTGAGGGTTGGTTTTAATTGTGCTTAAAGAGGGTTATGGTATGATGAGTAAATAGAACTAGTAGTGGCTTAGCAACTGTGGGCCTTTTAAGGTAGAATTGTTTTTGTCCTTAGTTTTCACTGCCCTCTGAAATGGAGGGTGGTTAAGTACGGGCAATAATTACTGGGTCAGCCAGCAATACTGCATCACACAAAATTAACTGAATTTCACTGGTTTCCTTTGTGGCAGCCACGTTCACCCAGATGGGTGGGAAGTGGTCCATCAATCACATTCCTGACATGTACCTTGTAGATAGTGGAAAGGCTTTTGGAAGGCAAGAGGTAAGTTTCTCACCTAGCTTCTGACCTGCTCTTGTAGCTTCAGTACTGATATGGCTGGTGTAGTTAAATTTCTGGCCAATGGTGGCCCCCCCAGGAGGTTGAAGGGGAATTCAGCAGTGGTGTTGTGTGTCTGAGAGAGGTGCCTCTCACAGATAGTCATTGCCTGACACATCATCAGCTGCTGAAGATAGTTGGCCTTAGGACACTACTCCGAGGAACTCCAGCAGCAATATCCAGGGGAGATTGACTAGTCAACATGTATTGAATAGTCCACATGTATTGAATAGTCCATTGCCCTTGAGCTGAAAGGAGAAGGTATTCTACTTTGACCGCTACCAGTCTGTGCCCCCAGTGCCCATTCTCTCTGGAAGAGAGAGTTACCATCCAGACTGATGTGAAGACCACCCTCTTTGTCAAAGTTGCCTGGCACGTACATTGTACCTCAGTATAACTGCCTTTGGGAAACTGAAAACTGCTGAAACTCGGATGAGAGGTTGGAATAAAATGCCACCTGCTGGGGAAATAATGCCAGAAATCTCACTCACCTTTGGTGAATGAATCCATTGTCATCACCTCCCACATTTTAATACTGTTAGATACATCCCGACTAAAATCCTATTAAGGGCTGGCTAACATAAACAGTAATGTGATTCACGAACGTGATGTCCAGTGTTAATAACTGAGATACTGACAAGCTTGGACTGAAACCCCCATTATCTGCTGGCTGGCAGAGTCCCTCCCATATGAAATGAATTTAGCCGGTCTTAACACAGTCACTGAGCACCCAGGGAACTGTCTGAGGGAGCGAAGCATTGTCGGATGGATGGTCAAAGGGACGGTCTGAGGGAGCACCATGTTGGAGGTACTGTTTCTCAGATGAGATGTACACGATCCCAAGGTGTACTACACAGAGTAGGGGATTTGAAGGGAGCTAAATGAAAGCCAGTTCATTCCTCTCTGTAACTTTTCATTCTGGTAAAGAACAAGTCGCACAGTATGACTGCAATATCCAGCTTCACCTCTTTTCAAACTGCAAATCTGGGATGATTTTGACAGTGAGAACAAATTACACTTTGTAAAATCATACAGCGCAGAAGAGGCCTTTCGAGTCCACAGCGACAGATTAGAAACACCTGACCTCACACCTAATCCCATTTACCAGCACTTGGCCCACAGCCCTGAATGTTATGATGTGCTCATCCAGATACTTTTTAAAGGATGTGAGGCATCCCGCCTCCACCACCCTCCCAGGCAGTACATTCCAGATCGTCACCACCCTCTGGGTAAAAACATTTTTCCTCACATCCCTCTGAACCTCCTGCCCCTCACCTTGAACCTATGTCCTTTTGTGGCTGACCCTATAACTAAGGAGAGCAGCTGCTCCTTATCCAGCCTGTCCATAATCTTATACACCTCGATCAGGTCGCCCTCAGGCTTCTCTGCTCCAATCAAACCAAACTTCTCCAGCCTCTCTTCATAATTTAAATGTTCCATTCCAGGCAACATCCTGGTGAATCTCCTCTGCACCCCCTCCAGTACAATCACATCCTTTCGATAATGTGACGACCAGAATAGCACAGTTTTCTGGCAAACACAGAGCAAGATTCCACCAGAGACAATGAAAGCAGTGGTCAGTGATTCAGTGCTGCCCCTACGAAAGCATGGCGCTCCCTGGGCACTGCCCCAGGTAAAAGGTCCTGTTGTGCTAAAGGGAGACTGTTTACAGCCAGATAATGCTGATCAATTTAATTTTTTCCCATCTTTAGAAAGCGGGAGCAATTAGCCACTGTAACACTGTCATCAAAACTGTAACACTGGAACAAACCATCAAGAATAAAGCTTTGCTCTGGGAAAACATTGATCCCACTGCCTAATACACTCTGCAACTCGCTAATACATGGGGAGAGGCCAGAACTGCTACTCTCCACACACAGCTTAGATCAGAAGATTATTTTAACTCTTCCCCACTGCAAATTTATTTAAAGAAAGGCACACAGGGCAAGATTCTGATAAAAGGAGGTCGTGGAAACCATTCAAAACCCATTGTTAATGTTCTGGTGCTCAGAAAATACTTAAAGTAAGAAGGCATTGGCTGGTTGAAAGAACAGAAGTGCAGGCATGTTTGATACACCACAGGTATACTTAAATATTTAACATATTATTCAGGGGATGAAAATAATGAGATTGAAGTTAACTGGGCCAAAACTGCTTCAGCCAAAGAGGAAAACAATGATTTTCAGAGTATTAACAATAAAATCAGCACCTCGAAGAGGAGGGGGGAAGTGGGATGTCATTCTAACTCCAAGAGGTGGGTTGGAGTGGAGTAAGATGTAAACCAAAATAAAAATCTAAAACTCTGCAGGTTTAACAGACACAGGTCTGATGCTGGAGTTGGGGGGGTGGGGGGCGGGCGTGAATTTTGGTCAGACAACCAAGCCACCCCTGTGGTGGGATGGGGTGTGTTTAAATATTACAACAAGGCCGCAGAGCTCACGTTTAGTCAGATTTCACACTGGCCAGCTGCAATTTCCAAAATGGAGGAGGTGCAATGACTTCAGTCAGGCCATTGAGGTTGGCCTATTACAGTGTGAACTAAAAGTTAAAACTTATTTATTAGTCACAAGTAGGCTTACATTAACACTGCAATGAAGTTACCATACTCTAGCGCCTGTTTGGGTACACTGAGAGAGAATTTAGCATGGCCAATGCACCTAACCCAGCACGTCATTCAGACTGTGGGAAGAAACCAGAGCACCCGGAGGACCCCCACGCAGACACGGGAGAACGTGCAAACTCCACACAGGCAGTGACAATCCGGGAATCGAACCCGGGTGCCTGGCCCTGTGAGACAGCATTGCTAACCACTGTGCCACCCCACTTAACTCCCTACTTAAGGAGTCAATTGATGGGCTAATTAGGGAGTCTTTTTTGGGAGTGTCAGTTCCTCTCGCACGCTCAAAGGTAGACTACTGACTGATAGCACTCAGCGTACTGATGTTGGAATTATAAATGAAGTGATTTTGGTGAAAGGACTTCTGCCACTGAAGACTTATGATGTGGGTATGCCGGCGTTGGACTGGCGTAAACACAGTAAAAAGTCTGACAACACCAGGTTTTAGTCCAACCTATTTATTTGATAATATACTCGCAAGCTTTCGGGTTAGCCCCTGACGAAGTTCACCTGACGAAGGGGCTAACCCGAAAGCTTGCGAGTATATTATCAAATAAATAGGTTGGACTAAAACCTGGTGTTGTCAGACTTTTTACTGAAGACTTATTACAGGAGGATTTCTTTGTAGAAAGGCAAATGCCTTTACAGCACTTCTTAAGGGCCGGGAAGAGGCGGACTGCTTCAGTCTGGCCCATTCCCTGAATCCAACCTCTCCCCATTACCTTCTTCCCTGCCATCAGGCACCCTCTTTGGAGCCAGGGATCAGATTAATTAGCCTGGCTGTGAGGCAGGAATCCTGTTTAAAAGTAAATAAGAACATAAGAAATAGGAGCAGGAGTAGGCCATCTAGCCCTTCGAGCCTGCCCCGCCATTCAATAAGATCATGGCTAATCTGAAGTGGCTCAGTTCCACTTTCCCGCTTTCTCCCCAGAACCCTTAATCCCCTTGCCTACCAAAAACCCATCTACCCGCGTCTTAAATATATTTAGTGAGGTAGCCTCCACCACTTCAACGGACAGAGAATTCCAGAGATTCACCACTCTTTGAGTGAAGAAGTTCCTCCTCAACTCCGTTCTAAACTGCGCCCCCCCTTATCTTGAGGCTGTGTCCTCTAGTCCTACTGTCCTTTCTGAGCGGGAAGAACCTCTCCACCTGAACCCTATCCATCCCTTTCATCATCTTATACATCTCAATGAGATCCCCCCTCATCCTTCTAAACTCTAACGAGTACAAGCCCAGTCTATTCAGCCTCTCCTCATAGTTCAACCCCTTCATCTCCGGTATCAGCCTAGTGAACCTCCCCTGCACTCCCTCCAAGGCCAAAATATCCTTGCGCAAGTGCGGCGACCAAAACTGCACACAGTACTCCAGCTGCGGCCTCACCAGTGCCCTGTACAGTTGCAGCAAGACCTCCCTACTTTTATATTCAATCCCCCTCGCTATGAAGGCCAGCATCCCATTTGCCTTCCTGATCACCTGCTGCACCTGCAGGCTGGGTTTTTGCGACTCATGCACAAGGACCCCCAGGTCCCTCTGCACCATAGCATGCTGCAGCTTTTCGCCCTGTAAGTAGTAGTCCTTCCTACTATTATTCCTACCAAAGTGGATAACCTCACACTTGCCAACATTGTATTCCATAAGATGGGCCAACGTAGATGAGGCTTGCAATCCACATTGAGGAGCTGTGGCCAATGCTCCCCCACCAGTTCCTGCAACCGTCCCTAAAGATAGGGGTCTTGATGACAGTCTGCCTTAACGCAATTTAGTCAAAGTTCTCGTCTTAAGGTTTTGTCTTGTAAAGGAACTGACTTATCAAGCCTGGTTACATTTTTCAAACATATCAGCACCTACAGATTAACGGGGAGGTGATGGCGAGTGGTATTGTTGCTAGACTGTTAATTAATCCAGAAACTCAGCTAATATTCTGGGGGATCCAGATTCGAATCCTGTTACAGCAGAGGGTGGAATTTGAATTCAATTTAAAAAATCTGGAATTAAGAATCTATGATGACCATGAAACCATCGTCGATTGTTGGAAAAACCCATCAGGTTCACTAATGTACTTTAGGGAGGAAATCTGCCATCCTTACCTGGTCTGGGCTACATGTGACTCCAGAGCGACAGCAATGTGGTTGATTCTTAACTGCCTTCAGGCAACTAGGGATGGACAATAAATGCTGGCCAGCCAGTGATGCGCACGTCCCACAAATGAATTAAAGAAAATACCATCCGACATGAATGAGGCCAATTATAGAATCACAGAAATCACTGAATTCCTACAATGCCGAAGGAGGCCATTCAGCCCATTGAGTTTGCACTGAACATAATCCCACCCAGTCCCTAGTCCTGTAATCCATCATATTTACCCCACTAATCCCCCTGATGTTAAGGGAGAATTTAGCATGGCTAATCAACCTAACCTGCACATCTTTTGGACTGGGAGGAAACCGGAGCACCCAGAGGAACCCCATGCAGACATGGGGAGAATGCACACAGACAGTCACTTGAGGGGAGAATAGAATCCAGGTCACTAGCACTGTAAGGCAGCAGTGTTAACCGCTGTGCTACCTTTAGGATGGAAGGGGAATTAGAAATTCCTCACTCTGGAATCAGTTCTGTGACTGTTTCCCTCATTGCAAATCACATGCAGGATCTCATAAGCGCCCAGATCAAAAGCAGATTCAGAGGAACTCTTGTAAAATACAAGCTCCTTGTGAAAATGGCAGAGACTGGGTTAGATTCTGCCTCTCTTCCCCTGTTCACTCACCAAGTAAGTGATGCTCTTCAGATTGATATAACTGTTCATTTGAAGATCATTCAGCCGTCCGGGAGTTGCGATGATTATATCCACTCCTTTTGTAACAACATTGATCTGATCTTTACGGCTTCCTCCTCCATAAATACACATGCTGAAAAATTCAATGTCTGACATGGATTGACAGGGAACATGAGAATATTTAAATATGTTCAAAGACATGCAAGGGTGCAAAACAAAATCTCCTGTTCAGATGAATGAAATCAGGAGTCTGGATTCCTACTGGGATTGTCCTGATCTGGAGCCTGAATTTTCCATTGAGATTGTCTCGATTTGTAGCCTAAATTTCCCACTGAGACTGTCTGGATTTATAGTCTGAATTTCCACTAAGATTGTCCTGATTTAGAGCCTGTATTTCAACTGAGATTGTCCTGATCTGGAGCCTGAATTCCCACTATGATTGTCCTTATTTGGAGCCCGAATTCCCACTATGATTGCACTGATTTGGAGCCTGAATTCCCACTGAGATTGTTCTGATTTGGGTCCTGAATTCCCAATGAGATTGTCCTGGTTGGAAGCCTGAATTCCCCAATGGGATTGTCTTGATTTTGAGCCTGAATTCCCATGGAGATTATCTTGATTTCCCACTAACTTTCATGACATGTAAAATCTATCACTGGAATGGAGTCTGACATTTGATAAATCAGCAGGCAAAATGCACTGGTTAGCCAGACTGTCCTTCCTTTACCACTCTATGTCCTGTAAACTCAGTGCCTGCTTTATCAGGAAAGGTATGGCAAGGCTCGTGCACAAAAATCTGGAGGTAATGGGTACAAAAATGCTGTTAGCATCACCTATTGCACAGCTATCATCAGTACCTTTTAATTCCTTTGTAACTGTACTTGTTGCACTCTTCCTGTATCTGAAGAGCGAGCTCTCTAGTTGGAGTGAGGACCAACATCCCAGGGCCATCAACCTTCTCCCGGAGCCTAGATAGAAAGGAAGCTGTTATGGAGTACAGGCATGGCATAATCCAATGGGATAGGAGGATAGCCTTGATCAACCTAATGACCCTTAGCAAGTCTCAAAACAGTTATAACAAAGGCTGAGGCTTTGGAGTATTCATATCAACACAATGAATAATGTTTCAGCATTATTGAAATTTCATAGAATCCCTACAGTGCAGAAAGAGGCCTTCAACCCACTGAGTCTGGACCAAATCTCCAACAGAGCATCCCAAACAAGCCCTGTCCCCATAACCCTATCCCATTAATAACCCGCCAGTCAACTTACCCGCACATCTCTGGAGTGGGAGCTATCCACAGCACGTGGAGGAAACCTATGCAGACACGGGGAGGACGTGCAAATTCCACACAGAGGCTGGAAGTGAACCACTGTGCCACCCTGCCATCAATTTTTGACACCAAATATATGGCGTTATTTAGGATGTACCTGATTTGCTAGCATGTTAGAAAACCACAAAAGAGCGACTTATCCATGAGTACAAGCCCTGACAGTGCCAACAGCGAGTGAACGTTAAGTCTAACAATTGAATTATGGAATGGTTATAATGCAGTAACCCCATTGATTAACGATTATAGTCACAGGAACTAGTGTTAGACTGGGGTGGGCACAGTAAGAAGTCTCACAACACCAGGTTAAAGTCCAACAGGTTTATTTGGAATCACAAGCTATTGGACTTTAATCTGGTGTTGTGAGATTTCTTAAGTTGTGTTTGTGGACCACCAAGGTCTCTCCGCTCATCTACACTTTTCAGAGTCACGATATTTATCGTATACTGACTTTCTGTATTAGTCCTTCACACTTCACTGCATTTAGCTCCAATCTGCAATTCTTCTGTCCATTTAGCCATCCTGAAGCCTATAGTGATCCTTATTAGTGCAGTAATCTCACCAATTAATGATTACAGTGAAGTAATCGCACCAATTAATGATTACTGGGTCAGTAATCTCTGGAGGAATGGTACAATGCACAGTGGCACAACTGAGCTGTGAAACTGGTTGAATTTGCTCTGTATATACTGCACCAATTTACATTTTTAAAACGTACAGACTATGGCGTTGGTCGCAATAGTTTCACTTTTTCGCAGCTTTTTTTGTGATTGTGCTGGTTTCACATCACGCTGAGAGTCGGTTTCAGTTCCTGCTACAAAACAAACTCATTTAGACTTCAAATGATCCAATTGAAAGGAACAACAGCTTAGATTAGAGCTACAACACGGACGGGCAATCCATTACTGAGTGACAGCGAAGGTGCTTCCAATGTTGAGGAACGTCTGTCCCGAGTTCAGGCTAGGAAATCAACAACACTATGTTTCAAGCAGGTGAGCGAGGAGATTTCATTTGCGACCCTGATAATAGTCTTTGCAACAGGTCTACTTGTTCAAGTCACATGCTTCTGGTGTGCGCTAAAGCCAAGCAATTAATGCAAAAAATGTTTCCAGCAAAGCCACTAACGCTGCAGTTTATGCAAAGCCCAGGGTTAATCTGGCAGTCTGACTGAAAACTGGCAAAGCACACAAACGTTCAGTTCTTTTATTCTCCACTGAACTTTTGACTCAATTTTGTTGTTACTCCAATGATCACTGAACTACTGAATAGTACAGCACATGGCAGGCCAACTGAGCCCCTTTCACCAGTGTCAGGGCTAAAAATTATATACTGCGTATTTATCTCTAACCCCTCTGTCCTGCTCCACACCATCACGCCCCCCTCCCTCAGCCCACTCCTTTCCACCCACAATCTCACTTTGAATTAGCTTTCCCCACAGTTCCATTCCACTGATGTCTGCATTCTCCTTTCTCAAATATTTAGCTTTTTTGCTCGAAGGACTTTGCATCTTATACTGTCTCAATAGCTCAGTATCCATCTGCGTTCAAGACTTCCAATTCTCTGACTGAGGAGTTACTGATCTGAAGTTTATTTATTAATGTCACTAGAAGGCTTACATTAACACCGCAATGAAGTTACAATGAAAATCCTCTAGCTGCCACACTCTGACACTTGTTCAGGTACACAGAGGGAGAATTTAGCATGGCCAATGTACCCAACCAGCACATCTTTCGGACTATGGGAGGAAGCCGGAGTACCTGGAGGAAACCCACGCAGACTCTGCACAGACAGTGACCCAAGCTGGGAATCGAACCCAGGTCCCTGGCACTGTGAGGCAATGGTGTTAAGCACAAACCAAATTGGCACCCTCATGCTATTATGCAGCAAACCAATGCAAACTACTTCTCAGAACACCCTTTTAATCTTCCAAAGTACTATATAGACAATCTTAAATATCTATCCTCATGGTGTTCCAATAAAGATGTCTTGACCTCAGAATAGAATCCCTACAGGGCAGAAGGAGGCCATTTGGCACATCTAGTCTGCACTGACATCAATCCTACTCAGGCCCAGCCCCGTAACCCCACGTATTTACCCTGCTAATCCCCCTGACACTAAGGGGCAATTTACCATGGCCAATCAGCCTAACCTGCACATCTTTGGAGTGTGGAATGAAGCTGGAGCACTTGGAGGAAACTTACACCGACATGGGGAGAATGTGCAAACTCCACACAGACAGTGACCAGAGCCAGGAATTGAACCTAGGTCCCTGGCCCTGTGAGGCAGCAGTGCTAACTACGGTGCCACCTCTATGTTGCAGAAATCTCTTCCTCTCTTGCTAATTTCTCTCCCACAATCCATGCTCTGTCAGCTAACCCATTGCTTTTTCATTCCTCGTCTTCGTCCTGTTCTACTCCTGACTCTGGTTTCTCGATATTGCCAGGGACTGGAATGTGCTGCCCAAGTGGTGAAGCCAATGCAATTGCTATTGGCTTGTGTGTTTTCTGTTGTTTTCTGCCAGTTTTCAGCAGGCTGCTAGAGACAATCATGACAAAAAAAGCAGCAGAGTTGGCCTCACCACACGGTGCACCGCTCCTGTACTCAGCTGATTGTGTATCGGAGGAGATATGCCTCCCTCAGGCCTGGCTGGAAGTGGAGGACACAGAAGGTTAATGATGGGAACGACGATAGAGGAAGAAGGGAGATGGAATTTTAGTGTCAGGAAGCAACGCAGAAAACAGCAAGTCACTTACGTTGGCTGCAGGTCCAGGTGGATGAACCCAGGTAAGAGATACGCCAGGGTTTTACCAGTTCCAGTCTGTGCTATTCCAATCAAGTCAATCCCCAGGAGAATTACCGGCCACGCCTGAGACTGAAACATGAATACAACCCATACACAACATCATTAAATCTCTCAGAATGGCCAGCATACAGGAAAACAGTTGAATAAAAGGTGAAGTTTCAGTACCTGGATAGGCGTTGGCCGCTGGAACCCGACTCTCTTAATATTGGCCATGACCTCTGGATAATGCTGAAAAGCTTCCAGGAAGGTGCGCACTGGATTAGGAACAGGTCGCTTTTTGCTTTCGGTCATGTCTTCGCATATTATATTGTTGTTTAACTTTCTGTTAAAATGAGCGAGTCAGTTCAGAGAGATCCATGTGGTCAACATTTTAAGACATACACAACGTTTCTTAAAAAAATTGAAAGAATACATCAGCTTCCAATAGCCCCTTCCAATCCTATTCAGATCTTGGGGCCAAGAGTTGTTTTTAAAACCAGTTGTGAGGGGGCACTGGGAAGATGAAACTCTGCCTGCTTTTAAATGGAAAATCCTCATACCTCCCCATGGTACCAGCTGGAGGGTAGAATATCAAACCAAAAACAAAGTGTAGCAATTTTTGAAAATCCATTCGTGGGACATGGGTGTCGCTGGCTGGTCAGCATTTATTGCCCATCCCTCGTTGCTCAAAGGTAGTTGAGAGTCAACCACATTGCTGTGGCTCTGGAGTTACATATAGGCCAGACCAGGTAAGGACGACAGATTTCCTTCCCTAAAGTACATTAGTGAACCAGATGAGTTTTTGTGACAATTGACAATGGTTTCATCAGTAGATTTTTAACTCCAGGTTTTTTTTTTAAATTGAATTCAAATTCTGCAATCTGCCATGGTGGGATTCGAATCCAGGTTTCCAGAGGATTAGCTGAGTTCCTGGATTAAAAGTACAGCGATAAAACCACTAGGACATCACCTCCTCTAATATAAAGCACCATTCTATCACGTCAGGGATGTGTCTTCCATTTTATCAAAACGCAGCTGTTCAGAAAATATGGTTAAGGTCTGAAACCACAGGTCAGACCACATCTGGAATATTGCAAACAATTTTGGGCCCCGTATCTAAGAAAGGATGTGCTGGCCTTGGAGAGGGTCCAGAGGAGGTTCGTGAGAAACATAAGAACATAAGAAATAGGAGCAGGAGTAGGCCATCTAGCCCTTCGAGCCTGCCCCGCCATTCAATAAGATCATGACTGATCTGTTGTGGCTCAGTTCCACTTTCCCGCCCTCTCCCCATAACCCTTAATCCCCTCTCTTATCAAGAACCCATCAACCCGCTTCTTAAAAATACTTAGCGAGGCAGCCTCCACCGCTTCAACGGGCAGAGAATTCCAGAGATTCACCACCCTTTGAGTGAAGAAGTTCCGCCTCAACTCCGTTCTAAACCGCCTCCCCTTTATCTTGAGGCTGTGCCCCCTAGTCCTACTGTCTTTTTTGAGCGGGAAGAGTCTCTCCACCTCTATCCTATCCATCCCATTCATCATCTTATACATCTCAATGAGATCTCCCCTCATTCTTCTAAACTCTAACGAGTACAAGCCTAGTTTATTCAGCCTCTCCTCATAGCTCAATCCCCTCAAACGATCCTGGGAATGAAAGGCTTGATGTACGAGGAGCGTTTGAGGACTTTGGGTCTGTACTCGATGGAGCTTAGAAGGATGAGGGGGGAATCTCGTTGGAATTTACAGAATACTGAAAAGGCCTGGATAGAGTGGAGTGGGGAAGGTATTTCCATTAGGAAAAGAGACTAGGATCAGAGGGCATAGTCTCAGAGTAAAGGGACAACCCTTTAGAACCGAGAGGAGAAGGAATTTCTTCAGCCAGAGAGTGGTGAATCTATGAAGTTCATTGCCACAGAAGGTTATGGAGGCCAGGGCATTGAATATATTTAAGACAGAGATAGATAGGCTCTTGGTTGGTAAGAAAGTCAAAGGTTACAGGGAAAAGGCGAGAGAATGGGGTTGAGAAACTTATCAGCCATGACTGAACGGCAGAACAGACTCGATGGGCTGGATGGCCTAATTCTGCTCCTATATCTTATGGTCTAAATCACCAGGGAGTTGCCAGGCATTATCGAAAAGACAGACATCAGTCCCACCTCAAGAAAATCCTCCACAAAAAGAACCTTCGACAAACTAGAATAGGCAATAGTGAAAGGTGCAGTCGACTGGGTTAGGTGGACTAATCCAGTGGACTTTCTGGCCATACTCACCGCAAGACTGGAAAATCCCATTTGAGGTCAATGGACTTTTGCTTGGTCCATTTCCCCTGCCCGCTATGATGCAGGTGGCGGCTGGGATGGGAAAATGGCTCATTGTCTCAAACACAGGAACGGGAACATGCATTGGTGGCATCCCTACAACTCACCATGACTTACTTATCCAAGGAAGTTTGGTCAAGAGGGATTCTCACAGTCAGGCCCATTGCTCAGATGGCAGGCGTGTTCAAAAAGGAGCATGACAGGTGCTCTGCCAAATTTGTTGCTAAAATACATATTCACCTGAACACACATTAATCCGCAGGCCCACGCCGAGGTAAGATATTTCAGTATTATGCCCATGAATCAGCACGAAGGTGACACTGATTTAGTTCTTTATTCTTCATTCATTTTACAAAGAATGGAGCATTCAGAAAATAGATTTGGTTGTGTGAATCTACATTAAAGGCAAAGAGTCCCAACTCCAGGAATCATCCAAATAACTAGTTTCCAAATTGATACTGATTTCTCAATGCTATTGGCTGTTAAAAAGTTGCTGTTCATAGTTAAATAAGCTGTAATGGTGACTGAACGATAGGTTCGCTGCTGACAGTGGCACAGTGTGGATATAGGGGCCCTTTGTATCTGAAAACCCTATCAATACATGATGGAATAAGAATAAGAATGAAGTCTCAGAGGGCAAGCCAGTGGCTTGACTGAAAATACAGAGCTTGAATGTTGCTTAAAAAAAGCCAGATTGCTGAAGTTTTTCACCCTGCACTCATCAGAACTACAAGAATGCCAAATTTAAAACAATCACAACAATTTAGACAACAGGAGAAAGCATTTGATTGTTTGGCAAGTGAATGCTGATGGGCTGAGATGTTGCTACGGGGAACTCAACAGTGGGCTTCCCAATCTCCTGGGAAATTGGAAAAAGGCAGAAGAATTGAACGTATTTCTCTGTTTGCAGAGAACAAGTTTCTGAAGATAAATATGTTCTGTTGGTGTTCCCTGGATATTTCTGTAGAGAATTCTCATCTTTTTCAATTCAAATATTTGGTATGTCCCCATTTAAATTATTCTCAGTCCCTTCCCTCAATCTAGATACTTTGAGTGTGGTCCATGCCCTTTACTCCATCTGGAATATTTTGGTCAATTTAAGGGGTGGGTTTGTTGAAGGATTTATTTGGTGGGCAGTGCTTGTTGCAGGGGGAAGACAGTGGGGGTGTGCAGGGATCAGAACATACGATACACCTGTAACTAACAGTGATGGGGGTAGTTGGTGGATTACAATCAGCGGAAGATAAAAGGGAGCCTAGTGAAGCTATTCTGGCTGGAGAGATGGTTTCTTTACAGAATGGCTTGGGAGAGGTGACAAAACTGCGACGAAATTATTTGACACCACCTATTATGCGAAAGCTATTCTTTTTCCTAAAGATAAAGCTTTTCTGATTGAAACAATGACATTTTAGAAAAGCTGTCAGATGAATTAAAATAATGCATTAGTATTGATTCTAGAAATGATGATGATGATAACAGTCTATACCCTCAGGAACTACTATATTGGTCCACTCCAATGGGCCATGTTCAAACTCAGGCTAAGGAACAGCGGTTATAATATTGGGGGAGGCAATGGCCTGGTGGCATTGTCACTAGGCTATTAATCCAGAAACTCAACTAACTATGAGGATCTGGGTTCGAATCCCACCATGGCAGATGGTGGAATTTAAATTCCATACAAAAAAATCTGGAATTAAGAATTTACTGATGACCATGACTCTATAGTCAGAAAAACCCATCTGGTTCATTAATATCCTCTAAGGAAGGAAATTTACCATCCTTACCTGGCCTACATGTTACTGCAGAGCCACGGTAATGTGGTGGATTCTCAACTGCCCTTGGACAACTAGGGACGGGCAATAAATGTTGGCCAGCAGTGACTCCCATGTCTCACAAATAAAAAAAAATTCACCAAAACTACATTTAAAAAAATGAGCAGATTTGCCTTTATTTACTAAATAGTGTCAGTGGAATGAAACTTTATGAATACTCCAGTTCAGAAATGACACGTGCTCTATGCAGAATGCTCAGATTCATAGGGGCGGCACGGTGGCTGGCACTGCTGTCTCACAGCGCCTAGGACCTGGGTTCAATTCCCAGCAGTCTGTGTGGAGTTTGCATATTCTCATGTCTGCAAGGGTTTCCTCCGGATGCTCTAGTTTGCTCCCACAGTCCGAAAGACATGCTGCTTAGGTGGATTAGCCATGCTAGATTGACCCTTAGTATCAGGGGGACTAGCTAGGGTAAGCGCACAGGGCCTGGATGAGATTGTGCTTGGTGCAAACTCAATGGGCCAAATGGCCTCCTTGTGCACTGTAGGATTCTATAATTCAATGCTACTGATCCAAGTGGGACATTTTCACATAATTAGGAAGATATGGTCTGAGAAAGGTGGATGCTGAACTAGTTTCCTGGGAATTATGTGAAAATTATAGATCAAATCAAATGTTTCCAATAACTTACCCAATTGATTTACTTTTAACCCTGGTGATTTACAGTTGGGGGTGGGAGGAATGCACTTAATAGCCCGAAGATGCTGTTTCGAATCATGAAACATGATTTGCACTGAACATAATTTGTGCTCCAATCTGTGATCATTCACACCAGTTACGCCAATTTTGGATTAATTACCAAAAATAAACAGAATTATGCATAAACTCGACTCTACAACATAAAAATGTGAACTTTGCTCTTTGGGTAAAATATGCAATGTAAGTTTAAATTTTAAGTTTATATATTAGTGTCACAAGTAGGCTTACATTAACACTGCAATGAAGTTACTGTGAAAATTCCCTATTTGCCACACGAGGGAGAACTTAACATAGCCAATGCACCTAACCAGCACATCTTTCAGACTGTGGGAGGAGATCCATATAGACACGGGGAAGACATGCAGACTCCACACAGTGACCCAAGCCAGGAATTGAATCTGGGTCCCAGGCAGCGCTAACCACTGTGCCGCCTAAATACAGCCAAGTGGAAATTGTTTAATTCCAAAAAAAAAGAAACTGTCTTCTAATTTGTTCAAATTAATTTTCAATAACAAAAGGGAATATTTTGCACAATTTTAATTTAAATGAACACGCAGTATGCTGAATATAATGACCAGAACAGAAGGAGCACAGGTCAAAGGAAGGACTGAAAGGTTCAAATGTCTGGCTTGCTCTCTTTCAGGGTGGGATGACAAGAACTGCTCAGAGTAAAAACAGCACTCTTGCCAAGAGAGGGACTGAAAGAGATTGATAACTTTACAGCTATCAGCTCTTCCCATCTGGTCATGGGGCAACTCCCTATCCAAAATGACTCCTCAGAGACTGGGCTGTTTAATGGAGAGTGTTGCTTTAAGACAATGACCTCCTGACCCTGATCCACCTGGAACTGCTTGTGTGAAGGGTCCACCTAGACCCAGAGCCAGAATATGGAACTCAGACCCAGTTCCTTCCTCACAAACACCAAGTCACTCCTGCTGCAGCTTTCCAACAAATACAGACACTCAGGAAGGTCTTTACTTAGACCTGACGACACAAAACAGAACAACATCTGCCAGAACAATCACTTGACATTTGTGTAGCAGTCAGGGCAAAGCAAGTCACTAAAACACAGATGGCAAAAGCAATAACTCTCCTTGGCTGTCACTGAGAAGCCTGCCATATTCTATTAAATGGAGAGCATGTCAACAGCTGATAACAGTGAGAGTGCAAATACCATCACTCAAACACCACCACAATTTCCAACTCTGAATTAAATCTACTTGCTTCAAGCTTTTGAATCCATGATTTGTACAACTGCCCAATCAATTAAAGCACAGTTATACGAGATCAGCCACTCCTCCCCTTTGCCTGCAGATGTAGCAAGTATACAGGAAAGTGACTGCATTAATTTAGCACCTTAAAGTTTATTAATTAGTGTCACAAGTAGGCTTACATTAACACAATGCAGTTACTGTGAAAATCCCCCAGTAACTCTGGCACTTGTTCTGGTACACCGAGGGAGAATTTAGCATGGCCAGTGCGCTCAACCAGCACGTCTTTCAGACTGTGGGAGGACACCGGCACATCTGGAGGAAACCCACGCAGACATGGGGAGAACGTGCAGACTCCGCACAGACAGCAACCCAAGACAGGAATTGAACCCAGCTCCCCGGCGCTGTAAGGCAGCAGTGCTAACCACTGTGCTGCCCTTACCCGTGCCAACTTAGAATGCTCCAAACTGCTTCAAAGACAATTAAGTGATTTCTTTGGAAGTAACTGGGCTGCTAATTTGTACACAGTAAGATCCCAAAACCAGCAATGAAACAAATGATCAGGTAATGAGGTGCAGTGATGCTGACTGAAGGGTAAACATTGACCAGATAGTAACCTCTGCTTCAAAATAGTGCCACAAGATATTTGACATCCACCTGAATGGACAGAGCAGCCCCTCAGGGGTTTTCACCTCATCTGAAAAGCAGCACCTCCAAAAGTCTGGCCCTCCCTCACCACCGCCCCTCCGATAGTGGGGTCCCTCCCTCGCCACCGCTCCTCCGGCGGTGGGGTCCCTCCGTCTGTACTGACCCTCCAGTGGTGGGTACCCTCCCTCACCACTGCCCCTCCGGCAGTGGGGTCCTTTCCCCGCCACCACCCACATAACAGTGCTTAAATCACTGAGGTAGGATCTGAACAAAAATTTCAGCGACAGAGGCAAGAATCTTGTTCGCTGAGACACAACCCCCTTGCCATTTGTTTGGAGTTTCCAGCCACCTAAGTGACAAGGCCCTTGAAACTACTTTGCACAGCTGTGCACGCACAGCTAACTGAAAGGGGCTAGTTTGTACTCCATCTGCTGGGAACATTCAGGCTGCTTAGAGCAAACATTGACTGACGCTTAGAATGATGGAATCCCTGCAGTACGGATGGAAGCCTTTCGGCCCACTGAGTCTGTACTGACCACAATCCCACCCAGGCCCTATTCCCGTAACCCCACATATTATCCCGCTAATCCCCCCTAACATGAGGGTCAATTTAGCATGGCCAATGAATCTAACCTGCATATCTCTGGACTGTGGGAGGAAACCATTGCATCTGGAGGAAACACATGCAGACATGAGAAGAATGTGCAAACTCCACCCACGTAAACTGACCCAGGGTGGAATTAAACCAGGGTCCTTAGCATTGTGAGGCAGCAGTGCTAACCACTGTGCCACCCTTTACACTTGTACAGCAATCTGTTCTGAAGTGAAAGTAGAAATGCAGCAGATACTGCATCTTAGCCGATTGTAAGCTTCAGTTTAGCAAAAGCACCACTGAGTGTTGGCCAGGGAAGTCTAGAGACCAGGTGGCAAGATAATGGCAAGAGAACTTGCAGAAGGGAAAAGGAAACATTTAGTTTTTTTTTCACTTGTTGGAGTCAAGTTCAAATCACTCGAAATATTTTGGAATACATATCTCTGAATTCGTATCATTAGATTCCAGAAAAAAACGTTACCTCCAATTTGTAACTTCTTCTGTTGTCATATTAACAACTGTCTCAGCCTCAATGTAGAAGTTTTTTTTCATTGGTGAAAGGCCTTAATGCAAAAAGAGAAAGTTGTTATTGGTAAATCTGATTCTGTCCGATCAAGTTTAAAATGGGCCTCAGCCCACACTGGTAAGCAGGGTTTCAGAGTGTTGGGGAGTGAGGCAGGAGTGAAATACTAACCAGCCCATTTCATAGCCTCATATTTCTCCTTATTCTCCCGCAATGAGTTCCAGTTGATGACAGGACGGGGCGCATTCATGCTGCCACACTTAACTGAGTAAGCATCCAAGCCGCTCCTTGCGCCACTGCTTAATTTCGGTGCAAAGCCTTTAGAGAAGGGGGGAAAGAAGTCAAACATTTAATACCGATTTCCAACAGACTGACTTTCTTCTCACATCTGGGATGTTAAGATGAGTTGTCACAACACAGAATCCCTACAATGCAGAAGGAGGCCATTCTGCCCATCGAGCCTGCACCGAACACAATGCCACCCACGCCCTACCCCCATAATCCATGCATTTACCCTAGCTAGTCCCCACTACATTAAGGGGCAATTTAGCACGGCCAATCTGCCTAACCCGCACATCTTTGGATTGTGGGAGGAAATCGGAGCACTGGAGGAAACCCAAGCAGACATGGGGAGAATGTGCAAACTCCACAGTGATCCAAGCTAGGAATTGAACCCGGGTCCCTGGCGCTGAGAGGCAGCAGTGCCAACTACAGTGCCACTATGCTACCCCAATGTGATTATTCTATTTGGTATATCAGTGGAGGCAATCCTTAACCCCACCCCATGGTGAGGTAATATGACACTACCACCACTGCCCACCCCATGTCACTGCGTGCGCTCCCCACCCTTTCTCCCCCTCCCCCACTACAACTTTGCAATCAAGTTGATCTAATGTGATCAAACATTTCAACCAAAAAAAAGGGCACGACCTTTCTACAAAGACCTCCCAGACTCACTTCGGTCAGTCCTCCGAGCTCCATTCCACTCGTCTGTATTCCTCCTTTCAATAATATTCTCAATCAGCTCCTTGGCTTTCAGCTGGGCTGCGTGGCTGCCAAAGAGCTTCACTTCCGCTTCAAAGTCTCCTTTTAATATCTAGCATGAAAAAGAGAGAAATACAGACAGTGCTCCACAACGGGGCAAAGCAGCTTATTTTAGTCCTTGCTTGTGCTGACATTTTCAGACAGGGTTAACGGGTTCCAATCTCTTTCACAATCGCATGCGTTTCGGTTTGGAGCGCTGCTGAGCTGCTCACACCATTGGTTACAATGAATGCCTTTAACATTTGATGGGTGGCACAGTGGTCAGCACTGCTGCCTCCCAGCGCCAGGGGCTCGAGTTCAGTTCCCGGATTGGGTCAGTGTGCGGACTCTGCACATCGTCCCCGTGTCTGCGTGGGTTTCCTCCGGGTGCTCCTATTTCCTCCCACACTCCAAGGATGTGCAGGTTAGGTGGGCCAAATGGCCTCTTTCTGCACTGTAGGGATTCCATGAAAGAACCTCAGTTCTGTTACAAGGGGAAGACAATCTTTTTACTCACTGCAATGCTCCAGTTGGTGGTTCTCCTGTTCTCAGGAATGTATGAATATATTAGGATTGATGGTTTATGTTTTCAGTTGACAAAATATTGCTTCTACACTATTACATAAAATGAAATTAAAAGTCTAATGTTGACCACAAAACCAATGTCAATTGTTGTAAAAGCCCATCTGGTTCACTAATCTCCTCTGAGCAAGGAAATCTGCTGTCCTTATCTAGTCTGGCCTACATGTGACTCCAGAGCCACAGCAATGTGGTTGACTCATAACTGCCTTCAGGGATGGGCAATAAATGCTGGTCCAGTCAGTGACACCCACATTCCATGAACAAATAACAAAAGTGTGCAGGTACAGCAGGTAGTAAAGGGGGCAAATGTTATGTTGCCGTTCATAGCAAGAGGGTTTGAGTATTGGAATGGAGATGTTTTACTACAATTGTATAGGGTATTGGTGAAGCTACACCTGGAGTATTTTGTGCAGTTCTGAGGAATGATGTCTTTGCTGTAGAGCGCAGCTTCTCATTGAATGTTTAGTTAAACATCCTCATTTTCAACAGTGTCTTCTGACTGCCTACACACTAGATGAATGATAGAATGGCCACAACCTAGGAGGCCATTCAGTCCATTGAGTCTATGCTGACCTTTTCCCTATTGCCCTGGAAATGTTTTCTTTTTCAATTCCCTTCTGAAGGCCTTAACTGTCCCCATCTGTGCCACTCACAGGCAGTGCATTTCAGATCGAAACCACCCCAATGCTTGAAAAGGGTTCTTCTCACGTTGCCACTGCTTCTTTTGCCAATTATTTTAAAAGTTCTGCCCTCTGACTCACGATCTTTCCACCACTGGGAACAGTTTCTCCCTATTGACTCTGCCCAGACCCCACATGATTTTGAACTCTTTGATCTAAATCTTCTGAATGTCACTCGATACCAAGGTTACTCAGTATCAGGCTGAGCACCACAATTCTACTCAATATTGGTGCCTTTCATTTGCTGTCTAGATCCTGGACTGCCCCCCATTACATCAAAGTATCCCTTTACTTGTTCTCAAAGTACAACAGGAGTCCAAAGATGTGCAGGTTAGGTGGATTAGTCAGGCTAAACTGCCCCTTTGTAGCTTAGGGGGATTAGTGGGTAAATACGTGGGGATGTGTTGCTAGGGCCTAGGTGGGATGCTCCATCGGAGAGTCGGTTCTGACTCGATGGGCCAAATGGTCTGCTTCTTCACTGTGGGAGTTCTATGCAATCACAGTTCCAGCTCTCTTGCACAGCCAGATGGGGCAACATCTGTGCTAAATGCTTTTGTAATAACTATTCCATCAAATAATCAAAGATCTGAACTAAGTAACAAAAGGAGAGGCAGTGGCTTAGTGATATTGTCACTGGACTAGTAATCCAGAGCCCCAGGGTAATGCTCTGTGGGCCTGGTTTCGAATCCCACCACAGCAGATGGTGAAATTTGAATTCAATAAAAATCTGAAATTAAAAGTCTAATGTTGACCACAAAACCAATGTCAATTGTTGTAAAAGCCCATCTGGTTCACTAATCTCCTCTGAGCAAGGAAATCTGCTGTCCTTATCTAGTCTGGCCTACATGTGACTCCAGAGCCACAGCAATGTGGTTGACTCATAACTGCCTTCAGGGATGGGCAATAAATGCTGGCCCAGTCAGTGACACCCACATTCCATGAACAAATAACAGAAGTGTGCAGGTACAGCAGGTAGTAAAGGAGGCAAATGTTATGTTGCCGTTCATAGCAAGAGGGTTTGAGTATTGGAATGGAGATGTTTTACTACAGTTGTATAGGGTACTGGTGAAGCTACACCTGGAGTATTTTGTGCAGTTCTGAGGAATGATGTCTTTGCTGTAGAGTGCAGCGAAGGTTTACCAGGCTGACTCCTGGGATGGCAGGTCTGTCATACGAGAAGAGACAAAGTTGGTTAGGATTGTACTTGCTGGAGTTTAGGAAAGTGAGAGGGAACCTCACAGAAACTTATAAAATTCTAACAGAGCAAATTCAGAAAGAATGTTCCCAATGGTGGGGGAATCCAGAACTTGGGATCATTTTTTGAGGATGAGGGGTAGGCTGAGGTGAGGAGAAACATCTTCACTCAGAGAATGATGAATCGGTGCAAATTCACTACCACAGAAAGTAGTTGAGGGTGAAATGTTGTGTGATTTCAAGAAATTAAATATGGTTCTTGGGGCTAGAGGGATATGTTGGGGGCGGGGGAGGGAGGGAAGGAGACAGGATCAGGGTGTTTAATTTGTTGATTAGTCATGATTATAAGTGACAGAGTAGGCTTGAAGGGCCGAATGGCTGACTACTGATTCTATTTCCTACGTAACTAGATCAGAATGAATTCTAGTTTTGAAGATCTCATCGATTCCTACCTGTATTTTGGATCCTGATACTTCCTCCAGCTCACGTATTTTAGATCCGCCTCGACCTAAACAGACATGAATGTTATATCAACCCCTGAGCGAGACAGTGCTGTTAAACAAAGAACTGTAGTTTCTTGTCTGATTTAAAGTTGTCTTGCCATACAGTTCCAAATATCGCTCAGTGTTTGGAGCTAATCCACTTCCTTTGATGTTGTTACAGTAAGGCCCTTCCAAACAGTAAGACCTTGCACGTTCCACAGATTATTGGAATAGGGTGGAATCGGTGGATCGGTTAAGACAATGTTGGAAAAGTCCCGGACACCAGAAACCCAGTGAATCCTGCATATCGTGCCAATGATCTCTGCTTCTGTTCCATACTTAAACTGATAAGTTCCCACCCACCACGCAAACAAGCCTCCCATCCACTGACTCCGTCTACAATTCCCGCTGCCTTAGAAAAGCAGCCAGCATAATCAAAGACCCCACTCATCCTGGATATACTCTCTTCCACCTTTTTCCATCGGGAAAAAGATACAAAAGTCTGAGGTCACATACCGACTCAAGAGCAGCTTCTTTCCTGCTGCCATCAGATCTCTGAATAGACCTACCTTATATTAAGTTGATATTTCTCTACACCCTGGTTATGACTGTAACACTACATTTCTCCTTTGCTTCTCCTCTATGAACAGTGTGCTTTGTCTGTAATGTGCGCAAGAAACAATACTTTCACTGTATCCCAATACATAGAATTATCATAGAAGTCGCAGATGGAATTATCATAGAATTCCCACAGTACAGGAGACCATTCAGCCCATCGAGTCTACACCGACCACAACCCCACCCAGGCCTACTCCTGCAACCCTACACATTTACCCTGCTAATCCCCCTGACACCAGACTCAATTCAGCATGGCAAACAACCTAACCCGCACATTTGTGGGCTGTGGGAGGAAACCCATGCAGACACGGGGAGAATGTGCAAACTCTGCGCAGTGAACCGAGGTTGGAATTGAACCTGGGACCCTGGTGCTGTGATGCAGCAGCGCTAACCATTGTGCCACCATGTCGTCCCATACTTTCGACAATAATAAATCAAATCGGATCACACTGTGTCTTAATGCAGAGTAAAATGGGCTAAGGCTTCAATATAGCAGTCAGCACGTATTCACATTATGCTCCTGAAACATGGAATTGATCCTCTAGGTAAGCCAATGTGGGACTATCACCTATTTCAAGCTCCCTTTGTGAAACTGGATTGTAAGTGATAACAGTTGATGTTGTGCCTGGCGTGGGAACTTTCATCAGGTGCTCAGTAGATAAACCACTCTAGAAGAAAGCGCCAACTTCCGCTGCTTCCATAAAGTGGAATCGGGAGAAGCAGCTGAGCTCCCTGCAGCTCCATATTAAACTGCACAGCACTGACAGCAATCATTAGCCGTCTACCCGCACATCTGAGTGAGAGTGGAGGGAGAAGTCAGGGAATGGGAGCAATTTATGTCAGTATTCATCATCAGAATTTAGTACCATTATTCATCTCTGGGGATTTACCCCAGATTATGATTATAGAGTCACAGTTTTAGGAAGAGGAAATGGCATTTGATAAAGTTTTGAGAGAGCAACTCGTAGGAACTAAGAAACAGGATTCGGTTATTTAGCTCCTTGAGCCTGTTCTGTAATGCCATGAGACAATTTGATCTTGACCATACTCTATAGGCCTGTTTTTACCCCTTTTCCTTCAACACCTAGTTAAAAATCTCTCAATCAAGAATAAAAAAATAATCTAACGTCAAACATCATTTGTGGGAGAGTTCCAAATTTTGTCCGTCCTTAACACTTAGAAGGATTTTCTAACTTCACTCCTGAAAGACATGATTCTAGTTTTTGTGACATTGCTCCTATCCCTACACTCCATAACCAGAAGGTTTTAATCTACCCTGTTTCCTTGACTACTTTGATCACATCACCACTTAGCCATCTAAATTCCATGAAATTCAACACTCTTTTGTGTAATCTTAGAAGAATGAGGGGAGATCTCATTGAGACGTATAAGATGATGAATGGGATGGATAGGATAGAGGTGGAGAGACTCTTCCCGCTCAAAAAAGACAGTAGGACTAGGGGGCACAGCCTCAAGATAAAGGGGAGGCGGTTTAGAACGGAGTTGAGGAGGAACTTCTTCACTCAAAGGGTGGTGAATCTCTGGAATTCTCTGCCCGTTGAAGTGGTGGAGGCTGCCTCGCTAAATATTTTTAAGAAGCGGGTTGATGGGTTCTTGATAAGAGAGGGGATTAAGGGTTATGGGGAGAGGGCGGGAAAGTGGAACTGAGCCACAACAGATCAGCCATGATCTTATTGAATGGCAGGGCAGGCTCGAAGGGCTAGATGGCCTACTCCTGCTCCTATTTCTTATGTTCTTAATATGCCATAATTCCAGTAGCCTTTCTTGACCATTTTCTGTACCCGTTCTGACATTGTGATGATTTATTACATGGAACTCCTCATTTCTTTGGACCGTCACTGTTCTTAGCTTCTTACCACTTGGCAAGAAACCTGTTCTATCCTCTTCAGGTCCAAAGTGGATCACTTTGTATTTGTCTATATCAAAATCCATTTTCACTCTTGCCCACTCAATCCATTTTCTCTTTGCAATTTTACATTTTCATCTCCACCGCTTACAATGCCCCCTAAATTTGTGTATCCCGCAAACTCGTGTTGGTGGCTTTCTGTCCAATCTTGTAAGTTGTTAATAAATGTATCAAATAGCTCTGGCCCCAACAGATTCTTGAGGGATACCACTGGACACATGATGCCAATTAATACATCTGCCCAATATCTCAAACTCAAAATGTTGGCTGTATTCTCTCTCTGCAGATGCTGTAAGACCTGATGAGATTTGGCAGTATTTTCGATTTGTTTCAGATTCCAGCATCTGCAATATTTTACCTTTAGCCCATAAGCTCTATTGTCTCTTGCTACTCAACCAATTGCTTAAGCAAGTCAATAATTAGTCTTCAACTGCATGAGTTGCATCTCCTGCCAAGTCTTTCATAAGGAATTTTCAATTCTTCTGTAGCCACAGGAGGAGGTCATGATGTGGAGATGCCAGCATTGGACTGGGGTAAAAAAGAAAGAAATCTCACACCAGCTTAAAATCCAACCAGTTTATTTGTAGCAAATGCCCCAAGCTTTCAGAACACACTGTTCCTTCATTGGGTGGGTGGGAGTTCGAAGGAACAGCGTGCTCTGAAAGCTTGGGGCGTTTGCTACAAATAAACCGGTTGGACTTTAAGCTGGTGTTGAGATTTCTTACGGGAGGAGGTGCCAGGTGACTGGAGAGCAGCTAATGTGGTTTCACTATTTAAGAAGGGTTGCAGAGATAAACCAGGGAACTACAGACCAGTCTCACGTCGGTAGTAGTGAGACTATTAGAGAAACTTCTGAAGGAGAGCACCTAGCTCCACTTGGAGAGGCCAAGCTTGATCAGGGATAGTCAGCATGGCTTTGTGAGAGGGAGGTCATGCCTAACAAATTTGACTGAATTTTTTGAAGAGATGACCAGGTGCATAGACGAGGGTAGTACAGTCGATGTAGTTTACATGAATTTCAGCAAAGCCTTGACAAGGTCCCACATGGGAGATTTATAAAGCAGTTAAATTACATGGGATACAGAGTAATTTGATAAAGTGGTTTCAAAATTGGCTCAGTTGTATGAGACAGAAGGTGATAATATAAGGCTTCTTTAGTGACTGAAAACCAGAGTCCAGTGGTGTACCACAGGGGTCTACAATGGGCCCCCTATTATTCATCGTTCATATAAATGACATTGATGACAATGTGGGGGTAGGGATAGTAAGTTTGCAGATTACAAAAGATTAGACAGGTGGTTAACAGTGAGGTGGTGTGTCTTGGGCTACAAAAGAGATAGACGGAATGGTCAAATGGGCAGATAAATGGCAGATGGAATTTAACCCTGAAAAGTGTGAGATGATACACTTTGGAAGGAGTAATTTGACAAGAAAGGATTCAACAAATGGTACGAAGTTCTGTGGAACAAAGGGACCTTGACGTGTTTGTCCACAGGTCTCTGAAAATGGAAGGGCATGTTAGTAGGGTGGTGAAAATGGCATATGGGACTCTTGCCTTTATCAATTGAGGCATAGATTACAAAAGCAATGATGTCATGTTGGAGTTGTATAGAACTTTGGTGAGGCCATAGCTGTAGTATTGTGTGCAGTTCTGGTTGCCACATTACCAGAAGGATGTGATTGTACTGGAGGGGGTGCTGAGGAGGTTTACTAGGATGCTGCTTGGGATAAAACATTTAAATTATGAAGAGAGATTAGATAGGTTTGGGTTCTCTTCATTGGAGCAGAGAAGGCTGAGGTGTGACCTCATCGAAATATACAAAATTATGAGAGGCATGGATAGGGTGGATAAGGAGCAGCTGTTCCTCTTAGTTAGTCATGAAGGGACATAGGTTCAAGATGAGGGGCAGGAGGTTTTGTGGGGGGTGGGGTGGCTGCGGAAATTTCTTTTTTTAACCCAGAGGGTGGTGACGATCTGGAATGCGCTGCCTCGGAGGGTTGTGGAGGCAGTTGCCTCACATCCTTTAAAAAGTATCTGGACGAGCACTTGGCATGTCATATTATTCAGGGCTGTAGGCCAAGTACTGGCAGATGGTGGGAGTTCAAGTATTTCTAACGTGTCAGTGCAGACTTGATGGGCCTCTGCTGCGTAGTATGATTCTATAAGTTCCCCTCGAAGTCCAGATAAATCTCTCTGTCCATTATTTTAGTCACATTTTGAAAAAAAACTTCAAGTGAAGCGTGCCTTACTCTTTTTACAATTGGTTGCAGGAGTGTAATTATTCAAGCTGGTTAGTCACTCTATTCCTAATAATACACTTTTACGAGTTTCCCAACCAACTGGTCTATACTCGTCTGGTTTCCCGCTCGCCTTTCTTAAATAATGGGGTGACGTGCACAATTGTCCAGTTTAAAAAGGGCTTCTGAATTCATAGATCTTTTGCAAGATTATAATTAGGGCATTGCAATGTTCTTAATTCCTTCTTTTAAAACATTGGAATAGAAACCATCTGGTCCTGGGGATATGGTTACACTTTCAAGTTATTTTCCTTCTTGCTATTTTGTTCACATTAATTTTGAGAGACTGTTTTAAATTCAATACTAGTTTTTGGGAGATCTGGCCTGCTGATTGAATCCCTGCATTTATACAATCTTCCACTTCAACAGTTACTGTCCAGGTGGTGCTGGTGGTGGTGGGGGTATCTACATAAAACTCCCTTCTCTATTTCATAATTCTGCCCATAAACTGCCTGCTTACTCTTCATATAATTAAAGTGATTTCATTCTTAGCAAGAGGTCACTCGAGTAGAATGCATATCCCCACCACACTGTGTTAACTCAATGCTGCTACAATTACACAGCTCTACTTTGAGACTTTCCCACACCTGGGAGATACACTGTAACTACAAAGCTGAAGAAAATAAATCTTTTCTTTAAAAATGAGCTTCAGTTTCCATGAGGAGATTTCAGGTCAATTCACAATGAACAATCTGCTCTGAAAACACGGCTCACATTTTGACAGCTGTGATAAGTTCCAGAGCAGCCGAGACAATCCATAACATTCCAGAACATTCTAAATAGAACCTACAACATCCTATAAAAAAAGTAAATTTTCCTTACTTTGCAAAATTCCAGGATCTGGATCACCATTAAAAACACATCAGTTCTTCTATTCCATATCCTGCATATTAAAATTTTGTTGAAATCTGTTTCTGAGATATATTATTTAGACTAATAGGGGTGGAAGCTTTACCATTTTCTATATTTTCTGGGGACCTTTGGGCCTGAAATATTTACTTATAGGCAGGAACATGGGAATGAGGAGCATATCAGCCATGATTGAATGGTGGTGCAGACTCGATGGGCTGAATGGCCTAATTCTGCTCCTATATCTTATGAACCTACAATATTTAGTTCCCACTGCTGAACATCTTACAGCCATATCTCAGCAATGCCTATGCTCATTAACCCTTCCAAAATGAGAGTAAAACAGTAGGGTAGAAGAACAGGTAGTTAAAATACTACCTGTAGACACAAACTGTGCCTGCAATTCATTTAATTTGTTCTTTATGCTCCATGTTTTTTATTTGAAGGTTTGACTACCTGTTCTTCTACCTTACTGTTTTACTCTCATTTTTTTTCAGATTCCTCCTAGTTTCATGTTGCATCTTTTAGTTTTTTCTTTACCTGCTTAAAGCACGATACTCTACTCTTTTCGCTTTTTAGTCTGTTCTTGAACTATTTTCATTACCTTTTCTTATGAAGCCCCCCTCCACCTCAATTTCTTTTCACTTTATCCTTGACTCCAGTCCAGTTCAGAATAGCCCACTTCAACAACAGTTCCTTCCTATCCCAACGCTTGTGTCAACATTCCAAGCAATGGAAACCCTCAATCAGCCAACCATTCATTTCCTTGACTTGCTTATGCCTCCACCAATTGGAGATTATAGCCTCTAAGTTCTTACTCTTTCACTGAGCTCCTGGCATACTCAAACAGGACCCTCGTTTACTCTTCCCAACAGGGGTCACAATGGCTCATTCCTTCCCATCCCAGCTCCAATACTTTCTAGGGCGTTTGAGATGCTCCTCACCCTGACACTAGGTTGCCAACACACCACATGGGCCTCTTGATCCTGCCGACAAAGAATGCTAGCTGTCCTGCTGTTTAGCGAATTTCCTACAAATTGCCATTCCCCACCTCACCCAGTCTTGGATAGCCTTCTGACCCACTGCGCCATGACTGATATTCCAGCTGTGCTTCCAAAGCTCATTATCCTTAGCACCTATGTTGTACCTGTTGAATAGGATCAATTTCTAGAGGTGCATCCTCTATTCCACCCACAGGGCAACACGGTGGCCCAGTGGTTAGCATTGCTGCTTCACAGCACCAGGGACTTGTGTTCCAATTCCAGCGCCAGGTCACTGTCTATGTGGAGTTCGCACATTCTCTCCGTATCTGCGTAGGTTTCCTCTGGGTACTCCGGTTCCCTCCCACAGCCCAAAGATGTTAAGTGGATTGACCATGTTAAATTACCCCTTAGAGTGTCAGGGAGATTAGCTTGGGTAAACGTATGGCATTGTGGGATAGGGCCTGGGTGGGGGATTGTGACCACTACAGACTCAATGCGCTGAATGGTCTCCTTCTGTGCTGTAGGATTCTATAATATATTAAAGATAGGTGTCAGCAAACTCATTCTCCATGAGATGTGACTGAAGTCTGCAGCAAACTGTCCAGATACTGTGTCCCTCTATTAGGCACCGGGAAGTCTCCAACTCCCACTCCAGCTCAATGACGCTGAGCCAGAGAGGATCGAAATATAGACATGTACTGCCAATGTGCTCATGAGGGCTCTCCATAAACACGCACAAACTACCATCCAGACTTTCTGCTCTGCCATGTTAAGTCTAGATTATTCATATTTACATTTTATGTTTACTGGAAGTTTTGCTTCCACAAACTAGTTTGCAATAAAACACTGGGCTTTTAAGACAATACTTATTGCCTCAAACTTTGAAAGACGGAATGAGGGGAGACTGAGAGAGGTCTACAAAATCATGAGAGGCATAGACAGGGTGGACAGTCAAAGCCTTTTTCCCAGGATGGAAGTGTCAATTACAAGGCGGCACAGGTTCAAGGTGAGAGGGGGAAAGTTTAAGGGAGATGCTGGTGGCAGCTGTTCAAGCAGAATGTTGGATGCCTGGAATGCACAGTCAGTGGAGATGGTGAAAGCAGGCACATTAGCAACATTTAAGAGGCATCTGGATAGGTACATGATTAGGAAGGGAATAGAGGGATATGGACCGAGTAAAGGCAGAAAGTTTCTTTCAGCTTAATTGCGGCATCGTGATTGGCACAGTCTTGGAGGACCGAAGGGCCTGTTCTTTTCAAACGCCTTCTGAACATTCAGATATGCTGCATCTACAGGTTCCCCCTCATCTAGAGTGATCAGAAAAGAAGCAGTGTAAATTGAATGTAAAAGTTCTCATATAACCCACAAATACTGGGGCAAAAAGCAGCATCGCTGAGCACACAATGCCAACTTTTCCTAACTTTTACATTTAATTTACACTGTGCTTCTTTTCTGACCACTCTAGATCAGGGGGAACCTGTAGATGCAGCATATCTGAATTTTCAGAAGGCATTCAAAAAGACGTCATACAAGATTTTATTAACAAGTCTGGGGCTCAAGAGATTGGAGTTAGGAGTGAAGATTGGTGAATGGAGAGAAAGAAGGAATAAATAACCATTTTTGCGATGGCAGGCTGTAGCCAGCGAATGTTGCAGAGATCAGTGCTTGGGCCTCAGCTGCTTGAGCCATTTTCAGTAAGTTAGGTGTGTGAGACAGAGTGTAATATTCCCAATACAATAACAGCAAAGTACTGCAAATGCTAGAAATTTAGAATGAAAACAGTAAATGCTGGATAAAATCAGCATGTCTGGCAGCGTCTGTGGAGAGAGAAACTGAGTTAACATCTGTATGACTCTTCTTCAGAGTTAAAGAGAGGGAGAAATACGATGGATTTTATACTGTTAGCCCGTGGAACAAAATAGGTCAGCGATAATGAGAGCTTGGAGAGAGTGCACAGAGATGTATAGGGCACAAGGGAAGTGTCAATGACAGTGCTAAGGACAACAGTAAGGACTGATAGTGGCATAAAGGTAAGATAGCAGGATGTGTTAATTGGGTGAACAAAGGCCAGTGCTGGTCCTGTTTGGGAGCAGGGAGTTGCATTCAGACAAAAAACATGTTAGGATTTTAAAAAAAGGATCAAGACGGCAAAGGAAGTCTAAAATTGTTGAACTCAACAATAAAGGAAACCCATATTCTCCCCGTCTCTTCGTGGGTTTCCTTCCACACTCCAAAAGGTGTGTGGGTTAGGTAGATTGGCCATCCTAGTGTTAGGGGGATTAGCAAGGTAAATGTGTGGGGTTACGGGAATAGGGCCTGGGCGGGATTGTGGTCGGTACAGACTCTATGGGCCAAATAGCCTCCTTCTGCACTGTAGAGATTCTATGGAATGTTGAGCCCAAAAAGGCCTAATCGGAACATGAAATGTTGCTCAAGCCCAGGATGGATATGTGGACATGAGGGCAAGGCATACATCCAAGCAAAATATATACAAGTCTGATGGATACAAAGCTAGGTAGAAAAATAATTCGAGGAGGTTGTAAGGAGATGGCAAAAGGATAGAGACTGGTTAAATGATTGGGCAAGACCAAGAGCAAGGAGTATAATGTTGAGAAGTGTGGAACTCACTCTGCTAGAAAGAATGGAAAAAATAGAAGATTCTTTCTAAAAGAAACTACTCCATGATAACATTCAGGAGGATTTGGTCATCTTTGTACACAGTTATTATGCAAATATAGCAAGCAATTAGGAAGGCAAAGGGTTGCTGACTTTTATTGCAAAAGGCAATTAGAGATGACAATAAATGCTGGCTTAGCATGGACTGAAGGGCCTGTTTCCATGCTGTAAACCTCTAAGCTAGCAAAACCTACATCCCTCAAATGAATAAAAAGAGTAAGGAGGTTTTGCTGTGAAAGTGTTGGACTTTCACGAGACCACACCTGGAGTATGGTTTTGGTCTTCTGTCCGTGGAAAAGATATACTTGCCTTAGAGATGTGGACAAAGATCCATGTGACGGATTCCTATGAGGGCTGTCCAAGGAGAAATTGATAGCATGGGCCTCACGTTCTGTGCAGTTCTGATGGATAAGTGGTGATTCTCATTGAAACGTACAAAATTCCCAAAGAATCTGACAGGATAGATACCAAGAAGCTGGTTTTCCCCAGGCTGGACACTCCAGGATTGGTGTCAGAGTCTCAGGATAAGGCAGTCATTTCAAGTTGAGGTGATAAAATTCTTTGCTCTGGAGCATTGTGAACCTTTAGAATCCTCTATCCAAGAGGGCCCAAGTGGGGTCAGTCTCAAGAAAATTACCTGAATATATTTTTTGGTCTCTATGTGAATCAAAGGACATGTATAAGTTCAGTCTTAGTGACTGGCATGGCAGCCTTGAGCTGTTGTGTGATCGATCTTGCCCTCGTGTTCTTAACCCAGCATTTCCCAATTGATAAACACCCAATGTGCAACCCCAACTATTTAAACCATTAACCCAGTTTTCATGCCCTGACATTTAATCCAGGCTCAATTCTGTCGCATTGACCTGTCCAGTGCACATATTTGGATCCTGATACTTGTCTGCTTTACTCACACCTAGGTGCTTAACACTAATATAGTTAAGAAAGCCCACCTATGGCTCTACTTTCTCAGACTAAGGAAATTCAGCATGTCCACTACAACTCGCATCAATTTTTACAGATGGAAAACATTCTTTCCAGTTGTGTCACAGCTTGGCACGGTTCCTGCTCTGTCCAAGGCTGCAAGAAACTACAAAGGGTCGTGAATGTAGCCCAATCCATCACGCAGACCAGCCTCCCATCCACTGACTCTGTCTACACTTCCTGCTGCCTCGGAAAGGCAGGCAGTTTAATCACATGCATCGGACATACTCGCTTCCCTCTTCTTCCGTTGGGAAAAAGATACAAAAATCTGCGGTCACATAGCAACCAACTCAAGAACAGCTTCTTCCCTGCTGCCATCAGGTTTTGAATGGACCTACCCTATATTAAGCTGATCTTTCTCTACACCCTAGCTATGATTGTAACACTACATTCTGTACTCTCTCCTTTCCTTCCATATGAACGGTATGCTTCATCCTTATAACGCACAAGAAACAATACTTTTCACTGCATTGTAATACACGTGACCATAATAAATCAAATACACAGGGCATTGAGCCCTCTGGATTATTCCCTCCCTTTCCAAACCCTATTATTTATCCTGGCTTTCACAAAAGGATATTTATCCTGGTATTTGCCTCCCCCAATTCAAACTTGGATGTTTGCCATCTTTATCCCAAAATAATATATATTTTAATGTATGAACACTGGGCCCTCCTAGTATCTGGCTAATAACACCCCATGGTAATCACAGCCAGGTTTATATCTCTCGTTTCCTCCGGTACTTACCCCAGTAATTACATCTGATTTTCACATATACTATCAAGGAGAATCCTGGATACAGAAAAAGACTGTGAATCTTGACGGTAAAGAAGCATTTCACCAACTATGGCATCAAGGAACCCTAGCAAAGCTGAGAATGAGAGGAAAATCTCTGGCTGGTGTCATGCCTAATGCAAAGGAAGATGGCTGTGGTTGCTGGAGGCCAATTTTCTTAACGCATTGCAGCAGAAAGTCCTCATGGCAGTATCCTAGGTCCAAGCTTCGATGATTTTTCCTCCATCAGGTCAGAAGTGGGAATGTTTGCTGATGGTCGCAGTGTTCAGTACTATACGCAAATCCTCAAATATCGAAAGCAGTCTGTGCCCACATGCAGCAAGACCTGGAACAATGTTTAGGTTTGGGCTGATAAACAGCAAGTAACATTCAAGCCACACAAGCACCTGGCAAAAGAGAAGCTAACCACTGCCCCCGACATTCAATGGCATAACCTTCACTGGACCTCCATCATCAACATCTTGTGGTTGGTGGGATGGGGGTGGGCGGTAGGGATGTGTGACCAGAAACCCAGCTTAACCAGACACACAGATAGTGTGACAACAAGGACAGGTCACAGGCTGGGATTTCTGCGGTGAGTAACTCAACTCCTCATTCTTAACATAAACAGGGGTATGTACAGAAAGGAGGGGGGGGGGGAAAATATGTTTCTATTAAGGGGTATGAGGGGGAAAAGGGGGAAATCAGGATATTGAATTCGATGATCAGCATGGTCAAAATGAATGGCAGGAGCAGGCTCGAAGGGCCTAACGGCCTACTCCTGCTTCTAGTTTCTAAGGATGTCTCACATCTGGTATTTACAGCTGACACGTACACCCAGATGTTCATCACTATTTACTCCTGAAAATTCACCCTTAGGTATTTATCACTAATGTTCACATAATAATGTGATTATGTGAACATCATGATAATGTTCACCGTAAATGTTTACAAAAAAAAAATCGGATTTAGCGCTTGTATTTGGAGCACTGAATGAGTCCCCAGGTATTTATAATGCTTGGGCAAGTGCTTTTATACTTACCTCTGGTTTTTACACCCGGCTATTTACAACTGACATTCAAACCAGCAACATATTCTTGGATTTCACACCAGAATGTAACCAGCCAAGCTGGGAAAAGCAGGGCTTTATATCGCAATACACTTGTTAGTTAATCTCAACAAACACACAATGCTCTGATGCAGATGTCCAGATATTTACCCTGCAGCACCAACACTTGGATGTTTGCCCCACCAATGCCTGGGGGATAACACACTGATAGCCCCACTACAGGGGGATTAACCCTTACAACCCCATTAGGTTAGGATTAACCCATCAAAAGTCATGCCACCCCACAATGCACACACCTTGGAGCTCACTCCATCAATGCCCAGCAGATTACCACACACACCAGGTCCTCGCACAGTCACTGATGTCTGACACTGATGCACATCCAGGCATTTACCTCCTGGAAGGCATGGTAATTTAACCCCCCAATATCCACACCTAGGCATTTACCTTCCAACAACCACACAACTGGGCACTTACCTACTGTCAGGTATTTACCCACCCTGGGTTATTTACCATCTGACAACCTCTCCCAGGGGATATTCCATTCCTCTGGGAGCACACCTGCCGTCTTGCGGGTGGGAGGGCACACATGCCCTCTCCCCAGTTGGGTGGTGTACCCACCCTCCCCTGGGGTGGGCTGTATCCTCCACCCACGGGGGGGGGAAGCCACCTTCTGGGGGTGGGTGGGGGCTTGATTCCACCTCCCCCTGGCCTGGGGGGGGGGGGGGGGGAGGGGTGTGGGGGGTGGGTTTGCATCCGCTCGGCCCTCTACATCTGTGTCTGCCTGGGGGGGGTGGTGTATCTGCCCTCCCCCCCGGGGTAGGTGGGGGGTGTATCTGCCCTCCCCCCCGGGGTAGGTGGGGGGTGTATCTGCCCTCCCCCCCGGGGTAGGTGGGGGGTGTATCTGCCCTCCCCCCCCGGGGTAGGTGGGGGGTGTATCTGCCCTCCCCCCCGGGGTAGGTGGGGGGTGTATCTGCCCTCCCCCCCAGGGTAGGTGGGGGGTGTATCTGCCCTCCCCCCCGGGGTAGGGGGTGTATCTGCCCTCCCCCCCCGGGGGCGGGGTGTATCGGCCCTCCCCGGGGGTATTTACCGATCACGGTGCCCACCGCCGCGCTCTCCATCCGGAAGCTGAGGGAGGGGGATGCCGGCGGGCCCAAGTCCCGGCTCTGAGGCGCTGCGGCCCCGCCAGCCCCGGGCTGCCTCCCCCGGCGGGCCCGGCCCCAGTCCCCGGCGCCCAGCTCCCCGCGGGGCCGGGGCCGAGTCCCAGTCGCAGCCCCGCCCCGGGCCTGTCCCCGGCTGGCGGCCGGCGGCCTCCACTCGGTCCGCGGGCTCGGCCTCCCCTCATCGCCGCTCTCCGCCTCCCAGTCCGACATGGCAGCTCCCCCACTGCGCCTGCGCAGACACACGCGCGCGCTCCCGCCGCCGCCGCGCGCGCACTCTTATCGGGCACGCGCGGCCGCGGGCACCGGGAGCGCGCCCCCCGAAACCCACCGCCCACAGGGCACCCTAAACCCAGCAGGGGCCACCCACCCACCCCGATCCCACCGCACCCACCCACCCTGCACCCCCTCACCCACCCACCCTGCACCCCCTCACCCACCCACCCTGCACCCCCTCACCCACCCTGCACCCCCTCACCCACCCACCCTGCACCCCCTCACCCACCCACCCTGCACCCACCCACCCTGCACCCTCTCACCCACCCACCCTGCACCCCCTCACCCTGCACCCCCTCACCCACCCACCCTGCACCCCCTCACCCACCCTGCACCCCCTCACCCACCCACCCTGCACCCCCTCACCCACCCACCCTGCACCCTCTCACCCACCCACCCTGCACCCCCTCACCCACCCACCCTGCACCCTCTCAACCACCCTGCACCCCCTCACCCACCCTGCACCCCCTCACCCACCCACCCTGCACCCTCTCACCCACCCTGCACCCCCTCACCCACCCACCCTGCACCCCCTCACCCACCCTGCACCCCCTCACCCCCCCACCCTGCACCCTCTCACCCACCCACCCTGCACCCCCTCACCCACCCACCCTGCACCCCCTCACCCACCCACCCTGCACCCCCTCACCCCCCCACCCTGCACCCTCTCACCCACCCACCCTGCACCCCCTCACCCACCCACCCTGCACCCCCTCACCCACCCACCCTGCACCCCCTCACCCACCCACCCTGCACCCCCTCACCCACCCCGATCCCACCACACCCACCCACCCTGCACCCCTCACCCACCCACCCTGCACCCCCTCACCCACCCACCCTGCACCCCCTCACCCACCCACCCCGAACCCCCTCACCCACCCACCCTGCACCCCCTCACCCACCCACCCTGCACCCCCTCACCCACCCACCCTGCACCCTCTCACCCACCCACCCCGAACCCCCTCACCCACCCACCATGCACCCTCTCACCCACCCACCCCGAACCCCCTCACCCACCCACCCTGCACCCCCTCACCCACCCACCCTGCACCCCCTCACCCACCCTGCACCCCCTCACCCCCCCACCCTGCACCCCCTCACCCACCCTGCACCCCCTCACCCACCCTGCACCCCCTCACCCACCCACCCTGCACCCCCTCACCCACCCACCCTGCACCCCCTCACCCCCCCACCCTGCACCCCCTCACCCACCCTGCACCCCCTCACCCACCCACCCTGCACCCCCTCACCCACCCACCCCGAACCCCCTCACCCACCCACCCTGCACCCCCTCACCCACCCACCCTGCACCCCCTCACCCACCCACCCTGCACCCCCTCACCCACCCACCCTGCACCCCCTCACCCACCCACCCTGCACCCTCTCACCCACCCACCCCGAACCCCCTCACCCACCCACCATGCACCCTCTCACCCACCCACCCCGAACCCCCTCACCCACCCACCCTGCACCCCCTCACCCACCCACCCTGCACCCCCTCACCCACCCTGCACCCCCTCACCCACCCACCCTGCACCCTCTCACCCACCCACCCCGAACCCCCTCACCCACCCACCCTGCACCCCCTCACCCACCCACCCCGAACCCCCTCACCCACCCACCCCGAACCCCCTCACCCACCCACCCTGCACCCCCTCACCCACCCTGCACCCCCTCACCCACCCACCCTGCACCCTCTCACCCACCCACCCCGAACCCCCTCACCCACCCACCCTGCACCCCCTCACCCCCCCACCCTGCACCCCCTCACCCACCCTGCACCCCCTCACCCACCCACCCTGCACCCCCTCACCCACCCACCCTGCACCCCCTCACCCACCCACCCTGCACCCTCTCACCCACCCACCCCGAACCCCCTCACCCACCCACCATGCACCCTCTCACCCACCCACCCCGAACCCCCTCACCCACCCACCCTGCACCCCCTCACCCACCCACCCCGAACCCCCTCACCCACCCACCCCGCACCCCCTCACCCACCCTGCACCCCCTCACCCACCCACCCTGCACCCCCTCACCCACCCACCCTGCACCCTCTCACCCACCCACCCTGCACCCTCTCACCCACCCACCCTGCACCCCCTCACCCACCCACCCTGCACCCTCTCACCCACCCACCCCGAACCCCCTCACCCACCCACCCTGCACCCCCTCACCCACCCACCCTGCACCCTCTCACCCACCCACCCCGAACCCCCTCACCCACCCACCCTGCACCCCCTCACCCACCCACCCCGAACCCCCTCACCCACCCACCCCGAACCCCCTCACCCACCCACCCTGCACCCCCTCACCCACCCTGCACCCCCTCACCCACCCACCCTGCACCCCCTCACCCACCCACCCTGCACCCCTCACCCACCCACCCTGCACCCCCTCACCCACCCACCCTGCACCCCCTCACCCACCCACCCCGAACCCCCTCACCCACCCACCCTGCACCCCCTCACCCACCCTGCACCCCCTCACCCACCCACCCTGCACCCTCTCACCCACCCACCCCGAACCCCCTCACCCACCCACCCTGCACCCCCTCACCCACCCACCCTGCACCCTCTCACCCACCCACCCCGAACCCCCTCACCCACCCACCCTGCACCCCCTCACCCACCCACCCCGAACCCCCTCACCCACCCACCCTGCACCCCCTCACCCACCCACCCTGCACCCCCTCACCCACCCACCCCGAACCCCCTCACCCACCCACCCTGCACCCCCTCACCCACCCACCCTGCACCCCCTCGCCCACCCACCCCGAACCCCCTCACCCACCCCGATCCCATCGCACCCACCCACCCTGCACCCCCTCACCCACCCACCCCTCACCCATCGCACCCCCTCACCCACCCACCCTGCACCCCCTCACCCACCCACCCTGCACCCCCTCACCCACCCCGATCCCATCGCACCCACCCACCCTGCACCCCCTCACCCACCCACCCTGCACCCCACCACCCACCCACCCCTCACCCATCGCACCCACCCACCCTGCACCCCCTCACCCACCCCGATCCCATCGCACCCGCCCACCCTGCACCCCCTCACCCACCCACCCTGCACCCCCTCACCCACCCCTCACCCATCGCACCCACCCACCCTGCACCCCCTCACCCACCCACCCTGCACCCCCTCACCCACCCTGCACCCCCTCACCCACCCACCCTGCACCCCCTCACCCACCCACCCTGCACCCCCTCACCCACCCCGATCCCATCGCACCCACCCTGCACCCCTCACCCACCCACCCTGCACCCCCTCACCCACCCCGATCCCATCGCACCCACCCACCCTGCACCCCCTCACCCACCCACCCTGCACCCCCTCACCCACCCCGATCCCATCGCACCCACCCATACTGGACTCTCTCAATAGTAAGAATGTCGCTTCTCAGACTAGGTGACCAAAACTGCACACAGTACTCAAAGTGTGGCCTCAGCAATGCCCTGTGTAACTGCAGTGAGACATCCCCACTCCTATACTCAAAGGAATTAGGTCTTGTAAACCTTCTCTTGCACTGAGGAGGTTTACAAGAATGTTACAAGAAAGGGCTAGAAAATTGTAGCTATGAGGAGAGTTTGGATAGGTTGGGGTTATTTTTCTTGGAGCAAAGAAGGCTAGGGGTGATTGAGGTGTATTAAATTATGGGGGGAAAGAGATAGTAGGACACGATAAAATTGTTTCCCTTGGTGGAAAATTCTAGGGACATCGATTCAGGACAGTAGGTGTAGAGGGGATATGAGGAAGAACTATTTTATGCAAATAGTGGTGTATCTGGAATTCAGGAATGTGTCCGGAATGACTGCCCGAGTTTGTGGTGTAGGCAGAAACCCTAAACACTTTTAAAAAGTACCTGGATCTGCACCTTAAGTGCTGAAACTTACAGGACTATGGGCTGGAAGATGGGATTAGAAAGGACTCCTGTGCTGTAACTTTTCTATGGCTCTATGGTTCTCACTTAACGTACATACCCTGAAGAGTGTGCATGAGGAAGGTGGAGAAATCTGTGGGCAACTTATGGTGCAGTATTACTGGGTGATGTGATTTATCCTGAAATAGGCGCTGGATGTGGTCAAAATGAGGAACAAATTTCACCCAGAACTGTTTCCTGGATCAAATATGTGTCAGGATAGGTAGGACGTGCCTTGGTCTACATCAATGGGGATGAAGTGGAAATGGTTGAGAGTTTCAACTTTCTAGGTGCCCAGATCATCAACAACCTATCCTGATCCCTCCACGCTGACACTATAGTTAAGAGAGCCCAAACGCCTCTACTTTCTCAAGAACTAAGGAAATTTGGCATGTCAGCTACGACTCTCACCAATTTTTACAGATAGAGTCATAGAGTTTTACAGCATGGAAACAGGCCCTTTGATTTGTTCATGCTGCCCTCTTTTTTTAAAACCCCTAAACTAATCCCAATTGCCCACATTTGGCCCCTATCCCTCTAGACCCCATCGTACCCATGTAACTATCTAAATGCTTTTTAAAAGAGAAAATTGTATCCGCCTCTACTACAACTCTGACAGCTTCTTCCTTCAGTAAGGCCTTCGACAAGGTCCCTCATGGCAGACTGGCACAGAAGGTGAAGTCGCATGGGATCAGAGGTGAGCTGGCAAAGTGGATACAAAACTGGCTCAGTCAAAGAAGTAGAGATGCCGGCATTGGACTGGGGTAAACACAGTAAGAAGTTTGGTTGGACTTAAACCTGGTGTTGTGAGACTTCTTACTCAGTCAAAGAAGACAGAGGGTAGCAATGGAAGGGAGCATTTCTGAATAGAAGGCTGTGACAAGTGGTGTTTCTCAGGGATCAGTGCTGGGACCTTTGCTGTTCGTAATATATATAAATGATTTGGAGGAAAATGTAACTGGATTGATTAATAAGTTTGCGAACGACACAAAGGTTCGTGGATTTGCGGATAACGATGGGGACCATCAGAGGATACAGCAGGATATAGATCAGTTGGAGACTCGGGCAGAGAGATGGCAGATGGAGTTTAATCCGGACAAATGTGAGGGAATGCATTTTGGAAGGTCTAAGACAGATGGGAAATTTTCAGTAAATGGCAGAACCCTTAAGAGTATTGATAGGCAAAGAGATCTGGGTACACAGGTCACTGAAAGGGGCAATACAGGTAGAGAAGGTAGACAGGAAGGCACATGGCATACTTGCCTTCATCAGCCGGGGCATTGAGTTTAAAAATTGGCAAGTCATGTTGTAGCTTTATAGAACCGTGGTTAGGTCGCTGTTGGAATATAGTGTTCAATTCTGGTCACCACACTACCAGAAGGATGTGGAGGCTTTGGAGAGGGTATAGAAAAGATTTACCAGGAGGTTGTCTGGTATGGAGGGCATTAGCTATGAGGAGAGGTTGGAGAAACTTGGTTTCTTCTCACTGGAACGATGGAGGTTGAGGGGAGATATGATAGAAGTCTACAAGATTATGAGAGGAATGGACAGAGTGGATAGTCAGAAGCTTTTTCCCAGGGCAGAAGAGTCAATTACTCGGGGGCACAGGTTTAAGGTGTGAGGGGCAAGGTTCAAAGGAGATGTACGAGGCAGATGTTTTACACAGAGAGTAGTGGGTGCCTGGAACTCGTTGCCAGGGGAGGTAGTGGAAGTGCCTATGGTAATGACTTTTAAGGAGCGTCTTGACAAGTACATGAATAGGATAGGAATAGAAGGATATGGTCCCTGGAAGGGTAGGGGGTATTAATTAAGTTGGACAGCATGGTCAGTGCAGGCTTGGAGGGCTGAAGGGCCTATTCCTGTGCTGTAATTTTCTTTGTTCTTTGTTCCAGATACTCACCACCCTCTGTGTGAAAAAATTGCCCCTCTGAACATTTTTGTATCTCTCCCCTCTCACCCTAAACCTATGCCGTCTAGTTTTAGACTCCTGTACCTTTGGGAAAGGATATTGACTATCTACCTGATCTGTGCCCCTCATTATTTTATAGATCTCTATAAGATCACCCCTCAGTCTCCTACACTCCAGAGAAAAAAGTCCCAGTCTATCCAGCCTCCCGTTATAACTCAATCCATCAAGTCCCAGTAGTATCCCAGTAAATCTTTGCTGCACTCTTTCTAGTTTAATAATATCCTTTCTATAATAGGATGACCAGAACTGCACACAGTATTCCAAGTGTGGCCTTAGCAATGTCTTGTACAACTTCAACAAGACTTTCCAACTCCTGTATTCAATGTTCTGACCGATGAAACCAAGCATGCCGAATGCCTTCTTCACCACTCTGTCCACTTGTGACTCCATTTTCACAGAGCTATGAACATGTATCCCTAGATCTCTTTGTTCTGTAACTCTCCCCAACGCCCTACCATTAACTGAGTAAGTCCTGCCCTGGTTCAATCTACCAAAATGCATCACCTTGCATTTATCTAAATTAAACTCCATCTTCCATTCGTCAGCCCACTGGCCCAATTGATCAAGATCCCGTTGCAATTGGTGATAACTTTTTCACTGTCCACTATGCCACCAATTTTGGTGTCATCTGCAAACTTACTAACCATGCTTCCTATATTCTCATCCAAATCATTAGTACAAATGACAAATAACAGTGGACCCAGCACCGATCCCTGAGGCACATTGCTGGTCACAGGCCTCCAGTTTGAAAAACAACCCTCTACAATCACCCTCTGGCTTCTGTCAGGAAGCCAATTTTATATCCATTTAGATACCTCACCCTGGATCCCGTGAGATTTATTCTTATGCGACAACCTACCATGCAGTACCTTGTCAAAGGCCTTCCTAAAGTCCATGTAGACAACATCAACTGCACTGCCCTCATCTACCACCTTGGTGCACAGCAGAAAGCATTCTTTCCAGATGTATTACAGCCTGCTATGCCTCTGAACAAGATGGGAAGAAACTATAAAGAGTTGTGAATGAAGCCCAGTCCATCATGCAAACCAGCTTCCCATTCATTGACTCCGTCTACACTTCCCGCTGCCTCAGGAAAACAGCCAGTATAATCAAGGAACTCATGCACCCAGGACATACTGTTCTTCTGTTGGGAAAAAGATACAAAAGTCTGAGATCATGTACCAACCAACTCAAGAACAGCTTCTTCCCTGCTGCCATTAGACTTTTGAATAGACCTACCTTATAGTAAGTTGATCTTTCTCTACGCTCTATGACTGTAACACTACATTGTGCAGCCTCTCCTTTCCTTCTCCCCTATGTACTCTATGAACGGTATACTTTGTCTATATAGCACAGAAGAAACAACACTTTTCACTGTATCCCAATACACGTGACAAGAATAAATCAAATCAAATCTTTCATATCTGATGCTGCCTGCGGGATTCTCCTCAGCTTAAGATAAAATGAATGAAACAGATTGCTCAGAAGTAAAATATATTAAATTAAATTATTCCCAAAGCTCTGGGAGTGATAAGAAACAAAAAGTGCCAAAGTAGAAATGGAAACAGGGTTTGATTTTTTTCTCAGTTTGTTGTATTTTGAGAAAAGATGGCATGACCTTATTATAGAATTGACCTGTGCCTGAACAAAATATATTAAACAAAACTATAATCTCATCTCAAGCAAGTCATTTAAGGCAAAAATGACAGTTCCACATAATAAATTACTCGTGAAAACAATTTATTAAAATTATTCAAATAGGATTTGAATTGACATTAAGCATAATTAAAATTGATCTCAATAGACCCTTAAACCGGAATTTTACTGGCACGCCTGCCCCCGGAATCGGAGCACGGCATTCTTCATTGGCCTTGGGTGGTACCGTACGGAGCTCGGGCGGACGTTCCGGTAAAATTCCGCCTTTTGTATCTGAGTCAGGAGTCTCCCATACACCAGGGGTTCATCTTTAGTTTTTCTGTTTAATACAAGGGCAGGCATGGAAGGCACCATATACATATCAAATAAGAAAAGGAATCTAAATATCCTTTATATATTGTACAGTTCATCAAATTTACAGGCTGAATCTTGTTGAATGAAATTGCAGATTCATTCATTCCAATTTTCAAACTTCGAGCAACTATTTACAAAATTTTTACTTATATCAAATAAGTTAATACTTTAAAAAGAAAGATGTCTAGATGTATGATTCTGTGATATCAGTTATGTTCTAGAAATTAATTTTTCACTGCTGTCTTGATAATGAGAGGTTATGTTATAGAAGACAATGGTATATGCTGAGATTATTTGTAGTTATAACGGCAGCACAGTGGCACAGTGGTTAGCACTGCTGCCTCACAGTGCCAGGGACCCAGGTTCAATTCTGGCCTTCGGTCACTGTCTGTGTGGATTCTGCACATTTGCCTCGTGTCAAAGAACAAAGAACAACCCAGCACGGGAAACAGGCCCTTCAGCCTGTTATTCGTTTGTGTCTGTGTGGGTTTCCTCCGGGTGCTCCGGTTTCCTCCCACCGTTGAAAGATGTGCGGGTTAGGTTGATTGGCAATGCTAAATTGACCCTAGTGTCAGGTAATTCATGGTAAATACATGGGGGTTATGGGAATAGAACCTAGGTGGGATTGTGGTCAGTGCAGACTTGATGGGCTGAATGGTCTACTTCTGCACTGTGGGGATTTTATGATATCAGCTATGGAGTGACATAATAACAGGGGCATAGCGATAAGTTTAAAGTTTATTAGTGTCGCAAATCTAGCCTAACAGGACTGGACAGGGTAGATGCAGGGAGTCGAGTATCAGGGGTCACAGTCTGAGGATTCAGGGTAGATCATTTAGGAAAGAGATGAGGAGACATTTCTTCACCCAAAGAGCGGTGAGCCTGTGGAATTCATTAACACAGGAAGTAGTTGATGCCAAAACATTGAATATATTCAAGAGGCAGCTGGATATAGCACTTGGGGCCAAAAGGATCAAAGATTATGGGGAAGAAGCAGGATTAGGCTACTGAGTTGGACGATCATCCATGATTGTAACGAAGGCTCCTCCTTCTCCTATTTCCAATGTTTCTCTGTAATCAGGCTTACATTAACAATGAAGTTAATGTGAAAATCCTCTAGACATCTCACTCTGGAAGCTGTTTGGGTACACTGAGGGAGAATTTAGCATGGTAGATGTGCCTATCCAGCACATCTTTTGGACTGAGGGAGGAATCCGGAGCACCCAAAGGAAACCCACCCAAAAAGGGAGAGAATGTGCAAACTCCGCACAGACAGTGGCCCGAGCTGGGAATCGAACCCGAGTCCCTGGCACTGTGAAGCAGCAGTTCTAACCACTGTGGGAGATTTCAATTATCCTCTGAGAGTGGGGAAAAAAATGTAAAGGTCTAGGGTGGAAGAAATTCCTCAAATCTGTACAAAAGAATTTACACCAATCAGTGTGTATTCCCAGCCTAACAAGGAATGAAGCTGCGGGGAGGTGATCGCTGGAATATTAATTCAGAAACACAGCTCTAAAGTGGACCCAGGTTCGAATCCCACCAAGGCAGATGATGGAATTTGAATTCAATACAAGAAATATCTGGAATTAAGAATCTACTGATGACCATGAAACCATTGGGATTCTGGGTTTTATCAAGACAGGTATTGGGTAGAAATACTAAGAAGTTAAACTAAATCTCTATAAGGACTGGTAAGGCACCAGTTGGAATGTTGGGCACCGTGTTTTAGGAAGGATGTCAGGGTCTCACAGGAGGTACAGAGGGAATAAAATTGGATACTGGGGAAGTGGGATTTCGGTTATGCGGAAAGAGTGGAGAGACTGGGGCTATTCAGCTTGGATTAGAAAATGAATAAAGGTTGTCAGAATGATGAAGGGTTTTGGCCGGTAGTGAGGGTCATTAACCCAAAGTTTAAGATAATTTTGGCAAAACAAGCAGTTGAGATGAGGTAACCCTGTCTGACAGGGTGGTGCAAGTAGATTCAAGATTACCTTTCTTAAGGGAGTTGGACAAATAGTATGATAGAATCCGTACAGTGCAGAAGGAGGCTATTCAGCCCATTGACCCCACACTGACATCAATCCCATCCAGGCCCTATCCCTGTAATCCCATGTATTTACCCTGCTAACTCCCCGATACACAATTTATCATGGCCAATCAACCTAATCCACACATCTTCCGGACTGTGGGAGGAAACCGGAACACCCAGAGGGAGCCCACGCAGACACAGGGAAAGTGTGCAAACTCCTTGGTCATTTTGATTTGGTTTGATTTGATTTATTATTAGTCTCCCGAGGCTGGAGTTGAACCCAGGTCTCTGGCGCTGCGAGGCAGCAGTGCCAACCACTGTGCCACCATGAAGGGAATCACTGACATGGGCAAAGATTTGGACTGATTGGATAGCTTTCACAAAAGCATGATGGGCTAGACGGTCTCCTGCCAAAGATCTTACGTTTGGCAATATGATCAATTGTGCCTCAAGGCAGCATCTGGGTCCACCAGCTAGGCTGTTCAACATGGTGGCACAGTGGTTAGCACTGCTGCCTCACAGCACCAGGGACCCGGGTTCAATTCTGGCCTTGGGTCGCTGTCTGTGTGGAGATTGCATGTTCTCCCTGTGACTGCGTGGGTTTCCTCCGGGTGTTCCGGTTTCCTCCCACAGTCCAAGGATATGCGGGTTGGGTGGATTGGCCGTGATAAAATTGACCCTTAGTGTCAGGGGGAATAGCAGGGTAGATATGTGGGGTTACAGGGATAGGGACTGGGTGGGATTGTGGTCGGTGCAGACTCGATGGGCTGAATGGTCTCCTTCTGCACTGTGGAAATTCTAAGGATGGCATCATAACAACTAATCAGTACAAACATCAGAATCGACAGACTCACAAAATGATATACAAAGCATTTTAGAGTAAGTATTGTTCCACTGCTGCATCTGTATTTCATTCTGCTGGAGACCAGCTAATCAAAAGTTACGTCTTTTCCGAAGAGACAGAATACTGAATTCACTTTGCACCCTGCAACACATTCAGACTTCCAGTTCCGGCTGCTTCTACGTCTCACAGATCGTTCTCAGGCCTTTTGCAGCCAGGGAACAACTTGAAATGAGAAGGTGGCTTTAAGCTATAAAAGAAATCGCTGCTTAGCAGTTTTCAAAATATATAGAAATTAACTTCCAAAACAAATACACAAACTGGAGAGGAGATTGATGCATTTGCCTCATGACAGACACACAGATCTATTACCTCAAAGGTAGCTGAGAATATTTCTGATGTAAACAAGAGCCTACACCTGGATAAAATGATAAGGTTTGCCTGGAGGTGCAATGCTACTGTACTCACATGCTGTATCTAAGAGTGGTTTGAATTGTTTAGACTCCTGAATACATGGTTACTCTGGTACATTCTCAATGCCTATTCCCCACAAGGACAATCCCTGCTTTATCGACAGAATCAGGCTGTTTTGTTAGTAGCTGAAATCATTTCGAATTTATCATGCACTTTTCATGCAACAAAGTCATAACCACTCCCACGAGTGCCTTTTCTGATCAGTTCAGCTCTCATGCCTTTGAAAGTTTCCCAAGTTGTCTTGTCCTCAGGTAGACGGTGCATATACGGGCACAGCTCAGACACTGAAGCAATATTTGAAAGGGAGGTTTCTTTCGTTGTCATTTTAGTCGGACGTGGGATCGGCTCAAGGGGCCTGATGGTTCCTCGGCTGGCCCGCTGTGCTGGGGGGTCCTGGCGACACCCGGCCCCCGGGAGAGGGTGGCTTCGAGCATCTCTGCACCAACCTCCTGGTCTCTTACCAAAGGTGGCACGTCTGCCAAGTCAGAGCAGTGCTCTTTGCCCACCTTGTGGTTGCTGCCAGCGAACGGCACCCTCAGTTTGTGTGTGCACTGGATCAGGTTTTGCACAGACACCGAGTGTTCCAAGGGCTTTTCCGGCAGTGGGCAAACCTTGACCAGGGATTCGTTCTCTGCACTCTGGCTTCTCCTCCACAGTGCCTCCTGGATGACGTTAGTGTCCGGCACTCGATTGGCAAGAGGGCAGGAGGTGGCATCGGAACCAATCCCCTCTGTGGTGGCAGGGACAACCTGGAGAGGCCTTGCCCTGCAGAGGCTCTGAAAGGATGGCAGCTGTCGTGTTGGCACGGCCGCCTTGGCAGACTGAACTGTTTGACTGACCGCGGGCACTCTGGGTCCGTCGCTCTCACTCTTTGGAGCAAGCGGAGCTTGCCTGGCTGGGCTGATGGTGCAGTGAGCGGGAGCACTTGGATTATTTATCGATAGGGCCTGCTGTAATCCCTTGGTACTCGTGGATCTGGACATGCAGCTATTGTACGGTACCGAGACAGGCCCATCCACAGGACTTTGGTAATCAGATGTCTGGTCAAACTCGAACACAGGCATCTGCAGTGAGGCAAGTGTCAGTGTGGAGACAGAGCCCTTGTGCAGACACTGCCTGTAGATTTCCAGAAGGCAATCCAGCTTTGATTCAATCGATTGTACCTGTAAAAACAAACAGCAGAGTCTCAGTGCCAGTATATCACTGCCTACACTCACTTCCACAGTGTCACCCGGATTAGTGATAATCAGTGGATTAAACTCCAAACGGGGAGGCCATGGCCCAGTGGTATTGTCACTAAACTATCAATCCAGAAAATCAGCTCATCTTCCGGAGACCTGGGTTCGAATCCTGTCACAGCAGCTGGAGGAACTTGAATTCAATTAAAAAAAGTCTGGAATTATGAATCCGCTGATGTCAATTGTCAGAAAACCCATCTGGTTCACTGATTGCTTTAGGGAAGGAAATCTGCCGTCCTTACCTGGTCTGGCCTACAGTGACTCCAGAGCCACAGCAATGTGTTTGACTCTCAGCTGTCCCTTGGATAACAAATACTGGCCAGCCGGTGGTATCCATGTCCCACGAATGAATGAAACACCAAACATCCAGGTTAAAAATTGGGATAATCGATGGATTAAGCTCCAAACATCCAGATTAGAGACTGAGATAACCAATGATTAAACCCTCCAAACATCCAGATTAGAGACTGAGATAACCAATGATTAAACCCTCCAAACATCCAGATTAGAGACTGAGATAACCAATGATTAAACCCTCCAAACATCCAGATAAGGGGAATAGAAACATAGGAGATAGGAGCAGGAGGAGGCCATTTGGCCCTTTGAGCCTGCTCCACCATTCATTACGATCATGGCTGATCATCCAATTCAATATCCTGTTCCCGTCTTCCCCACAATATCCTTTGACCCTCTTTGTCCCTATTTCTAATTTGGATGTTCGGAGGTTAATCCATCCAGCTGTATCTAAATCCTTGTTGAAAACGTGTTGGCCACAACTGATCTCTGTGGCAACATATTCCACAGCTCGCCACATCAACCTTCAGCTATGACCCCTTGTTCTGGACTCTCCCACCATTGGGAACATTTTTTCTGAATCTACCCTGTCAGAATTGTATAAGTTTCTATGAGATTCTGTCTCACTCTTCTAAACTCCAATGAATACAATCCGAACTGACTCAATCTCTCCTCATTTCTCCTTATCTTAGTCCTAATAGGTTTAACTGTATCCTTAGTCTATGACCCCCTAGTTCTGGACACCCCCACCATTGGGAATATCTTTCCTGCATCTACCCCTTTTGGTCCTTTCAAATGTTCCTACGAGATTCCCGAGTCATTCTTCTAAACTCCAGTGAGTAAAATCCTAATCGACTCAATCCCTTCTCACATATCATTCCTGCTGGGATAATCAATAGGTTAAACTCCAAAAATCCGAATTACAGATGGGGGTAATGGATACAATCCAACCCACCCTGCATAAATGAATTGATGTAATTAGAGTGATCACTTTGATTATATTCTTCCTTAACATTGAGGGGAGGTTCTTGTTGGGAACTGAACGGAATTATTTCCAAAAGGTCATTACTCTTACCTGTTTTTCAACTTTGACCACCCGTCCCATCATGCTGAGGTCATCGGTAATGTCAGGTGGGACTTTTTCACGTGACCTCTTGTCTGCTGTGACCTGTCCTCTCCCAAGCATGTGATCCACACTGCATCGATAAAGAAGATACACAATGTTCATGTGAACACTGGGAAAAGATTCTTTCAGAGATGGCTGATTACAATGGACTGTAACTATTGAATCGTACACCTTCTAATGCTGGATCGCTGAAGGAGCCACCCATCGGGAAACCAGATCTTAAAGGCTGGGAACGTTTAAATACAGTGATCCAAAAATCCAAAGGCACAGCTTAAACATCAGGGTCCACCCCAGCATGGATCACTGGATGAATTGAGTACACTGGTGTGGATAGAACCATGAAGCTAGAAGCAGGAATAGGCCATTCGGCCCTTCGAACCTGCCCTGCCATTCATTATGATCATGGCTGATCATCAAATTCAATATCCTGATCCCCCCTTTTCCCCATCCCTCGATCCCTTTAGCCTATATCTAATTTCTTCTAGAAATCAGGCAAAATTTTGGCCTCAACTAATTTCTGTGGCAGTGAATTTCATGGATTCATAACTCTTTGAGTGAAGACATTTCTTCTCCTGTCTGTTCTAAAAGATTTACCCCTTATCCTTCAGCTATGACCCCTTGTTCTGGAATCCCCCACCATTGGGAACATTTTTTTCTGAATCTACCCTGTCAGAATTTTATAAGTTTCTATGAGATTCTCTCTCACTCTTCTAAACTCCAGCAAATATAATCCCAACTGACTCAATCTCTCCTATAAGACCCACCTGCTATCCCAGGAATCAGCTGCACTCCCTCTATAGCAAGGACATCCTTGGATCAGCCCCTCCCACCTTGGCCTGGCCCCCTTGGCACTGCCCAATGCCTGGTGGACAGTGCCAAGGTGCCCCCTAGGCATTGGCACTTTGTCCCTTGGGCAGTGCCAGGGGGTACAGGCTGGCACTGGCAGGATGCCCATACCCAGGGCCACCCCCCCGCCATTGGGGGCCCCGATTGCACCCCTTTTATTCCAGCAGGGTGGTCCCGCTAATTCCCTGAAAGTGGGGAGCTAGTTTGAACCCCGCAGGAGTGAAATTGTACAGGTGGAGTGCTTCAGTCCCAGGCCCGCTTATCACATTTAAATAACATTAAAATAAGATTTAAATCACTTACCCGCTGTTCCCGCTGGTTTCCAGCATGGTCTCTACTACATTGGCTATCCGATGCTTGGAGGTGGGCACGCGGTGGGTACGTTTGCACAAATTCCATGAATCAGCCTATACATGATTCTCCTGGCCCAACGCGCTAACAAAATGAGCAGGGAATTGCCCCTATAGAATCCCTACAGTGCAGAAGGAGGCCATTTGGCCCATCGAGCCTACACCAACAACAATCACACCCAAGTCATACACCCATGTATTGACCCTGCTAATCTCCCTGATACTGAGGGACAATTCAGCATGGCCTATCAATCCAATCCACACATCTTTGGACTGTGGGAGGAAACCTGGAGAAAACCCACGCAGGCAATGGGAGAACGTGCAGACTCTGCACAGTCACCCAAGGCTGGAATTGAACCTTGGGCCAAGAGCTGTGAGGCAGCAGTGCTAACTACAGTGCCACCGTGCTGCCCTAGTGCATCAAGGAAAGGGAGTTTATTTGACTGTTCCATTTCAAAATGCAGGATGGAGCCTGTTGAGGCATGCAAGTGAAGTATCAGTGGTGCATTCTCTATGCCAACACCTCTACCAGTCAGCATTCTGCTCTTGTACAGTATAAAGTTGTTGCTTCCCCTGATATTGCTATTCTTCCAATTGTTCTGATGAATGAAAGACAAAAAACTTTGACAAAGTATCTTTTTCAGCAATATTCAAGTTCTGTACAACACTGCTAAATAATTATTTATCTATTACATTCACTAATCCACTGTTAGCTCCGAGGTTCCTCACATACTCTGAAAAACTCACCTGACTTCTCTTTTAGAAATCAATGCTGACTCAGCCTGACTAAAGCACAGTGGGCGGTACGGTGGCACAGTGGTTAGCACAGCTGCCTCACAGCACCAGGGAACTGGGCTCGATTCCCAGTTTGGGTCAATGTCTGTGCGGAGCCTGCATGTTCTCCCCGTGTCTGCATGGGTTTCCTCTGTGTGCTCTGGTTTCCTCCCACAGTCCGAAAGATGTACTGCTTAGGCACATTGGCCATGTTAAATTCTCCCTCAGTGTCCCCGAACAGAGTGTGGCAACTAGAGGATTTTCACAGTAACTTCATTGCAATGTTAATGTAAACTGACTTGTGACACTGATAAATAGGCTTTAAATTACTGCGTGTGTTGGAATCTGAAACAAAAGTAGAAAATGCTGGAGAATCTCAGCAGGTCTGACTGTGTTTGTGGACACCCTAGTGTCCAGACTCACCGTGACTGCAGGCTCTTGATCCGACACAGCATGTCCAAATGTCCAGCTGAATATTGCTCAATCACATCCTTTACATCGTATGGACGGAGAGTCTCCTTAAACTTCCTCTTTGCCACATGAAACTTCACAATCCTGGAATGGGAATTGTATCAGTTGTCATTTTCCCACTGTGTGATCGACTATTAAATTGGAATTATTTTTCCCCAGATATAATCCGCTGGATCTGATCACATGCAAGGGCTGGGAGTCACAAACTAACACTAGGTGAATTCACCTCAAACTGAAGCCGATGCAGAAACACTTTAAACTTCGGTTTATTATTGAAGGGGAGTGGAGTTGATTGTGTTCATTATATAGTATGGCCAAATAAATAATCTTATACCCTAACAATCCTGGAAAGCTCAGTAGGAATTAGGATCTGGGATAGACGGAAAAAGCTCATCCTAGGGTGGGGGCAATGGCACAGTGGTTAGCATCACTGCCTCACAGTGCCAAGGACCTGGGTTCAATTCCAGCCGTGGGTCACTGTCTGCTGGGTCCGCACATTCTCCCTGTGTCTGCATGGGTTTGTTCCAGGTGCTCCGGTTTCCTCCCACAGTCCAAAGGTGTGCAGGTTAGGTGGATTGGTCATGCTGAATTGCTTCTTATTATCCAAAAATGTGTAGCTTAGGGAGATTGGTATTGCTAAATTGCCCCTTATTGTCCAAAGGCATGTAAGTTAGTTGGATTGGCCATGCTAAATTGTCACTTATTGCCCAGAGGTGTGTAGGTTAAATGGGGATCGGCCTTAGGGGAAGGTCTGTGTGGGATGCCCTTTCGGAGATTCGATGCAGACTCGATGGGCAGAATGGCCTCTTTCTGTGCTGTAGGGACTTTATGGTAGTGTTCATTCCATTGGTGTTGTTGACTAATGACAGTAGAACTCTCTGTCAGTGAGTGCACAGCAGATATGAGGTGAGGAAAAGCCCAATGATGGGAAGCGGCTTCTCATCCTCTACGTTATTCCATCCGGTCGGAATTCCAGCATCTCCCAACCCAGCACACCACCTTATTGAGAATATGGTGGCATCGAGGGACTGCCGCTGGTTCAGTAATCTGGGTCAATTCCCCGTGAACCTGGGTTCAAATCTCACCACGGCAGCTGGTGGAATTTGAATTCAGTTAATGTCTCTAGAATATAAAGTTAGTCTCGGTAACGGTGATCACTATGGCTTCCAACGATTGTCATCAAATCCCATCTGGCTGGCGAATGTGAGTATCTGGTCTGTGTGATTAACTCTTAACTACCCTCTGAAGCATGGTAACTTCATTGCAGTGTTAATGTAAGCCTACTTGTGAACTAATATTAAGCCACTCAGTTCAAGGGCAATTAGGGATGGGAGATAAATGGTGACCCAGTCACAGACACCCACAACTCGTGAATGAATTAATAAAAGAAAAATTGTTCAAAAGCCCAAAGGAGGCCCCTGTAAAACTTCACCTGATTGCCCTGACCACAGTCTTGAGAACTGGTGTGAGTTCTTCCATGGAGATCTCACAGGTACCTGCTCGCTCATCAAAACCTTCGTCCGTGCCCATAGCAGCATCTGCGAGAACTGAACAAAAAACTTGTTTAGTTGTCACGTGAAGGAATGACTTGCAAGTCCCTGAGGTTGGAAGAGTTTCAATTCTCCGCTTTGCTCACTCATTCATCCAAAGGTAGACTTTTCACTGGATGAATCCAATCCTTTAGAAAGTTCAGTGTAAATCCTGAATTGGCACGGTGGCACAGTGGTTAGCACTGCTGCCTCACAGTGCCAGGGACCCGGGTTCAATTCCAGCCTCAGGTCAATGTCTGTGTGGAGTTTGCACCTTCTCCCAGTGTCTGTGCGGGTTTCCTCCGGGTGCTCCAGTTTCCTCTCACAGTCTGAAGTTGTGTGGGTTAGACTGATTGGCCATGTTAAATTGACCCTAGTGTCAGGGGGATTAGCAGGGTAAATATGTGGGATTATGGGAATAGAGATTGGGTGGGATTGTGGTCAGTGTAGACACAATGGGCTGAATGGCCTCCTTCTGTGCTGCGGGATTCTATGATTTTATGAGTCCCTCAGAAAGAGGGCCGATGATAAGTTATAGTGTCACCTTGCCCAGGTCGTGGGGTCAGAGGGTCACACTTCTCAGGTCATCAGGAGCAGAGGTAGCAATATCAGCCCTTTGAACCTGCTCTGCCACTCAATCAGATCATGGCTGATCTCTCCCCACCTCTTCCCCATATCCCCCCAGCCTGTCTTTTTTAAATTCAAAATATATCTATCCCCTTCTTGAAACCAGTTAATGATTCAGACTCCACTGCTCCAAGGGGCAGTGAGTTCCACAATTCACCACCCTCTGTGAGAAATGGTTCCTCCTCAGTTTTAAATCTGCCACCTCATAGGGTCATGTTCTGGGTCCTAGGGTCACCTTTCCTGGGTCATGAGGTCACAGGGTCTCCTTCCCCAGGTCACGGGGTCACCTTCCAGGTCACAAGGGTCACCTTCAAGCCTACCTGATGAGGGAGGGAAATTTGGCATGTCAGCTATAACTCTTAGCCACCTTTACAAATACACCTCAGAAAGCATTCTTTCCAGATGTATCACAGCTTGGTATGGCTCCTGCTCTGCCCAAGACCACAAGGAACAAGTGTTGTGAATATAGCCCAGTCCATCTCGCAAACTAGCCTCCCACCCATTGACTCTGTCTACACCTCCTGCTGCCTTGGAAAAGCAGCCAGTATTATTAAGGACCCCACACACCCCGGACATTCTCGCTTCCGCCTTCTTCCATCGGGAAAAAGATACAAATATCTGAGATCATGTACCAACCGACTCAAGGACAGCTTCTTCCCTGCTGCTGTCAGGCTTTTGAATGGACCTACCTCACATTAAGTTGCTTGCTCTCTATGCTCTAGCTATGAAAGTAACACTATATTCTGCACTCTCTCCTTTCCTTCTCTATCAATGGTATGGCTTTGCCTGTATAGTGCGGAAGAAACAATACTTTTCACTGTATTTTAGTACATGAGACAATAATAAATCAAATCAAAGAGTCTGAGGATGACACAACCAATGGGTCTCAGATATTCCCTCTTCCCTGGCTCACCGCTGCCCCCCCCCCATCTCCCTCTCAGTGCCCCCTCTGTTGCTCAGCAATCTAACAGGGTATCAGACAGCCTGTCTGTGACAAAGCCGGTTGGCTAGTGACCTGAATTGGGAAGTTTTGGGAGAGTACAAAGCATTACCATGGAATCTCTCTCACCGTCTGAAGCTCCCTGTGACTGACAGTTCTTGGAACGGAGGGAAGGTCGGAATCGAGGGCGGTCGTTGAAACTCCAGCTCTTCTGCACCTTTCCGGGACTGCGTTCGGTGGCTTGATCAGTGCTCGGTGAGCGGCAGTCTGGCACTAGCGAGGCCTGTCTGCCCTTAACACCTTGGCCCCTGGGGCTGGTCATTCGGACACGCTCCTTAAAACTTAACTTGTGGCTAAAGAAAATCAAAGCCAGAAGGAGACAGAACATTATTTCTATATCTGAGACGCAGCAGGTCACTGCAACCTCATATCATTCCCTCAGTGACAGCAATTTCACATCTCCCCATTTAATCTGCTCAAATGTCAGCCAGCTTTCTCATCCTAGAGAGAAAAGGGAGCAGGTTCCTCCAAGTGAGGGCCGACAGACCCAGAGTAAAGGAGGGAACGAGGAGAGAGAGAGAGTAAAGGAGGGAACGAGGAGAGAGAGAGAGTAAAGGAGGGAATGAGGAGAGAGAGAGAGAGAGAGAAACAGACGGTGGAGAAGGAATGGAGAGAGAGAGAGAGAGAGAGGAGACAATAGAAAGGAGGGCGAAGAGAAGAAGAAGGATGAAGGAAGAACTGAGAGACACAGTGTGGAAAAATATTGCTGACTCAAATGCTGATCTAAAAAGTGGTCATACAACATCGAGTGAAAGCTGGGCTAAATATAGCACTGTAAGATTTCCAATCACATCAGGGGAGCCAGTAGAATGAAAGCAAATTAATGTCACATTTCAGACGTATAACGGTCTGCTCACAGCTGATTGGAAAAGGAGGTCAACAAGTTACAGTGACCGTGGAGCTCAGATTGAAGAGGGAAATTAGAAGAATGCTTTCAGATAGTACATTATTAAACAGAAAGGCTGAGTCAGCCAGAGAGTGGGGGCAGTGTGTAAAGGGGATTTGAATAAGCATTGCACACAATGTTGGTATTCTGATATTTACTGAGAACTGGGACTTTTTTCAAATAAAGCTGCCCATTTATCTAGCTTCAAACATGAACAGTGAATGGGAATCTGATGATAAAATCCAATGCATTTCATGCTGTATGCAGAGTGCTGCGAACATGCAGAATTCACAAAGATTAGTTTGGTTAGTACAACTAAACCATACAAAGTATTGGTGAGACCGCACCTGGAATATTGTACACAGTTTTGGTCCCAGTATTTGAGGAAAGATATAGTGGCATTGGAGGCAGTTCAGAGAAGGTTCACTAGATTGATTCCAGAGATGCAGGGTTTGTCGTGTGAAGAGAGATTGAACAGTTCAGACCTATACTCTGGAATTTAGAAGAATGAGGGGAGATCAAATTGAGGTATACAAGATGATAAAGGGGATGGATAAAGTAGACGTGAGTTTGGATGCTTACTCTGTGGAATGTTCTAGGATGAGAGGTCATAGTCTTAGGATAAAGGGTAGCAAATTTAAAACAGAATTGAGGAGAAACTACCAAAGGGTTGTGAATCTGTGGAATTTGCTACTCCAAAGTGGATGCTGAGACAGTGAGTACATTTAAGGAGGAGTTAGACAGATTTTTAATTGGTAATGGGTTGAAGGGTTATGAGGAGAAGGCAGGAAAATAGGGATGAGGAGCATATCAGCAACAATCGAGTGGTGGAGCGAACTTGATGGGCCAAATGGCCTAATACTGCTCCTATATCTGATGAACTTACGAATTTGTAAACTCTCACGCTTTCCGTATGCAGCCAGTGGTCTGATCCATTGATATTCTTGGGGAACATCCCCAGCAATTAAAGAGCTCCCAGTGAAGTACCGTTCTGACACATTGAGCCTGATTTTGCTGAATGATGCTATCTATCTGTTCATTATATTTGCTTACAGATTTTCTGCGGGTTTTGTATCATAATTTGTCGTGATCAGAAAATAATTTTGATAAATTGTCATCTGCAGGGATCAGGGACCTGCATGAACAGGGCAACGGTATCCCCTTTACCAATGAGGAATCAGGACTGAGCAGCGCAGAGTGCAAACCAGGAAGTGTGAGAACAGGTAATTTAATACCAAATCATGCACAGAAAGCAAAACAAATGGGATTAGAAAGTGAGAAAGGAAGAATTCATTTAAAAAATCTTTAAAAATAATTCAAATCTGAAGGAATGGGGCTCCACATTTGTAAAGGTTAATTTTCAGTTGCAGGCACAGTATCTGGCAGCAATTAAGATGTATCACAGTATTAAAATTGCACTAATTGTTCAAGCAGTAGCTTTTTAACGGTACATTTTGTGGGTATCTATCATGCAAGTGCAACAACTTTGTAACAACGCCAATATTTCAATGCCGAGAGTCTCAGTGAGATATTGTTAAGCTGAAGCTTCCAGAGGGGCGAGGCAACTTAGACAGCAACCTCCTGCTTCCCGCATTTAACTGTATGCGTGCAGTGGCTGCAAGTTCCTGTCAGATTTAAACGTTAACAGCAAAACGCATCACCGTTCCTCTTGTTGGAAAATCAGGGCCAATCGCCTTCCTGTCACAGCTGGAATGGATTTAATAACGTTACAGTCTGACAGAATATGGATCAATAACTGGGGGAACCTCTTACCAAACTCTGCATTGAAGAGATTGCAAAGCACCAAGGGCCATGCCAAGACACCGCAGTGACCAGGGAATCCATCTGAGTTCACTCAATATCTACAGGCAACCGAGCAAGACAACGGGGGCAAAAGAAAGGAAGGGAGGCAAAAACAAGCAGGGGAAATAATACTGGAAATGGTTAAAGGATCCAGGAAGTGCTGTGTGAAAGGAGGGAAGAAATGACCATGCAGCTGCTGTTAGTGACATTCCCACAAACCAGGAGTGCAGATGCTGGGTACCTATGTTTCCTGGACGTGTATATCCTGAAGAGCTTCTGTTTATTATTAAAAAGCTTACTAGGAAGTGAGGGGAGATAGAGCAGGGTTTTAAACACTGATCAAAGCACACCTACAGAAATCAGTAACTCCAACAGCTTGAGTGAAACTATCGAATAGCGAGCTCCTACTATTAAGCAATGGTTCATATGCAGTGCCTGCCTGGGGTGGAAGCTTCTCTCCTAGCTATTGCCGCTGTGGCTAATGTTTTCTATTTCACCTCCAGCGACTAATTCCCAGGAAACCTGTCAACTCTCACCAGAGGTGTTATCAGAAGCTTCTGACTAGAATCCAAGAGTAGGAATGTACTGCTGAGGCTTTATAAGGTTCTGGTCAGATCCCATTTGGAATATTGTTTGGAGATGCTCTGGGATATATTTCTACCTTAAAGGTTTTGGATTCTATTCACTGGAGTTTGGAAAAGTGAGCGAGGATGTCATAGAAACTTCTAACAGGCTTAGACAGGGTGGATTTGGAAGGAATGTTCCTGATAGTGGGAGAGTCCAGAACTAGGGGTCATGGTAGAAGGATAAGGGGTGAATCTTTTAGTAATAAGGTAGGAAGAAATTTCTTCACCCAGGGGATGGTGAACGTGTGGAATTCACTAACACAGAAAATAGTTGAGACCAGAACATTGTGTGATTTTGAGAGGAAATTAGGTGTAGCTCTTGGAGGTAAAGGGATATGTGGGGAGAAGGAGGAATTAGGATATTGAATTCGATGATCAGCCATGATCAAAATGGATGATGGAGCAGGCTTGAAGGGCCAAATGGCCTATTCCAGCTTCTAGTTTCTATGACTCTTATTGCTGACAGGCCTTGGTGAAGTGTGCCTGTCAATCATTCTATGGAGCAATGCTGCTCCTTCTACTTTCAGCATTGCTCCAGGGAGTTAGAATTATCCCATCAGATCAGTCAGAATCTCATTGAATAGCAGAGTAGGCCCAGTTCCTGCATTTATGGTCACCAGTGGGTACATTAGATCACTTCCAGGCATTGGGGTAAAGTCCAAGTCTGTCTGCATCCCCACAGTGAATTCATTCCAGGGACAAATCTGGTTATGTTTAGATTTTACTTAAAGAAGATTTACAGGTTTTAGAAAGATGGGGAGGATGTAAACAGATGCACAATTGCCCAGATTGTGTTTTTTTGAATGATCTCAATACAAAATCTGTTTTCAAGTCTTTTACCCCACTGGTGGCAATCATTAACATGGGGGGTTCTCTGTGCTGGCTCACAGCGAGATTCAAGAAGCTGAGAATGTGATTATTAACAGCGGATCTTTACACAGTCTGCACAATTTGGGAAGAAACGGGAATGAACAAACCTGCTGAATGTTTCTCCTTGGTCTCTTCTTCGGTGTTAGTTGGTGAAAGGAAAACGAGAGTCAGACAGAAAGTATCGGTCATCAGAATGAGTGATCAATGATTAAATAAGTAAACACACCGCAAATCTCATTCCGAGTAGCAGCCACCTCCTCATTCACACTGCCAGAGGACAGCATCAAGGATGATCTAGATAGCACAGATGTTAAAAAGGGTAAAGCAGAGAGCAAAGCTGCCAGTTCTGACAATAACTCATCCAGACTCAAAACATTGGCTCTATTCTCTCTCCACAGACACTGTCAGACCTGCTGAGATTTTCCAGTGTTTACCTGTTTCAGATTCCAGCAGCTGCGGTAATTTGCTTTGATCCCACCCCATTCCCTCTGATTTTCATCGTCCTCACCCCTCTCCCATCCCACCTGCTTTCCTCCCCCTCTGCTGGACAGTTGTGTGATATCTGCCCCCACCAGCCCCGGCTCTTCTCCCCAAGCCTTCTCACTGCTCCTCCTCCCTCAGGGTGTAAGGCCCACTTGGCTGTACGTGTTTACTCCTGTTCCTATGATCCCTCCCCTCCAATTGCCTTCGTCAACTCTCAGTTAACTCAAACACATTGAGAGAGAGGCAAACCAAAGAGAGAGTTTAGACGCCACAGCGGACAGGATCCAGTCACATTCTGTGCCTCATTCAATGCTGAGATTTACGCATCTTGTGCTGTGATGTGTGAATCCTTTACTCTTCAAAGACTTAACTTTAGTTCTATAAAACTGAGCAGAGAGAAAGGCTGGGATGCCAGGCTGGGCTCAGGGAGACAATCACTCCCATTAAAGACTCACAGTCCGGGTACAGTTTGGGTTCGATACAGATTAAAGTTTCCTTTATATTCTTCAATCAAACATTCGCAGGGAAAAACGGCATGGATTACATCCAGACTCAAACTCCCTTTACACTCTCATTAAATACTCCCAGGGCAGTTGCCACAGGTGGTAAATACAGAGTAAAGCTCCCACTGCAATGTACCCTTAAACACCCAGGGCAGGTACAACATGAGATTGAGATTGAGTAAAATTCCATCTACATTGTCCAGCCAAGTACTCCCAAGGCAGCTACAGCTTCCTGTTGCTAAATGAGATTGATTTTCATCCGAGAAATCTGGCACGTCCAATACAATGGATGTATCACAGCTTGGTGTGGCCCCTGCTCTGATCAAGACTACATGAAACTACAAAGGGTCATGAATGTAGCCTAGTCCATCACTCAAACCAGTCTCCCATCCACTGACTCTGTCTACACTTCCCATTGCCTTGGAAAAGCAGCCAGCATAATTAAGGACCCCACGCACCCTGGGCATTCTCTCTTCCACCTTCTTCCGTCAGGAAAAGGATACAAATGTCTGCAATCATGCACCAACCGATTCAAGAACAGCTTCTTCCCTGCTGCCAGCAGACCTTTGAATGGACCTACCTTGTATTAAGTTGATCTTTCTTTACAGCTTAGCTATGACTTGAACACTACATTCTGCACCCTCTCCTTTCCTTCGCCCCTATGTACTCTATGAGTGGTGTGCATTGTCTATGTAGTGTGCAACAAACAATAGTTTTCACTGTATCCCAATATATGTGACAATAATAAACCAAATCAAATTGAAAGGAATGAGTCAAGTGAACCTTCTCTGAACTACTTCTAATGGCAATTATATTGTTTCTGAAGTAGGGAATTCAAATCTGTATAAGATACTCCAGATGTTGTCTCATTAAGGTGCTGTCCAGCTGTAGCAGCACCTCCCTACATTTATAGTTGATTCCCTTTCCAGTAAATGATTACATTCCATTTGCTTCCCAGTCACTTGTTGTACCCACATACTGACTCTTTGTGATTCCTGTCCCTCGGCACCCCAATCTCTCGAGTGCAGCATTCTGCAGCCTCTCTCTATTTAAATCATTGACAGATTTCTCTTCTTCTTGCCAAAGGGCCAAGTTCACATCTTGTGGAGAATTGCCCAGGTATGTCCTGTTCACTAAAAGTAGGGCAAATGCAACTTGGTCCATTACTACCCCTTTAGCCTCCTGTCAATTATCAACAGAGTGATGGAAAGTGTCACTGACAGTGTTGTCAAGGTCAGCACCATGGCACAGTGGGTTAGCACAGCTGCCTCACAGCACCAGGGACCCAGGTTCAATTCCAGCCTTGGGTGACTGTCTGTGTGGAGTCTGTACATTCTCCCTGTGTCTGCATAGGTTTCCTCCAGGTGCTCTAGTTTCCTCCCGCAGTCTGAAAGAGATGCTGGTTAGGTCGATTGGCTGTGCTAAATTAACCCTAGTGTTAGGGGGATTAGCAGAATAAATATGTGGGGTTAAGGGGATAGGGTGAGATTGTGGTCAGTGCAGACTTAATGGGCCAAATGGCCACCTTCTACACTGTAGGGATTCTATGATTCTAAGCAACACTTACTGAGTAATAACCTACTCACAGATGCTCAGTTTGTTTTCTGATGTGGAGAGACCGGCGCTGGACTGGGGTAAACACAGTAAGAAGTCTCACAACACAAGGTTAAAGTCCAACAGGTTTATTTGGTAACAAATGCCATTAGCTTTCGGAGCGCTGTCCCTTTGTCAGGTAAGTGAGTGAGTTTGTGATCCGAACTCCCCACTCACATGACAAAGGGGCAGTGCTCCAAAAGCTAGTGGTGTTTGTTACCAAATAAACCTGTTGGACTTTAACCTGGTGTTGTGAGACTTCTTACTCAGTTTGTCTTCTGCCAGGGTTATTCAGCTCCTGACCTCATTACAGTCTTTGTCTGAGTGCTCCACTTTCCTCCCACAGTCTGAAGATTTGCAGGTTAGGTGGGTTAACCATGCTAAATTGCCCCTTAGTGTCAGGGGAATAGCTAGGGTGAATGGATTGGGTTATGGGGATAGGCCCTGGGTGGTATTGTGGCTGGTGCAGACTTGATTGGCCAAATGGCCTCCTTCTGCACTGTAGAGATTTTATGGTTCAGATATCTGTACCAGCCTTCCATCCATTATAATGTAGGAGTCGGGATATTTGCTGATGACTGCGTAATGTTCAGCACCGTTCCCGATTCCTCAGATACAGAAACAGTGCATTCCAAATGCAGTGAGACCTGGACCAGGACAACATTCAGCTTTAGGCTGGTAAGTGGCAAGCAGCATTAACATTCATGCCACACAAGTGCCAGGCATTAACCATCTCCAACAAGACAGAATCTAACCTTCTCCCTTGACATTCTATGGTATTGCCATCACTGAATCTCCACTATCAAGGAGGTTACCATTGACCAGAAACTGAACTGGGCTGGCTATTTAAATACTGTGGCTACAAGAACAGGCTGGAGATTACCCAGACAGTAAGCCACCTCCTGACTGCCCAAATCCTGCCACCATCAAGGGGTGCGTTGGAATACTCCCTGCTTGGCTTGGATGAACGCAGCTCCAATAACACTCAAGAAACTTAACACTATCCAGGACTAAAGCAGCCCACCCACCAGCTTTGACACTGACACACAGTAACAGCAGTGTGTACCATTTACAAGCTGCACTGCAGCAACTCACCAAAGCTCCTTCAGCTCCAAACCCACTAGCACCCTGAAGGACAAGGGCAGCAGTCACATGAGAACACCACCACCCGCAAGTTCCCCCGCTAAGGGACAATGGATTGAGTAAAACTAACACGGTTAGAAATTGGTTAGCATTCTATTCATTGGAGTTTAGAAGAGCGAGGGGGGAATCTCATGGAAACTTATAAAATTCTAACAGGGTTAGACAGGGCAGATTCAGGAAGAATGGGGGGTCCAGAACAGGGGGCATAGTTTAAGGATAAGGGGTAACTGAGGTGAGGAGAAATTTCTTTACCCAGAGAATTCACTACCACAGAAAGCAGTCAAGGTCAAAGCATTGTCTGATTTGAAGATGAAATGAGATGTAGCTCTTGGGGCTAAAAGGATCAGGGGACATGGGGGGGAGGAGGGATCAGGACAGTGAGTTTGATGATCAGCCGTGATCAAAATGAACGGTGGCGTAGGCGCGAAGGGCTGAATGGCCTCCTCCTCCTTCTAGTTTCTGTGTAACACAATTGCAGGCAGCCATTATTAAATAACTTTATTTATACTTTCCAACAGAGGGGCAGTGGAGATGCAGTTCACTAAATTCTCAGGTGTAACAACATACACCATCCTGGCTGGGAATTATATCATTCCTGTTGGATTAAAGCACCACTCTTGGGGATATCTACACTCCAGGGAGTGTGGCAGCTTAAGCAGGTGGCTTATGTATCACCTTTTCAACAGCCAATAAGGGTCAACAAATGATGACCTGACCAATGATGCTTATATCCCGGGGGGGAAGAGAAACTGCCACAGTGGGCAGAGCCCAGGTTCGATAAAGGGTAAAGATCTCTCGAAACTGTCTCCATCAAATACTCCCAGAGCAGGTATGAAAGGAGTTAGACAATTAGAAAAGTTCCCCTTACACTATCCTGTCAAACACTCCCGGGACAGGTACAGTAACAGACTGGATATAGAGTAAAGCTCCCTTTACACTATCCTGTCAAACACTCCCGGGACAGGTACAGTAACAGGCTGAATATAGAGTAAAGCTCCCTTTACACTATCCTGTCAAACACTCCCGGGGCAGGTACAGTAACAGGCTGGATATAGAGTAAAGCTCCCTTTACACTATCCTGTCAAACACTCCCGGGACAGGTACAGTAACAGGCTGGATACAGAGTAAAGCTCCCTTTACACTATCCTGTCAAACACTCCCGGGGCAGGTACAGTAACAGGCTGGATACAGAGTAAAGCTCCCTTTACACTATCCTGTCAAACACTCCCGGGACAGGTACAGTAACAGGCTGGATACAGAGTAAAGCTCCCTTTACACTATCCTGTCAAACACTCCCGGGGCAGGTACAGTAACAGGCTGGATACAGAGTAAAGCTCCCTTTACACTACCCTGTCAAACACTCCCGGGACAGGTACAGTAACAGGCTGGATATAGAGTAAAGCTCCCTTTACACTATCCTGTCAAACACTCCCGGGGCAGGTACGGTAACAGGCTGGATATAGAGTAAAGCTCCCTTTACACTATCCTGTTAAACACTCCCGGGGCAGGTACAGTAACAGGCTGAATATAGAGTAAAGCTCCCTTTACACTATCCTGTCAAACACTCCCGGGACAGGTACAGTAACAGGCTGGATATAGAGTAAAGCTCCCTTTACACTATCCTGTCAAACACTCCCGGGGCAGGTACAGTAACAGGCTGGATACAGAGTAAAGCTCCCTTTACACTATCCTGTTAAACACTCCCGGGACAGGTACAGTAACAGGCTGGATATAGAGTAAAGCTCCCTTTACACTACCCTGTCAAACACTCCCGGGACAGGTACAGTAACAGGCTGGATGCAGAGTAAAGCTCCCTTTACACTATCCTGTTAAACACTCCCGGGGCAGGTACAGTAACAGGCTGAATATAGAGTAAAGCTCCCTTTACACTATCCTGTCAAACACTCCCGGGACAGGTACAGTAACAGGCTGGATATAGAGTAAAGCTCCCTTTACACTATCCTGTCAAACACTCCCGGGGCAGGTACAGTAACAGGCTGGATACAGAGTAAAGCTCCCTTTACACTATCCTGTTAAACACTCCCGGGACAGGTACAGTAACAGGCTGGATATAGAGTAAAGCTCCCTTTACACTATCCTGTCAAACACCCCCAGGGCAGGTACAGTAATAGGCTGGATACAGAGTAAAGCTCCCTTTACACTATCCTGTCAAACACCCCCAGGGCAGGTACAGTAACAGGCTGGATACAGAGTAAAGCTTCCTTTACACTATCCTGTCAAACACTCCCAGGACAGGTACAGTAACAGGCTGGATATGGAGTAAAGCTCCCTTTACACTATCCTGTCAAACACCCCCAGGGCAGGTACAGTAACAGGCTGGATATAGAGTAAAGCTCCCTTTACACTATCCTGTTAAACACTCCCGGGACAGGTACAGTAACAGGCTGGATATAGAGTAACGCTCCCTTTACACTATCCTGTCAAACACTCCCGGGACAGGTACAGTAACAGGCTAGATATAGAGTAAAGCTCCCTTTACACTATCCTGTCAAACACTCCCGGGACAGGTACAGTAACAGGCTGGATATAGAGTAAAGCTCCCTTTACGCTATCCTGTCAAACACTCCCGGGACAGGTACAGTAACAGGCTGGATATAGAGTAAAGCTCCCTTTACGCTATCCTGTCAAACACTCCCGGGACAGGTACAGCAACAGGCTGGATATAGAGTAAAGCTCCCTTTACGCTATCCTGTTAAACACTCCCGGGACAGGTACAGTAACAGTCTGGATATAGAGTAAAGCTCCCTTTACACTATCCTGTCAAACACTCCCGGGACAGGTACAGTAACAGGCTGGATATAGAGTAAAGCTCCCTTTACACTATCCTGTCAAACAATCCCGGGACAGGTACAGTAACAGGCTGGATATAGAGTAAAGCTCCCTTTACACTATCCTGTCAAACACTCCCGGGACAGGTACAGTAACAGGCTGGATATAGAGTAAAGCTCCCTTTACACTATCATGTCAAACACTCCCGGGACAGGTACAGTAACAGGCTGGATATAGAGTAAAGCTCCCTTTACACTATCCTGTCAAACACTCCCGGGGCAGGTACGGTAACAGGCTGGATATAGAGTAAAGCTCCCTTTACACTATCCTGTCAAACACTCCCGGGACAGGTACAGTAACAGGCTGGATATAGAGTAAAGCTCCCTTTACACTATCCTGTCAAACACTCCCGGGACAGGTACAGTAACAGGCTGGATATAGAGTAAAGCTCCCTTTACACTATCCTGTCAAACACTCCCGGGACAGGTACAGTAACAGGCTGGATACAGAGTAAAGCTCCCTTTACACTATCCTGTCAAACACGCCCGGGGCAGGTACAGTAACAGGCTGGATATAGAGTAAAGCTCCCTTTACACTATCCTGTCAAACACCCCCGGGGCAGGTACAGTAACAGGCTGGATACAGAGTAAAGCTCCCTTTCAACTATCCTGTCAAACACTCCCGGGACAGGTACAGTAACAGGCTGGATATAGAGTAAAGCTCCCTTTACACTATCCTGTTAAAAACTCCCGGGACAGGTACAGTAATAGGCTGGATATAGAGTAAAGCTCCCTTTACACTATCCTGTCAAACACTCCCGGGGCAGGTACAGTAACAGGCTGGATATAGAGTAAAGCTCCCTTTACACTATCCTGTCAAACACTCCCGGGACAGGTACAGTAACAGGCTGGATACAGAGTAAAGCTCCCTTTACACTATCCTGTCAAACACTCCCGGGACAGGTACAGTAACAGGCTGGATATAGAGTAAAGCTCCCTTTACACTATCCTGTCAAACACTCCCGGGACAGGTACAGTAACAGGCTGGATACAGAGTAAAGCTCCCTTTACACTATCCTGTCAAACACTCCCGGGGCAGGTACAGTAACAGGCTGGATATAGAGTAAAGCTCCCTTTACACTATCCTGTCAAACACTCCCGGGACAGGTACAGTAACAGGCTGGATATAGAGTAAAGCTCCCTTTACACTATCCTGTCAAACACTCCCGGGACAGGTACAGTAACAGGCTGGATATAGAGTAAAGCTCCCTTTACACTATCCTGTCAAACACTCCCGGGACAGGTACAGTAACAGGCTGGATATAGAGTAAAGCTCCCTTTACACTATCCTGTCAAACACTCCCGGGACAGGTACAGTAACAGGCTGGATATAGAGTAAAGCTCCCTTTACACTATCCTGTCAAACACTCCCGGGACAGGTACAGTAACAGGCTGGATACAGAGTAAAGCTCCCTTTACACTATCCTGTCAAACACGCCCGGGGCAGGTACAGTAACAGGCTGGATATAGAGTAAAGCTCCCTTTACACTATCCTGTCAAACACCCCCGGGGCAGGTACAGTAACAGGCTGGATACAGAGTAAAGCTCCCTTTCAACTATCCTGTCAAACACTCCCGGGACAGGTACAGTAACAGGCTGGATATAGAGTAAAGCTCCCTTTACACTATCCTGTTAAAAACTCCCGGGACAGGTACAGTAATAGGCTGGATATAGAGTAAAGCTCCCTTTACACTATCCTGTCAAACACTCCCGGGGCAGGTACAGTAACAGGCTGGATATAGAGTAAAGCTCCCTTTACACTATCCTGTCAAACACTCCCGGGACAGGTACAGTAACAGGCTGGATACAGAGTAAAGCTCCCTTTACACTATCCTGTCAAACACTCCCGGGACAGGTACAGTAACAGGCTGGATATAGAGTAAAGCTCCCTTTACACTATCCTGTCAAACACTCCCGGGACAGGTACAGTAACAGGCTGGATACAGAGTAAAGCTCCCTTTACACTATCCTGTCAAACACTCCCGGGACAGGTACAGTAACAGGCTGGATATAGAGTAAAGCTCCCTTTACACTATCCTGTCAAACACTCCCGGGACAGGTACAGTAACAGGCTGGATACAGAGTAAAGCTCCCTTTACACTATCCTGTCAAACACTCCCGGGGCAGGTACAGTAACAGGCTGGATATAGAGTAAAGCTCCCTTTACACTATCCTGTCAAACACTCCCGGAACAGGTACAGTAACAGGCTGGATATAGAGTAAAGCTCCCTTTACACTATCCTGTCAAACACTCCCGGGACAGGTACAGTAACAGGCTGGATATAGAGTAAAGCTCCCTTTACACTATCCTGTCAAACACTCCCGGGACAGGTACAGTAACAGGCTGGATATAGAGTAAAGCTCCCTTTACACTATCCTGTCAAACACTCCCGGGACAGGTACAGTAACAGGCTGGATATAGAGTAAAGCTCCCTTTACACTATCCTGTCAAACACTCCCGGGACAGGTACAGTAACAGGCTGGATACAGAGTAAAGCTCCCTTTACACTATCCTGTCAAACACGCCCGGGGCAGGTACAGTAACAGGCTGGATATAGAGTAAAGCTCCCTTTACACTATCCTGTCAAACACCCCCGGGGCAGGTACAGTAACAGGCTGGATACAGAGTAAAGCTCCCTTTCAACTATCCTGTCAAACACTCCCGGGACAGGTACAGTAACAGGCTGGATATAGAGTAAAGCTCCCTTTACACTATCCTGTTAAAAACTCCCGGGACAGGTACAGTAATAGGCTGGATATAGAGTAAAGCTCCCTTTACACTATCCTGTCAAACACTCCCGGGGCAGGTACAGTAACAGGCTGGATATAGAGTAAAGCTCCCTTTACACTATCCTGTCAAACACTCCCGGGACAGGTACAGTAACAGGCTGGATACAGAGTAAAGCTCCCTTTACACTATCCTGTCAAACACTCCCGGGACAGGTACAGTAACAGGCTGGATATAGAGTAAAGCTCCCTTTACACTATCCTGTCAAACACTCCCGGGACAGGTACAGTAACAGGCTGGATACAGAGTAAAGCTCCCTTTACACTATCCTGTCAAACACTCCCGGGGCAGGTACAGTAACAGGCTGGATATAGAGTAAAGCTCCCTTTACACTATCCTGTCAAACACTCCCGGGACAGGTACAGTAACAGGGTGGATATAGAGTAAAGCTCCCTTTACACTATCCTGTCAAACACTCCCGGGACAGGTACAGTAACAGGCTGGATATAGAGTAAAGCTCCCTTTACACAACCCTGTCAAACACTCCCGGGACAGGTACAGTAACAGGCTGGATATAGAGTAAAGCTCCCTTTACACTATCCTGTCAAACACTCCCGGGACAGGTACAGTAACAGGCTGGATACAGAGTAAAGCTCCCTTTACATTATCCTGTCAAACACTCCCGGGACAGGTACAGTAACAGGCTGGATACAGAGTAAAGCTCCCTTTACACTATCCTGTCAAACACTCCCGGGACAGGTACAGTAACAGGCTGGATATAGAGTAAAGCTCCCTTTACACTATCCTGTCAAACACTCCCGGGACAGGGACAGTAACAGGCTGGATACAGAGTAAAGCTCCCTTTACACTATCCTGTCAAACACTCCCGGGACAGGTACAGTAACAGGCTGGATATAGAGTAAAGCTCCCTTTACACTATCCTGTTAAACACTCCCGGAACAGGTACAGTAACAGGCTGGATATAGAGTAAAGCTCCCTTTACACTATCCTGTCAAACACTCCCGGGACAGGTACAGTAACAGGCTGGATATAGAGTAAAGCTCCCTTTACACTATCCTGTTATACACTCCCGGGACAGGTACAGTAACAGGCTGAATACAGAGTAAAGCTCCCTTTACACTATCCTGTCAAACACTCCCGGGACAGGTACAGTAACAGGCTGGATATAGAGTAAAGCTCCCTTTACACTATCATGTCAAACACTCCCGGGACAGGTACAGTAACAGGCTGAATATAGAGTAAAGCTCCCTTTACACTATCCTGTCAAACACTCCCGGGACAGGTACAGTAACAGGCTGGATATGGAGTAAAGCTCCCTTTACACTATCCTGTCAAACACTCCCGGGACAGGTACAGCAACAGGCTGGATATAGAGTAAAGCTCCCTTTACGCTATCCTGTCAAACACTCCCGGGGCAGGTACAGTAACAGGCTGGATATAGAGTAACGCTCCCTTTACACTATCCTGTCAAACACTCCCGGGACAGGTACAGTAACAGGCTGGATATAGAGTAAAGCTCCCTTTACGCTATCCTGTCAAACACTCCCGGGACAGGTACAGTAACAGGCTGGATATAGAGTAAAGCTCCCTTTACGCTATCCTGTCAAACACTCCCGGGACAGGTACAGTAACAGGCTGGATATAGAGTAAAGCTCCCTTTACACTATCCTGTCAAACACTCCCGGGACAGGTACAGTAACAGGCTGGATACAGAGTAACGCTCCCTTTACACTATCCTGTCAAACACTCCCGGGACAGGTACAGTAACAGGCTGGATACAGAGTAACGCTCCCTTTACACTATCCTGTCAAACACTCCCGGGACAGGTACAGTAACAGGCTGGATACAGAGTAAAGCTCCCTTTACACTATCCTGTCAAACACTCCCGGGACAGGTACAGTAACAGGCTGGATACAGAGTAAAGCTCCCTTTACACTATCCTGTCAAACACTCCCCGGACAGGTACAGTAACAGGCTGGATACAGAGTAAAGCTCCCTTTACACTATCCTGTCAAACACCCCCGGGGCAGGTACAGTAACAGGCTGGATATAGAGTAAAGCTCCCTTTACACTATCCTGTCAAACACTCCCGGGACAGGTACAGTAACAGGCTGGATACAGAGTAAAGCTCCCTTTACACTATCCTGTCAAACACTCCCGGGACAGGTACAGTAACAGGCTGGATATAGAGTAAAGCTCCCTTTACACTATCCTGTCAAACACTCCCGGGACAGGTACAGTAACAGGCTGGATACAGAGTAACGCTCCCTTTACACTATCCTGTCAAACACTCCCGGGACAGGTACAGTAACAGGCTGGATACAGAGTAACGCTCCCTTTACACTATCCTGTCAAACACTCGCGGGACAGGTACAGTAACAGGCTGGATACAGAGTAAAGCTCCCTTTACACTATCCTGTCAAACACTCCCGGGACAGGTACAGTAACAGGCTGGATACAGAGTAAAGCTCCCTTTACACTATCCTGTCAAACACTCCCGGGGCAGGTACAGTAACAGGCTGGATACAGAGTAAAGCTCCCTTTACACTATCCTGTCAAACACTCCCGGGACAGGTACAGTAACAGGCTGGATACAGAGTAAAGCTCCCTTTACACTATCCTGTCAAACACTCCCGGGACAGGTACAGTAACAGGCTGGATATAGAGTAAAGCTCCCTTTACACTACCCTGTCAAACACTCCCGGGACAGGTACAGCACCTTAGAGCCCACACGACCCCTGTGTATTATGCGCCTGTGTCTTTATTTACTGGACCGTGTGTTATGGCCGATGCGAGTAACCAAGTTGAAGTGACTAACTGACGTGAAGATATGAAATGCAGACAAGTGCGAATCAAATTTGAATTATTGGTTTTATTTCCATGACTTTGCAGCGTTAAAACTCTCTTTTATCGATAAGGACGCAAATGTCTGAAAAGTTGCTTTTCCAGAATTTGCTGTGAATGATTTTTCTGGTAAAAGTGACTGGATCCCCTTGGTGGACAGTCTGTGATCCTGTCAGCAGCAGAGAAATGAGTTTGAACTGTGTGAAATGATTTCCACATTCCAACATCAGCTTCCTGTTTGATTCCTGCTTTGCAGAAATGCAAGGCCTGCAAATATGGCTGCCAGGTCGCCATGGAAACTGTTTTGCGTCAGCCCCATGACTGTGCCACACATGCTACATGCAGATTTATCGTTTAAATGTATAAAGGAGATCAAGCAAGGCTGGGAGGAGAGAAATGAAACAGAAATGGAAGATACACGTGAGTGAAAATGATCCAAGTAAACGGTGCGTTTCTGATTAAAGCACGTGATTCTTACCTGAGTGGAGATAGGACACTCTCATAGAATCGCCAGGTAGCTACCAGGTACGTCCGGCTACCGTCAGTGGAATAAAAACGCCAAGCAGCCTAAAGTCAGAGGGGAGGAAGTTAAAGGGAAAGATGAAGTATAAAATGTCAGCATAAAAATCAGCAAATGAAGTGGGTTCAAAAGTACAGTAAATACACCACAAGACATTCCCTTTTGTTTCAACTTTCTGTTTCAATGGGGCAGGTGGTGACCCGCTGGGCTACATAAGAACTGGGAGCCAGCGTAGGCCCAGCTGGCCCCTCGCGCCTGCTGTGCCATTCAATAGGATCGTGATGTGGAGATGCCAGCGTTGGACTGGGGTGGGCACAGTTAGAAGGCTCACAACACCAGGTTAAAGTCCAACAGGTTTATTTGGTAGCACGAGTTTTTGGAGCACTAGCCTTTCATCAGGTGAGGGAAGAGGTAGGTTTTACAGACACAGAATATTTAGACAAAGACACAGACTCAAGTTTCTACAAGGATGCAAGAAAGCAGACAAATTGTGTCATTGTCTATATATACCATGATTGTGAAACCTACCTCTCCACTCATCTGAAGAAGGAGCAGTGCTCCGAAAGCTCGTGATACCAAATAAACCTTGGACTTTAAGCTGGTGTTGTGAGGCTTCTTTCTTTGCCCAATAAGATCATGGCTGATCTTTTTGTGGACTCAGCTCCACTTACTTTCCTGCTCACCATAAACCTTAATTCCTTTACTGTTCAAAAATTTATCTATCTTTGCCTTAAAATCATTCAGTGAGATTGTCTCAACTGCTTCACTGGGCAGGGAATTCCACAGATTCACAACCCTTTGGGTGAAGAAGGTCCTCCTCAACTCAGTCCCAAATCTGCTCCCCCTTATTTTGAGGCCATGCCCCTTATTTCTAGTTTCACCTGTCACTCTACATAACTTCCCTGCTTCTATCTTATTTATTCCTTTTGTAACTTTGTATGTTTCTATAGGATTACCGCTCATTCTTCTGAATTCCAATGAGTATAGCCCCAGTCTATTCAGTCCCTCCTCACAAACCAACCTTCCCACCTCAGGATTCAACAGGTGAATCTCCTCTGCACCCCCTCCAGTGCCAGTACATCCTTTCTCAAGTAAGGAGAGTAAAACTGTACACGGTACTCCAGGTGTGGCCTCACCAGCACCAATCCCGATGTCCAGGATAATACTCTCGGGACCTGGATTACCCAATACGGGTTCAAATCCCACCGTGGTAGATGGTGAAATTAGAATTCGATAGAAGAATCTGGAATTAAGAGCCTGATGGATTACCACAAAACCTTTGTCGTTTATCATAAAAATCCATCTGGTTCACTATAATCCTTTCAGGAAGGAAATTTGTCTAAGGGGAGGCAATGGCCTAGTGGTATTATTGCTCGAGTATTAATCCAGAAACTCAACTAATGTTCTGAGGACCCGGGTTCGAATCCCACCACAGTAGATGGTGGAATTTGAATTCAATAAATATGTCTGGAATTAAGACTCTACTAATATCCATGAAACCATTGTTGATTGTCAGAAATCCCATCTGTTCACTAATGGCCTTTGGGAAAGAAATCTGCCGTCCTTACCTGGCCTGGCTTACATGTGACTCCAGCAATGTGGTTGACTCTCAACTGCCCTCGGAAACCTCAGGATGGGCAATAAACGCTGGCCCAGCCAATAGTGTCCATACCGCATGAATGAATAAATGTCCTTACATAATCTGGCCTTCATGTGATGTGAGTGACATTTAAATGCCCTCTGAAATGGCTTAGCAAGCCATGTGGCTCAAGGGTAATTAGTTCTGGCTTTGCCAGGAAGAGGAAGGAAAGCTCAGTCTGGGTCTGATCAGAGGTGTTTCATGGGGAGGGAAGGTGGGATCCATACAATCCAGTACGTTAGTGCCAGACCCCAGTTCAACACATTCCAACAGAATCTTAAAATATTGGAATCAGAATGATGAGTTCAATTAAAATAATTGAAGAACAAACATGTCAGTAAGTTATTAATTAGCTTATTTCAGGAGAGTATTTCCAATAATTATCTGATTCTCTGAAGGTTTTCCGTACAAAGACATACTCGATACAAGTACAAGAACAGGACCCATACCAGAAGATGGGATGATAATGAGTATAGAATGGTTAGCACTGCTGTCTCACAGCACCAGGGATCCGGGTTCGATTCCCGTCTTGGGTCACTGTCAGTGTGGAGTTTGCACATTGTTCCCGTGTCTGTGTGGGATCCCTCTGGACGCTCCAGTTTCCTCCCACAGTCTAAAGATGTGCGGGTTAGGTGGATTGGTCCTGCTAAATTGACCATTAGTGTCAGGGGGATGAGCTAGGGTAAATGCATGGGGTTATGGGAATAGGGCCTGGTTGGATTGTGGTCGGTGCAGACTCGATGGGCTGAATGGCCTCCTTCTGCACTGTAGGATTCCGTGATTCTATACCCTTCACTGACTCTGCTAATGCTCTGCTTAATCAGCTCAATGGGACCTCTCTCCCACAAACACCAAATCATCCAAATGAGATGTGCTGTTTAAGAGACATTGGGTGGGGTTTACACCACTGCCCCTTCCCATCCATCTCCCCTCTGGGATGGGCCTATCAGTTGGTGAGGGCTGCGATGCTGTGATAACTTACATGGGGAATCACTGATTGACCTCCCTGTCGGAAGAGTTGAATATGAGCTTCCTGAGGATGGGTAATTCACTGATTAGGTGTTGCAAAGTTGAGCAGAATAATTGTAGATTGGTGTTTGTTAATTTGTAAAGTGCTAGGAAAAGTATTGAAAGGTCCCTTTAAAAGGCGGTGCTTTCTCTATGCTTAGAAACTTAAAAAAAATGCAAATACATATACAGTACCCAAAATGAAACATTTGTATTGGAAGGCCAAGAGGCAGGGTTATCAAGGCAACAGGCTTTCAGTCTTTTGAATTAGTTGAATTCAACCTATCAATTTGAATTAGACGTTTATATACCAAGAACCTATTAAATTTAAATCCGATGGTTTTGGCAACCTAGGGCCAATCGTACTGTGGGCAATATTAATATGTCATCAAGTATAAAAGGAAGGGGACAGTGCAACTGTGGGAGAGAGCAACTGTTCATAGCTATTAGCTCAAAGCCTCACCTAGATAGCAAAGAAGGAAGAAGAATCGACAGAGAAGGCCCAGGATATTCCGGAAGGCACAAAACCTGCTTGTAATTTAGAGAATGACTAAAATTCTATTTTTCTTGTTAATGAGTGGGAATTGTATTTATCCGAAGAGCACTCCATTAGAATCTTCTTTTATTCATTTGTTAACAGTTTATTTAACTTGTTCACAGTTAGTTAGATAAATAAATTGTTACTTGTTACAGTCAGTGTCAGGGAGTTATTTTGATTTAACCACTAAAAGTTGCTGAAGAGCAGATTGTACCACTTCATACTCACTTTTACAGATTATGAGGTGAGGTACTCCTCTTTGAGTGGTTAGGTGTTAGTTCTCATAGTGGTGGTGGGGAGCTACCTCATAACACAGGTGGAGCTCATATACTGAGCCCTGTATAAAGCAAGCCCCTGAGTGGGTCCGTTACTGAATAGTCCCTGTTGGGATCAGCCTGTGTTTGTAAGAGGGAATTTAGAATAACGTGGGATTAAAGACTAACAGATCAGGGTAGATTAGATCAGAGTGAATAGAGTATAGAGAAGTTATAAAATGTTTGAAAAAATAGGGAAGGTAGAGTAAGGAAGGCCCTGGGAGTGACTTAGGCACAAGTGAATGCCACAACCCTGTGAATCTGACCAGCCAGTGATGCATGGGCCCACCCAGTGATGATCAGTCTTGTAATGTCTCTCATTGTTTCGATGGGAATTACCTATCCGACTCTCAATAACACGTGTTGGATTTGTGGCGATTAGGCATACCCTTGACTCCCTGCCAGTTGGAATGTTACCTTGGATATGGACGTTTATCATTTTCCCCATCTTCCTTCTCTGATGATACATCAACATGGCAGCATGGGGGCAGAGCCCTTCCCTGCCATCATTCTCCCCTGGTATGGGATCAGGAAGTTGGCACAGGAAAACACGAACCTATTCTCAGCCTTGGAAAGAATTGTCAATGATACACCCTCTGCCTTTGCTAAAAGTAATGATGAGATGGTTGCTGTATGGTACTTTAGCATCGAATGGAACTAGACTTTGTTTTGGGGGCCAATGTGTGCCTTGCTTGGAGAAGAGCATTGATATATACCTGATAATTCAGAGATCACTAACCAATCTAACCAGCCATATTCAAAAAGAGATTGAGAACAGCCTCCATCCTTCACCCTTTGGGGCTGGGCTTCCTGGGAACATCCATCATACAAGGGATTGGGTTCTTTTTCATTGTTGTCTTAGCATTCCTTGTAATTATGCAACTGCTCAAACATTACTGCACACAGTCCCCACTGGGAGCAATAATGATAATGGTAATCCGTGTGGAGAAAGGAGAACCCCGATTCCAAATAACCCTCCGGGACCCGAGAAAACACCCATTTAGTGGTATAATCTTGGGCTAGCCAAGGGCAAAAGGGGGATATGTAAGAGGGAATTTAGAATAATTTGGGATTAAAAGCCTAATAGATCAGGGTACATTAGATCACAGTGAATAGAATATAGAGAAGTTACAAAGAGCCCAAAAGATACAGTTTACATAGGGACACCTATAACCAGTGTTAGAGAATTTAAGCATGTATTTTTGAAAACATATTCTGTATGAAAAGCATATACCTTGGTTAATAACTCTCATAACACCAGGTTAAAATCCAACAGGTTTATTTGGAACCATGAACTTTTGGATTGCTTCTCCTTTATCAGGCCAGTGGACAGTTGGGTTTACAAACAGGGCATTTACCGACAGAGATACAATTGCAAGATAATGGTTGGAATGTGGGTCTTTACAGGTAATCAAGTCTTTACAGGTACAGACATTACGAATGGAGAGAGGGATAATCACAGGTTAAAGAGGTATGAATTATCTCTCTTGCTGAATGACCTACTTCTGTTCGAGTTTCTTTGTTCCTATCCCCTTTTTTTTGATGATAGAATTTACTTTGCTTAAAATCAGCGCAAGAACGTTGTCACTCCCTTGTCTGATTCCGGCAGACCTGTAGAATTGTCTGACACGCTCAATTATATAGAACAACATGAGGCCTACCTGAATGAGGCTGGCTGCCGGATTCCTTCTCTTCTCAAAGTGTTTCTGCCGATGTTGTTCTTGAACCTTTAAGGCGAACCCTGAGCCAAGAATACCCTGTGATAAAGGCCATGAAGACATGTCAGTAATAGCCAGTCAAACTGCTTACATGTCCAACAAAGCTTGCTGGAAGGATGGCTTACTGAATTATAGTCCCTTGTTCTGAGCCCGATTTTACCTCCCATAGAAACCACACAGTGCAGAAGGAGGCCATTCTGCCCATCATGTCTGCACTGACAACAATCCTAACTAGGCCCTAGCCCCGTAACCCCACATATTTACTCTGCTAATCCCTCTAACCTACACATCCTGGGACATTAAGGGACAGTTTAGCAAGCTAACCTGCACATCTTTGGAATGGGAAGGAAATCAGAGTGCTCGGCTCCAGTCAGGCTTTTCTTTCTTGTAATGTTGTATTGTTAATCTACTCCTCTACGGAAGGGACACGTTAGGTGAGGTGTTAATGTTGGAAAAATCACTTCTAATAAAAAGTCATGTAACGAAGTAGACTTGCAGCAATAAAAAGAGCTGGTTTATCGATTACTATCGTTGTAGAACACCAATCTAATGTTCCTCTGATCTGTCTGCTCCTTGAGGAACAAAGCAAGATATCGCAATTCCAAAAACTACAATCATTCCCTCCTTGTTTTCCAAATCCCTCCATAAGCCCTCCCTATCTCTCCAATTCCTCCAACCACAACCCGCTCTGCAAATCTCTAATTCCATCCTCCAATACTACCCCCATATTAATCTCTTCATCATTGGAGGGTGTACCTTCAGTCTGAAGCTATAATCTCTGGAATTTCTCCCCAAACCTCTCTCCCTCCCTACCTCTCTCTGCTCCTTGAAGTCCTTCCTTTAAATTTATTTCTTTAACCACATTGCTGGTCCTGTCCTAATATCTCCTGATGTGCCTTCTGTTTATTGTTGTGTGACAGCACTCCTGGGAAAGACTTTAAAATGTTTAAACTACATTAATGAGACTGCATAGTTACACAGTGGTAGCACGGTGGCACAGCGGTTAGCACTGCTACCTCCCAGTGCCAAGGACCCCGGGTTCAATTCTGGCCTTGGATGACTGTGTGGAGTTTGCATGTTCTCATCGTGTCTGCGTGAGTTTCCTCCGAGTGTTCCGGGTTCCTCCCAGTGTGGGTCAGCTGAATTGGCCAAGCTAAATTGCCCCTTAGTGTCAGGGGGATTAGTGGGGTAAATATGTGGGGGTTATGGGGATCAGGTCTGGGTGGGATTGATGTAGATGCAGTCTCGATGAGCCGAATGGCTGCCTTCTGTACTATGATCCTATGGTTGTTCAGGGATCTTCACCCACCTTTCCAGGGTCCTGGCACTGTGATAATTCAGTATCGCTTCCAACCTTTTCCCTCTGGAAGGTCTGCTTTTGTAGTTAAACAAACTGGAGAGAGTCACTCACTTATTTAAAGTGGTGACGAGATCTTAACAGTAATGTGCATGGCTTTTCTCCACTCACATGTGGCCCTTCGGTCTAACAGAGCAGTGGGAATCCATTGTGAGGGTTTTAACCCTATTCTGCTCATTTCCCACCGTGAAGGGAATTACAATTAAACCTGAGGAAGCCATTTCCAAACATTTAGTCCCTATGAATGATAGCTCCATCATTCATTTTAATCACTGCTTTATTCGGGAGTTGAGAGGGTTGGCTTACGGGGAGAGCCTGAGTAGGCCAGGGCTTTACTCATTGGAATTCAGAAGAATGAGGGGAGATCTTATAGAAACATATAAGATTATGAAGGGAATAGATAAGATAGAAGCAGGGAAGTTATTTCCACTGGCGGGTGAAACTAGAACTAGGGGGCATAGCTTCAAAATAAGGGGAAACAGATTTAGGACTGAGTTGAGCAGGAAATTCTCAGACAAAGGGTTGTGAACCTGTGGAATTCCCTGCCCAGTGAAACAGTTGAGGCAAGAATAGGTAATTTTTTGAACAGTAAAGGAAATTAAGGGTTACGGTGAACGGGCGGGTAAGTGGAGCTGAGTCCACAAAAAGATCTTATTGAATGGCGGGGCAGGCTCGAGGGGCCAGATGGCCTACTCCTGCTCCTAGTTCTTATGTTCTTATCTGTATCTCAACTCTCTTCACACACTTTTGCTTCATCTGACTTGATATTCTTACCGAACAAAAAGGTATTGATCTCAATTGTCAATGGCTCTAATATGAAGGTTGGCCTTTTACCCAAGATAATTGTTTCTTTTTATCTTTCTTATCCAATCCTTTAATTATCTTTAGCACATCAAATGAGAGAAATAGTCATCACCTTCAGGAAGTAGAATGGAGGACATGCCCCTGCCTACATAAGTGTGGATGAAGTAGAAATAGTCGAGAGTTTCGAGTTTCAATGTGTCCAGATCACCAACAACCTGTCCTAGTTCCTCCACGCAGACGCTATAACTAAGAAAGGCCACTAACACCTTCACTTTCACAAGATGCTGAGGAAATTTGGTGTATCTGCTATGACTCTCATCACTTTTTGCAGATGCACCATAGAAACCATCCTTTCCAGACATTTTGTAGCTTGATATGGCTCCTGCTCTGTCCAAGACTGCAGGAAACTATAAGTGGGTTGTGAACGCAGCCCAGTCCATCACGCAAACCAGCCTCCCATCTATTGACTCCGTCTATACTTCCTGCTGTCTCGGAAAGCAATCAAGGAACTATACACCCCGGAATACTCTCTTCCATTTTCTTCCATTGGGAAAAGATACAAAAGTCTGAGGTTATGCACCAACTGTCTCAAGAACAGCTTCTTCCCTGCTGCCATCAGACTTTTAAATGGTCCTACCTTATATTAAGCCGGTCATAGAATCCCTACAGTGTAGAAGGAGGCCATTCGGCCCATCGAGTCTGCACTGACCACAATCCCACCCAGACCCTATTCCTGTAACCCCACAAATTTACCCTGTTAGTCCCCCTGACACAAGGGTCAATTTATCATGGCCAATCAACCTAACCCACACATCTTTGGAGTGTGGGAGGAAACTGGTTCACCCAGAGGAAACCCATGCAGACACAGGGAGAATGTGCAAACTTCACACAGATAGTGAACCGAGGCTGCAGTTGAACCTGGAGCCTTGATGCTATGAAGCAGCATTGCAAACCACTGTGCTGCTCACAGTGGCACATCTTTCTCTCTATCCTAGCTACTACACCCTCTCCTTTCCTTCTCCCTATGAATGGTTTGCTTTGTCTGTACAGCAAGCAAGAAATAATACTTTTCACTGTATCCCAAAACATGTGACAATAATAAATCAAATCACAAGGGAAGCAATGGCCTTGTGGTATTATCACTACTAATCCAGAAACTCAGCTAATGTTCTGGGGACCCGGGTTCAAATCCCACTACAGCAGATGGCGGAATTTGAATTCATTCAAAAATATCTGGAATTAAGAATCTACTGATGAGCATGGAACCAGTGTCGATTGTTGGAAAATCCCATTTGGTTCACCAATTTCCTTTAGGGAAGGAAATCTGTCACCCTTACCTGGTCTGGCCTATATGTGACTGCAGAGCCACAGAAACCTGGTTGATTTTCAACTGCCCTCCAAGGGCAACTCGGGAATAAATTCTGGCCAGCCAGTGATACCAATGCCCCACGAATAAAACAAATTAAATTCATTGCATTACCTAAGGCATGAAAATATGAGGAAATCTCTACTTTCCTCTCTATTAATCCTCGGTATGATTAGAAAATTCTGTTCTGTTCTCCCCCTATGGTTAATATGTCCTTCCTGACAGCTGTGAGACGGCTGAATGCTGAACAAGGCCGTCTCTCTCTGTTCTCCCCAACAACATAACTCAGCACTAACCTCGGAGTAACATTCAACCTGCAACAGGGAGGTTTCCAGCTTGCTGCCCTGATAGAATCACTTTGTTTTTCATTCATTCGTGGGACACGGGTGTCACTGGCTGGACCAGCATTTACTGCCCATCCCTAGTTGCCCTGGGGGGGCAGTTGAGAATCAACCACATTGCTGTGTCTCTGGAGTCACATGTAGGCCAGACCGGGACAGATTTCCTTCCCTAAGGGACATTAGTGACCCAGATGGGTTTTCCCGACACTGGTTTCATGGTCTTCAGTAGATTCTTCATTCCAGATATTTTTCTACTGAATTCAAATTCCACCACCTGCCGTGGTGGGATTCGAACTCGGGTCCCCAGAACATTAGTTGAGTTTCTGGATTAATAGTTTGGTGATAATATCACTAGGCCATCGCCTCCCCTCTGTTGGTCGTGATTCTAAGAACTGCTTTCATCCCATTTGGTTTCTTTACCGCCTGGTGGGTACTCACAGCGGGAAGGGCAAAGAAGGAAATCCCGAGGAGAGCAAATCCAGCCGATAGCAGCCTGCCGAGCCAGGTGGTGGGAGTCTTATCCCCGTAACCAATGGTCGTCAGGGTGATCTGGGGGGAGAAAAAAAGATTGCACCTTACAGTCTATCAGAATCTAAAGTAAAGTTTGTTTATTAGTCACAAGTGGGCTTACATTAACACTGCAATGAAGTTATTGTGACAATCCCCTGGTTGCCACACTCTGGAGAATTTAGCATGGCCAATACACCTAACCAGCTCGTCTTTCAGCCTGTGGGGGGGAAACTGGAGCACCCGGAGGAAACCCAGGCAGACACGGGGAGAATGTGCAGATTCCACACAGACAGTGATCTAAGCCCGGAATCGAAGTCGGGTCCCTGGCGCTGTGAGGTAGCAGTGCTAACCACTGTGTCACCGTGTCTATCTGTATCTATATCTACCTTCACCAATGGATCGGACTGGCTTAATAGTCCAGCCTCATCACTAGGGCCTAAGCGAGGCTTAGAAACAGGGATGGGTCTGACACAAACTCAAGTCCCACCTTCTCAAATCATGATGGGTGCCACAGCAGGGGTGGGTCACCAAATAAAATACGGGATTATTGACCTTGGATGATCTGGCATGGTTGGATATCAGGGATCGAGATCACGGGATCTTGCTGTGCCCCAGAACTATCAGAGAGGGTCAAGTATCTGGAAAGGATAACATGGGATCTTGCTGTGTTCAAGAGCTATCAGATAGGGTCAACTGTGAAGGGTAGACAGTGTGGGATCTTGCTGTGCTAGACCGACCCTGATGTGTGACTCAAAAGACAAGTTGTTCACATCTATGATGGAGGTGATCGGCGGTTCGATATTTCAGATTGAGCGGTGATCCCTTCACTCTGAAATAAATCACAGCGTAATCAGGGACATTCCCTATTTCAGATAGCTTTCCCCAGCTTTTACTGGATAAATTCTGAATGTAAATGTTCCTGAGAGTGAGAGAGAGACAGAGAGAGAGAGACTGGGTGGGAGAGAAAGAGAGTGGGAGAGAGAGGGAGTGAAAGGGAAAGTAAAGGAGAGAACACATGGGCAGAGAAGCGAGGGGGAGGACAAAGAGAGATTGGGAGAGAGTAGAGCAAATGGGAGAGAAAGAGAGAGTGGGAGAGAAGGAGAAAGTGTGGGGCAGAGAGGGGAGGGAGAGATTGACTGGGAGAGAGTGGAGGAGAGAGCGTGTGAGGGAGAGACAGAGTGGAAGGGAGTGAGAAAGGGAGAAAGAGTGGAGGAGGACAGGGTTGTGAAGAGAAGGAATGGCGGAGAGACAGCAAGGGAGAAAGTCAGGGAAAGTAGAGAGAAAGTGAGGGAGAGACAGAGAGAAAGTGGGAGAGAGAGGCACAAGAGAGGAGGAGGAGAGAAGGGAGCAAAGAGAGCAAGTGAGAGAGAGAAAGAGAGAAATTAGCTTCAGCGAGACTCCAAGGGAATAGTAGGGAGAGAGGGAGTGAAAGAATGTCACAGAGAAAGAGTGAGTGGGAGAGAAAATAAGTGAGAAGGAGAGCAAATGGGAAAAGCGAGATTGAGACAGAAACAGAATGAGGGAGAGCGAGGGAGCGAGAGAGAGTGAAGGGGGAGAGAAAGAGAATGAGAGAGAGTGAAGAGTAGAGGGAAACTGAAGACAAAGACTGGACTTGGTGACGTTCTCGTGTTGTAATGAGCATGTGAATTATTTGTAACTTGGAGTCTCTTGGTCTCAGCTATCTCTGCTCATATTTCTCCAAAGGGACCGTTCGAAATGGCAGTGCAGAGATTGTACTCACTGTTCCCCACCACAGGGCATCGGCGTATGTGGCAAACTCAGTATTCGAATCCTTCTCTACCAAGTAAACAAGGAACGAGGAGAAGATCAGCACCAGGAAGCCAATGTACCAAGCTGTAATCAGCTCCTGTCAGGAGGAACAAGGGTGTAAAGTTAGAGCTTCCTGCTTTCCTCAGCAGCAACAGGAGTCAGGCGATGGCCTGATGGTATTATCACTAGACTAGTCATCCAGAAACTCAGCTAATGTTCTGGGGACCTGCCTTCCATTCCCACCACAGCAGATAGGGGAATTTGAATTTGATTAAAGAATATCTAGAATTAAGAATCTATCAATGACAATGAAACAATTGCTGATTGTCAGGAAAAGCCTATCCTGTTCCTTTAGGGAAGGAAATCTGCTGTCCTTACCTGGTCTGGCCTACGTGTGACCCCAAAGCCACAGCAATGTTAACAACCCTCGGGTATCTAGGGATGGGTAATAAATGCTGGCCCAGCCAGTGATGCACACGTCCCACAAATCAATAAAATAAAAAAGAGTGGGAAACAGAAAGACATGATACAATGGACAATGTGAGCACATTCCAGCTCCGGAATTTCACAACATGATGGCACTAATCCCAGCAATCAATCACAATCTCGGAATCTCCAACAGACCCAGTGTGGAGTGAGGATATCTGCTCTGATAGAAGCAGGGGTCTAATGTCACCTTTGACAAAGGGTCACCTGGATGTCAGCTCTTTCCTCCCCGTACAGACACTGCCAGACCTGCTGAGATTTTCCAGCATTTTCTCTCTTGGTTTCAGATTCCAGAATCTGCAGTAATTTGCTTTTATTTTGTCTGAAGTCACCCAGTCTTCTCAGACATGGTACACTCCTCGTGTTATCATACCTCAAATGATTCATACCATTTCCCCATCATGTCATTTACTGTGCCAATTTAATATCAGGAATGAATTGGTACTGGAAACACTACAGTGCAGAAGGAGGCCATCCAGGTCCTATTCCCAGAATCCCGCACATTTACCCCACTAATTCCTCGAAACAACACATCCCTGGACACTAAGGGGCAATTTAGCATTGGCCAATCAACCTAACCAGCACATCTTTGGACCGTGGGAGGGACCTGGAGGAAACTCACGCAGACACGAGGAGAATGTGCAGACTCTGCACAGACAGTGGCCCAGGCTGGGAATCGAACCTGGGTCCCTGGAGCTGTGAGGCAGCAGTGCTAACCCACTATGCCACCATACCGTCCCGATAATTTTACATCATCCCAAAGTGTGCCTGTTCCTCAGACGGGCCACTCACTTTCCCAGATTCATTTAAAATTTGCCCCTTTTGAGGATGTTGTGGGCAGGGTGGAACAGATTGTCATGTTCCACACTGTCTAGTTCACTGCATAATTCTACAAACAATCTCTCATTTCTCTCATCATCCACGTAGACAACCCCCAGTCGAAGGGCATGCCCTCACCATCAGACCCTCAATGAGTGGCGCCACCTCCAAACGCCAACCTTCCTCTTACCTTGAGACTGGTTGGGCACATAGAGATTGGAGGAAATGGGTCACTTTGGGAGAAGCTGGTGGTGTCCTGTGTAAGGGAGAAACCCGGTGAGTCTGTCGTACCTCACACCCTACTCACCCACCTTACTGTGTGCGTAAACCACAGATCCCAGCAGCTTCCATGTGCCCCCTCGATGGTCCATCCTGACCATGCGGAGGATCTGCAGAAAGCGGAGGCTCCGGAGGGCAGAGGTGGCGAATATGTTCTGCTGGGTACCGGCAGCGATGACTGCAATGGAAGCAATTAGCACGATAATATCTGGCGAGGGAAAGGAGAGCATGTCACCAATCACAACTCATCCCATTTCTCTCTGTCACAAATCTCTCAACGTTTAACCTTCTCCCTCCGTCTCCTCAATCTCCACCTTCAGACACTGAAAAGCAGTTGTTTTGAAAGTTTATCAAGTAGGCTTACATTGACACTGTGAAGAAGTTACTGTGAAAATCTCCGAGTTGCCACACTCTGGCGCCTGTTCAGGTACACTGAGGGAGAATTTAGCACGGTCGATGCACCCTAACCAGCACGCCTTTCGGACTGTGGGAGGAAACTAGAGCACCTGGAGGAAACCCACGCAGACATGGGGAGAACGTGCAGACTCCACACAGACAGTCACCCAAGTTGGTATTTGAACCCTGGTGCTGTGAGGCAGCAGTGCTAACAACTGGGCCACCGGGCCATCCACCCATCCTTTCCTGATTTTAGATATCTCTGTCAAATCACCTCATGGTTTCCTCTGTCCAAACAAAAACAGTCTGAACTTATCAAGTCTTTGTGATATTAGATAGCAAGTCATCAATCTGCACTGTGTGCTCGATCCCTTCTCATACTGTTCAGCCTCTTACTGGTCACCGAGCTCCAAACAGCGGTTAGTGTTTGATGTAGGTTCCTTATTACATTTTGTAATAAGGATTTATTATATTCCGAACCTCTTTTACAGAGTCAAGGCTGGTGAGTGAGTCATTTCCATTGGAGGGACTGAGGGGGGTGACCTGACTGATTTTGATTTGATTTGATTCATTATTGTCACATGTATTGTAGCATACAGTGAGAAGTAATGCTTCTTGCACACTATACCAAGCATACTGTTCATAGAGAAGGAAGAAAGGAGTGCTGAATGTAATGTTACAGCTCGGGTGTGGAGAAAGATCAACTTACTGTGAGGTGGATCCATTCAAAAGTCTGACAACAGCAGGGAAGGAGCTGTTCCTGAGTCGGTCGGTACGTGACCTCAGACTCTTGTATCCTTTTCCCGGCGGAAGAAGGTGGAAGAGAGAATGTCCAGGATCGAGGTGTATAAGATTATGGACAGAATGAATAAGGAGCAGCTGTTCCCCTCAGTTGAAGGGTCAGTCACGAGGGAACATAGGTTCGAGGTGAGAGGTTTAGGGGGGATGTGAGGAAAAACCCTTTGACCCAGAGGGTGGTGAGGGTCTGGAACGCGCTGCCTGGGAGGGTGGTGGAGGGGAGTAGCCTCACATCCTTTATCTGGATGAGTATTTGGTAAATCATAACATTCAGGTCTATGGGCCAAGTGCTGGGATTAGGTGGGAGTGCAATGTTCAAGTGTTTCCCGATGGGCCTTTTCTGCACTGTATGATTCTGTGCAGATCAACTATCCTTTTTTAAATGTTTTTTAGTATATGCACTAATCACTAAACCAGGCAATAGCTTTGGCAGTGGAATTCTCGAAGCCCTCCGCAGGGAGCAGTTATCAATAATGTGAGTCAATGATTGGGGTGCAGGTTATCTGCACTGCCCCCTTGGCACATTTGTTCACAGATCTCTGAAAGGCTATGTTAGTAGGATGATGAAATGGACATACAGGATACTGCCTTTCTCAATCGAGGCATAGATACAAAGGCAGGGAAGTCATGTCGGAGCTGTGTGGGATTTTGATGATGAAATGGACATACAGGATACTGCCTTTCTCAATCGAGGCAGAGATACAAAGGCAGGGAAGTCATGTCGGAGCTGTGTAGGATTTTGATGATGAAATGGACATACAGGATACTGCCTTTCTCAATCGAGGCAGAGATACAAAGACAGGGAAGTTATGTTGGAGTTGTGTAGGATTTTGATGATGAAATGGACATACAGGATACTGCCTTTCTCAATCGAGGCAGAGATACAAAGGCAGGGAAGTCATGTCGGAGTTGTGTAAGATTTTGATGATGAAATGGACATACAGGATACTGCCTTTCTCAATCGAGGCAGAGATACAAAGGCAGGGAAGTCATGTCGGAGCTGTGTGGGATTTTGATGATGAAATGGACATACAGGATACTGCCTTTCTCAATCGAGGCAGAGATACAAAGGCAGGGAAGTCATGTTGGAGCTGTGTGGGATTTTGATGATGAAATGGACATACAGGATACTGCCTTTCTCAATCGAGGCAGAGATACAAAGACAGGGAAGTCATGTCGGAGCTGTGTGGGATTTTGGTGAGGCCACAGCTGGAGTCCTGTGCACAGTTCTGGTCACCACATTATCAGGAGGATGTGATTACACTGGAGGGGGTGCAGAGGAGATTCACTAGGATGCTGCCTGGGGTGGAACATTTAATTTACAAAGAGAGGTTGGAGAGGCTTGGCTTCTTTTCACTGGAGCAGAGGAGACTGAGGGGTGACCTGATCGAGGGCTGTTAGATTATGAGGGACAGAGTGGATAAGGAGCAGCTTGATCTTGGGTTCAGACATAACTCAGCACAAGGGTTACTCAGGCCGAAGGGCCTGTACCCCTTCATTGAAGGGTCAGTCACGAGGGGACACAGGGTCAAGGTGAGGGGAAGGAGGTTTAGGGGGGGATATGTAGAGAGTCCCTTTGACCCAGAGGGTGGTGAGGGTCTGGAATGCACTGCCTGGGAGGGTGGTGGAGGGGAGTAGCCTCACATCCTTTAAAAAGTATCTGGATGAGCACTTGGCACATCATAACATTCAGGAATATGGGCCAAGTGCTGGGATTAGGTGGCTGTTCAGGGATTTCTCGTGTGTCAGTGCAGACTTGATGGGCCGAAGGGCCTCTTCTGTGCAGTATGGTTCTATCAATGGCTGATCATTCCCTATCCCCTACCTCAATGCTGAAGGGTGAGATGAATCAATTCAGGACAAGTGTCCTGACACAGCCTTTCACTCTGATCCTCGAAACAATAATCTCGAACCCCTCAGGACACTGGATTTCATCAGCTGCCAACGGGAAGAGCTCTTGTTTCCTTTGCTTGAAGAAAACCCTCTCACCAATTTGAGATGAATTGGAGCGAACTAATTTGCTGAGACAGTGATGAATTGTGTGTGTAACTTGAAGTGATTTTTTTTAACTTGTCACATTGCAGGGCAGGCTTTGTAAATCCTGATCAACAACCGTGTCAGAGCAGATAAAACCTGTTCAAGGGTGTTGTAGTGAAGATGATTTATTGGGGAGAATGTTCAGATGCTGTGATACATCTGGAAAGGATGCTTTCTGTGGTGCATTTGTAACAGTTGGTGAGAGTCGAAGCTGACACATTAAATTTCCTCAGCCTCTGGAGAAAGTGGAGGCATTGGTGTGCTTTCCAGTGTCAGAGTGGAGGGACCAGGAAAGGATGTTGGTGATCTGGACACCTAGAAACTTGAAGCTCTCGACTGTTTCCACTTTGTCCCAGTTGATGTAGAGAGGAGCATGTCCTCCACTAAGTTTCCTGAAGTCAATGACTATTTCCTTTGTTTAATTGAGATTGAGGGAGAGATTATTGTCATTGCAGCATGCTAAGTGGCTTGTCGCATATTGTGTGCAAAATCCCACCCTGAATGAGGGGCACGGTTCCTCCCAGAGAACCAGAATAAAATCCCACCCTGAATGAGGGGCACGGTTCCTCCCGGGGAACCAGAATAAAATCCCACCCTGAATGAGGGGCACGGTTCCTCCCAGAGAACCAGAATAAAATCCCACCCTGAATGAGGGGCACGGTTCCTCCCAGGGAACCAGAATAAAATCCCACCCTGAATGAGGGGCACGGTTCCTCCCAGAGAACCAGAATAAAATCCCACCCTGAATGAGGGGCACGGTTCCTCCCAGAGAACCAGAATAAAATCCCACCCTGAATGAGGGGCACGGTTCCTCCCGGGGAACCAGAATAAAATCCCACCCTGAATGAGGGGCACGGTTCCTCCCAGAGAACCAGAATAAAATCCCACCCTGAATGAGGGACACGGTTCCTCCCGGGGAACCAGAATAAAATCCCACCCTGAATGAGGGGCACGGTTCCTCCCGGGGAACCAGAATAAAATCCCACCCTGAATGAGGGGCACGGTTCCTCCCAGAGAACCAGAATAAAATCCCACCCTGAATGAGGGACACGGTTCCTCCCGGGGAACCAGAATAAAATCCCACCCTGAATGAGGGGCACGGTTCCTCCCGGGGAACCAGAATAAAATCCCACCCTGAATGAGGGGCACGGTTCCTCCCGGAGAACCAGAATAAAATCCCACCCTGAATGAGGGGCACGGTTCCTCCCGGGGAACCAGAATAAAATCCCACCCTGAATGAGGGGCACGGTTCCTCCCGGGGAACCAGAATAAAATCCCACCCTGAATGAGGGGCACGGTTCCTCCCGGGGAACCAGAATAAAATCCCACCCTGAATGAGGGGCACGGTTCCTCCCAGAGAACCAGAATAAAATCCCACCCTGAATGAGGGACACGGTTCCTCCCGGGGAACCAGAATAAAATCCCACCCTGAATGAGGGGCACGGTTCCTCCCAGAGAACCAGAATAAAATCCCACCCTGAATGAGGGGCACGGTTCCTCGCGGGGAACCAGAATAAAATCCCACCCTGAATGAGGGGCACGGTTCCTCCCAGAGAACCAGAATAAAATCCCACCCTGAATGAGGGGCACGGTTCCTCCCGGGGAACCAGAATAAAATCCCACCCTGAATGAGGGGCACGGTTCCTCCCAGAGAACCAGAATAAAATCCCACCCTGAATGAGGGGCACGGTTCCTCCCAGAGAACCAGAATAAAATCCCACCCTGAATGAGGGGCACGGTTCCTCCCAGAGAACCAGAATAAAATCCCACCCTGAATGAGGGGCACGGTTCCTCCCAGAGAACCAGAATAAAATCCCACCCTGAATGAGGGGCACGGTTCCTCCCGGGGAACCAGAATAAAATCCCACCCTGAATGAGGGACACGGTTCCTCCCGGGGAACCAGAATAAAATCCCACCCTGAATGAGGGGCACGGTTCCTCCCAGAGAACCAGAATAAAATCCCACCCTGAATGAGGGGCACGGTTCCTCCCGGGGAACCAGAATAAAATCCCACCCTGAATGAGGGGCACGGTTCCTCCCGGGGAACCAGAATAAAATCCCACCCTGAATGAGGGGCACGGTTCCTCCCAGGGAACCAGAATAAAATCCCACCCTGAATGAGGGGCACGGTTCCTCCCAGGGAACCAGAATAAAATCCCACCCTGAATGAGGGGCACGGTTCCTCCCAGAGAACCAGAATAAAATCCCACCCTGAATGAGGGGCACGGTTCCTCCCGGGGAACCAGAATAAAATCCCACCCTGAATGAGGGGCACGGTTCCTCCCAGAGAACCAGAATAAAATCCCACCCTGAATGAGGGGCACGGTTCCTCCCAGAGAACCAGAATAAAATCCCACCCTGAATGAGGGGCACGGTTCCTCCCAGAGAACCAGAATAAAATCCCACCCTGAATGAGGGACACGGTTCCTCCCAGAGAACCAGAATAAAATCCCACCCTGAATGAGGGACACGGTTCCTCCCGGGGAACCAGAATAAAATCCCACCCTGAATGAGGGGCACGGTTCCTCCCGGGGAACCAGAATAAAATCCCACCCTGAATGAGGGGCACGGTTCCTCCCAGAGAACCAGCCTTGCCTCCAGGTGAAAGAATGAACATTGAGAGTTCCTCCTGACTGCAGTATCGACAGATCCACAAACAGACTCAAACCATTGGAGCTTTTTTTGGGGACTCAAGTGCACCAATAGGATTGTTTTAAATGGTTTCAGTTTTTTTTAACCTTATTATGAAAGCATGTACTATATCTAACCTAACCAGAAAGCCATTTTATAAAGGTCATTTTGAATTTTTGAAATTCAGCTTCCTCACAGCTGCTGGAGTGACACTGTGGCTAAAAATGCTGATGTTTCTTTCCCCTGATAAACCTATTTCAAGCTTCATCAATTAAATTTAACAAATTATGACTCTTAAATCTATCAACATTGTTTTAGTGCAAATATTTCATTTTGAATAAAATGCATTTTAAAATGCTGCCCAGGTGTACCAGGACACGACAGCTTTTTCTGGATGTATCACAGCTTGGTATGGGCTCCTGCTCTGACCCAGACTGCAAGGAACCACAAAGTGTTGTGAACGTAGCCCAGTCCATCACGCAAACCAGCCTCCCATCCATTGCCTCCATCTACACTTCCCTCTGCCTTGGAAAAGAGCCAGTATAATCAAAGACCCCACGTACCCCGGACATACTCTCTTCCACCTTCTTCCATCAAGAAAATTATACAGAATCCCTACAGTACAGAAGGAGGCCATTTGGCCCATCGAGCCTGGACCAACAACAATCCCATCCTAACCCCATAACTTCACATATTTACTCTGCTAATACTAGGGTCAATTTAGCATGACCAATCAACCTAATCCGCACATCTTTGGACTGCGGGAGGAAACTGGAGCACCTGGAGGAAATCCACATAGGCGGAGGGAGAATGTACAGATTCCATACAGCAGTGTCTCAGATGAGAATCAAATCCCTGTCTCTGGTGCTGTGAGGCAGCAGTGCTAACCACTGTGCCACCATGTTGCACCGATAGCCTGAGGACCAACCAACTCAAGAATAGCTTCCTCTCTGCTGCCAGCAGACTTTTGAATGGACCTACCTTATATTACGTTGATCTTTTTCTACACCCTCGCTATGACTGTAACATTCTGCACTCTCTCCTTTCCTTGGTCCCGATGTACTCTATGAACGGTATACTTTGCATAGCGGGCAAGAAACAACAGTTTCACTGTATGCCAATACATGTGACAATAATAAATCAAATCAAATCAAACTTTGTATTTGGTGAGATGCAAAAGAGGTTGAGCAGAAAATTGAGGAAGTTTTTTTTTCAAAACGGGCGCAATATTGAGAGCAACTTGCAGCCAGTTTGCACACACACCCACAGAAATCCCAGGTCAGAATGTGACTTTGACATTTCGATGCTGTGTCATGCTGCTGTCTTTCAGCCGTGTGAGTTTATTGTGAACAATGGAATACCGAGTCCTTCATATACAGCTTGTCAGAGCAATGTGCTTACCAGCAGTGTACGCAGCAAGGCTGATGTGTGCTGTGCCTCGCTACATCGCTTCATGGTCTGATAAACCCGAGACAGAGTGAGAGGCTGCAGTACGTTTCAAAGCACTGTCGGTGTGAGAATGCTGTCTCTGCAGTTACAGACACAGCTCACCAAGGATCGCAGCTTGGAGTTAACCTGTGAGTCTCTTTCCAACAAGTAATCACATTGTTTTCCCACATCCTGAATACATCCCAGCCATCCTGGAGTGTGTTTAATTATTCATTCCTCGGATGTGGGCAATGCCAGTAAATTATTCTCCATCCTTTTGCCAGTCCTGCATTGTCAGCGTATCTCTGCTTGTGGATAAGATTTGTCGAGCCCTCTCCAAGCAACCCCAGGCCTGACTCTCTCCAGCCCCGCACCCTTCATCCCCACTCCCAACATGTCCCTTTTTGCCTTGATTTATTATTGTCACGTATACTGGGGATACAGTGAAAAGTATTGTTTCTTACACGCTATGCAGTCAAAGCATACCATTCATAGAGAAGGAAAGCAGAGAGTGCTGAATGTAGTGTTCCCCACTCCACCAACCAGCTTCGCCTTCCTCCTACCCACTGGAATCTCGCTTCCATCTACTCCAGCCTGTGTACAATCACCCCCCTCACCTCCTTACCCCTACTTTTTGATTTATTATTGATTTATTATTTTCATGTGTATTGGGATATAGTGAAAAGTGTTGTTTCTTGCATGCTACATAAAGCATACCATTCATAGAGAACATAGGGGAGAAGGAAAGCGGAGGGTACAAAATGTAGTATTACAGTCATAGCTAGGATGTAGAGAAAGATCAATTTAACGTGAGGTGGGTCCATTCAAAAGTCTGACAGCAGCAGGGAGGAAGCTGTTCTTGAGTCGGTCGGTATGTGACCTCAGACTTCTGTATCATTTTCCCGATGGAAGAAGGTGGAAGGGAGACTGTCTGGGATGCATGGTTCCTTGGTTATACTGGCTGCTTTTCCCAGGCAGCGGTAAGTGTAGACAGAGTCAGTGGATGGGATACTGGTTTGAGTGATGGTCTGGGCTTCGTTCATAGCCCTTTGTAGTTTTTTGTGGTCTTGGTCAGAGCAGGAGCCCATACCGAGCTGTGATACACCCGGAATAGATGTTTTCTATGGTGATTCTGTAAACATTGGTGAGACATGGCAGACATGCGGAATTTCCTTAGCCCCCTGAGAAAGTAGAGTTCTGGCGGACTTTCTTAACTATAGTGTCAGCACGGAGGGACCAGGACAGGTTGTTGGTGGTTTGAAATTTGAAGCTCTCGCCCACTTCCACTTCATCATCGTTGATGTAGACAGAGACGTGTCCTCCACTGGGCTTCCTGAAGCTGATGACAATCTCTTTTGTCTTACTGACATTGAGGGAGAGATTGGAGTGTAAGGATTGGTGATCCTTATTCCAATCCCTCAGCTGCTGGTCACAGTGGGAGGATTGGTGTGTTGTTTGGAACTTCTTCAAGGTCTGTGATTGGTTCCAGTTAAACGCTAAAGCACATTTTTACTGGGGGTGATGGACCAGAGATCTGGGGATGGGATGGTGGGCAGGGGGGGCTCACCATGACCCTTGGTCCTTAACACTTTATAAATCCGGAATCTTCCCTAAACCGAGGCCTGATTCCGAAGTGAAGGAGATGGGAATGACAGTGATCTGTAATGGGATAGGGTGGAATGTGGGTTAACTGATGGGAGTTGGAGGGGTAGGAGTGGAGAAGGAATTAGTTTTGTGTCTGATATCTGTGTGGGATCAAACTTTCCAAAGAAACTTTAAAGTTGCCAGTCTCATTCTCGCTTTGCTGGCTGCAAGTTGATGTAATTAAATAGAGAGACGAGAAGACGTTAAACTTGGGAAAGAGATGCCCTAAGTGGTGGACACCCAGTCTGTAATCCATCTGTTTATCTTTCATTTCTATTTCAGGGTGGCATGTTGGCACAATGGTCAGCTCTGCTACCTCACAACACCAAGGACCTGAGTTCAATTCCCTGCTTGTGTCACTATCTGTGGGGCCTGCACATTCTCACCGTGTCTGCGTGGGTTTCCTCTGGGTGCTCCGGTTTCCTCCCACAGTCGGAAGATGTGAGGGTTAGACCGATTGGCCATGTTAAATTGACCTTTGGTGTCAGGGGGTCTAACAGGGTAAAGATGTGGGGTTACAGAGTGGGATTGAGGTTGGCGCAGACTCGATGGGCCAAATGGCCTCCTTCTGCACTGTAGGGATTCTATGATTGGAGCTAATGTTATGGAACTGAGTTTATATCTGTCCGAGTGAGTGAGTGACAGCGTCACGTGAATGCAGAAAGAGCAGCTGAATGGTCTGTGTGCTGTAAATGCCATGTGTCGGTTCCTGAGACTGTTCTCTTGGCCACTGAGAGATCTAGTCTCAGATTACACAATAAATGTGAATGTCTCTTTGGGCACACTTCAAGACCAAGATAGATTGTGTTTGCATTTTTGTTGTACTTCCACTTATGCTATAAAGCCAACTTTGTTAATGTAACGAATGCATCAAATTTCATTGAATATTTGTTAATGCTCCAATATACAATGTTTTACTGCAGTGTTTTAAAAATATACCTGATATATTATAATACAGCACCTCAACCGACATGGCCCACAGTAATCTGAGTTTGGTATGGTGAGTGTGCGCTGGGCTGGTGGGTGATCTCCATGGGGACATGAAGCTAACAGGTAGATTTCCTGTTTACTATCCGAAACACACGCACTGCCAGCTATCTCCGGAGGAATTTCAGTGGGGCATATACATTCCTGGGGCGTATTCACCCACAAGCTGCAGGAAGGCTGCTCCTGTTAAAGTATACCAGTGGGGTGGCACAGTGGGTATCACTGCTGCCTCACAGTGCCAGTGACCCAGGTTCCATTCCCGGCCTGGGTCTCTGTCTGCACATTCTCCCCGTGTCTGCGTGGGTTTCCAAAGATGTGTGGGTTAGGAGGATTGGCCATGCTGAGTTGCCCCTTGGTATCAGGGACTAACAGGGTAAAGACATGGGGTTACAGAGTGGGATTGTGGTCGGTGCAGACTCGATGGGCCAAATGCACAGGTGCTGCTGGACTGTGACGACTAGGGGATTTTCACAGTAACTTCAATGCAGTGTTAATGTAAGCCTTCTTGTGACTAATAAATAAACTCAAAATCCTTCTCCTTTCTTCTTCAGTTGTGTAAAATCCTTGTTCCCCGGTTACTGACCAGACTTGATGGGCTGAATGGCCTAATTCTGCTCCTATACCAGTGGATGCAATTTCTCCTTAATGCCTTTATCAAAGCTTGTCTAATTTTTCTATTAAATTGGATCCCGATAGATGATCAGTGGTGAATTTTGTGGTAAACTGAATCATAGAATCCCTACAAAGGAGGCCATTCAGCCCATTGAGTCTGCACTGACCACAATCCCACCCAGGCTCTATCCCCATGCCTTTACTCTAGCTACTCCCCTTGATACTAAGTGTTAGTTTAGTATGGCCAATCCACCTAACCCGCACATCTTTGGACTGTGGGAGGAAACTGGGGCACCCAGAGGAAACCCACGCAGACACGAGGAGAATGTGCAAACTCCACACAGACAGTGACTCAAACCGGGAATCGAACCTGGGTCCCTGGCGCTGTGTCCCTGTCACCATGCCCCAATTCTCCACCTTCCATTCTCACTGAGGCTCGTTCCCTTCAGTGAGGAAGGTTATTTTCATTTCAATAAAATTCACTTACACGGTCCCTTAATTCAGCAGCAGATGTCATCACCATGTGTCACCTAGGCAGCTGCCAAAAACATTGACTGTTCCAGGTTTAAAACCTCACCGAGGGTCAGGTTTATTTCACTGTGTGAGTTTCTGTCTGATACAAGACAGTGTGGAAATCAGCAGCAACTTTTCCAAGAGCTCAGGCAACAGACTCCCGGTTTATAATGAACTCAAAGTGATGGTTCCAGGACAAAATCATTCCAAAACTTAAACAATGCAGCTTAAAGGGAAGCTGGATAAGTTCAAGATGCAGGGTAGACACAGGGAGGATCTTCCCGATGGTGGAGAGTTCAGAACCAGGGGTCACAGTCTGAGGATTCAGGGTAGGTCATTTAGGATGGAGATGAGGAGACATTTCTTCACCCAAAGAGCGGTGAGTCTGTGGGATTCATTACCACAGGAAGTAGTTAACTCCAAAACATTGAATATATTCAAGAGGCAGCTGGATATAACACTTGGACTGAGTGGGATCAAAGGTTTTGTACAGAGAAAGCAGGATTAGGTTATTGAGTTGGATGAACAGCCAGGATTGTAATGAATGGTGGAGCAGACTCGAAGGGCTGAATGGCCTCCTTCTGCTCCTTTCTTCTATGTTTCTATCTTAGGAAGGAGAAAGGAATGAAAGGGTTTGTTGTTTCTCAGAGATGGAGTCAGAGATGTTATGGAGGTCTAAGTATTTGAAAGGATAGCATGGTGGTAGAATGGTTAACACTGCTGCCTCACGGTGCCGGGGACCCCGGTTCATTCCGGTCTTGGGTGACTGTGTGGAGTCTGCACATTCTCCCCATGTCCGTGTAAGTTTCTTCCGGGTGCTCCAGTTTCCCCCCACAGTCCAAAGATGTGTGGGTTGGGTTGAGTGGCCGTGTTCAATTGCCCCTTAGTGTCAGGGGGATTAGCAGGGTAAACATGGGGATAGGGCCTGGGTGCAGACACAATGGACCAAATGGCCTCAGTCCACCCGTAGGGATCCTACGATTCTGTGCTTAGGTGACGGGAGGGTAAGTCATTGAGTGGAGTGGAGGCACATGAGGGATTGAGGATAGACCTTTGAGAGCCTCCGTTAGTAATGGTGTGTGAGCAGGAAGAGAAGCTATTACTGATGATTCTCCTACACCCAGGGGCTGCCCATATGGGTGATGGTGCAGGCTGGTGGAGTCACTGAAAGTACTTTTAAAGCACATCGCTTGAATGTTGGAAAGTCCAATTTTCATGGAACAAGTTTCCCCCAGCTGACTTCACCCAATCAGTAACACAGAAGCTGTAAGCAGTGGGGTTATCTCGGACTCTAAGCCTAAGTTCCAACATGACTCTCACCAATTTTTACAGATGCACCATAGAAAGCATTCTTTCTGGTTGGATCACAGTTTGGTATGGGCTCCTGCTCTGTCCAAGACCGCAAGAAACTGCAAAGGGTCTTGAACAAAGCCCAATCCATCACTCAAACTGGTCTCCCACCCATTGACTCTGTCTACACTTCCCGCTGCCTTGGAAAAGCAGCCAGAATAATTAAGGACCCCACACACCCCGGACATTCTCTCTTCCACCTTCTTCCACGGCAAAAAGATACAAAAGTCACGTACCAACTGACTTAAGAACAGCTTCTTCCCTGCTGCTGTCAGACTTTAGAATAGACCTACCCTATATTAAACTGGTCTTTCTCTACACCTGACTATAACTGTAACAATACATTCTGCACTCTTTCCTTTCCTTCTCTCCTGTATACTCTACAAACGGTATGCTTTGGCACGCAACAAACAATACTTTTCACTATATTCCAATATGTGTGACAATAATAAATCAAATCAAAACACTGATGAAAACCCAGATCTTTGGGCTCCTGTATAAAGTTTAACGTTTATTTATTAGTGTCACAAGTAGGAGAGATGTGTGGGGTAGGTGCATTGACCCGAACAGGCACAGAACTGTCGTGACTAGGGGAATTTCACAGTAACTTCATTGCAATGTTAATGTAACCCTTACTAGTGACTAATAAATAAACTTTACATTAACACCTCAATGAAGTTACTGTGAAAATCCTTGAGTTGCCACACTCCAGTGCCTGTCCTGGTACGGTGAGGGAGAATTTAGCATGGCCGATGTACCTAACCAGCATGTCTTTCAGACTGTGGAGGAAACCCACACAGACACAGGGAGAACGTGCAGAGAAAGAGGTTTTTGGCCCATTACCCTATATCTGAATGCCCAGCTCCTCTGCCTCACCTTCACACGGAGGATGCCACTTACCGATGACGCAGAAGGGTTTCCTGACAAAGCGAATGCGCCCCATCCAGCCACGATACCGGCAGCAGCAGCCTGCGGCCCAGATCCTGATACTGAACTCCAAACCAAACACCACGATCATCACAAACTCCTGCCAACAGAAAGAGCAGCAAATCAATGGCAGCTCACAGGCACCGTGTAAGATCCAGGCAGCCGTAGCTGGGGGATAGGCAGACCCTCACCAACAGCAGTTCAATACTGTTATATCAGTAAGGGTTTAAGCTGAGAGGGGAGAGATACAAATAGGTCCAGAGGGGCAATGTTTTCACACAGAGGGTGGAGAGTGTCTGGAACAAGCTGCCAGGGGCAGTAGTAGAGGCAGGTACAATTTTATCCTTTAAAAAGCATTTAGACAGTGACGTGGATAAGATGGGTACAGAGGGATATGGGCCAAATGCAGACAATTGGGATTAGCTTTGTGGTTAAAAAAAGGGACAGCATGAACAATGTGGACTGAAGGGCCTGTTTCCCTGCTATAAACCTCTATCATTCTAAACCTCTATGACTCTAAGTCTGGAAATAATTCTCATAATCAATTAGCACGAGTTTATCATCATCCAAAATCAAATGCTGCCACCAAGCCGAGGGGAAGTGATGGCCTTGTGGTATTGTCATTAGACCATTAATCCAGGAGCTCAGCTAACGTTCTGGAGACTTGGGTTCGAATCCCACCACATCAGATGGTGGAATTTTAAATTTAATTAAAACAAATCCTGGAATGAAGAATCTACTGATGACCATGAAACCAGTGTCGATTGTCAGAAATACTCCATTCTGGTTGCTTTAGGGAAGGAAATCTGCTGTTCTTACCTGGTCTGGCCTACATGTGGGTCCAGATCACAGCAATGTGGTTGACTCTCAACTGCCCTCCAAAGGGTAACTAGGGATGGGCAATAAATGCTGCCCAGCCAGCGATGGCCACGTCCCATGGCTGAATAAGAACAAGGCAGCAAGCTGGAAACCTTCCTGCTACTCAAAGGTTAGTGCTGGGGCATGGAGCTGGAGAGAGCCTTCTTCAGCCACCTCATTGCTTATCAGGAAGGATATATTAACCATAGAGAACAGTGTAGACTCATCGAACCAGAACTCATATTCTCATGGCTTCGATTAAGCGGTGAATTGAATTTGAGCTTTTAAATTTCATTTATGGGACATGGGTGTTCATTTAAGAAACCACAGGCCTGCCATATGGGAGAGTGGAATTCATAAATCAGTGATTGAATTAATTATAATCTATAAAATTGCACTATCTTTATCTGTATCCAGTCTTTCTGTGTGCATGTGTATTAGTGTGAGTGTGAGAGTGTGTGTGCGTGTGTATATGCCCACACAAGACTGACAGATAGTTTCCTGTTCCAGGAATTATTAGGCACAGAAACAGGTGAAAATCTGTTTAGTACACCACTGTGGGGAGGTGATGGCCTAGTGGTATTATCACTAGACAATTAATCCAGGAACTCAGCATATGTTCCAGGGGACCTGGGTTCGAATCCTGCCATAGCAGGTGGTGGAATTTCAATTCAGTAAAAAAAAATCTGGAATTAAGAATCTACTGATGACCATAAAACCGTTGTCAGAAAAACCCATCTGGTTCACTGATGTCTTTACCAGGTCTGGCCTACATGTTGTTAGAATGTAACCAGCGATAACATTGGATGTGTTGCAGTGTGACTGATGGTAAGAAACTGTGAGGGTCAGCTGACCCAGTAAACTATGTAACCAATACCAAAATGATGTGGTGATCAGCTGACTCGGTATAAATAAGAATTTGTGGGGGGTTTGGAGTGGCTCAGGGTGAGGCCTCAAGTGTTGGAGTAATGAAGTTTCTTTACTAAAACTTTTCCTTTGTTTTATCAATTGGGGTAAGTTTTATTTTCTTGCTTACAACTGAAGATTTCCTTCTGTAGGATCAACACATGGGACTCCAGAACCACAGCAATGTGGTTGACTCTCAACTGCTCTCGGCCAACCAGGGATGGGCAATAAATGCTGGCCCAGCCAGCAATGTCCATGTCCAATGAATGAATAAAAAAACTACAATCTCCACTCCTTTATTTGGGAAAAAAAGAACAAGCGATGGTATGATAAAGGCCAGACCACATCACAAATAGCGTACACATTTCCTTATTTAGGGAAGGATATAAAGACGCTGGAAGGAAGTCAGAGGAGGTTTATTGATTGATATGTGGAATACATGTGCTGTCTTATGAGGAAGCGCCAGTCAGGCTGGGCTGGTTCCCACTGGAGTTGAAAGAGCTGAGGGGATGAGTGAGGATCAGGATCAATGGGGTACTTGAGGTGCAGTCAAACTGTGAAGGAAAATCCAAACAAACAAACGTGGCTGGAAGATGATGAAAACCCTTTGAACTGAACCCTTTACAAAACACTGCACATTGAAATTGTTAGAGATCAAAATCTTCCAATACAATGCACAGGATTTCAATGATTTCTGCTTGTGGGGAAGTCACAGAAACTTCAAATCAAAGCTGTGTGTGTGCGTACACTGGGACAGAGTGCACAGAATAAACACTGAGTTAACTCAGTGACACACTGAATAAACACTGAGTTAACTCAGTGACACACTGAATAGACACTGATTTAACTCAGTGACACACTGATAATAAACACTGATTTAACTCAGTGACACACTGATAATAAACACTGATTTAACTCAGTGACACACTGATAATAAACACTGATTTAACTCAGTGACACACTGACAATAAACACTGAGTTAACTCAGTGACACACTGATAATAAACACTGAGTTAACTCAGTGACACACTGATAATAAACACTGATTTAACTCAGTGACACACTGATAATAAACACTGATTTAACTCAGTGACACACTGATAATAAACACTGATTTAACTCAGTGACACACTGATAATAAACACTGATTTAACTCAGTGACACACTGATAATAAACACTGATTTAACTCAGTGACACACTGATAATAAACACTGATTTAACTCAGTGACACACTGATAATAAACACTGATTTAACTCAGTAACACACTGACAATAAACACTGATTTAACTCAGTGACACACTGACAATAAACACTGATTTAACTCAGTGACACACTGATAATAAACACTGATTTAACTCAGTGACACACTGATAATAAACACTGAGTTAACTCAGTGACACACTGACAATAAACACTGATTTAACTCAGTGACACACTGATAATAAACACTGATTTAACTCAGTGACACACTGATAATAAACACTGATTTAACTCAGTGACACACTGATAATAAACACTGATTTAACTCAGTGACACACTGATAATAAACACTGATTTAACTCAGTGACACACTGATAATAAACACTGATTTAACTCAGTGACACACTGACAATAAACAGTGATTTAACTCAGTGACACACTGATAATAAACACTGATTTAACTCAGTGACACACTGACAATAAACACTGATTTAACTCAGTGACACACTGACAATAAACACTGATTTAACTCAGTGACACACTGAGAATAAACACTGATTTAACTCAGTGACACACTGACAATAAACAGTGATTTAACTCAGTGACACACTGATAATAAACACTGATTTAACTCAGTGACACACTGACAATAAACACTGATTTAACTCAGTGACACACTGACAATAAACAGTGATTTAACTCAGTGACACACTGATAATAAACACTGATTTAACTCAGTGACACACTGATAATAAATACCGATTTAACTCAGTGACACACTGATAATAAACACTGATTTAACTCAGTGACACACTGATAATAAACACTGATTTAACTCAGTGACACACTGATAATAAGCACTTATTTAACTCCCTGAAGCGTTTCTTTGCTGACGATTGCTGCATGTCCGTCATTCTAAGACTATATTTGCTCTTTGCTCTCTGTTAAATGACGTTACGCTGTTCCCTGGAAGAAAAGTGGTCCTATTTTCTCCATTATTTTTAGGCCAAAATTTATCTTTTAATGAATGCTTTATCTGTGATTGCATCCCAGGAAAATGGGTTCTTAGTGATGGGAGTGTCAGGGAGATGTCGGTGTGTGGGTGGGGGATGAGTGTGAGTGTGGGGGGAGGAAGGTTCAGGATAGAGGTCATACCCCATGGAAACAGGCCCTTTGGCCCAACTTGTCCAATTTTAACCACTAAGCTAATCCCAATTGCCCACATTTGGCCCATATTCCTCTCTATAAATCTTACCCATGTAATTGTCTATATTCTTTTTAGAAGACAAAATTGTACCCACCTCTACTACTACCTCTGGCAGCTTGTTCCAGACACTCACCACCCTCTGTGGGAAACATTGCCCCTCTGGACACTTTTGTATCTCTCCCCTCTCAGCTTAAACCTATGCCCTCTAATGCCCCTACCTTTGGGAAAAGATATTGACTATCTACCTTGTCTATGCCCCTCATTATTTTATAGACCTCTATAAGGTCACCCCTCAGCCTCCTACGCTCTAGAGAAAAAAGTCCCAGTCTATTCAGGCTCTCCTTATAACTCAATCCATCAAGTCCCGGTAGTATCCCAGTAAATCTTTTCTGCACTCTTTCTAGTTTAATAATATCCTTTCTATAATAGGATGACCAGAAGTGCACACAGTATTCCAAGTGTGGCCTTACCAATGTCTTGTACAACTTCAACAAGACTTTCCAACTCCTGTATCCAATGTTCTGACCATTCGGCAAGCATGCCGAATGCCTTCTTCACCACTCTGTCCACCTGTGACTCCACTTTCAAGGAGCTATGAACCTGGAGCCCTAGATCTCTTTGTTCTGTAACTCTCCTGAATGACCTGCCACTAACTGAGTAAGTCCTGCCCTGGTTCAATCTACCAAAATGAATCACATCACGTTTATCTAAATTAAACTCCATTTGCCATTCGTCAGCCCACTGGTGAAATTGACCAAGATCCTGTTGCAATCGGTGATAACTTTCTTCACTGTTCACTATGCCACCAATCTTAGGGTCATCAGCAAACTTACTAACCATGCCTCCTATATTCCCATCCAGATCGTTAATTTAAATGACAAATAACAGTGGACCCAGCATCGATCCCTGAGGCACATTGCTGGTCACAGGCCTCCAGTTTGAAAAACAACCCTCTACAATCACCCTCTGGCTTCTATCATCAAGCCAATATTTTTATCCAATTGGCTCCCTCATCCTGGATCATGTGAGATTTAACCTTGTGCAAACTATCATTGGTACTTTGTCAAAGGCCTTGCTAAAATACACGTAGTCAATATCAACTGCACTGCCCTCATCTACCTTCTTGGTCACCCCTTCAAAAAACTCAATCAAATTTGTGAGACATGATTTTCCCCTCACAAAGCCACGCTGACCGTCTCTAATCAGTCCTTACTCTAAATGCCTCACATAATACCTTCTAACAATGTACCCAGACGTGATGCTCACTGGCCTGTAGTTCCCAGGCTTTTCTCTGCAGCCCTTCTAAACTATGGCACAAGATTTGCCACCCTCCAATCTTCAGGTACCTCACTTGTGGCTGATGATGATTCAAATATCTCTGCTCAGGGACCCACAGTTTCCTTTCCAGCCTCCCACAGCATCCTGGAATCAGGCCCCAGGGATTTATCTACCTTGATGCGCTTTAAGACTTCCAGCACCTCCTTCTCTGTAATACGTACACTCCTCACGGCATCGCTACTAATTTCTCCAAACTGCCTAACACCAATGCATTTCTCAACGGTAAATACTGAGGAGAAATATTCATTTCGGATCTCACCCATCTCCTGTGATCCACACATAGATGACCTTGTTGACCCTTCAGGGACCCTGCTCTCTCCCTAGTTACCCTTTTACCCTTTATGTATTTGTAGAAGCTTTTTGGATTCTGCTTTGCCTTATCTGCTAAAACAAACCTGTGTGCTCCTTTTGCCCTCCTGATTTCTCTCTTACCCCGACTCCTACACCCCCTCCACTCTTCCAGGGATCCATTGATCCCGGCTGTCTGTACACGTCATGTGCCTTCTTCGTCTTCCTGAGCAGGGCCTCAATATCCTGACTCATCCGGGGTTCCCTATTTCTACTCGCCCTTCACTCTGAAAGGAATGTGTTTACCCTGAACCCTGGTGGGGTGAGAGGGACGTTTAACGCTGGAATATTTTGCACTGATGGGTTTTGTGATTTTTCGATGTGAATGATGTTCCTGTAAATCCATTTGCAGAATGTGAATTCACTCAGGCCTGTCATACTCTGGCCTCTTTCTGCACTTTCTGACAAAGCAGATTTGGAACCGTTGTGATTTCCATTTAGAATTGGGAGCATTAGGTTTAAAAGACAGAATTATTCACTGTCAAGATCAGCAGGAGCAGGCCGCAAGGTCACAGCTTCTGTTTCAATTGCTGGTGGGCACCCCCCGGCCCCCACCCCCACCCCACCCCACCCCCACCCCCACTCCCACCCCCACCCCACCCCCACCCCCGCCCCCACCCCATCCCCACCCCCACCCCACCCCCACCCCACCCCCACCCCCACCCCACCCCACCCCCACCCCGCCCCCGCCCCCACCCCCGCCCCCAACCCACCCCCACCCCCGCCCCTGCCCCCGCCCCCACCCCCACCCCCGCCCCCAACCCACCCCCACCCCCGCCCCTGCCCCCACCCCCACCCCACCCCCACCCCCGCCCCCGCCCCCACCCCCGCCCCCGCCCCCGCCCCACCCCCACCCCCACCCCGCCCCCGCCCCCGCCCCCACCCCACCCCCACCCCCGCCCCCGCCCCACCCCCGCCCCCACCCCCGCCCCACCCCCACCCCCACCCCCACCCCCACCCCACACCCCCACCCCACCCCTACACAGGCAATGCTGTGTTAAAGACCCTCACCAGGATGAAGAGACAGTGTGAGGCCAGGACGGTGTGTTCCGGGATTGTAGAAAGTACAGACAGAACCAAGCAGCTGAACACCAGAACAAATCTGTGAACAAAAAGAGGAGACGGTCACTTATAAAACGGGCTTGGATAATTCGGCTGGAATTTAACCGGCACGCCCGACCCGAGGCTCAGAGATTCTCAGCATTCTCCAGTGGTCTCGGGCGGGATGGTACAAACCACAGGCGGACGTGCTGGGAAAATTCCATCTGGAGCAGTGACTGAGACAGACAAGGGTCTGTCTGAGGGAGGGTCTGTCTGAGGGAGGGTCTGTCTGAGGGAGGGTCTGTCTGAGGGAGGGTCTGTCACAGGGAGGGTCTGTCACAGGGAGGGTCTGTCTGAGGGAGGGTCTGTCACAGGGAGGGTCTGTCTGAGGGAGGGTCTGTCTGAGGGAGGGTCTGTCTGAGGGAGGGTCTGTCACAGGGAGGGTCTGTCACAGGGAGGGTCTGTCTGAGGGAGGGTCTGTCTGAGGGAGGGTCTGTCTGAGGGAGGGTCTGTCTGAGGGAGGGTGGATCTGAGGGAGGGTCTGTCTGAGGGAGGGTCTGTCTGAGGGAGGGTCTATCTGAGGGAGGGTCTGTCTGAGGGAGGGTCGATCTGAGGGAGGGTCTGTCTGAGGGAGGGTCTGTCTGAGGGAGGGTCTGTCACAGGGAGGGTCTGTCACAGGGAGGGTGTGTCTGAGGGAGGGTCTGTCTGAGGGAGGGTCTGTCAGAGGGAGGGTCTGTCTGAGGGAGGGTCTGTCTGAGGGAGGGTCGATCTGAGGGAGGGTCTGTCTGAGGGAGGGTCTGTCACAGGGAGGGTGTATCTGAGGGAGGGTCGATCTGAGGGAGGGTCTATCGGAGGTATGAATGCCCATGGGGTACAGTGTGGGTGATTCGGAGTACGGAGGAACAGAAACTCTTACAGAAACGGTTGAAGTTTATGAGCTGTGCGGAGTGATTGTGGGGTATTTTTTCGATACAATCAGACGGGTGGTGTATCCACTCGGGGGGGGAAACGGGGTGTCCGGTTTCCCCCCACAGTCTGGAAGATGTGGGGGTTAGGGTGCATTGACCATGCTCAGTGTACCCAAACAGGTACCAGAGTGTGGCAACTGGGGGAGTTACACAGTAACTTCATTGCAGTGTTAATGTAAGCCTACTGGTAACATGAATAAATAAGTAAGTAAAACTTGGTCCCTCAAACCTCCCTCTCTTCTGCTGTGCTGTCCTTAAAGGGACACTCACCACAAATCAGCGTAAGAACTGTCCAGCTTAATTCCATCTTTGAACTCTTAACTTTAGGTTTATTAGTTTCACATTAACACTGCAATGAAGTTACTGTGAAAATCCCCTAGCCACCACACTCCGGTACCTGTTCGGGTACACTGAGGGAGAATTTAGCATGGTCAATGCACCCTAACCAGCACGTCTTTTGGACTGTGCGAGGAACCATAGGAAACCCACACAGACATGGGGAGAATGTGCAGACTTCGCACAGACACTGACCCAAGCCGGGAATCGAACCCGTGTCACTGGCATTGTGAGGCAGCAATGCTAACCACTGTGCCACCGTGTGCAGCTTTTCACAGCTCAACATTCAAATCTCTTTTAAAGCTTTCTGATTCTGCCATCCTGACGGGCGGTTAATTCCAGCCTTCCACTATTCTCACGGTGATAAAAATATCTCCTCGACTTCCCCCTAATCCCTGTTTTCAATCTCTGCCCCGTGATTATTGACCTGTCTGCAAAGGCGAATGCTTCCTATTCGGCCTGTCGAGGGCCCTCATATATTATAATTTTATATACACCTCAGTTAAAGTTCCCGCCAACCTCCACTTCCCCAAAGGGAAGAATCCGAATTTATCCGACTTTCCCTCCCAGCTAAAATTCTCACTTCACTCCGATATCTTTCCGGCACTCTCTCTGGGGGTGATAATACCCTTCCCCTGCACTGTGATGTCCTGAACTGACCTCATATCCTACCTGCAATCTAAGACTCACAAATACAATCCCAAAAACTCTCGCTTGTTGCCTCATGTCATCGGTTCCACTTTTTACATCGAGTTAGTACTGAAAGGGAAGTTTGGACTCACAATATTATCGATACTTCCTGTCTCAAGCAATCCAGGAATAATTGTTCAGCAATTTTCTCACAATGTGCAATAAAATACTCAATTCAATCTTCCAACTATTTCTTAAAAGTTTAACATTAATTATTCCATTATATTTGGAAACTGACCCATTCACCCTTAGTGTTGTGAAGGTTGGAACATGCATCTCTTTTGGTTTTCGATAGATTCTAGGTTTCTTTTCTTTTTTTTGCACATTCCTTCCTCCCTCGAGGAAGATAATCTCCAGTACAATCTCCCTCAGCGCAGTATCTAAGATCAGGAACCAGGAAGGATGTCCCTGCTCTCGAGGGAGTGCAGCGAAGGTTTACCAGGCTGATCCTGGGGATGATGAGGAGAGATTAGGATTGTTTACACTGAAGTTCACTGGAATGAGGGGGGGATCTTATAAAGACTTCTAAAATTCAAACAGGTCCAGACAGGGTGGATGCAGGGAGGATATTCCTGAGGGTGAGGGGAGTCCAGAACCAGGGCTCACAGTCTGAGAATTCGGGCCAGACCATTTAGGACAGAGATGAGGAGACGTTTCTTCACCCAAAGAGCGGTGAGCCTGTGGAATTCATTAACACAGGAAGTAGGTGTTGCCAAAACATTGAATGGATTCAAGAGGCAGCTGGATCTGAACTTGGGGTGAATGGGGTGAAAGGCTGTGGGGAGAAAGTCGGATTAGGTTATTGAGTTGATGAGCAGCCATGGTCATGATGAATGGTGGAGCAGGTTCGAAGGGCTGAATGGCCTCCTCCTGCTCCAGCCTTCGATGTTTCTATTAAACCATTCCTGTCTGTGGGCTCTACAGGAGGGACTAAACAGGTCAATTCCAAACACATCGTGTAAACCCAGGTTAATCTGAGGGCATTTTCAGCAACTTCTAATAAACTGCAGCCTGAGGAATAGATCAGTCCATTGCACACGATTGACTCAGATTCCAACTGAATCCACTGCTGGAAACCCTGAAGGTAACTGGGGATTAAATCAGAATTAAAATGAAATAAAGAATCTTTTTACATTGGATCTGTGCCCAGTTGTGCTATGTTGGTGCTAAAATAAATCAATCAAAATTAAAAGCTAAATATGAGGAAATGCTTCTCTTTGAAAGGCAAATTTTCCCATTCATTTCCTTGCTGCGTGTCAGCATTTTATATGAAGAGAGTTTGAGGAAGTTTCTCCGTTGTTTCTCAGTTTAAACGCTTTCCAATGTGATAAATTGATTTATTATTGTCACACGTATCGGGATACAGTGAAAAGTATTGTTTCTTGCATGCTGTACAGACAAAGCATACTGTTCATAGAGTACACAAGGGAGAAGGAAAGAGGAGGAATGTAGGCTGGGATTCTCCCAAAATAAAACTAATGGGTGGGAAAGTGGGAGAATCTCCTGCCTGTCTTTTGGGCGTACTCACGGGTATGGAATCGCCAACACTCTGAGCGAAGCAAAGATCCTGTGAGTGACTCACACTGGAAAGTGATGGGTGGGGCCTGTTCCCCCCTGAGAGTCTGGTGGTATAGCGCTGAGCGGGGCACTGCACGTGCGCTGATTCCTCAGAGCAGACTTTCTGCTGGTCTTCCCTGGAACACTCCAATTGCCAGCTTTCCTGAGCACCCACCCACCCGGACCTCCCTTCCTCTCAACCCAGACATGACCTACCCCACCAATGGCCAGCCCCAATCACCCCTTCACTTCCTCTCCCACTTGTAGAGGGGCAGTGGATCACCCTCCTCCACCCATCGACTCTCCTCCGGCTTCACCCCTTTGGCACTGTCCAGTGCCTGGTGGGCAGTGCCAGGGTGCCAGGCTGGCACTGCCCATGTGGCCTCCCCCGAAGGTCTCAAAGGCTTCTGCCCTCAGCAGCGGGGTGAAGTGGCCCTATACCCCGTTAGTGGGGAGCAGTGGTGAACTCTGCTGGAGAGAGCCACTCCCAGTGGGGGCCGGGATGGTGGTGGAGGGGGTTGGCTGTATTGGATCTGATGTGCCTTTTCACAACTTTTTATTAACTGGGGAGACGTGGACATCGCTGGCTAGGCCTGCATTTACTGCCCATCCCTAATTACCCCTGGAACCAGTGGTGTGCTGGACCATTTCAGAGTCAACCACATTGGATCTGGAGTCACATGTTAACCAGACCCAGTAAGGGAGGCAGATACCCCCCTCCCTGAAGGGGATTCATGAACCCATCTCTTACAGCAATCACTCCAGGTATTTACTGTCACCGGGGTATTAAGGATCGGGATTCGGACCCTGGGCTGCACAGCTGAGTTTACCGGCACTTGCCCCATTACCACTGCGTTCGCCCACCCAGAATCAGCGTGACACAGAAATGCCCCGTAGAAATCCGACTGGGGCGCTCCAGTTAGTGAGGAGGTAAGTGCTCAGCATCCACCAGCTGTCTGCATGGGCAGGGGCGAGGGGATCGGCCAAGACCAGTGATGGATAAAGGGGGGGGTCTGCTGCCACACTGCCTGAGATCAATGGGGGGAAAGGGGGGGGGGGACCCTCGATCGGTCCGGTTGGCAGGGGGGATGGCGATAAGCGGGTCAGTTATGTTATGGGCACGGGACAATGTCTGTGGGGTTCAGGGGGTGCATTATCCAGCCCGGGAGAGATGTATCGGTTGGAGGCTCCGATCGGAGCTGCAGGGTTTCGGGTGTGTTAAGCCCCTCTCACAGATTCCCGCAGCACAGTTCGGACTGGCTGATATTTTTTCAGACACAGTGTGTGAGGGGGCCTGAGAACGGGTTTAAAAGCCAGACCTGAAACACTCCCAGGTCTACAAATCCACCCAGCACTTAGAATCAAAATGGAGCCTTTAGTGTCCCGGGATGTGTAGATTAACAGGGTACGGGGATTACGGGGATAGGGCCTGGATAGGGTGTTGTTGCTACAGATGGACTGAATGGCCTCTTTCTGTTCTGTAGCAATCCTATCACCAGTAAAACCAGGGTGAATTCTTTATGTAAACTCGTGGAGGTCCCGACAAGCACAATATTCTGAGTGTAAGTTAATAAATGAGCTTTGTTTGATTAGTTATTTAAAGAGCCCCTCAGGTCCTCTGGCTTGGCTCACATGTTGGATTCCAGCAGACGTTAACATTTACAGACAAAGAAAATAACAAACAATGAAATTGGGGGCAGCGTATCAAATACAAACACTCAGTAAATGCAGACAGTTGCTCTCACACAGTGCCTCTATCCTCCCTTCATTTCTTCATGTCATTTCACACCTCAGGGTCAGGTTACCACCCTCTGGAGAATTGCTCACACTCGCACACTAACACAAATTGGGCGATCAAAGGAAACTGTCCAGTTATATCCTCCCCAAACAGAAATAATAGCAGCAACTAGAACTGATATAATAGCTTTAAGGTAAAGAGAAAGGACAAGTGGGGATATTAGAGTGGGTGAACATTAATTTATTTATTAGTGTCACAGCGGTTAGCACTGCTGCCTCACAGTGCCAGGGACCAGGGTTCGATTCCCGGCTTGAGTCACTGTCTGTGTGCAGTCTGCACGTTCTCCCCGTGTCTGCGTGGGTTTCCTCCCACAGTCCAAAGATGTGTAGCTTAGGTTGATTGGCCTTGTTAAATTGCCCCTTGGTGTCAGGGTAAATTAGCAGCGTGGGGTTATGGGGATAGGGCCTGGTGCAGACTCAATGGGCTGAATGGCCTCCTTGTGTACGGTAGGGATTCTTTCATTCTATACTAAGTGGACTTACATTAACAGCGCAATGAAGTTACTGTGAAAAATTCTCTAGTTGCCACACTCTGGCGCCTGTTCAGGTACACTGAGGGAGAATTTAGCATGGCCAATGCAGCTAACCAGCACATCTTTCAGACTGTGGGAGGAACCAGGAGCACCCGGAGGAAACCCACACAGACATGGGGAGAATGTGCAGAATCTGCACAGACAGTGATCCAAGCTGGGAATCGAACCCGGGTCCCTGGCGCTGTGAGGCGGCAGTGCTAACCACTGTGCCACCGTGCTGCCCGTAACAAAGGCATGAATGGAGGTTTGAGCAGCAGATGAACTGATACGGGGGAAGTGTCAGGCAATATTCCTGAAGTGGGAATAGTGTTAAACCGGATAAATCCAACAAATCTACAGCTGCCCCGTCAGCCTACTGTCAATTATCAGTGAAATATCATCGGCTGTGCTATTGGGCAGGAATAAATAATTCATTAACACTCAGTTTCTCCAGGGTCACTCAGCTCCTGACCACATTACAGCCTTGGTTCAAACACGGACAAAGGAGCTGAACTCCAGAGGTGAGGTAGAGAGTGACAGCCTTTGACATTCGACCGAGTGTGGCATCAAGGAGCCTGAACCAAACTGGAATCAATGGCTATCAGGGAGCAAACTCTCCGCTGTCAAACTGTGCAGGTCTCCCTCTGGCTACCTCCTGACTTCACAGCGAGGAGGGTCCTGGATTCAAATCCATTTTCAGGAATCCATTAGCTCCCCAGAAACGCTGGGAGAATAACTTCCTGAACACTGGCCTCGAGCTGTGTTCTCAGAGTATTTCCCTGAACTAGGATACACGCCTCTCACTGCTGATTATTACCCAGTACTGGGTCAAAGCTCACAGCTAACACTCTGAAATTACTGGCCCCGTTACATAGTGTGAACCATGGGATCCCCCCTAACTTCCTGCATGACAGGCTGGAGGGGCTGAATGGCCTCCTCCTGTTCCTGTGGGACAGGCTGGAGGGGCTGAATGGCCTCCTCCTGTTCCTGTGTAACAGGCTCGAGGGGCTGAATGGCCTCCTCCTGTTCCTGTGGGACAGGCTCGAGGGGCCGAATGGCCTCCTCCTGTTCCTGTGTAACAGACTTGAGGGGCTGAATGGCCTCCTCCTGTTCCTGCATGACAGGCTGGAGGGGCTGAATGGCCTCCTCCTGTTCCTGTGTAACAGACTCGAGGGGCTGAATGGCCTCCTCCTGTTCCTGTGTAACAGGCTTGAGGGGCTGAATGGCCTCCTCCTGTTCCGATATTCCTGGTGTTTCCGGGTTTCTGATAGGAATGCTGAGCCTGTAAACTGATCCCTCCTCTCCCAATACAATCCTTCCGCATGTTTGGAATAAGAGCAGAGGCAGCTGTCTCTCTCTCTCTCCACCCCCTGGAATTCCATGGTCGGTATTTCCAACCAGGAAATCTAAATTCATCCCAGGGAAAAGGAGAATTTAAGATGAGGCAGACTGAGTTGGAGAGGGCAGCTCGGTTTTGCAGCTGTTGCTGGGAGCAATCGGACACAGTCTCATTCTGCTGAGTTCCGGTACTGACCCATCACAGCTGTAACTTTAATCCAGCTCTTAAAATCCAAAACGCTGATCCCAGCTGCTGCTGAGTCCGAACGCAGGACTCAGAGTGAGTCCTAACGCAGGATTCAGAGCGAGTCCTAACGCAGGATTCAGAGTGAGTCCTAACGCAGGATTCAGAGTGAGTCCTAACGCAGGACTCAGAGCGAGTCCGAACGCAGGACTCAGAGCGAGTCCGAACGCAGGACTCAGAGCGAGTCCTAACACAGGATTCAGAGCGAGTCCGAACGCAGGATTCAGAGTGAGTCCGAACGCAGGATTCAGAGTGAGTCCGAACGCAGGACTCAGAGTGAGTCCGAACGCAGGACTCAGAGCGAGTCCGAACGCAGGATTCAGAGCGAGTCCTAACGCAGGATTCAGAGCGAGTCCGAACGCAGGACTCAGAGCGAGTCCTAACGCAGGATTCAGAGCGAGTCCTAACGCAGGATTCAGAGTGAGTCCTAACGCAGGATTCAGAGTGAGTCCTAACGCAGGATTCAGAGCGAGTCCTAACGCAGGATTCAGAGTGAGTCCTAACGCAGGACTCAGAGCGAGTCCTAACGCAGGATTCAGAGCGAGTCCGAACGCAGGATTCAGAGCGAGTCCTAACGCAGGATTCAGAGTGAGTCCTAACGCAGGACTCAGAGCGAGTCCTAACGCAGGATTCAGAGCGAGTCCGAACGCAGGATTCAGAGCGAGTCCGAACGCAGGATTCAGAGCGAGTCCTAACGCAGGATTCAGAGCGAGTCCTAACGCAGGATTCAGAGCGAGTCCTAACGCAGGATTCAGAGCGATTCCTAACGCAGGATTCAGAGTGAGTCCTAACGCAGGATTCAGAGTGAGTCCTAATGCAGGATTCAGACTGAGTCCGAACACAGGACTCAGAGCGAGTCCGAACGCAGGATTCAGAGCGAGTCCGAACGCAGGACTCAGAGCGAGTCCTAACGCAGGATTCAGAGTGAGTCCTAACGCAGGATTCAGAACGAGTCCTAACGCAGGATTCAGACTGAGTCCGAACGCAGGACTCAGAGCGAGTCCGAACGCAGGATTCAGAGCGAGTCCGAACGCAGGACTCAGAGCGAGTCCTAACGCAGGATTCAGACTGAGTCCTAACGCAGGATTCAGAGCGAGTCCTAACGCAGGATTCAGAGTGAGTCCTAACGCAGGATTCAGAACGAGTCCGAACGCAGGACTCAGAGCGAGTCCGAACGCAGGATTCAGAACGAGTCCTAACGCAGGATTCAGAACGAGTCCTAACGCAGGATTCAGAGCGAGTCCGAACGCAGGATTCAGAACGAGTCCTAACACAGGATTCAGAGCGAGTCCTAACGCAGGATTCAGACTGAGTCCGAACGCAGGATTCAGAGCGAGTCCTAACGCAGGATTCAGAGCGAGTCCGAACGCAGGATTCAGAACGAGTCCTAACGCAGGATTCAGAGCGAGTCCTAACGCAGGATTCAGACTGAGTCCGAACGCAGGATTCAGAGCAAGTCCGAACGCAGGATTCAGAGCGAGTCCTAACGCAGGATTCAGACTGAGTCCGAACACAGGACTCAGAGCGAGTCCTAACGCAGGATTCAGAGCGAATCCTAACGCAGGATTCAGAGCGAGTCCTAACACAGGATTCAGAGCGAGTCCTAACGCAGGATTCAGAGTGAGTCCTAACGCAGGATTCAGAACGAGTCCTAACGCAGGATTCAGACTGAGTCCGAACGCAGGATTCAGAGCGAGTCCTAACGCAGGATTCAGAGCGAGTCCTAACGCAGGATTCAGAGCGAGTCCTAACGCAGGATTCAGAGTGAGTCCTAACGCAGGATTCAGAACGAGTCCTAACGCAGGATTCAGACTGAGTCCGAACGCAGGACTCAGAGCGAGTCCGAACGCAGGATTCAGAGCGAGTCCGAACGCAGGATTCAGAGCGAGTCCTAACGCAGGATTCAGAGCGAGTCCTAACGCAGGACTCAGAGCGAGTCCTAACGCAGGATTCAGAGCGAGTCCTAACGCAGGATTCAGAGCGAGTCCTAACGCAGGATTCAGAGTGAGTCCTAACGCAGGATTCAGAACGAGTCCTAACGCAGGATTCAGACTGAGTCCGAACGCAGGACTCAGAGCGAGTCCTAACGCAGGATTCAGAGCGAGTCCGAACGCAGGATTCAGAGTGAGTCCGAACGCAGGATTCAGAACGAGTCCTAACGCAGGATTCAGAGCGAGTCCTAACGCAGGATTCAGAACGAGTCCTAACACAGGATTCAGAGCGAGTCCAAACGCAGGATTCAGAACGAGTCCTAACACAGGATTCAGAGCGAGTCCTAACACAGGATTCAGAGTGAGTCCTAACGCAGGATTCAGACTGAGTCCGAACGCAGGATTCAGAGCGAGTCCTAACGCAGGATTCAGAGTGAGTCCTAACGCGGGATTCAGACTGAGTCCTAACGCAGGATTCAGAGCGAGTCCTAACACAGGATTCAGAGTGAGTCCTAACGCAGGATTCAGAGTGAGTCCTAACGCAGGATTCAGAGTGAGTCCTAACGCAGGATTCAGAGTGAGTCCTAACGCAGGATTCAGAGTGAGTCCTAACGCAGGATTCAGACTGAGTCCTAACGCAGGATTCAGAGCGAGTCCTAACGCAGGATTCAGAGCGAGTCCTAACGCAGGATTCAGAGCGAGTCCTAACACAGGATTCAGAGCGAGTCCTAACACAGGATTCAGACTGAGTCCTAACGCAGGATTCAGAGCGAGTCCTAACGCAGGATTCAGAGCGAGTCCTAACGCAGGATTCAGAGCGAGTCCTAACACAGGATTCAGACTGAGTCCTAACACAGGATTCAGAGCGAGTCCTAACGCAGGATTCAGAGCGAGTCCTAACACAGGATTCAGAGCGAGTCCTAACACAGGATTCAGACTGAGTCCTAACGCAGGATTCAGAGCGAGTCCTAACGCAGGATTCAGAGCGAGTCCTAACGCAGGATTCAGAGCGAGTCCTAACGCAGGATTCAGAGCGAGTCCTAACACAGGATTCAGAGCGAGTCCTAACACAGGATTCAGAGTGAGTCCTAACGCGGGATTCAGACTGAGTCCGAACGCAGGATTCAGAGCGAGTCCTAACGCAGGATTCAGAGTGAGTCCTAACGCAGGATTCAGACTAAGTCCTAACACAGGATTCAGAGCGAGTCCTAACGCAGGATCCTGACCGGGTCTCTATCCCACTACAGCACACACAAAGGTCTGTCTGCAAATCTGTACACGCACTCCACACAGATACACCATGCACACATACTGCACTAGCACACCACACATGAACACGTACACACACACTGCACACGCTTACCATGCACCCACACACACCGTGTACATGCTCACTGCACACACTCTCTCTGTCTCTCTTGCTTGGTCACCCTCTTGCCCTCTCATTCCTGCCCCCTTGTTCCCGCACTGTCGCTCCTGCCCTCTCACTCCATCCCCACCCACCCTGCTCGTTCCCCCATGTGCTTTCCCCACCTCACTTGGCCACCCCCCCCCCTTGCTCAGCCCCCCTCCCCCCTAAGTCTCCCCCTCACTTCCCCCGTTCAGTCCCCCCCTCACTCTGTTCACCCCCCCACAACTCGGTCCCCTCCCCAAGCCCCCCCCCCCCGCTTGGTTCAGCCCTGACGCTGCTGCCCCCACTGCTCGGTTTACCCACCCCCCTGTCCCGACTTGGACTCTGTCTCTCTCCCGCTGGTTCGGAGATGCAGAGTGAGGTACATTTTAAATGTTTTGCTGTGGTGCAGTTACTGATGCATTGAGAGCTGCTTAGTTTAGTGATTGTGTTAAATGTTCCTGTTCTGTATAAGTACAGTGATTAGTCCCATTGCCAACTTGTCTGGAGCTGTGCTGATGTCTCAGTGCGATCGAATCATGCTGTATTTTTGGGATGTAGTTGTTCACCCACAGTCAGCCTCAGCACACCAGCCTCCCCTGCCATCTGTTTTCCGTCTGTAAAGCTCAGTGGAATCTTTTTTATCCATCAGGATTCACATTCAGAAATTATCATCAGGGCAGCCTGCAATTTAATAAAGTCAGTGTGGGCAGTAGTGGTTAGCACTGCTGCCTCACCGCGCCGGGGACCCGGGTTCGATTCCCAGCTCGGGTCACTGTCTGTGTAGAGTTTGCACATTCTCCCCATGTCTGCGTGGGTTTCCTCCGGTTTCCTCCCACACTCCAAAGATGCGTGGGTTAGATAGATTGGCCATGCTAAAATTGACCCTTTGTGTCTAAGGATTAGGTAGATTGCCCCTTAGAGTGTCAGGGGGATTAGCAGGGTAAATACACGAGGTTATGGGGTGGGACTGTTGTCACTGCAAACTTGATGGGTCGAAATATTCTGTTTGCTTTCAGTTGAATGAGGCAAATGAGGCACAAAGTATTAATAGCGTAAATCAAACTGTGACATGATAAACTATAATAAGAAGGCTCACACCAGGTTAAAGTCCAACTGGTTTATTCGGTACCAGGAGGTTTCGGAGCCCCTGAGTGTCTCACCTGATGAAGGAGCAGTTCTCTGAAAGCTCGTGGTTCCACATAAACCTGTTAGACTTTAACCTGATGCCGTGAGACTTCTTACTGTGCCCACCCCAGTCCAATGCCAACATAATGAAGGGGACGGATAGGGTAGAGGTAGAGAGATTCTTCCCACTCAGAAAGGACAGCAGGACGAGGGGGCACAGCCTCAAGATAAAGGGGGGGGGCAGTTTAGATCAGTGTTGGGGAGGAACTTCTTCACTCAAAGGGTGGTGAATCTCTGGAATTCTCTGTCCGTTGAAGTGGTGGAGGCTACCTCGCTAAATATATTTAAGACGCGGGTGGATAGGTTTCTGATAGACAAGGGGATTAAGGGTTATGGGGAGAAGTGGAACTGAGCCACTTCAATCTTATTGAATGGTGGGGCAGGCTCCAGGGGCTAGATGGCCTACTCCTGCTCCTATTTCTTATGAAATCTCCACAGTGTGATATAACTCAGTTCTGGTGTGATCTGGCCATGGTGATATGATCAGTGTTCAGAGCTGAGTGTGGCACGGTTATATCTGCAGTGTGGCTGTGAGAATTGCCCAGCTGCCTGAGGCTGACTCTTTCACAACCCGCCTCGCTTTCCCTCCCTGAATAATTGTACACAGTCTCAAACGGCAGTCGCTAACTTCAATCCCCGCGGCACATTCCCTGGAAGCACTTCCCAGCAGCACTAATTGGACAGTTGAAAGCGGAAGGGTTGTCTGGGGGTAAATGTTACAGGGTGGCTGGGGTGGGGGTGGGGGAGTGCTGAGATCCAGCTCATTAAACAGAGATTGCGTTGGAAATGTCCCAGTGCCCGGGCTGGGAACATGACAACTGCAGCAAAAACCCCATCACTTCCCCAGAACAAACACGGTCAAGGCCTCCATCAACAGAGGGACTGGAAACGAGCCGAGGGGAATGTTAGAGATTGCCCTGATTTTAAACCAGATAGAAAGCTCTGTTCAGTCTAACAGACAGTGTGCTGGGTGTGAGATATTACTGCTGGAGTGAGGGTTGGTTCATTTCCGAGTGTAAGATGAGGAGACTAGCTGCAATCTGATCGCTCTCCAGCCTCTGGTCCTCAGAATAAAGATGCCAAATCCGTCTCATTGAACCCGTTTAATTTGGCCACAGATATTCCCAGTGCTGCCCAGACAGGACAGGTGTGCTGTGTTGTGTGTGTGGCTATTAATTGTCTTTCATTTCTTTGCCCTTTGATGTGCAGTTACAAAGCTCAGTAACAGCGCCAGCCCTGCTCAGGGTAATACCCAGTTCCTGCTCCTATTTCCCCACACAACTGGCTGCCACTTTCAGCACAGCCTCGGGGAGCTCTTGTAGGAACAGCGGATTGGGGTGGCACAGTGGTTAGCACCACTGCCAGGGACCCAGAGTTCGATTCCCGGCTTGGGTCATTGTCTGCACAGAGTCTGCATGTTCTCCCCGTGTCTGCGTGGGTTTCCTCCCACAGTCTGAAAGATGTGCTGGTTAGGTGGTTTGGCCATGCTAAATTGCTCCTGAGTGTCAGGGGGATTAACAGGGTGAATACATGGGTTTATGGGGATAAGGCCTGGGTGGGATTGTGGCCGGTGCAAACTCGATGGGCCGAATGGCCTCCTTCTTCACTATAGGGATTTTATGTTTCTTTCCTCTTTGGCTATATTGGTGAAAAGAATTAAACCCCTGGGCATCCTTCTCCCTTTTGTTAGACTACCCACCATAACCTTGCTCCCTCCTCCCAATCTCACTTTCCCTTCCCTTCTCCCTCTCCCTTCACAACTTCCTTTCTCATAATCTCCCCTCCCACCCCACCTAGTCCCTGCCCCACCCCCACGCTCACAATCTCTCTGTCCTCCTCACCAGCAGCAGCCCAGTAACTGAAGCCTGACATTGTCCAGTTACGATCAGAAGCTGGACCTGATCTCCTCCCTTGAATTCTATTTTTAGCTCAGTTTCTGTGTGGGTGTGGAGAACTTGGGCACCTGTCAGACACAAAGAACTCCATACCCATCAGTGCCCCCCACTACCATCTGCCTTGATGGCCCCTGCACCATGGGCACTACCCATCACCTGGGCACCCCAAGAATCTTTGCCACATCCCAAGGAGGGATGGCAATGGGGCTCTCTCATGCACTCTGTTTCCTTGCTGTAAACTCCAAGGTCACAAGTTCTCAGGACTGCCCATACCTCGGGTGTGCCCAGCACAGGACTGGCAAGGTCATTCATGGAAAGGCCACTAGAGGGAGCAGGTTGTGAGGTTGAGCCAGAAGGGATAGTAGAGTTAGGCCATTCAGCCCATCAAGTTTGCTCCACCATTCAATCACAGCTGACAAATTTCTCAAGCCCATTCTCCCACCTTTTCCCCTTAACCTTTCCCTTACCAATCAAAAACCTATCTCCGTCTGTCTTAAACACACTCAGTGACCTGGTCTCCACGGCCTGCCTATTTCAGAGAATCAAGAGTTAAGGCAGAAATTACAAATAAAGACACCCAGGAAAGGAGCAATGATTGGGAAATGAACAGAGGAAGAAACACAATATAAATAAACCAGACTGAAAATCGTTGGTGAAAGATCTGCTTGGCTCAGCACACTGTGATTGGGGATATGTCAAGATTTAAACTTTCCCCACACCGGCTATTTCTCCAGTAATCTCATTAGAGAACACAAACTAATTGGCTATGTTGTATTTTAATGAGAACGGCACAGCTCGATGAGATAAACATTCTGTGTGCCTGACAGATCGCTAGCTCACGGCACCTTTCCCAGGGATAGAGTCTAACATGGGTTACTCCAGATCACAAGCTGTGTGTGTCCCCCCCCTGGATACATGTGTTCTGATCTTCAACCAGAGGTGTCAATGCTGAACCTTATCACAAATCTCTCTTTGGAAACACTGTCATTGCCATTACTTCACTCATGGCAGCACTCTGTCTCTGCTGTGGCACCCTCGTGTGTAACCAGCTCCCCACTCTCCTTCCCTGCTATCTGAGGGCAAGTAAAATGCTACCCTGCATTTCAAGATGCAGCGACCCATCTCGATCATAGTAGAACCAGAGTCTTAGCGGTTTACAGCGTGGAAGCAGGCTCTGCGGCCCAACTTGTCCATGCTGCCCTTTCATTTTAAACAACTAAGCTCGTCCCAATTGCCCACGCTTGGCCCATATCTCTCGATAGCCATCTTACTCATGTAATTGTCTAAAGGCCTTTTAAAAGACAAAATTGTACCGGCCTCTACAAATCACTCTGAAGTTCAATAATGCGACATTTTCCTTGTTCTCGTTTGCTAATGTCATCTCCACCAGTTTAGAGTTCCTGTAACCACAGAGGCAAAATAATTACTTCATAATTCTCTCATTCCTGCTGTCATTATCTGGGAGATTGCTGAGTATATCCCATTCCGTATTTATGTGTCTGTTGAATATATTATATATGTTCTTCATAACTTAGTTTTCCAGTTTATCTTGGCTTTCCTCATTGTTTTTTCTTAAAGTAAGAATCCCTACAGTGCAGGAGGAGGCTATTCAGCCCATCGAGCTTGTACTGGTAACAATCAAACCCAGATCCTAACCCCAGTTATTTACCCCCACACTAAGGAGAAACTTAACATGGCCAATCCACCTAGCCTGCACATCTTTGAACTGTGGGCAGAAACCAGAGCACCCGGAGGAAATCCACAGGGAGAATATGCACAGGCAGTGACCCAAGCTGGGAATCGAACCCGGATCCCTGGCGCTGTGAGGCAGTAGTGCTAACCACCGTGCCACCTTTAAATTCAGAATGTCTTTCCTAATCTTTACAATCTATCCTTTCACCATCCTATTTTGTGTGTATATTTTTCTTTAGTCTCTTGCTTATCCCCTTTTATTCTTTATTCACACGTGGTGCAGCATTACAGGCTGGTTTATTTTTGGATTTCTCCTGGGCTGTAGATCACAGGTTGAAATGTCTCCCTGTGCTACTTTAACTCGATATGACAATATTACTCATCCCTGCAGTATCAGCTCCTCTCCAATTTATAGCTTTGCTCTTTGCCTTGCATCTCTCTTCCTGAGTGTGTGCTGATGACGCAGGCACAGCAGGTAGGATTTGAACCCCCTACCCTAATCTCACTGAGGAGCACGGGGTACACACTGGCTGTCTGATTATTTCTCTCAAGCTCGCTCCTGTGGCAACAAGAAAATACATTTCCAAATTGACAGTAAACTCATTTCTCAAAGCTCCCTTAAGCCGCAGTGTGTGGGATCTTTGCATGTACTACCGAGTATTGTGCTTTTGATTCACTGTACAATGTGTTGGTCAGAAGGGCTTTATAAGGTTTGTACTGCTGAGGTATTGTAAGGTTCTGGTCAGACCATATTTGGAATATTGTGAGCAATTTTGGGCCCCATATCTAAGGAAGGATGGAGGGGGTCCGGAGGAAGTTCACAAGAATGATCCCAGCAGTGAAAAGCTTGATGAAGAGGAGCGTTTGAGGATTTTGGGTCTGTACCCGATGAAGTTTAGCAGGATGAGGAGGGGATCTCACTGAAATTTACAGAAAGGTCGGGATGGAGTGGATGTGGGGAAGATGTATCCACTAGTTAGGGGGAACAAGGATCCGAGGGCACAGCTTCAGAGTAAACCCTTCAGAATCGAGGAGGAATTCCTTCTGCCAGAGGGTGGTGAATCCGTGGAATTCATTGCCACAGAAGGTTATGGAGGCCGGGTCATTGCGTGTATTTAAGACAGGGATAGATATGTTTTTAATTGGTAAGGGGATCAAAGGTTATGGGGAAAGGGCGAGAGAATGGAGTTGAGAAACTTATCAGCCATGATTGAATGGTGGAGCAGATTTGATGGGCTGAGTGGTCTAATTCTGCTCCTATATCTTATGGTCTAAATTGTTGGAGAGAGGAAGATTTTACTCGAGTGTGTGGACAGTATCTGCAGTGTGGTTCTAATGGAGGGGATCCTCGGTCAGTTCAGTGAGACTGCAAATTCTCACCTTTCCCCAATAAAAGGAGCAATAACCCCTCTCGTGCTGTTCTCCTGTAGAGGGCAAGCTCAACATTAATCATTCATTAAACACACAGGCTGAGGTTAAACTTCGAAATATAAACCAGCTGAATGATATTAAATATAGATTCTAGTTTCACAATGTTTCTGAACAAAAGGTTAGAATAACCCATGTTCTGACAGCTAATGATTAAACACTCTTTGAATTCACTGTAGAATAGAATAAAATTCAGTTTGTAACAAAGTTCTACTTTTCTTTGTTTTGGTAACATTCAATGCTGTGTGTGTGTGTACAGGTGCATTGGTGTGTGTGTGTGTGTGTGTGTGTGTACAGGTGCATTGGTGTGTGTGTGTGTGTGTACAGGTGCATTGGTGTGTGTGTGTGTGTGTGTGTGTGTGTACAGGTGCATTGGTGTGTGTGTACAGGTGCATTGGTGTGTGTGTGTGTGTGTGTGTGTGTGTACAGGTGCATTGGTGTGTGTGTACAGGTGCATTGGTGTGTGTGTGTGTGTGTGTGTGTGTGTGTGTGTGTGTGTGTACAGGTGCATTGGTGTGTGTGCCTATCTGTATGTGTCTGCATGTGTTGTGTGTGAATGTATGTATGTATGTGTGTGCACCTGTGTGTATGTGTGTGTGTGTGTGCATTGGTTGTGTGTGTGTGTCTGTCTATATGTGTCTGCGTGTGTGCATTTCTGTGTGTGTGTGTATATGTGTGTGTGTTTGCATGTATGTGTTTCTGTGTGTGTGTGTATATGTGTGTGTGTTTGCATGTATGTGTTTCTGTGTGTGTGTGTATATGTGTGTGTGTTTGCATGTATGTGTTTCTGTGTGTGTGTGTATATGTGTGTGTGTTTGCATGTATGTGTTTCTGTGTGTGTGTGTATATGTGTGTGTGTTTGCATGTATGTGTTTCTGTGTGTGTGTGTATATGTGTGTGTGTTTGCATGTATGTGTTTCTGTGTGTGTGTGGGTGCACGTGCATTGATGTGTGTGTATCCGTGTGTATGTGTCTGTGTGAGTGTGGTTCTGGTTCTGTGGTATAATAGTGAGCATTTTGAGTTCTGAATCCAGTCATCTGAATTCAAGTCTTGGCATAACCTTGCTTTTGGTGCAGGCTTGGAGGGGCTGGAATGTTGTTTGTATGTGAATATATTGTATGTTGAATATATTGTATATTGTATGTGAATATATTGTATGTTGTTTGTTTCCTGTGCTGTAATGTTGTTTGTATGTGAATATCTGCATATGTATTTGCATGTGTATCTCTGTGCATGTGTGTATACTTGTGGGTATGATTGTGTCTGTGTACGTGTGTATGTCTGTATATATAATATGTATCTGTGTGTGTGCATCTATGTGATTATGTGTGCATGTGTATGTGTGTCATAGTGTATCTGTGTGTGTGTGTGTGTGTGTGTGTGTGTGTGTGTGTGTGTGTGTGTGTCTGTGTGTGTGTGTGTGTGTGTGTGTGTCACTGATAATGAGTAACAGAGAAGTGAAGCCATGGAGCAGTTAGTGGTGATGAAGGAAAGTTTTACAGGGGTAAGGGAAATGACTGGGATGAGAGAATTGGGTTACTGGCCAACTTGTTATCGAGCGATTGAGGAATCATTGAATAATGAAATAGTGGAAGATTACACATCCTGTAGGTGTGATGGCTGTGGATATTCCCCAAGCCCCAGTTCCTCTGTTGCCAATTGGAGCTGGTTTGTCTCTGGGCCGAATGGACTCAGACTGCTGCTTGCAATGTGGGTGATGCCACCCTGCGTACAATATAGGTGTGAGGAGTCGGGGGAAATCCACTGATCCAGTCCCTGGTATAACGGCAGCCACTGGGAGAGGTTACAGGGTGCAGGATTGAGGCTATGTGTTCAGTTTATGAAGCAGCTCCCCTACAGGGACCAGTCTACTCCCACTGGCAGGGAGAGGTATCTGTCTGGGTTCAAAGAGCCAATCTGGGAATGAACCCTCTTTCACCACTCCCCAACTCACTGAGTGCCACGTCCCACACCCAGCCAGACAATATCAAACACTCTCTTCCGTACCCTCTCCTTTCCTTCTCCCCTACATACTCTATGAACGGTATGCTTTGTGTGTATAGTGCACAAGAAACGATACTTTTCACTGTGTGCCTATACATGTGACAATAATAAATCAATTCAAATATTAAGTTGATCTTTATCTACACCCTAGCTCTCACTGTATCACTACATTCTACATCCTCTCCTTTCCTTCTCTCCTATCAGACCCGATGCTTTGGGCCTGTATAGCCTCAAGAAACACCACCTTTCGCTGTTTCCCAATACATGTGACAATAATAAATCAAAACAGAGAGGAGGCACTGCGGGATCAGGGATCTCCTGCCATTGAGGATATCCTGGGATTGGGGATCTACTGAGATCAGGGATTTTCCAGGATTGGGAATCCCCTGAGATTGGGAATCTGCTGGGATTGACAATCTGCTTGGATTAAGGATCTCCAGGATTGGGTGTTGTTGCAATTGGGGGTGTCCCATGACTGGAGGATTAGGGTTCTCCTGGGAAGTCTAACCTGTTAACCCGATAATATTTGTTTCAGTCAATGCCTGGTCTGCCAAACTCCAGCCAGTTAAATCAGAATGAAACTTAACAACCTGTCGCAATGGATCACCAGACATTACACAGACTGTTCAGTGATGAGACCATGTCTAAAGTGAAGCAGTGACAAGCGGCTCTCGCTGTTTGACAGGGTAATGTTGATGGAATCCTTTGGAAACTTTTGGAAATGTGCCCAGCATGAACAGGAAGAGGCATTCAAGTGATCCAAATTAAACCGGTCAGCGAGCACAAGGCAACTGGGTGTGCAGGAGGAAAGCTACTGTGGTTAGCACAGCTGCCTCACAGTGCCAGGGGACCCGTGTTCAATTCCAGCCTTGGCTCACTGTCTGTCTGGAGTCTGCACATTCTCCCCCTGTAAAGTTTATTTGTTAGTCACAAGTAGGCTTACATTCACACTGCAATGAAGTTACTGTGAAAATCCCCTAGTTGCTATAGTCCGGCGCCTGTTTGGGTACACTGAGGGAGAATTTATCATTACCAATTCACCTAACCTGCAAATCTTTAGACTGCGGGAGGAAACTGGAGCACTCGGAGGAAACTCACACGGAGAGAACGTGCAGACTCCACACAGACAGTGACCCAAGCCGGGAATCGCACCCGGATCCCTGGCGCTGTGAGGCAGCAGTGCCCACCGTGCCGCTCTGTATGGGCTTCCTCCGGGTCCTCCAGTTCCCTCCCACAGTCCAACGATGTCCAGTTTAGGTGGATTGGCCGTGCTAAATTGCCCCTTGGTGTCCCCTGATGTATAGGTTAGGGTGATTAGTTGGGTGAATGCAGGGACAGGGTCTAGATGACATGCTCCATCTAGAGTCAGCACATACTCGAGGGGCCGAATGGCCTCTTTCTGCATGGTCGGGATTCTATGGGAGGCAAACTGGGGAAGAGGGAGACAAGGGAGGGGATTGAGAATAGATATATCCATGTTAAAGAGCAGATTCTGTGGATAATGTTGTCAGAATGAGGGAGCGGTTTGGTTTGGTTTGAAGTATTTGACCATCAGCTCAGATATTTGAACCCATTTCAGAGCAGTTGGTGGGAATTACTGTGTGACAACTGTCACCACTGAGTAATCTTACTGTCTGGTAAACTTCCCCAATCTGGATCAGCGCTGAGAATTAAAGCTGCAAACGACTGGGGCAATGGGATACGGGGAGTATTGTACTGACAGAGTGAGCTCACCCCAATATCCAACAGACACAAGCACACACCGGTCATACATCTAACACACATGAACATGCCTCACACATACCTCTGTCACATGTTAAACATCCCCTCCCTCCCCCTGTTCAATGTCTCACTCAAACTGAACAGTTCCTTACATCCACTGGAGCAGAGAACAGGAGGAGGCCATTCAGCCCCTTCCCCAGGCCTGTTACACAGGAACAGGAGGAGGCCATTCAGCCCCTTCCCCAAGGCTGTTACACAGGAACAGGAGGAGGCCATTCAGCCCCTTCCCAAGGCCTGTTACACAGGAACAGGAGGAGGCCATTCAGCCCATTCCCTAGGCCTGTTACACAGGAACAGGAGGAGGCCATTCAGCCCCTTCCCCAAGGCTGTTACACAGGAACAGGAGGAGGCCATTCAGCCCATTCCCCAAGGCTGTTACACAGGAACAGGAGGAGGCCATTCAGCCCCTTCCCCAAGGCTGTTACACAGGAACAGGAGGAGGCCATTCAGCCCCTTCCCCAAGGCTGTTACACAGGAACAGGAGGAGGCCATTCAGCCCCTTCCCCAGGCCTGTTACACAGGAACAGGAGGAGGCCATTCAGCCCCTTCCCCAAGGCTGTTACACAGGAACAGGAGGAGGCCATTCAGCCCCTTCCCCAGGCCTGTTACACAGGAACAGGAGGAGGCCATTCAGCCCCTTCCCCAAGGCTGTTACACAGGAACAGGAGGAGGCCATTCAGCCCCATTCCCAGACCTGTTACACAGGAACAGGAGGAGGCCATTCAGCCCCTTCCCCAGGCCTGTTACACAGGAACAGGAGGAGGCCATTCAGCCCATTCCCCAGGCCTGTTACACAGGAACAGGAGGAGGCCATTCAGCCCCTTCCCCAGGCCTGTTACACAGGAACAGGAGGAGGCCATTCAGCCCCTTCCCCAAGGCTGTTACACAGGAACAGGAGGAGGCCATTCAGCCCCTTCCCCAAGGCTGTTACACAGGAACAGGAGGAGGCCATTCAGCCCCTTCCCCAAGGCTGTTACACAGGAACAGGAGGAGGCCATTCAGCCCCTTCCCCAGGCCTGTTACACAGGAACAGGAGGAGGCCATTCAGCCCCTTCCCCAGGCCTGTTACACAGGAACAGGAGGAGGCCATTCAGCCCCTTCCCCAGACCTGTTACACAGGAACAGGAGGAGGCCATTCAGCCCCTTCCCCAAGGCTGTTACACAGGAACAGGAGGAGGCCATTCAGCCCCTTCCCCAAGGCTGTTACACAGGAACAGGAGGAGGCCATTCAGCCCCTTCCCCAAGGCTGTTACACAGGAACAGGAGGAGGCCATTCAGCCCCTTCCCCAGGCCTGTTACACAGGAACAGGAGGAGGCCATTCAGCCCCTTCCCCAGGCCTGTTACACAGGAACAGGAGGAGGCCATTCAGCCCCTTCCCCAAGGCTGTTACACAGGAACAGGAGGAGGCCATTCAGCCCCTTCCCCAAGGCTGTTACACAGGAACAGGAGGAGGCCATTCAGCCCCTTCCCCAGGCCTGTTACACAGGAACAGGAGGAGGCCATTCAGCCCCTTCCCCAAGGCTGTTACACAGGAACAGGAGGAGGCCATTCAGCCCCTTCCCCAAGGCTGTTACACAGGAACAGGAGGAGGCCATTCAGCCCCTTCCCCAGGCCTGTTACACAGGAACAGGAGGAGGCCATTCAGCCCCTTCCCCAGGCCTGTTACACAGGAACAGGAGGAGGCCATTCAGCCCCTTCCCCAGGCCTGTTACACAGGAACAGGAGGAGGCCATTCAGCCCCTTCCCCAGACCTGTTACACAGGAACAGGAGGAGGCCATTCAGCCCCTTCCCCAAGGCTGTTACACAGGAACAGGAGGAGGCCATTCAGCCCCTTCCCCAAGGCTGTTACACAGGAACAGGAGGAGGCCATTCAGCCCCTTCCCCAAGGCTGTTACACAGGAACAGGAGGAGGCCATTCAGCCCCTTCCCCAGGCCTGTTACACAGGAACAGGAGGAGGCCATTCAGCCCCTTCCCCAGGCCTGTTACACAGGAACAGGAGGAGGCCATTCAGCCCCTTCCCCAGACCTGTTACACAGGAACAGGAGGAGGCCATTCAGCCCCTTCCCCAGGCCTGTTACACAGGAACAGGAGGAGGCCATTCAGCCCCTTCCCCAGGCCTGTTACACAGGAACAGGAGGAGGCCATTCAGCCCCTTCCCCAAGGCTGTTACACAGGAACAGGAGGAGGCCATTCAGCCCCTTCCCCAAGGCTGTTACACAGGAACAGGAGGAGGCCATTCAGCCCCTTCCCCAGGCCTGTTACACAGGAACAGGAGGAGGCCATTCAGCCCCTTCCCCAGGCCTGTTACACAGGAACAGGAGGAGGCCATTCAGCCCCTTCCCCAGGCCTGTTACACAGGAACAGGAGGAGGCCATTCAGCCCCTTCCCCAGGCCTGTTACACAGGAACAGGAGGAGGCCATTTGCGTTTATTGATATGGTGCCGATCGAACGGGATTCTTTGTCCGGGGTGGTGTCCAGTTTCTCGAGTGTTGTTGGAGCTGCACCCATCCAGGCAAGGGGGGAAAATGCCATCACAAATTTGACACTTATTTCCTGCTTTTCAATTCTATCCCTGTATGAATGAACCCCAGTCTGGATTATTAAGCCGTGTAACCACTTGTCTGACCTCATTGCCTCATTTGCTGTCTCCACTCTCGTTCCATGCCAATAGTTACTCTTCAGCCGGAGGTGCAGACAGCAACGTCCTAGAATCCCTATAGTGCAGAAGGAGGCCATTCAGCCCATTGAGCCTATACCAACCACAATCCTACCCCGTAACCTCATGCTAATCCCTCTGACACAAATCTAACATGGGCAATCAACCTAACCTGTGTATCTTTGGAGTATGAGAGGAAACTGGAGGAAACCCATGCAGACATGGGGAGAATGTGCAATCTCCACACTGGCTGTGACCCGAGGCCGGAACTGAACGCGGGTCCCTGGCACTGTGAGGCAGCAGCGCTAACCACTGTGCCACTCGTGCTAACGGAAACCAGTTACTTCCAACTACCTAAGCATAAGGGCAGCAGAAGTTGGAAACCGCGTTCTGGAGTGGAGCATTTTATTACTGCCAACATGATGAGAAATGCATTAATCAGTGGTGTCCAAAGACTCCAGGTTACTGCTGAGCCAGCGCAATTGGATCAGCACTAACTCCCATTTCCCACTGAGAGAGCAGTCAGCACTGCAGACTAACCAAAGCAGCTTCACACACCCAGGGTGGCATGTTCATTAATAACTATCCAAAACCACCCAGCTTCCTTTATCATTCTAATCATTTATTCATAAAATGCCTGAGAGAGAAAAAAAAGAAGCAGTCCGTTAACCAGCGGCCCCCGGCAGAGTAAAGGAAAGTGTGAGTTTCAGCACTTTGAAGGAAGTATAGCTGTCTATCTCACACAGGTCCCAGAGGCAAAAGCATCTCACTCACCCTACCTCCCGAGGGATAATCATTACCAGACTGGAAACTTTTAAAGCTGGAACCTACAATGAAAGTTTTCAAGCACTGCTCCCTCTCAGCTGTTGCCACCTTTCAGGATAAACACCCAATGGTACAGTGGTTAGCACAGCCTCCTCACAGCGCCAGGGACCCGGGTTCAATTCCCGGCTTGGGTCACTCTCTGTGTGGAGTTTGCATGTTCTCCCCATGTCTGCGTGGGTTTCCTCCCACGGTCCAAAAGACGTGCTGGTTAGGTGCATCGACCAGACTGAATTGTTCCCCAGTGTACCTGAACAGGCACCAGAGTGTGGCAACCAGGGGATTTTCACATTAACTTCATTGAGCTGTTAATGTAAGCCTGTTTGTGATACTAATAAATAAACTTTACTTTGAAGGCAAACTGAATTATGAGGGAATCAGTTGAACAGAATAATAATTTACTCAACTCAATCATCTCATGCTAGAATAATGTCTAAACGCCCCACTAGCCTCTCCCAGTTGATTAGCCCCCCACAAATGAAAGAAATGTGGAACATTGCTCAGGTATGTCCTGTTTTAAAGTTTATTTATTAGTGTCACCAGTAGGCTTACATTAACACTGCAATGAAGTTACTGTGAAAATCCCCTGGTCACCACACTCCGGGGCCTGTTTGGGTACACAGAGGGAGAATTTATCACGGCCAATCCACCTAACCTGCATGTCTTTCAGACTGTGGGGGAAACCAGAGCACCCGGAGGAAACCCATGCAGACATGGGGAGAATGTGCAGATTCTGCACAGACAATGACCCAATCCAGGGGTGAAGTTTTACTTTCATAACAAATTGTTTTGAGAAGTATTTGGTTCTGAATGAAAGTTTTCTTTCTCATTCTATAACGATTACATTCACAGCAGACCATCATGCTGAGCGGAGCTGTGGATTAGAACCCTTCCCCTTACTGAGTTCACCAGCACTCTCATTTTTTGAGTCGTTGTGAAATATCGTGAGCCCACATTTAAAACTTTGGTTTTGAGGTGACCTTGGTGGGATTTGTGCTTCTTATACGTATATCTTTAAATCGGCACCGAATGAATAAAATTGCATTGCAAAGTTAAACAAACAAAGTGTGACCATACGCAGTAATAACCTGCTCACTGACGCTCAGAGTCACTTGGCTCCTGGTCTCATTGCTGCAAACTGCAGGAAGTAGTTGATGCCAAAACATTGAATGTATTGAAGAGGCGGCTGGATACAGCACTTGGGGTGAAAGGGATCAAAGGTTATGTGGAGAAAGCAGGATCAGGATATTGAGTTGGATGATCAGCCATGATCAGAATGAATGACGGAGCAGGCTCAAAGGGTCAAATAGCCTCCTCCTCCTTTGTTTCTATGTTTCTAAACTCGGGTAAAAGAACTGAGGGAGGGTGAGAGTGACTGCCCTTCATATCAAGGCAGCATTAGACTGAGTGTAGCATCAAGGAGTGAAACTCAAACCAATGTGATTGCGGAGGCAAACTTCACAGTGGTTGCAGTCATAGCTGGCACAAAGGAAGATGGTTGGGGTTGTTGGAGGCCAACCAGCTCAGTCCCAGGGCATCGCTGCAGGAGTTCCTCATGGTAGTGTCCTAGGCCCAACCAGCTTGGGCAATGCATCTGTAAAAATTAGTAAGATTCGTAGCGGACATGCTGAACTTCCTAAGGATCCTGAGAAATTGGAAGTGTTGGTGGGTTTTCATAACTTTTGTGTTGGTATGGAGGGACCAGGACAGGTTATTGGAGATCTGGACACCTAGAAACCTGAACCTCTCGACCATTTCCAGTTCACCCTCGTATCGGTGCATGGATATTTTTGGAGTATAAAAGGGTTACTGTTTTATAGTTTTATTTTTATTCATTCATGGGATGTAGGTGTCTCTGGCTGGTCCAGCATTTATTGCCCATCCCTGAGGGCAGTTCAGAGTCAGCCACATTGCTGTGCTTCTGGAGTCACATGTAGACCAGACCAGGTAAGGATGGCAGATTTCCTTCCCTAAAGGATTTAGTGAACCAGATGGGTTTTCCCTACGATCACCAATGGTTTTGTGGTCATCAGCGGACTTTTAATTCCAGATTTTTTTTATTGAATTCAAATTTCCCCCTCTGCCCTGGTGGGATTCGAACCCGCACTCCCATAGCGTTACCCTGGATTACTCGTCTAGCGATAACATCACTACGCCACGGCCTCCCCCTAATTTATATACATATAAATAATAAAATCTACATCATCAGTGACATTAGATCACATGACAATAGAACATGGAGAGGTACAGTTCTGTATATAGCCTTGGGGTTGAGTCCAGTTTACCAACAACCCTGCCTTCAGCAGTATGTGTAAGTCCAGATCATGATCACCCTCAGGGAGCAGACTGTGTTTGACCTGGTATTCACAGAATCCCTACAGTGCAGAAGGAGGCCATTCAGCCCATTGAGTCTGCACCAACAACAATCCCACCCTGGTCCTATCCCTGTAACCCCACATCTTTACCCTGCTAATCCCCCTGACACTAAGGGGCAATTTAGCATGACCAATCCACCTAACCCACACATCTTTGGAGTGGGAGGAAACTGAAGCACCTGGTAGAAACCCACGGGGAGAATGTACAGACTTTGCACAGACAGTGACCCAAACGGGAATTGAACCCAGATCGTTGGCACTGTGAGGCAGCTGTGCTAACAACTGCGTCACCGTGCCACCCTTGTGCAGTGAGATAGGATTAATTAATAACTTCATTGCAAAGGCTTCCCGAGGTAACAGTGATAATATGAGTGGTGAATTTTACGTTCAATTTTAGGGAGAGGAGTGTGGGTCCAAGACTAATATTTAAAACGTAAATAAGGGTAATTATGAAGGTATGAATGCAGAGTTAGTGAAACTGAACTGGTAAGTTAGATCAATAGAGATGCAGTGGCAGGCAGTTACGGGGATATTTCCAAATACATGGAAACATTCTCAGGGGAGACCCCATCTTATCTTGTTTACTGAAAAAGGTTAAAGATTGTCTCAAACTTGTAGAAAATACATGCAATTACACAAACACGGAAGGCAGGTGAGAAAATTGATCGGCTATGAAAAGAATAACTGAAAGATTGATAAGGAAAGGAAATTTAGAATCCAAGTAAAAGCCAGTTAGGCGTATAAAGACCGAGAGATAGAGAAATGTCTCGATCGAGATTTTCAAAAGAAAAGAATTATGAAAGTGAGTGATAGTCCAATGGAAAGCGAATCTGGGGAATTAACAATGGAAAATAAGGAGATTGCTGATAAATTAAACAGATATTTTGCTCCAGTCTTCAATATAAAGAATTCAAGTAATTTCCCAGAATTCGCTGTAAGTCAGGATCTGGATGAATTCAGGAGGATTACATGGGAAGTGGTACTGAGCTGATTGTTGGAGCTGCCACATCCTCAGAGTTTGACAGACTTCACCTGCAAAGAAATTGCTGGTGAGATAATTGATGATGTGGGTATGCCGGCGTTGGACTGGAGTAAACACAGTAAAAAGTCTGACAACACCAGGTTTTAGTCCAACCTATTTATTTGATAATATACTCGCAAGCTTTTGGGTTAGCCCCTTCGTCAGGTGAATGGAGAGTTCTGGCCTCAGACAGAGCATATAAAGCACAGACAGTTTAGAGATTACTGATTAGAATGCGAATCCTTACACCTAAACTGCTGTTTAAGACCTGAAGTGGCTGATAATGTGAGTGGAAGGAGCACTGATCACAGTTTAAAGAGATGTGTATTGTCTCCAGACAGTACAGTAAGTGAGGTTTTGCAAGCCCAGGCAAGTCACGGGGGTTACAGATAGTGCGACATGAACCCAAGATCCCCGTTGAGACCGTCCTCATGTGTGCGGAACTTGGCTATCAGTCTCTGTTCAGCGACTCTGCGCTGTCGTGTGTCGTGAAGGCCGCCTTGGAGAATGCTTACCCGAAGGTCAGAGGCTGAATGCCCGTGACCACTGAAGTGTTCGCCAACAGGAAGGGAACAGTCTTGCCTGGTGATTGTCGAGCGATGTTCATTCATCCGTTGTCGTAGCGTCTGCATGGTCTCCCCAGTGTACCATGCTTCGGGACATCCTTTCTTGCAACGCAGAGTCGCTGAACAGAGACTGATAGCCAAGTTCCGCACATATGAGGACGGTCTCAACAGGGATCTTGGGTTCATGTCGCACTATCTGTAACCCCCGTGACTTGCCTGGGTTTGCAAAACCTCACTTACTGTACTGTCTGGAGACAATACACATCTCTTTAAACTGTGATCAGTGCTCCTTCCACTCACATTATCAGCCACTTCAGGTCTTGAACAGCAGTTTAGGTGTAAGGATTCGCATTCTAATCAGTAATCTCTAAACTGTCTGTGCTTTATATGCTCTGTCTGAGGCCAGAACTCTCCATTCACCTGACGAAGGGGCTAACCCGAAAGCTTGCGAGTATATTATCAAATAAATAGGTTGGACTAAAACCTGGTGTTGTCAGACTTTTTACTGAGATAATTGATTCCATTGGTTTAATTTCCTAGATTCGGGAAGATTCCATTAGATTGTAAAATAGTAAATGTAATTCCTTTATTCCAAAGGGAATTTGGCATGTCGGCTGGGACTCTCACCAACTTTTACAGATGCACCATAGAAAGCATTCTTTCTGGTTGTATCACAGCTCGGTATGGCTCCCGCTCTGCCCAAGACCACAAAAAAACTATAAGGGTTGTGAACAAAGCCCAATCCATCACGCAAACCAGCCTCCCATTCACTGACTCTGCCTACACTTTCTGTTGCCTCGGCAAAGCAGCCAACATAATTAAGGATCCCACACACCCCGAACATTCTCTCTTCTACCTTCTTCCGTTGGAAAAATGATACAAAAGACTCAGAGCACACATCGACTGACTCACAAACAGCTTCTTCCCGCTGCCATCAGACTTTTGAATGGACCTACATTATATTAAGTTGATCTTTCTCTACACTCTGGCTAGACATCTGGACCATGGGGAGTTCTCAGGATGAACCTTCAGATCAATGGGAAGACATTCCTCAGAGTTATTGATTATTATTCCAGATAGATTGAGGTTAAATGCCCTCATGTTACAACATCAGAAGGCATCATTCACTCACTAAAAGAAATGTTTGCCACCCGGGGCGTTCCATATCCTGTCATTTCAGACAAAGGCTCACAGTTTGTGAATGAAGGATTCATGAAATTTACAGAAGTATATGGATTGTCCACTGAGCGAACTCACTCAGGTACCCACTGGCTGAGCAGGAATGAAAACAGTAAATGCTCTAATGAAGAAGAATGATCATTTTAATGTAGCACTCTTCAGCAATCAGTCCACACAACTCCAGCACAGTTTGCTGTGTCAGAATATCTGGTGGGAAGAACAGATTCAACTTCCTGTTCTCTCACATTTGCCCATTACATTTCTATTAGCATTTAGAGAGTAATATAGAGAGCATACAGCATATACTGATATAGAGAGTAATATAGAGAGCATACAGCATATACTGATATAGAGGGTAATATAGAGAGCATACAGCATATACTGATATAGAGGGTAATATAGAGAGCATACAACATATACTGATATAGAGAGTAATATAGAGAGCATACAGCATATACTGATATAGAGGGTAATATAGAGAGCATACAACATATACTGATATAGAGAGTAATATAGAGAGCATATAGCATATACTGATATAGAGAGTAATATAGAGAGCATACAGCATATACTGATATAGAGAGTAATATAGAGAGCATATAGCATATACTGATATAGAGAGTAATACAGAGAGCGTATAGCATATACTGATATAGAGAGTAATATAGAGAGCATACAGCATATACTGATATAGAGAGTAATATAGAGAGCATATAGCATATACTGATATAGAGAGTAATACAGAGAGCATACAGCATATACTGATATAGAGAGTAATATAGAGAGCATATAGCATATACTGATATAGAGAGTAATATAGAGAGCATATAGCATATACTGATATAGAGAGTAATATAGAGAGCATACAGCATATACTGATATAGAGAGTAATATAGAGAGCATATAGCATATACTGATATAGAGAGTAATATAGAGAGCATACAGCATATACTGATATAGAGAGTAATACAGAGAGCATACAGCATATACTGATATAGAGAGTAATATAGAGAGCATATAGCATATACTGATATAGAGAGTAATATAGAGAGCATACAGCATATACTGATATAGAGAGTAATATAGAGAGCATATAGCATATACTGATATAGAGAGTAAGGGAGCAGCGAGCCGGAGTAGCAGGAAAAGTCAAACCAGAAACTCCGATCCACCCCACAAACAGCATGATTTACCAGAATCCCAACCAGGTGAATCCATCTGAATTAGAGACTGGAATTGCAAAGCACTGGACAAGACTCAAAATCTAAGATCTTATCTGATAGAGAGTGGAGTAATAAGAAGAAACAAAAGAAGGTGGCCATCAATGGAATGGACTAACTGCCCATATAATCAGGAAGACAATAAAATATAGGAGCAGAATTAGGCCATTGGGCCCATCGAGTCTGCTCTGCCATTCAGTCATGGCTGATAAGTTTCTCAACCCCATTCTCCCGCCTCTTCACTGTAACCTTTGATCCCCTTACCAATCAAGAACCTATCTGTCTCTGTCTTAAATACACTCAATGACCTGGTTTCCACAGCCTTCTGTCACAATGAATCCCATAGATTCATCATCTTCCAGCTGAAGAAATTCCTCCCCATCTCAGTTTCTAAAGTGTCGTCCCTTTACTCTGTGCCCTCAGATCCTAATCTCCCCTACCAATGGAAACATCTTCCCGACCTCCATTCTATCCAGGCCTTTCAGTATTCTGTAAGTTTTAATGAGATCCCCCCCTCATCCTTCTAAACTCCATTGAGCACAGACCCAGAGTCCTCAGACGCTCCTCATACACCAAGCCTTTCATTCCTGGGATCATTCTTGTGAGTCTCGTCTGGACCCTACCAAAGGCCAGCATTTCCTTCCTTAGAAACGGTGCCCAAGATCACTCACAATATTCCAGATGTGGTCTGCCCAGAGAATCCATTTACTGTTTCAGCAGTTACTCTTGCAGATCCTGGTTATATTTCACTTTTTCCATATGCTTTTCTGAACTGCTGATGCCAGGAGTTATTGGTGGCCAGTTTCCTGTTCCCCGGCTCTCTGACAGAGTCTTCATCATTGGAAGATCATGGGAATGCTGGCACATATTTCCATCCATTAGGGGATACTGGAATGCCACAAATCTATTGCTATCCATTGGAAGATCCCAGGAACCTATCTACCTCTGTCCTAAATGCACTCAGTTCTCCAGTTCTCCACGGCCTTTTGTGGCAATGAATTCCACAGATTCACCAGCCTCTGACTTTACTGTAACCTTGGACCCTAGTCTCATCTATTAATGAAACACCTTCCCTGTGTCCACTCTATCCAGGCCTTTCAGTATCCTGTAAGTCTTGATGAGATCCCACGTCATCCTTCTGAACTCCATCGAGAACAGACCCAGAGTCCTCGGATGAATCGCGGATCTAGACAGGATGTTGGAGGATTCGAATCCCAGCAAACCTCCCTGGGAGATGTGAACAAGGTGGGGGAGACTGACAAAACTTCCAGAAGGTTCTCCTTGAGAAGCAGAAATGAAGATGGAGGGGGAGATATAGACTAATATTAAGAATATATTTATTGGAATCAGAGAGTTTTGGGGGAGGTGTAGTATAAAGAGTTAATGGTAAACATGTAAATGTATAGGTCTACAACATCATTGATGTAAACTTACTTGACAACAGAGAGATATGTAGCGTTTCGGGTTGAGACTGTATTGTACATTGTTAGTGTAATGTTCAGTGAAGGATTAGGTTTATAACCAGCCTTGTCTCCAGTAAATTCAGATCATGGACAACACTATCTAAGATGTGCATTGATAATAAGAGACTTACTGGGATCAATGTTCAGGGACTGAGTGACTTAGTGCAGGTACAAGTGTGAACCGATTGAAGGTGCGGGCACGGATTTTGAAATCAGCAGCACAGAAAGAGGGATCACTGCCAGCACCAAAGGAACAAGTCCACAAGGACCCAGTGATCTCTCCGATGCAGCTTTCCCCATCCTACCATTGTTATCTCTAACCTGAGCTTTTCTAATGTGGCTGATTGCACAAGTTCTGAAACATTGATATCCTAACTCTGTTAATTAATTTGCACCAAGTCCTTTTCCCCAATCACCCCGGTGCTTACTGGCCCACACCAGCTCCTGGGTAAGTCACACCTTGACTTTAATATCCCACGCCCATGGCCTCACTCATTCCTATCTCTGTAATCTCTCCTGGATCAAGGATAGTGGGCTAAGGATACTCCAGTAGCAAGCAATAACTTCACAAGGTAAATGTTTCATTACACTATCACTTGGGTTCCACCCTGGGCCACAAATGATCTCCCCAATTCCTATCTGCTTTCTATTGATACTCACTGTGATAACCCCCCGAATTTGCAAGGGATTAACTTCAGTGTAGGAATACCTGTTGAATACGAGCTCCCTGAGGATTGGTACTGAACCCACCAGGTGGAGCTCGTATACCGAGCTCTGTACAAAGCAAGCCCCTGAGTGGGTCCATTACTCTGTTGTCCTGGTAGGGACTTGTAGCTGGTTTTCCATTATTTCATTTTGTGCAATAAAGCACTATTCCTTTAGTCCTGCTGTAATGATACGGGGCCACTTGGTTAGCTGTGTTAGGAATGGGTTAACAGGCCTTCCAACTGAATCCTAACTTGATGTCAATTATTCAATGTAAGTCCCATAAAGGGCCCACAAGTGGCTCTATTTGTTGATGGGGAATTGTGTGTGGAGTTGGATCAAAGAAATAAAGATTATGAAGAAGCCAAACTCGTGTCTGTTTGACTCTACAGCAACCGAGAGGCTGAAACAAGCTGACCATCACAGCACGGTGCCATTGGTTATACTGTAACGTGGAGTTCCCCTGGGATTAATACTGGGGCCTTTCCTCCACAGATTAAATATTATTACAGACAGTGTGGGATAGACCAGACTGTAAACGTTGTGACAGTTGAAAGACCGGCAGCTCTTTCGTACTTGCTTTTGTTAACAAATGCCGTTCGGAACTTTCAGCTATTCTTTGGTTGTAATTTTAAAAAAAAGCTAATTTCTTGAGGGGCTCAGGCACACAACCCCAAGATATCCTGTGCCTTCAGGACAAAGCTGAGCTATTGCTGTCTACCTAGCATCATATCGGATGCCTTTAGGCTCACAAGCGGAGGGAATTCTAAAGAGATTAAATATTTATCATTAATTTAAAGCTGGAAATATTATATTCAGCAATGAGAGGGACTTACACAGAACAGATAAATATGGAAACTCATGAGCAAAACTGCAGTACACAATGTGGGGAGGCAGTGGTGTTGTGGTATTGTCGCTGGACTAGTAATGCAGGGATGCAGGGTAATGTCCTGTGGATGTGGGTTCAAATCCCGTCACGGCAAATGATGGAATTCAAATTCAATAAGAAAAATCTGGAATTAAAAGTCTACTGATGACCATGGAACCATTGTCGATTGTCAGAAAAACCCATCTGGTTCCTTTAGGGAAGGAAATCTGCTGTCCTTACCTGGTCTGGCTCTCTGAAGGAGCTGGGCAGTCTAACATGATCCAGGACACTGAAGGTGACAGAGTGGTATCGGGAAAGAGTAATAGAGAGACAGTGAGAGAGAGAAAGTAAAATGAGTGATCAACAAAGAAACAAAGGTGTGAGGGAAATAGAGAGAAAGAAAGAGAGAGAGAGAGATGATGACGGAGAAAGAGAGATAAGCAGAGGCAGCCAGATAGAGAGAAAGTGGCAGAGAGAAAAGAACTTGAGTAACAGAGAGAGAAGAGACAGAGATAAAGACGGAGAGAGAACGACACAGAGAGAAACAATAGGAGATTAACACAGAGCAGAAATCAGAAAGAGAGACAAAAGGAGGGAAAGAGAGAAAGGTGTGGAGAGAGCAAGTAGGAAAGAGAGAGAAAGAGGGATAATGAAAGAGAGTGAGCCAGACAGGTGGGACAATGAGAATGAGAGCATAACAGACTAAGGATGAAATAGAAACATTTATATGCATTACTGGACTGACTGTGTGAGAGAGGGAGACAGAGTGAGAGAGAAAGAAAGAATGGAGGTGAATCAGACATATAGAATAAGAGAAAATGAGACTTAGTAATTGAGAGAGAGAGAGAGAGAGAAAGCTAGAGAGAGCTGGAGAGCAGGAGAAAAAGAAAGAAAGTGAGGGAGAACTGGAGAGATAGCGAGAGAGAATGTGAGAGAGGGAGTGAAAGGGCATGAGAGTGCTGGAAAGGGGTTAGAGAGCGATGGAGGGAGAGAGTGAGACACAGCCAGACAGTGGGATTGAGAGAATGAGAATAAGATCCAGGGTGGGGGAGATTATCAGAGATTATCACTGATTTCCTCTGGCTGCACTATCTTGGTCCCCGACCATCAGACAATCCTACAGTGCAGAAGGAGGCCATTCAGCCCACAGGTCTGCACCAACCACAATTCCACAGAGCCCCTATCCCCTTAACGCCATGTGTTTACCCTAGCCAATCCCCCTGAGACTAGGGTTAATTTATCATGGCCCATCCACCTAACCCGCACAGTCTTTCGGACTGTGGCAGGAAACCAGAGCACCCAGAGGAGACCCACACAGACATGGGGAGAACATGCAGACATCACACAGACAGTGACCCAAGTTGGGAATGGAACCTGTGTCCCTGGCGCTGTGAGGCAGCAGCGCCAACCACTGTACCACCGTACTGTTACAATGGAGCTTTGCTGCAGCAATTTAATCCTTGTGGTCATTATAAGTGGGTGCCCTATCAGTAACCCCCACACTCAATGTCCACAGATGTTGGAGCAAGGCAACATGGGGGCTGAAGAGGGCAGGGCGAGGGGGTAACTGTTCAGGAAGAGATTTGGAAAGGCAATGTGAGGGTGTAAGAGAGCAGGGCGAGGGGGTAACTGATCAGGAAGAGATTTGGAAAGGCAATGTGAGGGTGTAAGAGGGCAGGGCGAGGGGGTAACTGATCAGGAAGAGATTTGGAAAGGCAATGTGAGGGTGTAAGAGAGCAGGGCGAGGGGGGTAACTGATCAGGAAGAGATTTGGAAAGGCAATGTGAGGGTGTAAGAGAGCAGGGCGAGGGGGTAACTGATCAGGAAGAGATTTGGGAAGGCAATGTGAGGGTGTAAGAGAGCAGGGCGAGGGGGGTAACTGATCAGGAAGAGATTTGGAAAGGCAATGTGAGGGTGTAAGGGAGCAGGGCGAGGGGGTAACTGATCAGGAAGAGATTTGGAAAGGCAATGTGAGGGTGTAAGAGAGCAGGGTGAGGGGGTAACTGTTCAGGAAGAGATTTGGAAAGGCAATGTGAGGGTGTAAGAGGGCAGGGCGAGGGGGGTAACTGATCAGGAAGAGATTTGGAAAGGCAATGTGAGGGTGTAAGAGAGCAGGGCGAGGGGGTAACTGATCAGGAAGAGATTTGGAAAGGCAATGTGAAGGTGTAAGAGAGCAGGGCGAGGGGGTAACTGTTCAGGAAGAGATTTGGAAAGGCAATGTGAGGGTGTAAGAGGGCAGGGCGAGGGGGGTAACTGATCAGGAAGAGATTTGGAAAGGCAATGTGAGGGTGTAAGAGGGCAGGGCGAGGGGGGTAACTGATCAGGAAGAGATTTGGAAAGGCAATGTGAGGGTGTAAGAGAGCAGGGTGAGGGGGTAACTGATCAGGAAGAGATTTGGAAAGGCAATGTGAGGGTGTAAGAGAGCAGGGCGAGGGGGTAACTGATCAGGAAGAGATTTGGAAAGGCAATGTGAGGGTGTAAGAGAGCAGGGTGAGGGGGGTAACTGATCAGGAAGAGATTTGGAAAGGCAATGTGAGGGTGTAAGAGAGCAGGGCGAGGGGGTAACTGATCAGGAAGAGATTTGGAAAGGCAATGTGAGGGTGTAAGAGGGCAGGGCGAGGGGGGTAACTGATCAGGAAGAGATTTGGAAAGGCAATGTGAGGGTGTAAGAGAGCAGGGTGAGGGGGTAACTGATCAGGAAGAGATTTGGAAAGGCAATGTGAGGGTGTAAGAGGGCAGGGTGAGGGGGTAACTGATCAGGAAGAGATTTGGAAAGGCAATGTGAGGGTGTAAGAGAGCAGGGCGAGGGGGGTAACTGATCAGGAAGAGATTTGGAAAGGCAATGTGAGGGTGTAAGAGGGCAGGGCGAGGGGGGTAACTGATCAGGAAGAGATTTGGAAAGGCAATGTGAGGGTGTAAGAGAGCAGGGCGAGGGGGTAACTGATCAGGAAGAGATTTGGAAAGGCAATGTGAGGGTGTAAGAGAGCAGGGTGAGGGGGGTAACTGATCAGGAAGAGATTTGGAAAGGTTGGGCCACAGGAACGTGGGAGATAAAAAACCAGACTGAGTAAGAAGGCTGTCTACGTGTTGGGGAGGAGCAGAGGAGAAGAAGATTGAGTGAGGATGGAGAAACCTGAGGGGGCAGAGACAAGGGAAAGATTCTTGTTAGAGAGCAGGAAGAGAAATCTTCCTGAATGTGAGATGGGATATGGGAAGAGAGCTCTCACTCTCTGCTGCTCTTGCTGTCACCCGTTCTCTCTCTATCAATCTTTTTCAGCCCCACTCTCCTGCTTTCGCTCTCACTCCCCCTCGAGCTCAGACACCTATATCAGACTCCTATTTACCGACCACAGCTCAGCCTTTAATACCATTATTCCCACTAAACTCTGTGACCTGGGGCTCGGTTCCTCCCTCTGCGACTGGATCCTTCACCTTTTATTGTTATTAGGAGTGAATTCTTCAATTAGGTGACGGTGCTTTGGGTGAGTTATTTACCAGAACATTTCTCATATTGGGCTATGAAAGAGTCAATGTCAGAAAGACAAATAGCAGTTGGAAATGTCACTGATTGTAAGAAATAACTAACAAGAATCCAGGGATTTCAGCCCCACACAATATTGCAAAGCTAGCAGTATTTTAATCCATGGACACAAAATCCTCATCATCAAAAAAAGCATCTTCTAGAATCTATGGCAGCGTTGCATCTGCTCCAGTCAGAAGTCTGATTCTGTTGATAATTTAGGGGCTTTACAGGACAGCAACATTAAAAAAAAACACATTTTCGGATAGTGAGTGCCTGTATGGTGATAAAGGAGATGGACAGGTTGTAGGAATTACTCTCCTCCCTTCCCCTTATTTCCCTTGATTACTGACACCTTCAATCAGACTCACCCCTCCTCTGCCATCCCATCAGATACCTAATTCCCTCCACCCTTTACATGTACCTCGCTTACCTAACCCCGTCCTCTGTCCCCAACTACATTTCCCTTCTGTTCCTATCCTTTCATCTCAAAACACCATTCCATTCCTCAACATTCCCAAATTCCCTCCACCTCCTTCCCCCCCATCTCGTCCCAACTCTCGTCAACTTTCTCATCTCCCCTCCTCTCTGCTCAGATCTGCATTATTATGTTCTTTTCATTTAATCCCCCCACTGACCTCCAGCACGTGACAAACATTATCGCTCATATCTGTAACACTCATTGCTGCTCTGTCTCTGTAACACACATTGCTGCTCTCTCTCTGTAACACACATTGCTGCTCTCTCTCTGTAACACACATTGCTGCTCTCTCTCTGTAACACACATTGCTGCTCTCTCTCTGTAACACACATTGCTGCTCTCTCTCTGTAACACACATTGCTGCTCTCTCTCTGTAACACTCATTGCTGCTCTGTCTCTGTAACACACATTGCTGCTCTCTCTCTGTAACACACATTGCTGCTCTCTCTCTGTAACACACATTGCTGCTCTCTCTCTGTAACACACATTGCTGCTCTCTGTAACACACATTGCTGCTCTCTCTGTAACACACATTGCTGCTCTCTCTCTGTAACACACATTGCTGCTCTCTCTCTGTAACACACATTGCTGCTCTCTCTCTGTAACACACATTGCTGCTCTCTCTCTGTAACACTCATTGCTGCTCTCTCTGTAACACACATTGCTGCTCTCTCTCTGTAACGCACATTGCTGCTCTCTCTCTGTAACACACATTGCTGCTCTCTCTGTAACACACATTGCTGCTCTCTCTCTGTAACGCACATTGCTGCTCTCACTCTGTAACACTCATTGCTGCTCTCTCTCTGTAACACACATTGCTGCTCTCTCTCTGTAACACACATTGCTGCTCTCTCTCTGTAACACACATTGCTGCTCTCTGTAACACACATTGCTGCTCTGTCTGTAACACACATTGCTGCTCTCTCTCTGTAACACACATTGCTGCTCTCTCTCTGTAACACACATTGCTGCTCTCTCTCTGTAACACTCATTGCTGCTCTCTCTGTAACACACATTGCTGCTCTCTCTCTGTAACGCACATTGCTGATCTCTCTCTGTAACACACATTGCTGCTCTCTCTGTAACACACATTGCTGCTCTCTCTCTGTAACGCACATTGCTGCTCTGTCTCTGTAACACACATTGCTGCTCACTGTAACACACATTGCTGCTCTCTGTCTGTAACGCACATTGCTGCTCCCTCTCTGTAACGCACATTGCTGCTCTCTCTCTGTAACACACATTGCTGCTCTCTCTCTGTAACGCACATTGCTGCTCTCTCTCTGTAACGCACATTGCTGCTCTGTCTCTGTAACACTCATTGCTGCTCTCTCTCTGTAACACACATTGCTGCTCTGTCTCTGTAACACACATTGCTGCTCTCTGTCTGTAACACACATTGCTGCTCTCTCTCTGTAACACACATTGCTGCTCTCTCTCTGTAACGCACATTGCTGCTCTCTCTCTGTAACACACATTGCTGCTCTCTCTCTGTAACACACATTGCTGATCTCTCTCTGTAACGCACATTGCTGCTCTCTCTCTGTAACACACATTGCTGCTCTCTGTCTGTAACACACATTGCTGCTCTCTCTCTGTAACACACATTGCTGCTCTCTCTGTAACACACATTGCTGCTCTCTCTCTGTAACACTCATTGCTGCTCTCTCTCTGTAACACACATTGCTGCTCTCTCTCTGTAACACACATTGCTGCTCTCTCCCTGTAACACACATTGCTGCTCTCTCTGTAACGCACATTGCTGCTCTCTCTCTGTAACACACATTGCTGCGCTCTCTGTAACACACATTGCTGCTCTCTCTGTAACACACATTGCTGCTCTCTCTCTGTAACACACATTGCTGCTCTCTCTCTGTAACACACATTGCTGCTCTCTCTCTGTAACACACATTGCTGCTCTCTCTGTAACACACATTGCTGCTCTCTCTCTGTAACACACATTGCTGCTCTCTCTCTGTAACACACATTGCTGCTCTCTCTCTGTAACACTCATTGCTGCTCTCTCTGTAACACACATTGCTGCTCTCTCTCTGTAACACACATTGCTGCTCTCTCTGTAACACACATTGCTGCTCTCTCTCTGTAACACACATTGCTGCTCTCTGCAACACACATTGCTGCTCTCTCTCTGTAACACACATTGCTGCTCTCTCTCTGTAACACACATTGCTGCTCTCTCTCTGTAACACACATTGCTGCTCTCTCCCTGTAACACACATTGCTGCTCTCTCTGTAACACACATTGCTGCTCTCTCTCTGTAACACACATTGCTGCGCTCTCTGTAACACACATTGCTGCTCTCTCTGTAACACACATTGCTGCTCTCTCTCTGTAACACACATTGCTGCTCTCTCTCTGTTACACACATTGCTGCTCTCTCTGTAACACACATTGCTGCTCTCTCTGTAACACACATTGCTGCTCTCTCTCTGTAACACACATTGCTGCTCTCTCTCTGTAACACACATTGCTGCTCTCTCTCTGTAACACACATTGCTGCTCTCTCTCTGTAACACACATTGCTGCTCTCTCTCTGTAACACACATTGCTGCTCTCTCTCTGTAACACACATTGCTGCTCTCTCTGTAACGCACATTGCTGCTCTCTCTCTGTAACACACATTGCGGCTCTCTCTCTGTAACACACATTGCTGCTCTCTCTGTAACACACATTGCTGCTCTCTCTGTAACGCACATTGCTGCTCTCTCTCTGTAACACAGATTGCGGCTCTCTCTCTGTAACACACATTGCTGCTCTCTCTGTAACACTCATTGCTGCTCTCTCTCTGTAACACACATTGCTGCTCTCTCTCTGTAACACACATTGCTGCTCTCTCTCTGTAACACACATTGCTGCTCTCTCTCTGTAACACACATTGCTGCTCTCTCTCTGTAACACACATTGCTGCTCTCTGTCTGTAACACACATTGCTGCTCTCTCTCTGTAACACACACTGCTGCTCTCTCTCTGTAACACACATTGCGGCTCTCTGTAACACACATTGCTGCTCTGTCTCTGTAACACACATTGCTGCTCATTCTCTGTAACACACATTGCTGCTCTCTCTGTAACACACATTGCTGCTCTCTCTCTGTAACACACATTGCTGCTCTCTCTCTGTAACACACATTGCTGCTCTCTCTCTGTAACACACATTGCTTCTCTCTCTCTGTAGCGCACATTGCTGCTCTCTCTCTGTAACGCACATTGCTGCTCTCTCTCTGTAACGCACATTGCTGCTCTCTCTCTGTAACGCACATTGCTGCTCTCTCTCTGTAACGCACATTGCTGCTCTCTCTCTGTAACGCACATTGCTGCTCTCTCTGTAACGCACATTGCTGCTCTCTCTCTGTAACGCACATTGCTGCTCTCTCTCTGTAACGCACATTGCTGCTCTCTCTCTGTAACACACATTGCTGCTCTCTCTCTGTAACACACATTGCTGCTCTCTCTGTAACACACATTGCTGCTCTCTCTCTGTAACACACATTGCTGCTCTCTCTCTGTAACACACATTGCTGCTCTCTCTCTGTAACACTCATTGCTGCTCTCTCTGTAACACACATTGCTGCTCTCTCTCTGTAACACACATTGCTGCTCTCTCTCTGTAACACACATTGCTGCTCTCTCTCTGTAACACACATTGCTGCTCTCTCTCTGTAACACACATTGCTGCTCTCTCTGTAACACACATTGCTGCTCTCTCTCTGTAACACACATTGCTGCTCCCTCTCTGTAACACACATTGCTGCTCTCTCTCTTAACACACATTGCTGCTCTCTCTATGTAACACACATTGCTGCACTCTCTCTGTAACACACATTGCTGCTCTCTCTCTGTAACACACATTGCTGTTCTCTCTCTGTAACACACATTGCTGCTCTCTCTCTTAACACACATTGCTGCTCTCTCTCTGTAACACACATTGCTGCTCACTGTAACACACATTGCTGCTCTCTCTGCAATACACATTGCTGCTCTCTCTCTGTAACACACATTGCTGCTCTCTCTCTGTAACACACATTGCTGCTCTCTCTCTGTAACACACATTGCTGCTCTCTCTCTGTAACACACATTGCTGCTCTCTCTGTAACACACATTGCTGCTCTCTCTCTGTAACACACATTGCTGCTCTCTCTCTGTAACACACATTGCTGCTCACTGTAACACACATTGCTGCTCTCTCTCTGTAACACACATTGCTGCTCTCTCTGTAACACACATTGCTGCTCTCTCTGTAACAGACATTGCTGCTCCCTCTGTAACACACATTGCTGCTCTCTCTCTGTAACACACATTGCTGCTCTCTCTGTAACACACATTGCTGCTCTCTCTCTGTAACACACATTGCTGCTCTCTCTCTGTAACGCACATTGCTGCTCTCTCTGTAACACACATTGCTGCTCTCTCTCTGTAACACACATTGCTGCTCTCTCTCTGTAACACACATTGCTGCTCTCTCTCTGTAACACACATTGCTGCTCTCTCTCTGTAACACACATTGCTGCTCTCTCTCTGTAACACACATTGCTGCTCTCTCTCTGTAACACACATTGCTGCTCTCTCTCTGTAACACACATTGCTGCTTTCTGTCTGTAACACACATTGCTGCTCTCTCTCTGTAACACACATTGCTGCTCTCTCTGTAACACACATTGCTGCTCTCTCTCTGTAACACACATTGCTGCTCACTGTAACACAGATTGCAGCTCTCTCTCTGTAACACACATTGCTGCTCTCTCTCTGTAACACACATTGCTGCTCTGTCTCTGTAACACACATTGCTGCTCTCTCTCTGTAACACACATTGCTGCTCTCTCTGTAACACACATTGCTGCTCTCTCTCTGTAACGCACATTGCTGCTCTCTCTCTAACACACATTGCTGCTCTGTCTCTGTAACACTCATTGCTGCTCTCTGTCTGTAACACACATTGCTGCTCTCTCTCTGTAACACACATTGCTGCTCTCTCTCTGTAACACACATTGCTGCTCTCTCTCTGTAACACACATTGCTGCTCTCTCTCTGTAACACACATTGCTGCTCTCTCTCTGTAACACACATTGCTGCTCTCTCTCTGTAACACACATTGCTGCTCTCTCTGTAACGCACATTGCTGCTCTCTCTGTAACACACATTGCTGCTCTCTCTCTGTAACACACATTGCTGCTCTCTCTGTAACACACATTGCTGCTCTCTCTCTGTAACACACATTGCTGCTCTCTCTGTAACACACATTGCTGCTCTCTCTCTGTAACGCACATTGCTGCTCTCTCTCTGTAACACAAATTGCTGCTCTCTCTCTGTAACGCACATTGCTGCTCTCTCTGTAACACACATTGCTGCTCTCTCTCTGTAACACACATTGCTGCTCTCTCTCTGTAACACTCATTGCTGCTCTCTCTCTGTAACACACATTGCTTCTCTCTCTCTGTAACACACATTGCTGCTCTCTCTGTAACACACATTGCTGCTCTCTCTCTGTAACACACATTGCTGCTCTCTCTCTGTAACAAACATTGCTGCTCTCTCTCTGTAACACACATTGCTGCTCTCTCTCTGTAACACACATTGCTGCTCTCTCTCTGTAACACACATTGCTGCTCTCTCTGTAACACACATTGCTGCTCTCTCTCTGTAACACACATTGCTGCTCTCTCTCTGTAACACACATTGCTGCTCTCTCTGTAACACACATTGCTGCTCTCTCTGTAACAAACATTGCTGCTCTCTCTCTGTAACACACATTGCTGCTCTCTCTCTGTAACACACATTGCTGCTCTCTCTCTGTAACACACATTGCTGCTCTCTCTGTAACACACATTGCTGCTCACTGTAACACACATTGCTGCTCTCTCTCTGTAACACACATTGCTGCTCTCTCTCTGTAACACACATTGCTGCTCTCTCTCTGTAACACACATTGCTGCTCTCTCTGTAACACACATTGCTGCTCACTGTAACACACATTGCTGCTCTCTCTCTGTAACACACATTGCTGCTCACTGTAACACACATTGCTGCTCTCTCTCTGTAACACACATTGCTGCTCACTGTAACACACATTGCTGCTCTCTCTCTGTAACACACATTGCTGCTCTCTCTCTGTAACACACATTGCTGCTCTCTCTCTGTAACACACATTGCTGCTCTCTCTCTCTAACACACATTGCTGCTCTCTCTGTAACAAACATTGCTGCTCTCTCTCTGTAACACACATTGCTGCTCTCTCTCTGTAACACACATTGCTGCTCTCTCTCTGTAACACACATTGCTGCTCTCTCTCTGTAACACACATTGCTGCTCTCTCTCTGTAACACACATTGCTGCTCTCTCTCTGTAACACACATTGCTGCTCTCTCTCTGTAACACACATTGCTGCTCTCTCTGTAACACACATTGCTGCTCACTGTAACACGCATTGCTGCTCTCTCTCTGTAACACACATTGCTGCTCTCTCTCTGTAACACACATTGCTGCTCTCTCTCTGTAACACACATTGCTGCTCACTGTAACACACATTGCTGCTCTCTCTCTGTAACACACATTGCTGCTCTCTCTGTAACACACATTGCTGCTCTCTCTCTGTAACACACATTGCTGCTCTCTCTGTAACACACATTGCTGCTCTCTCTCTGTAACACACATTGCTGCTCTCTCTCTGTAACACACATTGCTGCTCTCTCTCTGTAACACACGTTGCTGCTCTCTCTCTGTAACACACATTGCTGCTCTCCCTCTGTAACACACATTGCTGCTCTCTCTGTAACACACATTGCTGCTCTCTCTCTGTAACACACATTGCTGCTCTCTCTCTGTAACACACATTGCTGCTCTCTCTCTGTAACACACATTGCTGCTCACTGTAACACACATTGCTGCTCTCTCTCTGTAACACACATTGCTGCTCTCTCTGTAACACACATTGCTGCTCTCTCTCTGTAACACACATTGCTGCTCTCTCTGTAACACACATTGCTGCTCTCTCTCTGTAACACACGTTGCTGCTCTCTCTCTGTAACACACATTGCTGCTCTCTCTCTGTAACACACGTTGCTGCTCTCTCTCTGTAACACACATTGCTGCTCTCCCTCTGTAACACACATTGCTGCTCTCTCTGTAACACACATTGCTGCTCTCTCTCTGTAACACACATTGCTGCTCTCTCTCTGTAACACACATTGCTGCTCTCTCTCTGTAACACACGTTGCTGCTCTCTCTCTGTAACACACATTGCTGTTCTCCCTCTGTAACACACATTGCTGCTCTCTCTCTGTAACACACATTGCTGCTCTCTCTCTGTAACACACGTTGCTGCTCTCTCTCTGTAACACACATTGCTGTTCTCCCTCTGTAACACACATTGCTGCTCTCTCTGTAACACACATTGCTGCTCTCTCTCTGTAACACACATTGCTGCTCTCTCTCTGTAACACACATTGCTGCTCTCTCTGTAACACACATTGCTTATCTCTCTGTAACACACATTGCTGCTCCCTCTCTGTAACACACATTGCTGCTCTGTCTCTGTAACACCCGTTGCTGCTCTCTCTCTGTAACACACATTGCTGCTCTCTCTCTGTAACACACATTGCTGCTCTCTCTCTGTAACACCCATTGCTGCTCTCTGTCTGTAACACACATTGCTGCTCTGTCTCTGTAACACACATTGCTGCTCTCTCTCTGTAACACACATTGCTGCTCTCTGTCTGTAACACTCATTGCTGCTCTCTCTGTAAATTCAATCCAAACACTCAGTAAGCGCTTAATTCTCTCCATCAGTTGGGTGCACTGACGTTCTATCCTCGCGGCTGTTATCGGGGGTCCACTTTGACCAGTGATTTTTCATCTATAACACGCAGAGTCCGTTCAGCCAGATTGATGGTATTAGCAAGATCATTCACATGACCACCTTGCTCACACTGCTTAAGCACATTACCATCCAGATAAATACCTCTTTGCAAGCCCGGGTGTTGAGGGAGCCTGTCATTGAGACAGGATTAGGTTTGATTTCGGTATACACGCAGTGTTTAGATACAGCACCATGCTGGCTGCTTTCCTGAGGCATCAGGAAGTGGTGAATATTCGATTGTATATTCTGTTTCTAGGGAATCACGGAATCGCTACGGTGCAGACAGATCCCATTCAGTCCATTCAGTCAGCACCAAACCTCTGTAAGTGCATCTTATGCAGTTACACTGAGATGAGGAGGAATTTCTTTCAGCCAGAGGGTGGTGAATCTGTGGAATTCATTGCCACAGGAGTATGTGGAGGCCACGGCATTGAGAGTATTTAAGACAGAGATAGATAGGTTCTTGACTGGTAAGGGGGTCGAAGATTATGGGGAAGGGGCGGGAAGTTGGGGTTGAGAAACTTATCATAAAATACCTACAGTGCAGAAGAAGACCACTTGGTCCATTGAGCCTGTACTGATCACAATCCCACCCAGGCCCTATCCCTGTAACCCCACATTTTTTACCCTACTCATCCCCCTAGCATCCCTCTAACACTCAGGAGTAATTTGGCACGGCCAATCAACCTAACCCGCACATCTTTGGGAGTGTGGGAGGAAACCAGAGCACCCGGAGGAAACGTACACAGACACGGGGAAAATGAGCAAACTCCACACAGACAATGGCCCGAGTCGGGAATCGAACCTGGGTCCCTGGTGCTGTGAGGCATCAGTGTTAACCACTGTGCTGTTCCTATCAGCCATGATGGAATGATGGAGCCGACTTGATGGGCCCAATCCTGCTCCTATATCTGATGGGGTCTGGATGGTACTGTTATGGGTGCAGGCTCGATGGGCAGAGTGGTCTCCTTCTGCACTGTCAGGATTCTACTCTCTGAGTCTAAGCTCAAACACAAAGCTGCAGATCTGGACTCACTGGTAGACTGGGCTAGGTAAGGAGGCAGGGAAAGGAGAGGGTACAGAATGTAACATTACAGTCATAGCTTGGGTGATGGGTGGTATTTGAAGCAACGTTTGATTGTATTGTGTCTTGTTTCTGCAGCCTGCAGTTTCGATCCCAGGAGCTCTGGGGATTATTCCTGCTCTTGGCAGTGAGTATAATGTTGAGTCTGGTGCTTGGTACTTGCGATTATATCCGACACGGAACACCTCCCGGCTAGGGCTAAATCACCAAGTTTACCGAGCAGCGTGCAGGAGCCGATGGGGTATAACTCACACTGATACCGAATTCGATTCTGATTCACAAATCACCACTGGAGAGAAAAGTGCCTCTTATGTAAGAATGTGTCTTTGTTGGTGTAAAAAACACAAACAATCCAGCACTTTCCTCCAAATTGCTTCAACACGGAAACGAAAAGCTCCGTCGTAACAAAATGATGAAACTGTTTGGAGTCTCAGTGAACATTTTACAAAGACTGAGGGCAAAGTGCAATCAATTCTGTGACAATGGAATGTGGATTGTGCGATATTCACATGGTGATATCAGTGTGTGTCAGCGTATACTCCCATAGGTGTAATTCACAGTGATAACCCTGGGTGGTCAGCAGTGGAGAAGCACAGATACGAAGTCTTCTTACTGAGCTTACCCCAGTCTAACACCAACATCCCTACATCGAACACAGTCACACAACACCACACTCTATATGTCCACACTATACCCCAGTCTAACACCAGCATCCCTACATCGAACACAGTCACACTAAACCACACTCTATATGTCCACACTATACCCCAGTCCAACACCAACATCCCTACATCGAACACAGTCACACAACACCACACTCTATATGTCCACACTATACCCCAGTCCAACACCAACATCCCTACATCGAACACAGTCACACAACACCACACTCTATATGTCCACACTATACCCCAGTCCAACACGGGCATCCCTACATCAAACACAGTCACACAACACCACACTCTATATGTCCACACTATACCCCAGTCTAACACCAACATCCCTACATCGAACACAGTCACACAACACCACACTCTATATGTCCACACTATACCCCAGTCTAACACGGGCATCCCTACATCGAACACAGTCACACAACACCACACTCTATATGTCCACACTATACCCCAGTCTAACACCAACATCCCTACATCGAACACAGTCACACAACACCACACTCTATATGTCCACACTATACCCCAGTCCAACACCAACATCCCTACATCGAACACAGTCACACAACACCACACTCTATATGTCCACACTATACCCCAGTCCAACACCAGCATCCCTACATCGAACACAGTCACACAACACCACACTCTATATGTCCACACTATACCCCAGTCCAACACCAGCATCCCTACATCGAACACAGTCACACAACACCACACTCTATATGTCCACACTATACCCCAGTCCAACACCAACATCCCTACATCGAACACAGTCACACAACACCACACTCTATATGTCCACACTATACCCCAGTCCAACACCAACATCCCTACATCGAACACAGTCACACAACACCACACTCTATATGTCCACACTATACCCCAGTCTAACACCAACATCCCTACATCAAACACAGTCACACAACACCACACTCTATATGTCCACACTATACCCCAGTCTAACACCAACATCCCTACATCGAACACAGTCACACAACACCACACTCTATATATCCACACTATACCCCAGTCTAACACCAACATCCCTACATCGAACACAGTCACACAACACCACACTCTATATGTCCACACTATACCCCAGTCCAACACCAACATCCCTACATCGAACACAATCACACAACACTACACTCTATATGTCCACACTATACCCCAGTCCAACACCAACATCCCTACATCGAACACAGTCACACAACACCACACTCTATATATCCACACTATACCCCAGTCCAACACCAACATCCCTACATCAAACACAGTCACACAACACCACACTCTATATGTCCACACTATACCCCAGTCTAACACCAACAACCCTACATCGAACACAGTCACACAACACCACACTCTATATGTCCACACTATACCCCAGTCTAACACGGGCATCCCTACATCGAACACAGTCACACAACACCACACTCTATATGTCCACACTATACCCCAGTCTAACACCAACAACCCTACATCGAACACAGTCACACAACACCACACTCTATATGTCCACACTATACCCCAGTCTAACACGGGCATCCCTACATCGAACACAGTCACACAACATCACACTCTATATGTCCACACTATACCCCAGTCTAACACCAACAACCCTACATCGAACACAGTCACACAACACCACACTCTATATATCCACACTATACCCCAGTCCAACACCAACATCCCTACATCGAACACAGTCACACAACACCACACTCTATATGTCCACACTATACCCCAGTCTAACACCAACAACCCTACATCGAACACAGTCACACAACACCACACTCTATATGTCCACACTATACCCCAGTCCAACACCAACATCCCTACATCGAACACAGTCACACAACACCACACTCTATATGTCCACACTATACCCCAGTCCAACACCAACATCCCTACATCGAACACAGTGACACTACACCACACTCTATATGTCCACACTATACCCCAGTCTAACACCAACATCCCTACATCGAACACAGTCACACAACACCACACTCTATATGTCCACACTATACCCCAGTCCAACACCAACATCCCTACATCGAACACAGTCACACAACACCACACTCTATATGTCCACACTATACCCCAGTCTAACACGGGCATCCCTACATCGAACACCGTCACACAACACCACACTCTATATGTCCACACTATACCCCAGTCTAACACCAACATCCCTACATCGAACACAGTCACACTACACCACACTCTATATGTCCACACTATACCCCAGTCTAACACCAACATCCCTACATCGAACACAGTCACACAACACCACACTCTATATGTCCACACTATACCCCAGTCTAACACCAACATCCCTACATCGAACACAGTCACACAACACCACACTCTATATGTCCACACTATACCCCAGTCCAACACCAGCATCCCTACATCGAACACAGTCACACAACACCACACTCTATATGTCCACACTATACCCCAGTCTAACACCAACATCCCTACATCGAACACAGTCACACAACACCACACTCTATATGTCCACACTATACCCCAGTCTAACACCAACATCCCTACATCGAACACAGTCACACAACACCACACTCTATATGTCCACACTATACCCCAGTCCAACACCAACATCCCTACATCGAACACAGTCACACAACACCACACTCTATATGTCCACACTATACCCCAGTCCAACACCAGCATCCCTACATCGAACACAGTCACACAACACCACACTCTATATGTCCACACTATACCCCAGTCCAACACCAGCATCCCTACATCGAACACAGTCACACAACACCACACTCTATATGTCCACACTATACCCCAGTCCAACACCAACATCCCTACATCGAACACAGTCACACAACACCACACTCTATATGTCCACACTATACCCCAGTCCAACACCAACATCCCTACATCGAACACAGTCACACAACACCACACTCTATATGTCCACACTATACCCCAGTCTAACACCAACATCCCTACATCAAACACAGTCACACAACACCACACTCTATATGTCCACACTATACCCCAGTCTAACACCAACATCCCTACATCGAACACAGTCACACAACACCACACTCTATATATCCACACTATACCCCAGTCTAACACCAACATCCCTACATCGAACACAGTCACACAACACCACACTCTATATGTCCACACTATACCCCAGTCCAACACCAACATCCCTACATCGAACACAGTCACACAACACTACACTCTATATGTCCACACTATACCCCAGTCCAACACCAACATCCCTACATCGAACACAGTCACACAACACCACACTCTATATATCCACACTATACCCCAGTCCAACACCAACATCCCTACATCAAACACAGTCACACAACACCACACTCTATATGTCCACACTATACCCCAGTCTAACACCAACAACCCTACATCGAACACAGTCACACAACACCACACTCTATATGTCCACACTATACCCCAGTCCAACACCAACATCCCTACATCGAACACAGTCACACTACACCACACTCTATATGTCCACACTATACCCCAGTCTAACACCAACATCCCTACATCGAACACAGTCACACAACACCACACTCTATATGTCCACACTATACCCCAGTCCAACACCAACATCCCTACATCGAACACAGTCACACAACACCACACTCTATATGTCCACACTATACCCCAGTCCAACACGGGCATCCCTACATCGAACACAGTCACACAACACCACACTCTATATGTCCACACTATACCCCAGTCTAACACCAACATTCCTACATCGAACACAGTCACACAACACCACACTCTATATGTCCACACTATACCCCAGTCCAACACGGGCATCCCTACATCGAACACAGTGACACTACACCACACTCTATATGTCCACACTATACCCCAGTCTAACACCAACATCCCTACATCGAACACAGTCACACGACACCACACTCTATATGTCCACACTATACCCCAGTCTAACACCAACATCCCTACATTGAACACAGTCACACAACACCACACTCTATATGTCCACACTTTACCCCAGTCCAACACCAACATCCCTACATCGAACACAGTGACACTACACCACACTCTATATGTCCACACTATACCCCAGTCTAACACCAACATCCCTACATCAAACACAGTCACACAACACCACACTCTATATGTCCACACTATACCCCAGTCCAACACGGGCATCCCTACATCGAACACAGTCACACAACACCACACTCTATATGTCCACACTATACCCCAGTCCAACACCAACATCCCTACATCGAACACAGTGACACTAAACCACACTCTATATGTCCACACTATACCCCAGTCTAACACCAACATCCCTACATCGAACACAGTCACACAACACCACACTCTATATGTCCACACTATACCCCAGTCTAACACGGGCATCCCTACATCGAACACAGTCACACAACACCACACTCTATATGTCCACACTATACCCCAGTCCAACACCAACATCCCTACATCGAACACAGTCACACAACACCACACTCTATATGTCCACACTATACCCCAGTCCAACACCAACATCCCTACATCGAACACAGTGACACTAAACCACACTCTATATGTCCACACTATACCCCAGTCTAACACCAACATCCCTACATCGAACACAGTCACACAACACCACGCTCTATATGTCCACACTATACCCCAGTCTAACACCAACATCCCTACATCGAACACAGTCACACAACACCACACTCTATATGTCCACACTATACCCCAGTCTAACACCAACAACCCTACATCGAACACAGTCACACAACACCACACTCTATATGTCCACACTATACCCCAGTCCAACACCAACATCCCTACATCGAACACAGTCACACAACACCACACTCTATATGTCCACACTATACCCCAGTCTAACACCAACATCCCTACATCGAACACAGTCACACAACACCACACTCTATATGTCCACACTATACCCCAGTCTAACACCAACATCCCTACATCGAACACAGTCACACAACACCACACTCTATATGTCCACACTATACCCCAGTCTAACACCAACATCCCTACATCGAACACAGTCACACAACACCACACTCTATATGTCCACACTATACCCCAGTCTAACACCAACATCCCTACATCGAACACAGTCACACAACATCACACTGTATATGTCCACACTATAGGCACATTATAGTTGCCTCCAGAGGCTTCACAGATATGGGGCGGGATTTTCTGCCCACGCTTGTCCCGAAACCGGAAAATCCCACCCGAGGTCATGCTGCATTCCCCTTCTGCTACGATTCCTGTGGGAGGGAAAATTACCCTCCCTCTCAGCCTTTAGCCAATTTGATTCACTCCATGAAAAGGCAGCAGGCAGGAGATGCTGGAAAGACTATCAGTCCTGACAATATTCCAGCAATAATACTGAAGGCTAGTGCTCCAGAACTTGTCTTGCTCCTTGTCAAACTGTTACAGTACGTTAACAACACTGGCATCTACCCAGCAATGTAGAAAATTGCCCTGAACACAAGAAACAGGACAAATCCAACCTGGCTAATTCCCTCCAATCAGTCTACTCTCGATCATCAGTAAAGTGATGGAAGGGTCAGTGCTAACAATGAGCTCCTGTTCAGCAATAACCTGCTCAGTAACGCTGGCATCGGGTTTCACCAGGGCTCAGCTCCTGATCTCATTACAGCCTTGGGTCAAACACGGATAAAGGAGCTGATCTCCGAAGATGAGGTGAGAGTGACTGCCTTTGACATCAAGGCAATGCACTGGGACAAGCCTGTACTATAGTCCATACTGAAGGCCTTGTCTGAAACTCCTCTGGTTTTCTCAAGAGTGAGGAAATGAAGTACACTACAGTCGAATAGCTGTATTTTTCACCCTAACAATCAATGGTCTTCCTTCCATTGTAAGGTCAGCAGTGGGGATGTTCGCTGATAGCTCAGTGTTCAGTAACAGCTCCTCAGATACTGAAGCAGTCCATGTCCAAAGGCAGCAAGATCTGGGCAATATCCAGGGGTGGGCTGGCAAGTAACATTCGTGCCCCACAAGAGCCAGGCAATGGCTATCACCAACAGAAGAGAATCCAACCATCGTTCCTTGATATTCAATGGAATTACCATCACTGAATCCCCCCACTATTAACATTCTGGGGGTTACCATTGGCCAGAAACTGACTGAAGGAATGTGATGTATTTCCAAGATGTGGAGATGCTGGTGTTGGACTGAGATAAACACAGTAAGAAGTGTCACAACACCAGGTTAATGTCCAACTGGTTTAATTGGTAGCAAACACCACTAGCTTTCGGAGCGTTGCCCTTTCGTCAGAGTGAGTGGGAGTTCTGTTCACAAACAGGGCATATAAAGACTCAAACTCAATTTACAGAATAATGGTAGGAATGCAAATCTTTACAGGTAACCAAGTCTTAAAGGTACAGACAAGCCTCCACTAACATTGCCTGTACCTTTAAGACTTCATTAGCTGTAAAGATTTGCATTCCGATCATTATTCTGTAAATTGAGTTTGTATCTTTATATGCCCTGCTTGTGAATATATCTCCCATTCACCCTGATGAAGGAGCAGTGCTCCAAAAGCTAGTGGTGTTTGCTACCAATTAAACCTGTTGCACTTTAACCTGGTGTTGTGAGACTTCTTACGATGTATTTCCAAGTCAGGATAGTGAGTGGCTTGAAGGGGAACTTGCAGGTGGTGGTGTCCCCATGTGTCTGCTGCCCTTGGCCTTCCAAGTGGGAGTGTCATAGATTTGCAAGGTGCTGTCTAAGGAGTCTTGCTGAGTGCTGCAGTGCATCTTATAGATGGTGCACACTGCTTGCACAGCACATCAGTGATGGAGGGTGTCAATGTGTGTGGATGTGATACCAATCAAGCGGGCTATGTTGTTCTGGGTGAGTGCAGCTCCAACAACACTCAAGAGCTGGACTAATCCTTTGATACTGTGGATATCTCAGCAGGATGGAGACTAAGAATACTGCGGTGAGTAACTCACCCCCTGACTCCACAAAAACCTATCCACCATCTACAAGGCATAAGTCAGGAGTCTGATGGAAACTCCCTACTTGCCTGGTCGGGTGCTGCTCCAACAACACTCAAGAAAGTTGACACCATCCAGGACAAAACAGCCCACTTGATTGACACCACATCCACAAACATTGATACCCTCCATCACTGAGGCACTGTGTAAGCAGGGTGCCACGATGTGGGAGATGCCAGTGTTGGACAGGGGTGGGTACAATAAGAAGTCATACAACACCAGGTTAAAGTCTAACTGGTTATTTGGTAGCACAAGCTTTCGGAGTGTCACCCCTTCTTTAGGTGAGGGAAGAGTCACTGCCTCCAACTAACCCGTCCCCAGTGCTCCCGCTATTGCAAGATAACATGTGCATCCTCGTAAATCTTCTCTGCGTTCTGTCCAGTTTATCAATGTCTTTGCCATAACAGGGTGAATAAAACAGTACCCAATCTGAGGCCTCACCAATGACTTACACAACTGTAACATAGGCTGGAATTTTACCGGCATTCCCACCCTGGAATTGGATCGGGCAGAACGGAATTGTCTGTTGGTCTCGGGTGGGATTTTATGAGCCTCACCCGAGCAAGGTTGTAAAATACTGGCCATAATGTCCCAATTCCGATCCTCAATGCCCTGACTGATGAAGGCCAGTGTGCTAAACACCCTCTTCACCGTCCTGTCTACCTGTGACTCCAGGGGTCAGGCTCAGAGTGCATGGGGCCCAAGGTGAGGAACGGGGCCCACAGTCGGGGATTACACAGCAGTTGGACAAGGTGGAATCTGTGGTTCCCAATCATGGATGGTAATCTGTGTGGGTGGGATGGGAGCGGACTTGTCCACTGAGAGAAAGGTGGGGTTAGAAAGGAAACAGCTGACTGGATACCAACACTTTGAGAAGCTCATGAGGAAGGAGAGCAGGATTTATAGGATTAAAGTGTTGGATTCCATCCAGCTGAGAGATTTGATTTCTACCATTAGCAGTTATCATTCTGCAGGAGAACATCAAAGGAAGCAGAAATTGTCTGAAGAGATTCCACAAGGTCAGCGTAACATCTCAGCAATAGTTTATATTAAACTGGCTGTGTTACATTCAATGCTGTCCTTCCTGTGGTTTCTGTATCTGTCATCATATGAATGCTATCACCATCTCCATCTCTTAACCCTCCCGCTGCCCTTCGAACCACTCCCTTTGCTTATCCCATTGTTCACTGATATTACATTTCTGTTTTACAAATACAGAAACCTAGAAGGAGGAGGAGGCCATTTGGCCCTTCGAGCCTGCTCTGCCATTCATTTTGATCAAATTCAATATCCTGACCCCCGCTTCCTCCCATATCCCTTGATACTTTTAGCCCCAAGAGCTATCTCTAATTTCTTCTTGAAATCACACAATGTTTTGGCCACAACTCTTTTCTGTGGCAGTGAATGCCACACATTCACCACCCTCTGGGTGAAGAAATCTCTCCTTATCTCCGTCCAAAAATATTTACTTTGGGTGAGGCCACACCTGGAGTATCGTGTACAGATTTGGTGTCCTTATCTGAGGAAGGATGTCCTTGCTATGGAGGGTGAGCAGTGAAGGTTTACCACGCTAATTCCTGCGATAGATTCCTGACAACTGGTTCAGCCCATTGGCTGCCATATCTATCAGGACCACAAAATCCCTGTCCTCCCTTAAAAGTGTTCACTATCCCGGGATCACTTGGGAATGCCAAGAGAATGGCCTCTACTTTCCTCCACTGTGAACTCTCTCACACTCCTGCAAACCCAGTGCTGCCTACCCCTAACATCACCCAGCTCCGTGCTTCATTTTGCTGTACAATGCTCCTGTGGAGACTCTCGGGGCTTCTGTTACCACAAAGGCGTCACGTCAAGACAAGTTGTTGTTGGCTCTCGATCCTGACCTCCATTTGCACCATCCACTTTGGATGTGATAACAGGAACTGTACACAATGCTCCATGTGGTCAATAAGGTATTGCTTCAATAATGAGCTTGGGACATATCGAAAGGGTTGAGTTGCTTCCCTAAGTGTTGCTAAAGATTGTTGCAATAACTTCCATTTACTCTCAGCTAGCTTCCCTCAGTACATTTAATATTTAACATTGTTGTTTTCCATTTAAACAATGGGCCATTTGTGGAATTTTATATTCCCAGCTGAGGCAATTCTCACAGCTCCACATTTGATAGCTACACTTAGTTAAGTGTGTTTAGATTTCCCTGTGCTTTATCCTGTCTAACAGTGCCACTTAGCACATTCATTAGCTTTGTGTCACATAAGCTCCATTCTCGCTTCAGACCATTTTATAGAGTTATTAAACTTTTAATAAATGATGTATAACGATTTTATTAAAGTTATTATGGGCGGCACAGTGGTTAGCACTGCTGCCTCACAGCACTAGGGACCCAGGTTCGATTCCTGGATCGGATTACTGTCTGTGTGGAGTTTGCACATTCCCCCCATGTCTGCGTGGGTTTCCTCTGAGTGCTCCGGTTTCCTCCCACAGTCTGAAAGACGTGCTGGTTAAGATGCATTGAAACGAACAGGTGCCAAACAGTGGCAAATCGGGGAATTTCACAATAACTTCATTACAGTGTTAATGTAAGCCTTACTTGTGACTAAGAAATAAACTTTTACTTAAACACTACTTGATGCTTCCATTTATACCAGGTTAGGTGTTTACTGTTGACTGTTGTGCAGGTTAGGTGGATTGGCCATGCTAAATTTCCCCTTCGTATCAGGGGGACTGGCTAGGGTAAATGTATGGGATTAAGGGGATGGGGCCTGGGTGGGATCGTGTTCAGTGCAGACTCAATGGGCTGAATGGCCTCCTTCTGCATTGTAGGATTCTACGATTCTAGGTTTCAGTTCAGACAGCAAAATCCTCCACCTGAATTTGATCTTCGCTGCTGCCTGGTTTTAACCATCCTGACAAAGGTACCAATGCAATGGATGTAAGGACTGGAGATGGCTCAGTGACAAATAGCCAGAGGCAGCACTCTTTCCTGTTGAGTGCCGACAGGTAGCTGTGTGTGAGTTCTCCAGCAGCATCCTCATTACCCAGGCCCTAATTGGAATTTGATTTTCAGAGTATCTTTCTGCAGTTTGGGGTTGGGACCCTATGGATTACATGCCTCGTTATAATGATGCTCCCACCTCTCTCCACAGAATTCCCATCATGTTGTGGGTGTCACATCCTGCAAAAGCCCAGATTCCAGCTCGACTCCGTGTTTCAGAAGGTGCTGCTGTATGTGTGTGTGAAAGTACGCAGTGCCCTCACAACCCTGAGATGTGAAAGGACCTTGTGTTCACCAAGTACTGCAGAGTGCTGGGGCCGCAGGGTTAATCACACTCACTCCCCACTCATTCCCACCACATCAACAAGCTGTCTGTCAATGGGCCCCAGGATGGTGCTGCCATTCGGCGCAGTGGCTGAGGTGACCACTAGGGGCAGGACAGAGGCAAGCACAGAGAAACTTGGTGAGATGACAACTCACTGCAAAACCTCATTCACTTCCCCAGAGTTAGAACGGGGCCGAAAGACAGGGGGACAGAGAGGGTGAGGAAGGAAGAGAGAAAACAACAGAGAGAGAGAGAGAGAGAGAGGAACAGAGAGGAGAGGAAGAGAGTAAAAATCAGTCAGGATGAAGAAAGAAAGACTTCTGTTTTTCTAGCCCCTTCCATAACTTCAGGAAATCTCGAAATGAATTATTCAAAGTGTGATGATATAGGAAAGGTCACAGTCAGACAACAAGCTCAGAAGAACAGCAGTGGGATAATGTACTGACAATTTGTTTAGTTGATGTTGATTGAGGGAAATTTCAGAACACCAGGGACAACTCGCCATCACTTTACCCAAGGAGTGGCGTTGGAATATTTTACATCTACTTGAGAGAGCCGGCAGTTCCCGATTTAATATTTACAACAAAAAGACTGCACTTCCAATAATGCAGCACTCCCTCACACTCCCCCTGACAGTGCAGCACTCCCTCACACTCCCCCTGACAGTGCGGCACTCCCTCACACTCCCCCCGACAGTGCGGCACTCCCTCACACTCCCCCTGACAGTGCAGCACTCCCTCACACTCCCCCCGACAGTGCGGCACTCCCTCACACTCCCCCTGACAGTGCGGCACTCCCTCACACTCCCCCTGACAGTGCAGCACTCCCTCACACTCCCCCCGACAGTGCGGCACTCCCTCACACTCCCCCTGACAGTGCGGCACTCCCTCACACTCCCCCTGACAGTGCGGCACTCCCTCACACTCCCCCTGACAGTGCGGCACTCCCTCACACTCCCCCTGACAGTGCGGCACTCCCTCACACTCCCCCTGACAGTGCGGCACTCCCTCACACTCCCCCCGACAGTGCGGCACTCCCTCACACTCCCCCCGACAGTGCGGCACTCCCTCACACTCCCCCCGACAGTGCGGCACTCCCTCACACTCCCCCTGACAGTGCGGCACTCCCTCACACTCCCCCTGACAGTGCAGCACTCCCTCACACTCCCCCCGACAGTGCAGCACTCCCTCACACTCCCCCCGACAGTGCGGCACTCCCTCACACTCCCCCTGACAGTGCAGCACTCCCTCACACTCCCCCCGACAGTGCGGCACTCCCTCACACTCCCCCTGACAGTGCGGCACTCCCTCACACTCCCCCCGACAGTGCGGCACTCCCTCACACTCCCCCCGACAGTGCGGCACTCCCTCACACTCCCCCTGACAGTGCGGCACTCCCTCAAACTCCCTCTGACAGTGCGGCACTCCCTCACACTCCCCCTGACAGTGCAGCACTCCCTCACACTCCCCCTGACAGTGCGGCACTCCCTCACACTCCCCCTGACAGTGCGGCACTCCCTCACACTCCCCCCGACAGTGCGGCACTCCCTCACACTCCCCCTGACAGTGCAGCACTCCCTCACACTCCCCCCGACAGTGCGGCACTCCCTCACACTCCCCCTGACAGTGCGGCACTCCCTCACACTCCCCCCGACAGTGCGGCACTCCCTCACACTCCCCCTGACAGTGCAGCACTCCCTCACACTCCCCCCGACAGTGCGGCACTCCCTCACACTCCCCCTGACAGTGCGGCACTCCCTCACACTCCCCCTGACAGTGCAGCACTCCCTCACACTCCCCCTGACAGTGCAGCACTCCCTCACACTCCCCCCGACAGTGCGGCACTCCCTCACACTCCCCCTGACAGTGCAGCACTCCCTCACACTCCCCCCGACAGTGCGGCACTCCCTCACACTCCCCCTGACAGTGCAGCACTCCCTCACACTCCCCCTGACAGTGCGGCACTCCCTCACACTCCCCCTGACAGTGCGGCACTCCCTCACACTCCCCCCGACAGTGCGGCACTCCCTCACACTCCCCCCGACAGTGCGGCACTCCCTCACACTCCCCCTGACAGTGCGGCACTCCCTCACACTCCCCCCGACAGTGCGGCACTCCCTCACACTCCCCCTGACAGTGCGGCACTCCCTCACACTCCCCCCGACAGTGCGGCACTCCCTCACACTCCCCCTGACAGTGCGGCACTCCCTCACACTCCCCCTGACAGTGCGGCACTCCCTCACACTCCCCCTGACAGTGCGGCACTCCCTCACACTCCCCCCGACAGTGCGGCACTCCCTCACACTCCCCCTGACAGTGCGGCACTCCCTCACACTCCCCCCGACAGTGCGGCACTCCCTCACACTCCCCCTGACAGTGCGGCACTCCCTCACACTCCCCCTGACAGTGCAGCACTCCCTCACACTCCCCCTGACAGTGCGGCACTCCCTCACACTCCCCCTGACAGTGCAGCACTCCCTCACACTCCCCCTGACAGTGCAGCACTCCCTCACACTCCCCCTGACAGTGCAGCACTCCCTCACACTCCCCCTGACAGTGCGGCACTCCCTCACACTCCCCCCGACAGTGCAGCACTCCCTCACACTCCCCCTGACAGTGCGGCACTCCCTCACACTCCCCCGACAGTGCAGCACTCCCTCACACTCCCCCCGACAGTGCGGCACTCCCTCACACTCCCCCTGACAGTGCGGCACTCCCTCACACTCCCCCTGACAGTGCGGCACTCCCTCACACTCCCCCTGACAGTGCAGCACTCCCTCACACTCCCCCTGACAGTGCGGCACTCCCTCACACTCCCCCTGACAGTGCGGCACTCCCTCACACTCCCCCTGACAGTGCGGCACTCCCTCACACTCCCCCTGACAGTGCGGCACTCCCTCACACTCCCCCTGACAGTGCAGCACTCCCTCACACTCCCCCTGACAGTGCGGCACTCCCTCACACTCCCCCTGACAGTGCGGCACTCCCTCACACTCCCCCTGACAGTGCGGCACTCCCTCACACTCCCCCCGACAGTGCGGCACTCCCTCACACTCCCCCTGACAGTGCGGCACTCCCTCACACTCCCCCGACAGTGCGGCACTCCCTCACACTCCCCCCGACAGTGCGGCACTCCCTCACACTCCCCCCGACAGTGCGGCACTCCCTCACACTCCCCCTGACAGTGCGGCACTCCCTCACACTCCCCCTGACAGTGCGGCACTCCCTCACACTCCCCCCGACAGTGCGGCACTCCCTCACACTCCCCCTGACAGTGCGGCACTCCCTCACACTCCCCCTGACAGTGCAGCACTCCCTCACACTCCCCCTGACAGTGCGGCACTCCCTCACACTCCCCCTGACAGTGCGGCACTCCCTCACACTCCCCCTGACAGTGCGGCACTCCCTCACACTCCCCCCGACAGTGCGGCACTCCCTCACACTCCCCCTGACAGTGCGGCACTCCCTCACACTCCCCCTGACAGTGCAGCACTCCCTCACACTCCCCCTGACAGTGCAGCACTCCCTCACACTCCCCCTGACAGTGCGGCACTCCCTCACACTCCCCCCGACAGTGCAGCACTCCCTCACACTCCCCCTGACAGTGCAGCACTCCCTCACACTCCCCCTGACAGTGCGGCGCTCCCTCAGTACTGACCCTCTGACAGTGCAGCACTCCCTCACACTCCCTCTGACAGTGCGGCGCTCCCTCAGTACTGACCCTCTGACAGTGCGGCACTCCCTCAGCACTGACCCTCTGACAGTGCGGCACTCCCTCAGTACTGACCCTCTGACAGTGCGGCGCTCCCTCAGCACTGACCCTCTGACAGTGCAGCACTCCCTCAGCACTGACCCTCTGACAGTGCGGCACTCCCTCAGCGCTGACCCTCTGACAGTGCGGCACTCCCTCAGCACCGACCCTCTGACAGTGCGGCACTCCCTCAGCACTGACCCTCTGACAGTGCGGCACTCCCTCAGTACTGACCCTCTGACAGTGCGGCACTCCCTCAGCACTGACCCTCTGACAGTGCGGCACTCCCTCAGCACCGACCCTCTGACAGTGCGGCACTCCCTCAGTACTGACCCTCTGACAGTGCGGCACTCCCTCAGCACCGACCCTCTGACAGTGCGGCACTCCCTCAGTACTGACCCTCTGACAGTGCGGCACTCCCTCAGCACTGACCCTCTGACAGTGCGGCACTCCCTCAGCACTGACCCTCTGACAGTGCGGCACTCCCTCAGCACTGACCCTCTGACAGTGCGGCACTCCCTCAGCACTGACCCTCTGACAGTGCGGCACTCCCTCAGCACTGACCCTCTGACAGTGCGGCACTCCCTCAGCACTGACCCTCTGACAGTGCGGCACTCCCTCAGTACTGACCCTCTGACAGTGCGGCACTCCCTCAGCACTGACCCTCTGACAGTGCGGCACTCCCTCAGCACTGACCCTCTGACAGTGCGGCACTCCCTCAGTACTGACCCTCTGACAGTGCGGCACTCCCTCAGTACTGACCCTCTGACAGTGCGGCACTCCCTCATTACTGACCCTCTGACTGCGCTCCCTCAGTCTTGCTTTACATTGCAGTATGTTTACATACCCGGGTTTACACTGGGTCATAATTAAAGACCCAGATTTGCACTGGGCTGTGGCGAAACACTGGCTTACGGATAAATATCCTGTGTCAGAATTGAACTTTTAACTGGTACAGCCAGAGTATAAACTGCCCCAAACTCCAGGGTAACTATCTATTAACTACAAACTAGAATATATATTCCCATTCTCGAAATGCTGCTAAAGTTACCCAGCCATAAAAACGAGCAGCAAGTGTAGCTGTCTGCAAAGTGAGCGCTGAATAACTTGGAGAATAATGGATGGATCTGGCTAATCCAGCCCTATTTCTCCAAATGCCAACAGTTCAAAAACTGCCTGCAGCATCAGCAGTGAAAAGGGCTGATACCTTCGAGCAGGAATAAAACTGAAATAAACTGATGCAGAAAAGGATTTTTCAGCACTTAGCAAAGTGGTTGAAGTTCATCCTTCCCAAGTTAAATACATTCCCAACTATTCTTGGGAATAATTACAGTGAGGTAGGATAGAATAAGGTCTCTTTGTGGAACCAGATGTCTGATGGACAGAATGAGAATGATCCCAGGAATAAAATGCTTTACGTTTGAGGAGTGTTCATGGACTCTGGGTCTGTACTCGATGGAGTGTAGAAGGATGAAAGGGGGATCTCACTGGGATTTACAGAGCAATGAAAAGCCTGGATAGAGTGGACGTGGGGAAGATGTGTCCATTATTAGGAGAGACTCGGATCGAGGGCACAGCCTCAGAATAAAGGGATGAGCCTTTAGAACCGAGACAGGGAGGAATTTCTTCAGCTACAGGGAGGTGAATCTGTGGAATTCATTGCCACAGAAGGACACTGAGTGTATTTAAGACAGGCTCTTGATTGTTAAAGGGATGAAAGGTTATGGGGGAAATGCAGGAGAATGGGGTTGAGAAATTTATCAGTCATGATCGATGGGCCGAATGAACTAATTCTGCTCCTGCATTTAGGCTCTTAAGGAACCACCGCTGGTTTAAATCAGCATCCAGCTACAGGGCAGCAGAGCGGCAAAGCTGATAGGCTGTTAGTGTGAAAATCTGCATCTTTGACCAAGTCAGCCTTTCCAGAAAGAGGTCCTAAAGAAGACACCCTCAGATTTACAAAGGGGATATGAATATTCAATTAGACAACAGCAAACTCACAAAGCTGATAGGCTGTTAGTGTGAAAATCGTGATATGGAGATGCTGGTGTTGGACTGGGGTAAACACAGTAAGAAGTTTCACAACACCAGGTTAAAGTCCAGGTTACACACCTGACAATGGAACACCATTTCCAAAAGCTTGTGGGATTACTATCAAATAAACCGGTTGGACTGGTGTTGTGAGATTTCTTATAGTGCAAAAATCTGCAGCTTTGGCCAAGCCAATGCAACATCTGCTGAGAAGCAGAAGTTATGCTCGCAAGGAATGGTTACCTGTTGTGTTTGTGTTGTTGGGGAATAATTGTGAATGTTTTGTGTTTGTGTTGTTGGGGAATAATTGTGAACATTTTGTGTTTGTGATCCAAGAACTGAACCCGCTGGGTTCCCACTAGTAACAGATTGCCAACTGGAAAAGGACCCATTTATCTAACTCCTCTGCTTCTATCAGCCAACCATAGAATCATAGAGGTTTACAGTGAGGAAACGGCCCAACTTTCCCATGCCGCCTAGGTTTTACCATTAAGCTAGTCCCAACTGCCTGCGTTTGGTCCATATCCCTCTATACTCATCTTATCCATGTAACTGTCTAAATGCTTTTTAAAAGACAATTGTACCCACCTCTATTACTACTTCTGGCAGCTCATTACAGACACTCACCACCCTCTCAGTGAAAAAAATGGACTCTTTGTATCTCTTCCCTCTTACCTTAAACCTATGCTCTCAATCCAAACTACCACTTGGGATCTAACCTTCTGGATCAGTCTCTTGTGTAGCACCTTATCAAATACCTTCTGGAAGTCCAGATAGATCACATCCACAGGATCCCCATTATCTACATTGCTTGGTTCAACCCAAGAGCTGTATCTAACTCCTCCTTCAAATCACGCAAAGTTTTGCTCCCAACTACTTTCTGTTGTGATGGATTCCACAGTCTGACCACTCCCTGGGTGAAGAAATTTCTCCTCATCTCCTCAATACTTTTACCTGTGTCCTCAAATTATGACTCGTGGTTCTGGATGCCCCCATCATTGGGAACATCCTTCTCTTGGGAGGCCATTCGGCCCATCGAGCCTGCACCGACAACAATCCTACCCAGGCCCTTTTCCTGTAACCCCATTTATTTACCCTGCTAATCTCCCTGACACTAAGGGGCAACTTATCATGGCCAATCCACCTGACCCGTACATCTTTAGACACAAAGGGACAATTTAGCATGGCCAATCCACCTGACCTATACATCTTTAGACACAAAGGGACAATTTAGCATGGCCAAACCACCTGACCTGCACATCTTTGGACCGTGGGAGGAAATTGGAGGAAACCCACGCAGACACGGGGAGAACTTGCAAACTCCACACAGACAGTGACCTGAAGCCAGAATTGAACCCGTGAGGCAGTAATGCTAACCAATGGGCAGCAGAGAGTCCAATGAACTGTCCTCATGGCTACTAACCGTTGACTGCAAGAATTATAGGTTGAGCAACACTTAATGAGAGGAAAATAATCGGGCTCAGCAGGAAACAGTGAAATGAAAGAATCACTGAGTGTAAAATGTTCAATTTCAGCAACTTGCAATTTCTGTTTAAACAGACATTTAAGATTTAATGATTTAAATCCCCTTTAATGACTTAATCCAATGTTATCTCTTGCATCCCTGATGTATTGCATTACTGTTTAAATATAAATAGGGGATTGATGTCTATTTGAATACTGGAGGGTGTGAAGACAATGTTACAAATGAATTGACCAGTTTCCCAATGACCGCTGTCCTGCTGAAAGCTGCAAACCAGGATTTATGTATACGTTTATGCTGATGGTGTGAAAACAGACAGAAATCCAGCATGTTCAACTGATCGGTATTGAAATTTGGTACTGCTTCTCCACGAAGATGAATGAAGTGGTGAAGAGTCCATGCTCTGAGGATAAATGGGAAGAATACCCTGTGCTTGTTCAATGTTATTCTGCACTGCTGGAGCCAGCGCTGGAAGATGACAGCAGCTGGTATTAGTGTTACTGTGTCCGGTGTTCCAATATTCCAAATACACTCCACTGTAAAAACCCCTCGCGGAATCTCTCCAATTTAATTTAGTTTTGTGCAGGTTGGATGGATTGGCTATACTAAATTGCCCCTTAACATCAGGGGAACTGGCTAGGATGGATGCATGGGGTTATGGGGATGGGACCTGGGTGAGATTGTGGCCGGTGCAGTCTCGATGGGCCAAATGGCCTCCTTCTGCATTGTAGGATTCTATGATCTATGAACTGCAGACCATTACATGCACACTAGACTACCCTCAAACACATTATTACTGCAGTCCAACATACACATACACTGGAGCTACCTTCAAACACACTATAACTGTAGTCCAATACACACACACTAGTGTTACCCTCAAACTCGTATAACTACAGTCCAATAAACAGGCACTAGCATACCATTCATAGAGTATGTGGAGAGATGGAAAGGAGAGGGTGCAGAATGGCTTTATTCTCTCTCCATAGATGCTGTCAGACCCACTGTAATGTTTCAGCATTTTCTTTTTTCTGTTTTAGATTCCAGTATCTGCAGTATTTTGTTTTAGCAGAATGTAATGTTACAGTCATAGCTAGAGTGGGAGAGAAAGATCAACTTAATATAAGGTCAAAAGTCTGATGGCAGCAGGGAAGAAGCTGTTCTTGAGTCGGTCGGCCCAGATTTTTGTATCTCTTTCTTGAAGAAGGTGGAAGAGAGAATGTCTGGGGTGTATGGGGCCCTTAATTATGTTGGCTGCTTTGCCAAGGCAGTGAGAAGTGTAGATAGGTTCAATGGCTGGGAGGTTGGTCTGTGTGATGGACTGGGCTTTGTTCACTACCCTTTGTAGTTTCCTGCAGTCTTCGACAGAGCAGGAGATATACTGATGACTGGCTATAAGTGGCAGGGGCATGGTGAGGTGGAGGGAATCCCTTCATGTGGGCTAAGGCAGCTGAAGCTATGACCACAAGCGATGGCATTTACAATGGTCCAGTGCAGAGGCAGGGAGTTCAGGGCAAAGTGGCCACTATTGGAATGGACTGGTTACAGAGATATGGAGGGGGATTCTCCGAACCTTCCAATGCAGAAGAGGCCATTCAGCCTAACATGCAATGCTGTAAAAAACTAGTCTTATTCCTCATGTCGCTTCCTTTAATCTTGAAAATGTTCCTTTTCCCATTTCAAACACTGAGACATAATCTAAGCCTCAGAAAATAGGAGGTATAAAGAGGCTCTGAAGATATGGATAATAAGGTGGCACAATGCTTAGCACTGCTGCCTCACACCGCCAGGGACCCAGATTCAGTTCTTGGGTGACTGTAGAGACTGCATGTTCTTCCTGTGTCTGTTTGGGTTCCCTCGAAATGCTCCAATTTCAGTCCAAAAATGTGCATGCAGATTAGGCTGATTGGCCATGCTAAATTGCTCCTTAGTGTCAGTGAGATTTTCAGGGTAAATATGTGGGGTTACCGGGGTAGGGTCTGGTTGGGATTGTTGTCGGTGCAGACTCGATGGGCAGAATGGCCTCCTTCTGTAGCGTACGGATTCTATGAAATCATTAAAAGCAGCAATACAGGTCAGTAACTAAAAGAAAACCAACAAGCACGGTTGTTTCCAGGGATGTAGAATTCAAAAGAAGTGGAGTTATGTTAAACGCCTAAAGGTCAGGATGTATTTGGATTACTGGACACAGTTACAGCCTCCATTCTGTGGAATAAATGACTCAGAAGCAACAAGAAGTGTGGGAAAGGTTTACAAGGATGGTTCATAATCTGAGAGGTGGCAAGTATTGAGAAAGAGTGAACATGTTGGATTTTGTGCTTAATCTGATGGAGGTCTTTGTAATTATAAATGGGTTGGTCAGAGTAGATGTAGAGAGGATTGGCTGGATTTAATGGAGGTTGTAACTGGGATGCTGGCAGGAGTCCCGTGTTGCCTCTCTGAGGGAAAGCCCCAAATTAAATAGCACCTTGGTTCTTCGCAAAGAGCCAGAGCTCCTTCGTACTCAGCAGCGCCAAGAGGTGGGGGGGTAACAGTGGCTGCTGCAGCAACTCAGAGGGTGATGATGGAAGGGGGCTGAGGGGATAGGGGAGGCTTTCAGTAGCTCCCCACTCCCTGAGTCTCTCAATCAGACAGTGAGCTCTCCACACCCGGGGGACTGCGAGGAAACACCACGGGCCAGGCAGAGAATTAATCAGCTGTAGCACTCACTGCCCATCCCTGGGGAATCAATGTAAGGTGGCGTTGCAGAAAAGGGGGAGCTGCACTGATTAGTTTCTCATTATTGTTCCTTGCTGGGTTTGAGGTAGGAGGAGAGATGCTCTCCGAGGTGGATATGACCTCCTGCTGAGAGCTCTTCTCCCCCTTCCCCTCCTCGCTGAACCTGCGGCTTGTTCTCTGCTCACCCTCCGTGTCAGAATCCCTCAAGGCAGGATCAGGCTCTTCTTACTCCACACTTTCCAAACTTGAAAGAATGACAGAAAGTTCCAAACAACTGTACAATAATCCCTTTGAACTGCATTGGTATAGAATCCTGACAGTGCAGAAGGAGGCCATTCAGCCCATTGACTCTGCACCCACCACAGTCCCAGCCAGGACCTATCCCCATAACCCCTCGTCTTTACTCCGCTAATCCCCCTATCTATGCATCCCGGGACACTGAGGAGCAATTTAGTGTGGGATAGGTGCATTTGCTGCACATCTTTGGAATGTGTGGGGAAATCGGAGCACCCAGAGGAAACCCACGCAGACATAGGGAGAATGTACAAACTCTACATAGGCAGTCACCCAAGCAGGGAATTGAACCTGGAACTGTGAGGCAGTGGTACTAACCATTGTGCCATAGTGGTAGGTGAGCTTCCTGTAGGGGAGTCTGTGTTCAGCTTTGCAGGCTGCTGTTTTACTGTTCACAAGATACTGACTGATGCTCAATGATGGTACAAGTATGACATCAGGGACAGCTTCAAGTTTATCGTAGAATCCCTCCAGTGCAAAAGGAGGCCATTCAGCCCAGTCCTGACAACAATCTCACCAGCCCCTATCCCCGTAACCCCTCGTATTTACCCTGAAACTAAGGGGCAATTTAGCATGGCCAACAAATCTAACTCGCACATCTTTGGACAGTGGGAAGAAACTGGAGCACCCGAAGTAAATCCATGGAGACACGGGGAGAATGTGTAAACTCCACTCAGACAGTCACCCAAGGCCAGACTTGAACCTAAACCCCTGGCTCTGTGAGGCAGCAGTGCTAACCATCGTGCCACCGTGCCGCCCCAAGTTTCTAGGTGTCCAGATTACCAACAACCTCTACACCAACAGTATAGTTAAGAAAGCCCACTAATGCCTCTACTTTCTCAGGACACTAAGGAAATTCAGCATGTCCGCTACGACTCTCACCAATTTTTACAGATGGAAAGCATTCTTTCCGCATGTATCACAGCTTGGTCTGGGCTCCTGCTCTACCCAAGACCACAAGGAACTACAAAAGGTCGTGAATGTAGCCCAGTCCATCACACAAACCAGCCTCCCATCCATTGACTCTGTCTACACTTCCCGCTGCCTCGAAAAAGCAGCCAGAATAATTAAGGACCCCACACACCGTGGGGACATTCTCTCTTCCAACTTCTTGCATCGGGAAAAGATACAGAAGACTGAGGTCACGTACCAACTGACTCAAAAACATTTTCTTCCCTGCTGCCATCAGACTTTCGAATGGACTTACCTTATATTAAGTTGATCTTTCTCGACATCCTATCTATGATTGTAACATTACATTCTACACCCTATTCTTTCCTTCTCGTCTATGTACTCTGTGAATGGTATGCTTTGTCTTTATAATGTGCAAGTAAGAATACTTTTCACTATATCCCAATACACGTGGCAATAACAGATTGAATGAAAAGTGACCACGAGGCTCTGAGAGAGTAAAACTGGGCAACCTGTGTCCTGAGAACCGGACACTTACCAGGAACTCGTTGCAAGTCAAAGGTTTCAAGAAAAAATCTATATACTAACTGTCATTTGATTTGATTTATTATTGTCACATATATAAGTATACAGTGAAAAGCATTGTTTCTTGCACATTATATAAAGCATACTGTATTTAGAGTGCATAGTGGAGTAGGAAAGGAGAGGGTGCAGAATGTAATGTTACTGTCATAGCTGGAGTGTAGAGAAAGATTGGTACAAAAATCTAATCAATTGAACTTGGATACACAGCAACTCTCAATAAATCTGTTTCTGGTGATGGTGGGCCCGATTGTAAGTCACTGAAAACTGATTCACTGACACAGAGTTACAATCAGTTCAAGCCTTGGTTAAAATATATAAAACAGGTAATCAGTTGGCTGTTTTTTGCCTTGTTCATAATAAAAGGGCAAAGAGGCTTGTGACACAACTCGGTCTCTGCTTCAACCCTTTAGAACTGGTGGGGGATACTTCACAACCTGCCCAAGAAAGGCCTAGTCAGGCCAAAGTCACAAACCCAGAGGCATGAACTACAGCCCCTCATACACACATACTACATACATACATACTACATACATACATACTACATACATACATACTACATACATACATACAAGGCATCACTGACAGAGCAATACTCGACCCCTGAAATAATACACCTTTCCGAATGGATACATAATAAATAAGCAATTAAGCAGATCCTTTCTACTAAATGTCTATTTCACGTTACTCAACAACAAAATCTTACAAAATAAAGTCCATATAAATATTCTCCAACATAAATTCTGTGTATAACTCACACAGTTAAAACAATGAATAGCTGGTTAAGGTAGTGAGTAGCAGCTAAGGTAATGCATAATTGGTTTAGGCAGTGACTCGCTGTTCAGGCAATGTATAACCGGTTAAGGTAGTGAGTGGCTGGTTAGGGTATTAACATGGGCAGTTAAGGTAATAAGCGGTAAAAGCAATTTGTGGCTCAGTCATGAAGAACATGGTTCAAATTTGTCATGTTCGCTACAACTCTGAACAATTTTTACAGATGCATCATAGAAAGTATTCTTTCTGGATGTATCGCAGCTCCTCCTCTGGTCAAGACTGCAAGAAACTACAAAGGGTCGTGAATGAAGCCCAATGCATCACACAAACCAGCCTCCCATCCATTGACTGTCTACACTTCCTGCTGCCTCGGAAAAGTAGGCGGCATAATCAAGGACCCCAGTCATTCCCGACATACTCTCTTCCACCTTCTTCCGTCAGGGAAAAGATACCAAAGTCTAAGGCCCCGTACCAACCAACTCAAGAGCAGCTTCTTCCCTGTTGCCATCAGACTTCTGAATGGATTTACCTTGCATTAAGTTGATCTTTCTCTACACTCTAGCTACGACTGTAACACTACATTCTGCACTCTCCTTTCCTTATCTTTGAACGGTATGCTTTGTCTGTGTAGCGCAGAAGAAACAATAGTTTTCTCTGAATCCCAATACATGTGACAATAATAAATCTTTTTTTATTCATTTCTAGGCTATGGGTGTCATTAGCTGGCCAGCATTTATTGCCTATCCCACTTGCCCTTGTTCTTTTATTGAGTTCAAATTTTACCATCTGCCCTGGTGGGATTTGAACTTAGGTCCGCAGAATTAAGTGCTGAGATTCTGGATTAATAGTCTAGTGACAACACCACCAGGCTAATATCTCCCCCTGAGCATTCCTTTCCTCTTACTTTGATCCCATTACATTTAAAACAAAATCAAACCTAATTAATCACATTGTTTCGAGAGATGGAATTCAATAAAAGTGCAGAGCTGTTTATGTGTTATTATCCTGCAGGAGCGAGTCACTGGCTTAACTGACCAAAACCAACTCACACTTAATGATATGGTTGCTAGTTCTAAAAATGGAAAATTGACATGTCGCTATGGAGTTTGATAAAGTGTTGTTGACTCTATTTAACTACCAGATATCCTGGTGTCGGTATAATTATGTGCTGCAGCTGAGTTATAATGATCTCAAACACTGACTCACAAAGATGTGTAAGAAATAGGGAATGAAATAAAATTCTGCAGTCCCTATTCTAATTCATGCCAAGTTCCTATTACCTGTTACTCCTGTGCTATACTATCGTCCACTGGGACAATGCCTCCAATTCAAATCATCATCCTAGTTTTCAACTCCCTTCCAGGTCCCTCTTCCCCTCCATTTCTCAGCAACCTCTTCCAGGCCTTAAGATCTCTCTGGTCTTTTGTAATAATTTCTGTTTACCTGCTGCTTCACAATGCCAGGGACCCGGGTTTGATTCTGGCCTTGGATCACCGTCTGTGTGGAGTCTGCATGCTCTCCCTGCTTAAGTTCCTTATGTTGCTCTGCTTTCCTCCCACAGTCCAAAGATGTGCAGGTTAGATGCACAGGTCATACTAAATTGCACCTTAGTCTGCAAATTGGTCACAGAGTCAGTGCTGAAGGATTGCCACATTGTCAGAGGAGCAGTATTGAGGGAGTGCTGCACTGTCAAAGGAGCAGAGATTTGGGAGTGCTGCACTGTCGGAGGAGCAGAGATTTGGGGGTGCTGCACTGTCGGAGGAGCAGTGTTGAGGGAGTGCCGCATTGTCAGAGGAGCAGTGTTGAGGGAGTGCCGCATTGTCAGAGGGTCAGTGTTGAGGGAGTGCTGCACTGTCAGAGGAGCAGTATTGAGGGAGTGCTGCACTGTCGAAGGAGCAGTGTTGAGGGAGTGCTGCACTGGCAGAGGGTCAGTGTTGAGGGAGTGCTGCATTGTTGAGGGAGTGTTGCATTGTTGGAGGAGCAGTGTTGAGGGAGTGCTGCACTGTCGGAGGAGCAGTGTTGAGGGAGTGCTGCACTGTCAGAGGAGCAGTGTTGAGGGAGTGCTGCACTGTCAGAGGTGCGTATTGATGGACTGCTACACTGTTGGAGGTGATGGAGTGCTGTACTGTCGGAGGAGCAGTGCTGAGGGAGTGCTGCACTGTTGGAGGAGCAGTGTTGAGGGAGTGCTGCACTGTTAGAGGGTCAGTGTTGAGGGAGTGCGGCACTGTTAGAGGGTCAGTGTTGAGGGAGTGCTGCACTGTGGGAGGAGCAGTGTTGAGGGAGTGCTGCACTGTCAGAGGAGCTGTTTTAAGAGAGTGCTGCACTGTCACAGGTGAGGGAGTGCTGCACTGTCAGAGGTGAGGGAGTGCTGCACTGTCGGAGGAGCAGTGTTGAGGGAGTGCCGCACTGTCGGAGGAGCAGTGCTGAGGGAGTGCTGCACTGTCAGAGGAGCTGTGTTAAGGGAGTGCTGCACTGTCAGAGGAGCTGTATTAGGGGAGTGCCGCACTGTCAGGGGAGCAGTATTAAGGGAGTGCTGCACTGTCAGAGGAGCTGTATTAGGGGAGTGCTGCACTGTCAGAGGAGCTGTATTAGGGGAGTGCCGCACTGTCAGAGGAGCTGTATTAGGGGAGTGCCGCACTGTCAGAGGAGCTGTATTAGGGGAGTGCCGCACTGTCAGAGGAGCTGTATTAGGGGAGTGCTGCACTGTCAGAGGAGCTGTATTAGGGGAGTGCCGCACTGTCAGGGGAGCTGTATTAAGGGAGTACTACACTGTCAGAGGAGCTGTATTAGGGGAGTGCTGCACTGTCAGAGGAGCTGTATTAGGGGAGTGCCGCACTGTCAGGGGAGCTGTATTAAGGGAGTACTACACTGTCAGAGGAGCTGTATTAGGGGAGTGCTGCACTGTCAGAGGAGCTGTATTAGGGGAGTGCCGCACTGTCAGAGGAGCTGTATTAGGGGAGTGCTGCACTGTCAGAGGAGCTGTATTAAGGGTGTGCTGCACTGTCAGAGGAGCTGCATTAGGGGAGTGCTGCACTGTCAGAGGAGCTGTATTAGGGGAGTGCTGCACTGTCAGAGGAGCTGTATTAGGGGAGTGCCGCACTGTCAGGGGAGCTGTATTAAGGGAGTACTACACTGTCAGAGGAGCTGTATTAGGGGAGTGCTGCACTGTCAGAGGAGCTGTATTAGGGGAGTGCCGCACTGTCAGAGGAGCTGTATTAGGGGAGTGCTGCACTGTCAGAGGAGCTGTATTAAGGGTGTGCTGCACTGTCAGAGGAGCTGCATTAGGGGAGTGCTGCACTGTCAGAGGAGCTGTATTAGGGGAGTGCCGCACTGTCAGAGGAGCTGTATTAGGGGAGTGCTGCACTGTCAGGGGAGCTGTATTAGGGGAGTGCTGCACTGTCAGGGGAGCTGTATTAGGGGAGTGCCGCATTGTCAGAGGAGCTGTATTAGGGGAGTGCCGCACTGTCAGAGGAACTGTATTAGGGGAGTGCCGCACTGTCAGAGGAGCTGTATTAGGGGAGTGCTGCACTGTCAGGGGAGCTGTATTAGGGGAGTGCTGCACTGTCAGGGGAGCTGTATTAGGGGAGTGCCGCACTGTCAGAGGAGCTGTATTAGGGGAGTGCTGAGCTGTCAGAGGAGCTGCATTAGGGGAGTGCCGCACTGTCAGAGGAGCTGTATTAGGGGAGTGCCGCACTGTCAGAGGAGCTGTATTAGGGGAGTGCCGCACTGTCAGAGGAGCTGTATTAGGGGAGTGCTGCACTGTCAGGGGAGCTGTATTAGGGGAGTGCTGCACTGTCAGGGGAGCTGTATTAGGGGAGTGCTGCACTGTCAGGGGAGCTGTATTAGGGGAGTGCCGCACTGTCAGAGGAGCTGTATTAAGGGAGTGCTGCACTGTCAGAGGAGCTGTATTAGGGGAGTGCTGAACTGTCAGAGGAGCTGTATTAAGGGAGTGCCGCACTGTCAGAGGAGCTGTCTTAAGGGAGTGCTGCACTGTCAGAGGAGCTGTATTAGGGGAGTGCTGCACTGTCAGAGGAGCTGTATTAGGGGAGTGCTGCACTGTCGGAGGAGCTGTATTAGGGGAGTGCTGCATTGTCAGAGGAGCTGTATTAGGGGAGTGCTGCACTGTCAGAGGAGCTGTATTAAGGGAGTGCTGCACTGTCAGAGGTGCTGTATTAGGGGAGTGCCGCATTGTCAGAGGAGCTGTATTAGGGGAGTGCTGCACTGTCAGAGGAGCTGTATTAGGGGAGTGCCGCACTGTCAGAGGAGCTGTATTAGGGGAGTGCCGCACTGTCAGAGGAGCTGTATTAGGGGAGTGCTGCACTGTCAGAGGAGCTGTATTAGGGGAGTGCCGCACTGTCAGGGGAGCTGTATTAGGGGAGTGCTGCACTGTCAGAGGAGCTGTATTAGGGGAGTGCCGCACTGTCAGGGGAGCTGTATTAGGGGAGTGCTGCACTGTCAGAGGAGCTGTATTAGGGGAGTGCTGCACTGTCAGGGGAGCTGTATTAGGGGAGTGCCGCACTGTCAGAGGAGCTGTATTAGGGGAGTGCTGCACTGTCAGGGGAGCTGTATTAGGGGAGTGCCGCACTGTCAGAGGAGTTGTATTAGGGGAGTGCTGCACTGTCAGGGGAGCTGTATTAGGGGAGTGCCGCACTGTCAGAGGAGCTGTATTAGGGGAGTGCCGCACTGTCAGAGGAGGTGTATTAGGGGAGTGCCGCACTGTCAGAGGAGCTGTATTAGGGGAGTGCTGCACTGTCAGGGGAGCTGTATTAGGGGAGTGCTGCACTGTCAGGGGAGCTGTATTAGGGGAGTGCTGCACTGTCAGAGGAGCTGTATTAAGGGAGTGCTGCACTGTCAGAGGAGCTGTATTAGGGGAGTGCTGCACTGTCAGGGGAGCTGTATTAGGGGAGTGCTGCACTGTCAGAGGAGCTGTATTAGGGGAGTGCTGCACTGTCAGGGGAGCTGTATTAGGGGAGTGCTGCACTGTCAGGGGAGCTGTATTAGGGGAGTGCTGCACTGTCAGAGGAGCTGTATTAAGGGAGTGCTGCACTGTCAGAGGAGCTGTATTAGGGGAGTGCTGCACTGTCAGGGGAGCTGTATTAGGGGAGTGCCGCACTGTCAGAGGAGCTGTATTAGGGGAGTGCCGCATTGTCAGAGGAGCTGTATTAGGGGAGTGCTGCACTGTCAGGGGAGCTGTATTAGGGGAGTGCCGCACTGTCAGAGGAGCTGTATTAGGGGAGTGCCGCACTGTCAGGGGAGCTGTATTAAGGGAGTGCCGCACTGTCAGAGGAGCTGTATTAGGGGAGTGCCGCACTGTCAGGGGAGCTGTATTAGGGGAGTGCTGCACTGTCAGAGGAGCTGTATTAAGGGAGTGCTGCACTGTCAGAGGAGCTGTATTAGGGGAGTGCCGCACTGTCAGAGGAGCTGTATTAGGGGAGTGCTGCACTGTCAGAGGAGCTGTATTAGGGGAGTGCCGCACTGTCAGGGGAGCTGTATTAGGGGAGTGCCGCACTGTCAGGGGAGCTGTATTAGGGGAGTGCCGCACTGTCAGGGGAGCTGTATTAGGGGAGTGCTCTGCCTACAGAAAGTTGCTTGTGCAGTGTCAGCTGTGTTTTGTGCTGAAGGGTTTTGAAGTGAGACTCAAACCAGAAACTTTCTGACTCAGTGACACCCAGTGCTGGAGACTGTACCACAGCTGGTATAATTATTGAACCACGATGCAGACACAGTGCCCTGCCGGCTATTTCCAGCTGATTACGTTTCATTTCTCCTTGTTTGTGGTGATTATGTCCGATCAACAATCCACAGAATGGCTGACAGACTGACTGACTGACTGACTCACCCCAGACTCACTGAGACACACACTCACTCACTGACTGAGCCACAGAATCACTCACTGTGCCTCAAACTCACTGACTGAGACACACACTCACTCACTGAGCCTCACACTCACTCACTGAGCCTCACACTCACTGACTGAGACACACACTCACTCACTGAGCCTCACACTCACTCACTGTGCCTCACACTCACTCACTGAGACACACACTCACTCACTGAGCCTCACACTCACTCACTGAGCCTCACACTCACTCACTGAGACACACACTCACTCACTGAGCCTCACACTCACTCACTGAGCCTCACACTCACTCACTGAGCTTCACACTCACTGACTGAGACACACACTCACTCACTGAGCCTCACACTCACTCACTGAGCCTCACACTCACTGACTGAGACACACACTCACTCACTGAGCCTCACACTCACTCACTGAGCCTCACACTCACTCACTGAGACACACACTCACTCACTGAGCCTCACACTCACTCACTGAGACACACACTCACTCACTGAGCTTCACACTCACTGACTGAGCCACAGAATCACTCACTGAGCCTCACACTCACTGACTGAGACACACACACACTCACTGAGACACACACTCACTGACTGAGACACACACTCACTGACTGGGCCACAGAATCACTCACTGAGCCTCACACTCACTGACTGAGCCTCACACTCACTGTCTGAGCCTCACACTCACTCACTGAGACACACACTCACTCACTGAGACACACTCACTCACTGAGACACACACTCACTGAGACACACACTCGCTCACTGAGACACACACTCACTGACTGAGACACACACTCACTCACTGAGACACACACTCACTGACTGAGACACACACTCGCTCACTGAGACACACACTCGCTCACTGAGACACACACTCACTGACTGAGACACACACTCACTCACTGAGACACACACTCACTGACTGAGACACACACTCGCTCACTGAGACACACACTCACTCACTGAGACACACACTCAGTCACTGAGACACAGACTCACTCACTGAGACACACACTCACTCACTGAGCCTCACACTCACTCACTGAGACACAGACTCACTCACTGAGACACACACTCACTCACTGAGCCTCACACTCACTCACTGAGCCTCACACTCACTGACTGAGACACACACTCACTCACTGAGCCTCACACTCACTCACTGAGCCTCACACTCACTGACTGAGACAGACACTCGCTGACTGAGACACACACTCACTGACTGAGACACTCACTCACTGACTGAGACACACACTCACTCACTGAGACACACACTCACTCACTGAGACACACACTCACTCACTGACTGAGCCTCACACTCACTGACTGAGCCTCACACTCACTGTCTGAGCCTCACACTCACTGACTGAGACACACACTCGCTGACTGAGACACACACTCACTGACTGAGACACTCACTCACTGACTGAGACACACACTCACTCACTGAGACACACACTCACTCACTGAGACACACACTCACTCACTGACTGAGCCTCACACTCACTGACTGAGCCTCACACTCACTGTCTGAGCCTCACACTCACTGACTGAGACACTCACTCACTGACTGAGACACACACTCACTCACTGAGACACACACTCACTGACTGAGACACTCACTCACTGACTGAGACACACACTCACTGACTGAGCCTCACACTCACTGACTGAGACACACACTCACTGACTGAGACACACACTCACTCACTGAGACACTCACTCACTGACTGAGACACACACTCACTGACTGAGTCTCACACTCACTGACTGAGACACACACTCACTGACTGAGACACACACTCACTGACTGAGACACACACTCACTCACTGAGACACACTCACTGACTGAGACACACACTCACTGACTGAGACACACACTCACTCACTGAGACACACACTCACTAACTGAGACACACACTCACGGACTGAGACACACTCACTGACTGAGACACACACTCACTGACTGAGACACACACTCACGGACTGAGACACACTCACTGACTGAGACACACACTCGCTGACTGAGACACACACTCACTAACTGAGACACACACTCACTAACTGAGACACACACTCACTGACTGAGACACACACTCACGGACTGAGACACACTCACTGACTGAGACACACACTCACGGACTGAGACACACTCACTGACTGAGACACACACTCACTGACTGAGACACACACTCACGGACTGAGACACACTCACTGACTGAGACACACACTCACTGACTGAGACACACACTCACTCACTGAGACACACACTCACTGACTGAGACACACACTCACTGACTGAGACACACACTCACTGACTGAGACACTCACTCACTGACTGAGCCTCACACTCACTGACTGAGACACACACTCACTGTCTGAGCCTCACACTCACTGACTGAGACACACACTCACTGACTGAGACACTCACTCACTGACTGAGACACACACTCACTGACTGAGACACACACTCACTGACTGAGCCTCACACTCACTCACTGAGACACACACTCACTGACTGAGACACACACTCACTCACTGAGACACACACTCACTGACTGAGACACACACTCACTGACTGAGACACACACTCACTCACTGAGACACACACTCACTGACTGAGACACACACTCACTGACTGAGACACACACTCACTGACTGAGACACACACTCACTCACTGACTGAGACACACACTCACTCACTGAGACATACACTCACTCACTGAGACACACACTCACTCACTGAGACACACACTCACTGACTGAGGCACACACTCACTCGCTGAGACACACACTCACTGACTGAGCCCCACACTCACTCACTGAGACACACACTCACTCACTGAGACACACACTCACTCACTGAGACACACACTCACTGACTGAGACACACACTCACTCACTGAGACAGATACTCGCTCACTGAGACACACACTCGCTCACTGAGACAGACACTCGCTCACTGAGACACACACTCACTGACTGAGACACACACTCACTGACTGAGACACACACTCACTGACTGAGACACACACTCACTCACTGAGACACACACTCACTGACTGAGCCTCACACTCACTGACTGAGACACACACTCACTGACTGAGACACGCACTCACTCACTGAGACACACACTCACTGACTGAGACACACACTCACTGTCTGAGCCTCACACTCACTGACTGAGACACACACTCGCTGACTGAGACACACACTCACTGTCTGAGACACACACTCACTCACTGAGCCTCACACTCACTGACTGAGACACACACTCACTGACTGAGACACACACTCACTCACTGAGCCTCACACTCACTGACTGAGACACACACTCACTCACTGAGACACGCACTCACTCACTGAGCCACACACTCACTGACTGAGACACACACTCACTCACTGACTGAGACACACACTCACTGACTGAGCCTCACACTCACTCACTGAGACACACACTCACTGACTGAGACACTCACTCACTGACTGAGACACACACTCACTGACTGAGACACACACTCACTGACTGAGGCACAAACTCACTCACTGAGACACGCACTCACTCACTGAGACACTCACTCACTCACTGAGACACACACTCACTGACTGAGGCACAAACTCACTCACTGAGACACACACTCACTCACTGAGACACACACTCATTCACTGAGACACACACTCACTGACTGAGACACTCACTCACTGACTGAGACACACACTCACTGACTGAGCCTCACACTCACTGACTGAGACACACACTCACTCACTGAGACACACACTCACTGACTGAGGCACAAACTCACTCACTGAGACACGCACTCACTCACTGAGACACTCACTCACTCACTGAGACACACACTCACTGACTGAGGCACAAACTCACTCACTGAGACACACACTCACTCACTGAGACACACACTCATTCACTGAGACACACACTCACTGACTGAGACACACACTCACTGACTGAGACACACACTCACTGACTGAGACACACACACTGAGACACACACTCGCTGACTGAGACACACACTCACTGACTGAGACACACACTCACTGACTGAGCCTCACACTCACTGACTGAGACACACACTCGCTGACTGAGACACACACTCGCTGACTGAGACACACACTCACTGACTGAGACACACACTCACTGACTGAGACACACCATCGCTGACTGAGACACACACTCACTGACTGAGACACACCATCGCTGACTGAGACACACACTCGCTCACTGAGACACACACTCACTGACTGAGACACACACTCACTCACTGAGACACACACTCACTGACTGAGACACACACTCACTCACTGAGACACACACTCACTGACTGAGCCTCACACTCACTGACTGAGACACACACTCACTGACTGAGACACACACTCACTGACTGAGACACACACTCACTGACTGAGACACACACTCACTGACTGAGACACACACTCGCTGACTGAGACACACACTCACTCACTGAGACAGACACTCGCTCACTGAGACAGACATTCGCTCACTGAGACACACACTCACTGACTGAGACACACACTCACTCACTGAGACACACACTCATTCACTGAGACACACACTCACTGACTGAGACACACACTCACTCACTGAGACACACACTCACTGACTGAGACACACACTCACTGATTGAGACACACACTCGCTCACTGAGACACACACTCACTGACTGAGACACACACTCACTGACTGAGACACACACTCACTCACTGAGACACACACTCACTGACTGAGACACACACTCACTGTCTGAGCCTCACACTCACTCACTGAGACACACACTCACTGACTGAGACACACACTCGCTCACTGAGACACACACTCACTGACTGAGACACACACTCACTGTCTGAGCCTCACACTCACTCACTGAGACACACACTCACTGACTGAGACACACACTCACTCACTGAGACACACACTCACTGAGACACACACTCACTGACTGAGACACACACTCGCTCACTGAGACACACACTCACTGACTGAGACACACACTCACTGACTGAGACACACACTCATTCACTGAGACACACACTCACTGACTGAGATACACACTCACTGACTGAGCTCCACATTAGTCTCTGGTCCTGATGGTGGGGCTTTCAGGACCATTAGGTTTTGGCGCAGACTAATTCTGTGTCACAAATGAGTCTTTGATTCCAACCACTAAAAAACTTTGTATGCCTTCACCCTGTTCTTTCTAACTGCTTATGCATGTTAAGGAAAGTACTGAAGCTTAATGGGTCATTTTGGGATCTGACACAATAATGGTGCCTCACCTTGCATCCTACAAATAATAATGTCATTTCTTTAAATTTATTCATGACATTTGGTCAGGACCAGATTTGATTGTCTAACCCTGACTGCCATGGAAAAACTCTTGCAATCTGTGTGGTACTGAAGGGATTTGACCCAGCCACGGTGAAGCGATGTACTTCTACGTCGCGTGCGTGGCTTGGAGGGGAACTTGTGGGTGGTGGTGTCCCCGTGTGTCCGCTGCCCTTGTACTTCTAGATGGTGGAGCTTGTGGGATTGGATGTTGGTTAGATGCCAGTGGTGATGTAGCTGTACTGGAACGGTTTGACCAGGAATGTGGCTAGCTCTGGTCTTTATTATTATTGTTGGGATATTGTCAAGGTCCATTGTCCTTGCTGTACCTAAAACTATCATGAACGGATGCAACAGAGATTAGTGAGGACGGGGTCAAGTAGTTTTTCCTCTCAGCACCTATCATGGACCGGATCTGAAACATTTGCTTAGTCTCTAGTGCTGCTACTATGCTGATTTTCAACGGTGGACCCTTCACCCAGAGCACAATCTGCACCCTGGCACCCCTCCATGCTTTTCCATAGCGGTGTTCAACATGGAGGAGTATTGACTGATCAGCTGAAGGAATGGGGTGGTAAGATGGTTTCCTTACCAATGTTTCTATATAATGTATAACGGGTTGGAATTCACTGAGTGGGAGTGGTGTGGCCTGTCCTGTTACACAGACGTACCCTGCACGTCTCCACAGGAAAATATTCTGTCCGCAGAGTTACTGGAAGTGAGATCAGATAACCAGGCGGTGATGGGACAGCGACATCTGGGGCCTTGGTGAATGATGGAGGCAAACAGTGTACCAGCCTTTCCAAAAGATTAAAGGATTGAGAATTAAACAGGGGAAGGCCTGAAAAGGAAGCTGTACAAATCGAGTGTGAAATTGGAATTAAAGAGCTGCACAGAACGATTGGATTGAGAGAAAAAGACAAAAGTAAGAAGCAGCGATTGAACAAGTTGACTTTTTTCTCCCTGAATCTGAAACAATTCACAATCTGAAAGGAATAACACTTCACAATGAAAACTGTTACTTACAGGGCAGTCACTAACAATGATCACCATTGTTAATAGTTGAGCTATTTAGGGGAGGTGATGGCCTAGTGGTATTATCGCTAGTAATCCAGAAACTCAGCTAATGTTCTGGGCACCTGGGTTCGAATCCCAGATGGTGGAATTTGAATCCAATATATTAAGAAATATCTGGAATTAAGAATCGATTGATGACTGTGAAACCATTGTTGATTGTCGGGAAAACTGACAATCCTAATGCCCTTTAGGAGAGGAAATGTGTCATCCTTAGCTCACCTGGACTACATGTGACTACAGCAATGTGGCTGACTCTCAAATGTCCCTCCGGCAACTACGGATGGGAAGTAAATGGTGGCCAGCCAGCGATGTCCCACAAATTAACTGCAGACTAGATTTCACGTTCTGTAGTGAGTCTCGTGGGAAAAATAAAGTGTCCATGAATGTTAAGAATGAGCTGACATTTTTAACTAGTGTCACAAGTAGGCTTACATTAACACTGCAATGAAGTTGCTGTGAAAATCCCCTAGTCGCCACATTCTGGCGCCTGTTCGGGTACACTGAGGGAGAATTTAGCATGGCCAATGCACCCTAACCAGAACATCTTTCAGACTGTGGGAGGAAACCCATACAGACGTGAGGAGAACATACAGACTCCACACAGTCAGAGATCCAAACCAGGGATCGAAGCCAGGACCCCAGCGCTGTGAGACAGCGCTGCTAACCACTGTGCCACCATGAGACTGTAAGAAGTCTCACAACACCAGGTTAAAGTCCAAACAGTTTATTTGATAGTAATCCCAGGTGTTTGGAAGGTTGTCATCTCTACATCATGATCACCATGAGACTTTCAGAGAATGAACCTTCGACTCCTCACTGCAAGTTGCTGGATTATTTTACACAGAAATACGAGTATAAATGATTACCCGTCATTACGCTCCCAGCAAGTTCCAGTCCACTGGCAGCAATGAAATGCCAAGATTTGGTTTTAAATCTAATCTCAGGATTAAACCACAATCTCTAAATTGCTGCTGCTTATAGACCAGCTGATTGTAACACAGTTCCAGCCTCCCAGTTCTCCCAGACAGCTATCATTTCAAATCCTTTTCAAAAAAACAAACTTTGCTTTTCTTTTCAAACACTGTACAACGTGCCAGTAAATGACATCCAGTGTGCAGAATGGACCCTATCTCTGAACCTTTTAGTCAGAATTTAAAGTTTGAAAGTGGGTTGGGGCAGTGGTCAGCACTGCTGCCTCACAGCTCAACAAACCCAGGTTCAATTCCCAGCTGTCTGTGTGGAGTCTGCACATTCTCCCCATGTCTGAGTGGGTTTCCTCCCACAGATGTGTGGGTTAGATGGATTGCTAAATTGCCACTTAGTGTCAGGGGGATTTGCAGGGTTAATACATAGGGCTATGGGGATAGGGCCTGGGATTGTTGTCGGTGCAGGCTCAATGGGCTGAATGGCCTACTTTTGCACTTTAGGGATTCTAGAAATTTCAGCTGCAGAGACTAGTCTGTGCCTGACACAAAATTATAGAACCAGCTTCCCACATCTCAGGCAGCCCAGACATCGAGAGAGTGGGATATGCTTGACAGGGGCTGTGGATGGATTGTTTAACCCCAGCCGGTGTGTTTGACATTCTCTGGGTCACAGTTTCACTGTAGTGGAATGTACTTTCGTTATTTAATAACGCAATGCTTTGATCCAAGAGGTTTAGATTGGGTTTGTGATTCAACAACTGCAATGTGTTTCTTGGTCAGATGTTGTTCCTATTTTCAGAGACTGACAGGCAGTAAAATGTACAGGAGAAGGAGCTAAGTCACATCCAGAGCGTGTCTGCAATGAAATGTCCCCAGAACATTAGCTGAGTTTCTTGAATTAATAGTCTAGCGATAATCCCACCAGGCCATCACCTTCCCAGAATCTATCTGTCGCATTCCCAGTAAGTTCCTCTACGCGTCAGCGGCCCCGAGACATGGGATAACTTCCCCTAAAGGACTGGGGACTCCGCCCCCTGGAACCATGCAGTCAACTACGCAGCCCCTCCTCCCAAAACCCAGGCGGCACCCTTCACTGCTGCTTAGACAGTGATACAAATCCCCTCGGAAACTCTGGATGCTGGAACTCCCTAGAGGATCCTGCACGTCCACTTCTGGGATCCTTCCTCCTTGGGTGGCTTGGTGGCATAGTGGTTAGCACTGCTGCCTTGGGTTCGTCTCCAGCTTGGGTCCCTGCGTCTGCAGAGTTTCCTCTGGGTGCTCCAGTTTCCTCCCACAGTCCGAAAGATGGATTAGTTAGGAGCATTTAACATTGACCAAGCTAAATTCTCCCTCAGTGAACATCACTGGAGTGTGGCGACTAGGGGCTTTTCACAGTAACCTCATTAACATAAGCCTATTTGTGACACTAAAACTTAAAGCTTAAACCATTGCCCATCCCAGGATCATCCGCTACACTGGGATTGCTAGAGGGTCAACCTTAGTCTGAGAACCATGGGCCCTGGACAAGTCCCACTTATCAGCCTTGGATTAGCCCATCCATGGATCTAGGGTAACCTCACCTTCCACCAGAGACCTGAATCCACCCACTGCGACCCTTGTACCCTTTCACTGCGCCTTCTAAACTCAGGACTTCTACCACCGTGAAGTACTGAGGGCAGCAGCTGCTTGGGAGCACCACAGTTCCCTGGAAATCCCCCTCAACACCATCCTGACTTGGAAATCCATCACCGTTTTTGCTCTGTAGTTGGTTCAAGAGCTGGAATTCCTTCCAGGACAGCATTGCAGTGGGTGATAACTACACCACGTGAGACTGTTTAAGCAGTTTAAGAAGACAGCTCACCATCACCTCCTCGAGGGCAATTAGGGATGGGCATTAGAAATGCTAATCTGTGAAAGCATTTTGAAGTTTATTAATGTTACAAGCAGGCTTACTTTAACACTGCAGTAAAGTTACCATGAAAATCTCCTTGACACCACACTCCGGTGTCTGTTTGGGTACACTGAGGGAGAATTTAGCATAGAATCATACAGTGTGCCAGGAGGCCATTCGGCCCACCGAGTCTGCACTGACCACAATCCCACCCAGGCCCGATCCTCACAACCTCATGTATTTACCCTGACTAGTCCCCTGACACTAAGCAATCCACCTAACCCACACTTCATTAGACTGTGGGAGGAAGCCAGAGTACCTGGAGGAAACCCACATGGACACGGGGAGAATGTGCAAACGCCACACAGACAGTGACCTCAGCTGAGAATCGAACCCGGGTCCCTGGCACTGTGAAGCAACAGTGCTAACCAGTGTGCCGTCCTTCCCCCCCAACCCCAACACCTCCCCTTGGGCTCCCGCACGTTTGTGAGGTTTTCTCCAACAGTCCTTCGCAAGGGTTGAGTGAAAGATGAACTGAGCTTTTTTTTTTAAACTTTCAGAGATTAATCCTCTCGTGTGTTTTTCCCATCTGTACATTTTACCCTGGTACATGTTGAATGTGAGTGCGAAGCTTGTCTTATATTACACGGCAGTCAACTGCTCATTCCATTAGCGTGACAATGAATAAATACCAAAGCTCACCCCTTGGTGCACACCCCGAGTTCTTATCCAGACTTTATTTAACAAGAAAAAAGCACGGAACACTACCCTGCCTTTTCTTCCACATTTCCCACTGCTCGAAATGACTTCACTTATCCAAACATAACTTAGGTGCACAAATCAAATCATCCTTAAAGTAAAAAGCATTAAGAACAATAACAGCTCACTTCCATAATTATATTTATCTAACCTTTCTGAACATTTTTGTTTGATTAAACTGCTTTGTATCCTCTTACCCCTGCCAAACTCCATCTGACTCCAGCCAATTTTGACCAACAGTGCTTGACAACAAGTGCAAAAGTCGAAAGACTCCTAAAACAGTTGCGAGTTTTCAGAAATCTGATGGGTTAGGGGTGAATTTATTCAGGCAAAGCATTTTATCATTAATTTCACCACTTCCTTCCTCTCCTGGAGATGCTGAGAAATGTTTTGCATGCATCCTTACACCCTCCTACAGCTCATCCAATTCAGATGTAAGCCAGAATTACTTGTCAAACTATTTGACTACAAAAGCGTCACAGTTTCATTCCAATCCAGTTGGGCACTGGTCGTGGTTTGGACTTAAAACCTAAGTTAATTCCCCCACTCCCAGCAGAAACAGCATCCAGCTGAAAGGGGGACATTACACAACCCCAGGGGAGGCGAAGGCCGAGTGGTGTTGTTGCTAGACTGTTAATCTTGAAACTCAGCTAATGGTCTGGGGACCTGGGTTCGAATCCAGCCATGACAGCTGGTGGAATTTGTGTTCAATAAAAGATATCTGGAATTAAGGGTCTACTGATAATCCTGAAACTATTCTCAATTGTCGGAAAAACTCATTTGGTTCATTAATGTCCCTTAGGAAGGAAATCATAGAACAATCATCAAATCCCTATAGTGCAGAAGGAGACCATTCGGCCCATCAAGTCTGCACCGACAACAATCCGACCCAGGCCTTATTCCTGTAACTCTACACATTTACCCCGCTAATCCCCCTAGGGTCAATTTAGCATGGCCAATCAACCTGACCCACACATCCATGGATGAAATCTGCTGTCCTTACATGCCATCCTCTGGCCTACATGTGAGTCCAGAGCCATAGCAATGTGGTTGACTCTCAACTGCCCTCGGGCAACTAGGGATGAGCAATAAATGCTGGCCAGCCAGAGGCCCCCATGTCCCATGAATAAATTTTAAAAACCGTGCCTGTTGGCAGGCAGTGAGAGTGGGAGAATTTCCTGGTCAGCCACACTGCGGAGGCCAATGGCAAACTCTACCTAGCAAAGTCATGGACTAATCCCATGGAGGTCCATGGCCGCTAATCATAAGGGAACGGTGTCTAAAGGAGAAGAAAGAGCAGCGATAGAGGAATTGGAGATCTTAGATCCCTGAGTAACCAAGCTAAATATTGTGAGGAGGCCACTAACATGATGGATTAGGGAAGTATCTTTGGATGTGTCTGTACGGGATATTGTATTCCTTTGAAAATGTTCTGTACAAGAAACTATTACCAAAGTCAAAGTACACATTTGAAGGTAAGTTTTGTAACATAGTTTGGAAGGTGAATGAAAGTAGAAATCTAAGTTTATTTATTTATTCATGTCATAGGTAGGCTTACATTAACACTGCAATGAAGTTATTGTGAAAAATCCCCTAGTTGCCACACTCTAATGCCTGTTCGGGTACATTGAGGGAGAATTTAGCATGGCCAATGCATCTAACCAGCACGTCTTCCAGGGAAAAAACCGGAGCACCCGGAGGAAACCCACGCAGACACAGGGAGAATGTGCAGACTCCACACAGACAGTGACTCAAGCAAAGAATTGAACACCGGTCCCTGGCGCTGTGAGGCTGCAGTGCTAACCACTGTGCCACCGTGGTGCCCATGGTGAGGGATCTATTCTCCAATAAAGCAGACATGACAGTGACTTTTAAGGTGAGTCTTGATAAGTGTATGAATAGGATGGGAATAGAGGGACATGGTCCCCGGAAGGGTAGGTGGCTTTAATTCAATCGGGCAGTATGATCGGTGTAGGCTTGGAGGGTCGAAGGGCCTGTTTCTGTGCTGTAATTTCCTTTGTTCTTTGTTTTAAATGGAACGTTCCTCAGGGGTCTATTCTGGGTCCTCAGCTTTGCAGCGTATGCATCAAGAAGTAGAGACATATATTCAAATTGAAGGGTGATAAAGTAAAGAAGCAAAAAGTCTGACAACACCAGGTTTAAGTCCAACCGATTTATTTGATAGTAAACTCACTAGCTTTCGAGGTTTCCCTCTTCTTCAGGTGAATGGAGAGTTCTGAACTCTCCAAATCGGTTGGACTTAAACCTGGTGTTGTCAGACTTTTTACTGTATTTACCCCACTCCAACGCCGGCATCTCCACATCAAAGTAAAGAAGCACAGTAAGATGCAGGGAGTTACATAAGTACTGAGATCGGATGAGTGGGTTAAACATTGTCAGATGGCATTCAATGTGAGGTCACCTTCTTGGGAGAAAAGAATGAGAATTCAAAATATTCTCAAAGCAAAGAGACGAGAAACTGGAAAGGCAAAGGGTTGTACAGATACAGAAACAAGAGCTGGTGCTCAGGAATTAACACTGATGATAGTAAGGGTGAATGGAATGTTTGGATTTGGATGAATTGGAATTAAAAAGGGGCAGGAAGTTATGATTCAGTTCGACAGAAGCTTGGCCAGCCCCTGGTTAGAATACTGCGTTCAGTTCTGGGCGGCGTCACACCTCAGGAAAAAATATATTGGCCTTGCGGGAATGTGGGTTCATGAGGAGAGGCTGAGGGCAGAACATGTTAAATTGTGAGGGCAGAGTGTATAAATTTCAACTGCTTTCCCCTGAGATTAAATAAGTTATCAGAGCAATGTTTAATGGTGAAAGGATTGGATGAAGTGGATTGGGTGAAACAACTCTCTCTGGTGGGGATGTGGGGATGTGGGGATGGGGATGTGGGGGGGCGGGGAGGTTGTATAATTAGAATTAAAATTAACAGATATTTTGCTCTGAGCGTAATGAGGGAGAAGATTTTTTTTACTGCAGATGGAGTCAATTAAAAATTTGAAAATTGATCTCAGCAAGTTCCCCTTCTGCCTGTGAATGGGAATAATACGCTCATGACTCACAGTACAGTGCAGTACTGAGGGAGTGCCGCACTGTCAGAGGGTCAGTGCTGAGGGAGTGCCGCACTGTCAGAGGGTCAGTGCTGAGGGAGTGCCGCACTGTCAGAGGGTCAGTGCTGAGGGAGTGCCGCACTGTCAGAGGGTCAGTACTGAGGGAGTGCCGCACTGTCAGAGGGTCAGTACTGAGGGAGTGCCGCACTGTCAGAGGGTCAGTGCTGAGGGAGTGCCGCACTGTCAGAGGGTCAGTGCTGAGGGAGTGCCGCACTGTCAGAGGGTCAGTGCTGAGGGAGTGCCGCACTGTCAGAGGGTCAGTACTGAGGGAGTGCCGCACTGTCAGAGGGTCAGTGCTGAGGGAGTGCCGCACTGTCAGAGGGTCAGTACTGAGGGAGTGCCGCACTGTCAGAGGGTCAGTACTGAGGGAGTGCCGCACTGTCAGAGGGTCAGTACTGAGGGAGTGCCGCACTGTCAGAGGGTCAGTACTGAGGAAGTGCCGCACTGTCAGAGGGTCAGTACTGAGGGAGTGCCGCACTGTCAGAGGGTCAGTACTGAGGGAGTGCCGCACTGTCAGAGGGTCAGTGCTGAGGGAGTGCCGCACTGTCAGGGGGTCAGTACTGAGGGAGTGCCGCACTGTCAGAGGGTCAGTGCTGAGGGAGTGCCGCACTGTCAGAGGGTCAGTACTGAGGGAGTGCCGCACTGTCAGAGGGTCAGTACTGAGGGAGTGCCGCACTGTCAGAGGGTCAGTACTGAGGGAGTGCTGCACTGTCAGAGGGTCAGTACTGAGGGAGTGCCGCACTGTCAGAGGGTCAGTACTGAGGGAGTGCCGCACTGTCAGAGGGTCAGTGCTGAGGGAGTGCCCGCACTGTCAGAGGGTCAGTGCTGAGGGAGTGCCGCACTGTCAGAGGGTCAGTGCTGAGGGAGTGCCGCACTGTCAGAGGGTCAGTGCTGAGGGAGTGCCGCACTGTCAGAGGGTCAGTGCTGAGGGAGTGCCGCACTGTCAGAGGGTCAGTGCTGAGGGAGTGCCGCACTGTCAGAGGGTCAGTGCTGAGGGAGTGCCGCACTGTCAGAGGGTCAGTGCTGAGGGAGCGCCGCACTGTCAGAGGGTCAGTACTGAGGGAGTGCCGCACTGTCAGAGGGTCAGTGCTGAGGGAGTGCCGCACTGTCAGAGGGTCAGTGCTGAGGGAGTGCCGCACTGTCAGAGGGTCAGTACTGAGGGAGTACTTTGAACAAGTATGAGGAGCTATTGACCAGTTAATTGAATGTTAGTGGGAGAAGAGATAAGAGAAAGTTTACTGAAAGATGGAATAGATTCACATTTAGATCCTGAAAACATAATAAAAATGGCGCAGATTTAAGAGGGGAAGATTATTTCCCAATCTTATTGCAGAAGCAACAAAAGGACTAGAAATGGTAACAAACAGACATGATCAACTTGGATTTTCAAGAGGCCTTCATAATATTCTGCTAGAATGGACACACCATGTACAGACAGGGCACAAGTGGCAGAGTGGATTGCAGGGTATCTATAAAACAGAAATCAACTGTTCATCCGATCCATGCCAGTTGGTGAAGTTAAGACTAAGACACAGCTGTTTTCCTTGCTGGGAGAGAGTTTATTGACTGAGCTATGCCAGTTCTCTCCATTTTAACTATTTTGCTTAAACCAATTAAACTAAATTAAACAAACTCAGGGTCAAATCGCAGCCTCCTATAGGGTATAAACTGGTTTCACAATACCATCATCATTAAACCTCAGCAATGTGGGGGGTGCCTGGGACCTGCTACCGGGGGAGGTACTGGAAGCGGATACAATAGTGACTTTTAAGGGGCATCTGGACTAAAACAGGAATGGGATGGGAATAGAGAGATATGGTCCCCTGATGGGTTGGGAGTTTTAATTTAGACAGGCAACATGGTCAGTGCAGGTTTGGAGGGCTAAAGGGCTGTAATTTTCTTTGTTGTTTGTTATCAATAAGACATCAGAGAATCAGGAGTAAGGACTGGTGAAAGTTGGGGAATGGCGTTCCATAAGGATGGATGCTGGGATCACTGTTTATAATCTTTGAAATCAGTTGAATAATTTTACAATTTGCAGATTACAGCAAAAAGCTGGTTGTGGTGGGGTAGGGTAGTGGCGGTTAGTTAATGTAAAGGTGGTGACAAATACAAGAGGGCATTAATAATGACCATGTAACTGGCAAAAGAACTTTAGCATAGCTTAAAGCACATGTTACATTATAGCAGGAGGAACAGGGAGGTGCTTGGACAATAAGCTCCGGTTGGGGTACAGGCAGAGGAGCAGAGGGACCTTGGGAATTTTTTTTAATGCCAACCACGTAAACCAAATTGAACAATCTCAGGGACAAAGCAAGAAGGACAGCCCCCAGTAAGAAGGGAATGGTCTGAAACAAAAAGCAAAGCAGAAAGAAAACTGAAAACATTAACCAGAATGTGATTAAAGGGGCTGATAGTGCACCCCAGTCTCTGTGATGCCCAAAGAACACAAAGGGCCTCGATAGTGTCCTTGGACACTGCATACTCCCTCTCCAGGGACAGGCGGATGTGAATGTAGCTGAGATAGAGAGGCAGATAGTCGGGTCGGATGACCTTCTCGGTCGCCTGCCGCCTGGATCTGTTAATAGCTCATTTTGCCAGGCCCAGGAGCAGCTTCACGAGGGGGTCCTCCTCCTTCTCCATCCCCTCTCCACAGCGGGTATCCGTATGTCAGGGACTGAAGTACAAACAGAACATCAGTAAAAAGGTTTTTGAGAGAACTAGAAAGGGAGTGCAGCCTCTAACATTCAACGCAGACCAGGCTCACGGACTTCTCAAGATCACAAACGGGGCAAGTTTTCAGGGGCCCACCTGATCCAATGCAGTTTGTGATTGTATGGTACTGCCGTGGGCACCGGCCTTCATCCCAGATCCCCAGTGTAGTGAGGGAGGATCCCACCCCACAGGCACATAAATCTCGAAAAATACTCATTGGCCCATTAAAAAAAAACAGACTGAAAACTTTGGTCGCATTTCTTGAGAGGCAGAGGCCTGAATTCTCTGGCTGTTCACACCAGGAGGATTCTCCAGTCCCGCTGACAATGCACCCCCTCTGGTGGGTTTCCTGCTGGTGTGCGGTGACATCAGAGGGATTTCCCACTGGCAGCAGCAGGACCAGAGAATCCCAGCATTAGCAAACAATCCATCACCACCACTCCCCACCCCTTCCCGCCCCACACACACCCCCTCCCCCGCTCCCCCGGGAAACATGGGATTGGGAGGCCTGAAAATCTCACCCAGAGTATATGCAGCAAAACTGATAACAGGGGCATTTAATGCTCACAGCAACATCCAACTTTCCAATCTCCAATCCTTTCCCTCTCTGCTAAAACTCCATACACCAATCACACAAGTTCAAAAATAATCAGTATTGCAACCAGGAAACACCAGATACTCAGAGGGAAATTTTGATGACAACTATTTTAATTTCAAATAATTGGTTATGGAGCTTCGCTGGGGAACAGTGGAGTGACAACGTCAGAGTGAAGTGACATTTGATATCCTTATCTGAGGATGGATGTCCTTGTTATAGAGGGAGAACAGCAAAGGTTTACCAGGCTGGTTCCTGGGATGGAAGGTCTGTCATATGAGGAATCTGGATTGTATTCATTGGGGTTTAGAAGAGTGAGGGAGGGTCTCATAGAAACTTATAATGTTCTAACAGGATTAGACAAGGCAGATTCAGAAAGAATGTTCCTGATGGTGGGGGAGTCCTGAACTGGGGATTATAGTTTGGGGATAAACCTTTTAGAACTGAAGTGATGAGAAACTTCTTCACCCCGAGGGTGGTGAATGTGTGGAATTCTCCACCACTGAATGCAGTTGAGGTCAAAATGTTGTGTGATTTCAAGAAGAAATTTGATGTAGATCCTGGGCCTAACAGATCAAGGGATATGAGGGGAAGGAGGAGATATTGAATCCGACCATCAGCCATGATCAGAATGAATGGCACAGCAGGCTGGAAGGCTGACTGGCCTCCTCCTGCTTGTCTCGTTTCTATGGTTCAATGTGGAAAGATTTACTCAGAAATCCAGGGCAGGTCATTTCTTTGGGCAAAGCTGGAATAAGCCACTGAGAAATACCCAGTCTTAAGTACAGTTACTTCAAATGATAGAGATTTGGTGACGATCACAGAATTCAATACAGCTTGCTAATCTAACCACCAAGACTGAGAAGGAACAAAAGACAGAACGATTTACTAAATGTTCTTCACTTCCTCCTCAACTTCTGTCCTGGTTTTTGATTTGTGGTCTGGCCATTGTGAATTGGAAGATGATTCCCCTGTGGATCTTGAGGGAATGTCTGGCTGTGTTTATCTGGAGAGTTTCCAGTGGGAATCACTGAGTGAGATGTGAAACTGCTTGCTGATTGGTGAACATTTTGCACCCTCTGGTACAGAATAACACTGCCGACACACATTGGGTAGTGACAGGGACCTGAACCCGAGTCTTCCTGCTCTGTTCTATCACTACAGCAGCACGCACATGAATAACGGACATGTTTTGTGTCAGTGTGAATGAACAATGTTACTGTTTTCCAATCCGGTCAGAAATTTCCAGATGCCTGCAAGGACCCATTTAGCGGCTAATGGGTTTTTGCCGGAAGATCGAGCTCTGTCTCTTCATATTCATTTAGTGTCTTGTTCATAAACAGAAGCAGGGATGAGTCATCGCGATTCAAGCACATCCTTGCTCACACACACTTCTCGACGTCCCATTCACCCATCCATCATGATTTGGTTTGCTGTCATTTCCTATCAAACTTGAGTGTCTGCAGGCTCAATAACACACTGCTAGTTCAGGTATTGTAGTTATCTGTCTGTAGAATTAAATCATAGAATCGCTACAGTGCAGGGGAGGCCATTCGGACCATCGAGCCTGCACCGTCAACAATCCCACCCAGGTCTATCCCTGTAACATCACATACTCTGCTAATCCCCTTGACACTGAGGCAATTTAGCATGGCCAATCAACCTAACCAGCCCGTCTTTCAGACTATGGGAGGAAAGCGGAGCACCCAGAGGAAACCCACACAAACACTGGGGGGTGGGGGTGGGGGTGCGGTGGGGGGGGATGTGCAAACTCTGCACAAACAGTGACCCAAGCTGGGAATTGAACCTGGGTCCCTGGTGCTACTAACCACTGTGCCACCGTGTCACCCCCAATGAATGGAATGTGAATGATATCAAGACTGTCTCTGTTCATTTAAAATAATGGCCCAGACCTTCCACTTTCCAGAGCGTTGTATCCCAGAGAGACTCCGAGGGCTTTTTGCCTGTCCCCAGAAAAGAATCACACAAGAATTTCCTGGCAAGTTACAACTTCTGTTGGGCAAATATTCTGTGGGGAGAGGGGATCAGGATATTGAATTTAGTGATCAGCCATGATCGTAATGAATGGGGAAGAAGGCTCGGAGGACTGAATGGCCTCCTCCTGCTTCTCGTTTCTATGTTTCTACAATCTAGCTATTCCCCCACTGCTGCCAGCGAGAATGGAGAATTTTGCATCTCCATTCACTGCAGCGGAACTGGAGAATCCCAGCTGTGGGCAAGATGGGAGAATTCCATCCCCTGTGTCTGGAACCCTCGAAAACTCCAATTGAAAATCGGACACTTTGGATGGTTTTGATTTACTGTTCCTAATGGTTCCCCAGGAAAAGTGAGAAACATTCAAAAACTGAAAATGCTGGAAAATCTGTGGAGAGAAAACAGATCCAACGTTTCGAGTCTGGCTCTATTCTCTCTCTACAGATGCTGTCAGACCTGCTGGGATTTTTTTCCAGACTCCAGCATCCGTAGTATTTGTTTTTATCTTAGAAGCATTCAACCCACTTTGCTGACTGAGTAACATACATTCCTGACACCTCTGATTCCACCGCTGCCAGCCACTGATTACAACACCCTGGCAATGCCCCCCAGCTCCTAACCCCATACCCTTACCCACGTGACTACTTTCCCACCACCCATTCTCACCGCCTGACCAACCCCACCTATCTGCACCACATCCAAGCCCAAGGACAACACGTCAGGATGTTTTGTGCTTATTTTTAAAACATATACTTAACAACATTATAATAAGACAGTATGTGTTGAAAATAATTCAACTTCTAACCTTTTGCAGAATAACCCGAGGTAGACTGTATACCACACACGGACACTGCCGACAGACACCGCGTCCACACAGACACCGCGTCCACACAGACACCGCGTCCACACAGACACCGCGTCCACACAGACACCGCACCCCCACAGACACCGCGTCCACACAGACACCACGTCCCTACAGACACCGCGTCCCCACAGACACCGCGTCCCCACAGACACCGCGTCCCCACAGACACCGCGTCCCCACAGACACCGCATCCCCACAGACACCGCGTCCACACAGACACCGCGTCCACACAGACACCGCATCCCCACAGACACCGCATCCCCACAGACACCGCGTCCCCACAGACACCGCGTCCACACAGACACCGCGTCCCTACAGACACCGCGTCCCCACAGACACCGCGTCCCCACAGACACCGCGTCCCCACAGACACCGCGTCCCCACAGACACCGCGTCCCCACAGACACCGCATCCACACAGACACCGCGTCCCCACAGACACCGCGTCCCCACAGACACCGCATCCACACAGACACCGCGTCCCCACAGACACCGCGTCCCCACAGACACCGCGTCCCCACAGACACCGCGTCCCCACAGACACCGCGTCCACACAGACACCGCATCCCCACAGACACCGCGTCCCCACAGACACCGCATCCACACAGACACCGCGTCCCCACAGACACCGCGTCCACACAGACACCGCGTCCACACAGACACCGCACCCCCACAGACACGGCGTCCCCACAGACACCGCGTCCCCACAGACACCGCGTCCCCACAGACACCGCGTCCACACAGACACCGCGTCCACACAGACACCGCATCCCCACAGACACCGCATCCACACAGACACCGCGTCCCCACAGACACCGCATCCCCACAGACACCGCGTCCACACAGACACCGCATCCCCACAGACACCGCGTCCCCACAGACACCGCATCCACACAGACACCGCGTCCCCACAGACACCGCGTCCACACAGACACCGCATCCCCACAGACACCGCATCCCCACAGACACCGCGTCCCCACAGACACCGCATCCACACAGACACCGCGTCCCCACAGACACCGCGTCCCCACAGACACCGCGTCCCCACAGACACCGCGTCCACACAGACACCGCGTCCACACAGACACCGCGTCCCCACAGACACCGCATCCACACAGACACCGCGTCCCCACAGACACCGCGTCCCCACAGACACCGCACCCACACAGACACCGCGTCCCCACAGACACCGCGTCCACACAGACACCGCGTCCACACAGACACCGCGTCCCCACAGACACCGCATCCACACAGACACCGCGTCCCCACAGACACCGCGTCCCCACAGACACCGCACCCACACAGACACCGCGTCCCCACAGACACCGCGTCCCCACAGACACCGCATCCCCACAGACACCGCGTCCCCACAGACACCGCGTCCCCACAGACACCGCATCCCCACAGACACCGCATCCACACAGACACCACGTCCCCACAGACACCGCATCCCCACAGACACAGCATCCACACAGACACCGCGTCCCCACAGACACCGCGTCCCCACAGACACCGCGTCCCCACAGACACCGCATCCCCACAGACACCGCGTCCCCACAGACACCGCGTCCCCACAGACACCGCATCCCCACAGACACCGCATCCACACAGACACCACGTCCCCACAGACACCGCATCCCCACAGACACCGCATCCACACAGACACCGCGTCCACACAGACACCGCGTCCACACAGACACCGCGTCCCCACAGACACCGCGTCCCCACAGACACCGCGTCCACACAGACACCGCGTCCCCACAGACACCGCATCCACACAGACACCGCGTCCACACAGACACCGCATCCCCACAGACACCGCATCCACACAGACACCGCGTCCCCACAGACACCGCACCCCCACAGACACCGCGTCCCCACAGACACCGCGTCCCCACAGACACCGCATCCCCACAGACACCGCATCCCCACAGACACCGCGTCCACACAGACACCGCGTCCCCACAGACACCGCGTCCACACAGACACCGCGTCCCCACAGACACCGCGTCCCCACAGACACCGCGTCCACACAGACACCGCGTCCACACAGACACCGCGTCCCCACAGACACCGCATCCCCACAGACACCGCGTCCCCACAGACACCGCACCCCCACAGACACCGCGTCCCCACAGACACCGCGTCCCCACAGACACCGCGTCCCCACAGACACCGCGTCCACACAGACACCGCGTCCACACAGACACCGCGTCCCCACAGACACCGCGTCCCCACAGACACCGCGTCCCCACAGACACCGCGTCCCCACAGACACCGCACCCACACAGACACCGCGTCCACCCAGACACCGCGTCCCCACAGACACCGCATCCACACAGACACCGCGTCCCCACAGACAACGCGTCCACACAGACACCGCGTCCACACAGACACCGCGTCCCCACAGACACCGCGTCCACACAGACACCGCGTCCACCCAGACACCGCGTCCCCACAGACACCGCATCCACACAGACACCGCGTCCCCACAGACAACGCGTCCACACAGACACCGCGTCCACACAGACACCGCGTCCCCACAGACACCGCGTCCACACAGACACCGCATCCACACAGACACCGCGTCCCCACAGACACCGCGTCCACACAGACACCGCGTCCCCACAGACACCGCGTCCCCACAGACACCGCGTCCCCACAGACACCGCGTCCCCACAGACACCGCGTCCCCACAGACACCGCGTCCCCACAGACACCGCGTCCACACAGACACCGCGTCCCCACAGACACCGCGTCCCCACAGACACCGCGTCCCCACAGACACCGCATCCACACAGACACCGCGTCCCCACAGACACCGCATCCCCACAGACACCGCGTCCCCACAGACACCGCATCCCCACAGACACCGCGTCCCCACAGACACCGCGTCCCCACAGACACCGCGTCCACACAGACACCGCGTCCCCACAGACACCGCATCCACACAGACACCGCGTCCCCACAGACACCGCATCCCCACAGACACCGCGTCCCCACAGACACCGCATCCCCACAGACACCGCGTCCCCACAGACACCGCGTCCCCACAGACACCGCATCCACACAGACACCGCATCCCCACAGACACCGCATCCACACAGACACCGCATCCCCACAGACACCGCGTCCACACAGACACCGCGTCCACACAGACACCGCGTCCACACAGACACCGCATCCCCACAGACACCGCGTCCCCACAGACACCGCGTCCCCACAGACACCGCATCCACACAGACACCGCGTCCCCACAGACACCGCATCCCCACAGACACCGCGTCCACACAGACACCGCGTCCCCACAGACACCGCGTCCACACAGACACCGCGTCCCCACAGACACCGCGTCCCCACAGACACCGCGTCCCCACAGACACCGCGTCCCCACAGACACCGCATCCCCACAGACACCGCGTCCACACAGACACCGCATCCCCACAGACACCGCGTCCACACAGACACCGCGTCCCCACAGACACCGCGTCCACACAGACACCGCGTCCCCACAGACACCGCATCCACACAGACACCGCGTCCCCACAGACACCGCGTCCACACAGACACCGCGTCCACACAGACACCGCGTCCCCACAGACACCGCGTCCACACAGACACCGCGTCCACACAGACACCGCGTCCCCACAGACACCGCGTCCCCACAGACACCGCGTCCACACAGACACCGCGTCCCCACAGACACCGCGTCCCCACAGACACCGCGTCCCCACAGACACCGCACCCCCACAGACACCGCATCCCCACAGACACCGCATCCCCACAGACACCGCGTCCCCACAGACACCGCATCCCCACAGACACCGCGTCCACACAGACACCGCGTCCTCACAGACACCGCATCCTCACAGACACCGCACCCCCACAGACACCGCACCCCCACAGACACCGCGTCCCCACAGACACCGCATCCCCACAGACACCGCGTCCCCACAGACACCGCATCCCCACAGACACCGCGTCCCCACAGACACCGCGTCCCCACAGACACCGCGTCCCCACAGACACCACGTCCACACAGACACCGCGTCCCCACAGACACCGCATCCCCACAGACACCGCGTCCCCACAGACACCGCGTCCACACAGACACCGCATCCCCACAGACACCGCACCCCCACAGACACCGCATCCCCACAGACACCGCGTCCCCACAGACACCGCATCCTCACAGACACCGCATCCTCACAGACACCGCGTCCCCACAGACACCGCATCCCCACAGACACCGCATCCCCACAGACACCGCGTCCCCACAGACACCGCATCCCCACAGACACCGCGTCCCCACAGACACCGCGTCCACACAGACACCGCATCCCCACAGACACCGCACCCCCACAGACACCGCATCCCCACAGACACCGCGTCCCCACAGACACCGCATCCTCACAGACACCGCATCCTCACAGACACCGCGCCCCCACAGACACCGCATCCCCACAGACACCGCGTCCACACAGACACCGCGTCCCCACAGACACCGCATCCCCACAGACACCGCGTCCCCACAGACACCGCATCCCCACAGACACCGCGTCCACACAGACACCGCGTCCCCACAGACACCACGTCCACACAGACACCGCGTCCACACAGACACCGCGCCCCCACAGACACCGCGTCCCCACAGACACCGCTTCCACACAGACACCACGTCCACACAGACACCGCGTCCCCACAGACACCGCGTCCCCACAGACACCGCGTCCCCACAGACACCGCATCCCCACAGACACCGCGTCCCCACAGACACCGCATCCACACAGACACCGCGTCCCCACAGACACCGCATCCCCACAGACACCGCGTCCCCACAGACACCGCGTCCCCACAGACACCGCGTCCCCACAGACACCGCGTCCACACAGACACCGCATCCTCACAGACACCGCGTCCCCACAGACACCGCGTCCCCACAGACACCGCACGCCCACAGACACCGCGTCCCCACAGACACCGCATCCACACAGACACCGCATCCACACAGACACCGCGTCCCCACAGACACCGCGTCCACACAGACACCGCATCCTCACAGACACCGCGTCCCCACAGACACCGCGTCCCCACAGACACCGCACGCCCACAGACACCGCGTCCCCACAGACACCGCATCCACACAGACACCGCATCCACACAGACACCGCGTCCCCACAGACACCGCATCCACACAGACACCGCGTCCCCACAGACACCGCGTCCCCACAGACACCGCATCCACACAGACACCGCGTCCCCACAGACACCGCGTCCCCACAGACACCGCATCCACACAGACACCGCGTCCCCACAGACACCGCGTCCCCACAGACACCGCATCCACACAGACACCGCGTCCCCACAGACACCGCGTCCCCACAGACACCGCGTCCACACAGACACCGCATCCCCACAGACACCGCATCCCCACAGACACCGCGTCCCCACAGACACCGCGTCCCCACAGACACCGCACCCCCACAGACACCGCGTCCACACAGACACCGCGTCCCCACAGACACCGCGTCCCCACAGACACCGCGTCCTCACAGACACCGCGTCCACACAGACACCGCGTCCCCACAGACACCGCGTCCCCACAGACACCGCGTCCACACAGACACCGCATCCACACAGACACCGCGTCCCCACAGACACCGCGTCCCCACAGACACCGCTTCCACACAGACACCGCGTCCTCACAGACACCGCGTCCACACAGACACCGCATCCACACAGACACCGCGTCCCCACAGACACCGCGTCCCCACAGACACCGCGTCCACACAGACACCGCATCCCCACAGACACCGCATCCCCACAGACACTGCGTCCCCACAGACACCGCTTCCACACAGACACCGCGTCCCCACAGACACCGCGTCCACACAGACACCGCGTCCACACAGACACCGCGTCCCCACAGACACCGCATCCACACAGACACCGCGTCCCCACAGACACCGCATCCACACAGACACCGCGTCCCCACAGACACCGGACCCCCACAGACACCGCGTCCCCACAGACACCGCATCCCCACAGACACCGCGTCCACACAGACACCGCGTCCCCACAGACACCGCGTCCACACAGACACCGCGTCCCCACAGACACCGCATCCCCACAGACACCGCATCCCCACAGACACCGCGTCCACACAGACACCGCATCCCCACAGACACCGCGTCCCCACAGACACCGCGTCCCCACAGACACCGCGTCCACACAGACACCGCGTCCACACAGACACCGCGTCCCCACAGACACCGCATCCACACAGACACCGCGTCCCCACAGACACCGCGTCCACACAGACACCGCGTCCACACAGACACCGCGTCCCCACAGACACCGCGTCCCCACAGACACCGCATCCCCACAGACACCGCATCCACACAGACACCGCGTCCCCACAGACACCGCGTCCCCACAGACACCGCGTCCACACAGACACCGCGTCCCCACAGACACCGCATCCACACAGACACCGCATCCCCACAGACACCGCATCCACACAGACACCGCATCCCCACAGACACCGCATCCACACAGACACCGCATCCACACAGACACCGCATCCCCACAGACACCACATCCCCACAGACACCGCATCCACACAGACACCGCATCCCCACAGACACCGCATCCACACAGACACCGCATCCCCACAGACACCGCATCCACACAGACACCGCATCCACACAGACACCGCATCCCCACAGACACCACATCCCCACAGACACCGCATCCGCACAGACACCGCATCCCCACAGACACCGCATCCACACAGACACCGCGTCCACACAGACACCGCGTCCACACAGACACCGCGTCCACACAGACACCGCGTCCACACAGACACCGCATCCCCACAGACACCGCGTCCACACAGACACCGCGTCCACACAGACACCGCGTCCCCACAGACACCGCGTCCCCACAGACACCGCGTCCCCACAGACACCGCACCCCCACTGACACCGCGTCCACACAGACACCGCATCCCCACAGACACCGCGTCCCCACAGACACCGCGTCCCCACAGACACCGCATCCCCACAGACACCGCGTCCCCACAGACACCGCGTCCACACAGACACCGCGTCCCCACAGACACCGCGTCCCCACAGACACCGCATCCACACAGACACCGCATCCACACAGACACCGCGTCCACACAGACACCGCGTCCACACAGACACCGCGTCCCCACAGACACCGCGTCCCCACAGACACCGCGTCCCCACAGACACCGCATCCCCACAGACACCGCGTCCCCACAGACACCGCGTCCACACAGACACCGCGTCCCCACAGACACCGCGTCCCCACAGACACCGCATCCACACAGACACCGCATCCACACAGACACCGCGTCCACACAGACACCGCGTCCCCACAGACACCGCGTCCACACAGACACCGCGTCCACACAGACACCGCGTCCCCACAGACACCGCGTCCCCACAGACACCGCGTCCCCACAGACACCGCGTCCCCACAGACACCGCGTCCCCACAGACACCGCGTCCACACAGACACCGCGTCCACACAGACACCGCATCCCCACAGACACCGCGTCCCCACAGACACCGCGTCCACACAGACACCGCGTCCACACAGACACCGCGTCCACACAGACACCGCGTCCACACAGACACCGCGTCCCCACAGACACCGCGTCCCCACAGACACCGCGTCCCCACAGACACCGCGTCCACACAGACACCGCGTCCACACAGACACCGCATCCCCACAGACACCGCGTCCCCACAGACACCGCGTCCACACAGACACCGCGTCCACACAGACACCGCATCCACACAGACACCGCGTCCACACAGACACCGCGTCCACACAGACACCGCGTCCACACAGACACCGCGTCCCCACAGACACCGCATCCCCACAGACACCGCATCCCCACAGACACCGCGTCCCCACAGACACCGCGTCCCCACAGGCACCGCGTCCCCACAGACACCGCGTCCCCACAGACACCGCGTCCCCACAGACACCGCGTCCCCACAGACACCGCGTCCCCACAGACACCGCGTCCCCACAGACACCGCATCCACACAGACACCGCGTCCACACAGACACCGCGTCCCCACAGACACCGCGTCCACACAGACACCGCGTCCACACAGACACCGCGTCCACACAGACACCGCGTCCCCACAGACACCGCGTCCCCACAGACACCGCGTCCCCACAGACACCGCGTCCCCACAGACACCGCGTCCCCACAGACACCGCATCCCCACAGACACCGCGTCCCCACAGACACCGCGTCCACACAGACACCGCGTCCACACAGACACCGCGTCCCCACAGACACCGCATCCCCACAGACACCGCATCCCCACAGACACCGCGTCCACACAGACACCGCGTCCACACAGACACCGCGTCCCCACAGACACCGCGTCCACACAGACACCGCGTCCACACAGACACCGCATCCCCACAGACACCGCGTCCACACAGACACCGCGTCCACACAGACACCGCGTCCCCACAGACACCGCGTCCACACAGACACCGCGTCCACACAGACACCGCATCCACACAGACACCGCGTCCCCACAGACACCGCGTCCACACAGACACCGCGTCCACACAGACACCGCGTCCCCACAGACACCGCGTCCACACAGACACCGCGTCCCCACAGACACCGCGTCCACACAGACACCGCGTCCCCACAGACACCGCGTCCACACAGACACCGCGTCCCCACAGACACCGCATCCCCACAGACACCGCATCCCCACAGACACCGCATCCACACAGACACCGCATCCACACAGACACCGCGTCCCCACAGACACCGCGTCCACACAGACACCGCATCCACACAGACACCGCGTCCCCACAGACACCGCATCCACACAGACACCGCGTCCCCACAGACACCGCATCCCCACAGACACCGCATCCACACAGACACCGCATCCCCACAGACACCGCGTCCACACAGACACCGCGTCCCCACAGACACCGCACCCCCACAGACACCGCATCCACACAGACACCGCGTGCCCACAGACACCGCGTCCACACAGACACCGCATCCACACAGACACCGCATCCACACAGACACCGCGTCCCCACAGACACCGCGTCCACACAGACACCGCATCCACACAGACACCGCGTCCCCAAAGACACCGCGTCCCCACAGACACCGCATCCACACAGACACCGCGTCCCCACAGACACCGCGTCCACACAGACACCGCGTCCCCAAAGACACCGCGTCCCCACAGACACCGCGTCCACAGAGACACCGCGTCCCCACAGACACCGCGTCCCCACAGACACCGCGTCCACACAGACACCGCGTCCCCACAGACACCGCGTCCCCACAGACACCGCGTCCACACAGACACCGCGTCCACACAGACACCGCGTCCCCACAGACACCGCGTCCACACAGACACCGCGTCCCCACAGACACCGCGTCCCCACAGACACCGCGTCCACACAGACACCGCGTCCCCGCAGACACCGCGTCCCCGCAGACACCGCGTCCCCGCAGACACCGCGTCCCCACAGACACCGCGTCCCCACAGACACCGCAGCCACAGACACCGCGTCCACACAGACACCGCGTCCCCACAGACACCGCGTCCACACAGACACCGCGTCCCCACAGACACCGCGTCCACACAGACACCGCGTCCCCACAGACACCGCGTCCACACAGACACCGCACCCCCACAGACACCGCATCCCCACAGACACCGCGTCCCCACAGACACCGCGTCCCCACAGACACCGCACCCCCACAGACACCGCATCCTCACAGACACCGCGTCCACACAGACACCGCGTCCCCACAGACACCGCATCCCCACAGACACCGCGTCCACACAGACACCGCGTCCCCACAGACACCGCATCCCCACAGACACCGCACCCCCACAGACACCGCATCCCCACAGACACCGCGTCCACACAGACACCGCGTCCACACAGACACCGCATCCCCACAGACACCGCGTCCCCACAGACACCGCGTCCACACAGACACCGCGTCCACACAGACACCGCATCCACACAGACACCGCGTCCACACAGACACCGCGTCCACACAGACACCGCGTCCACACAGACACCGCGTCCCCACAGACACCGCATCCCCACAGACACCGCGTCCCCACAGACACCGCGTCCCCACAGACACCGCGTCCCCACAGGCACCGCGTCCCCACAGACACCGCGTCCCCACAGACACCGCGTCCCCACAGACACCGCGTCCCCACAGACACCGCGTCCCCACAGACACCGCGTCCCCACAGGCACCGCGTCCCCACAGACACCGCGTCCCCACAGACACCGCGTCCCCACAGACACCGCGTCCCCACAGACACCGCGTCCCCACAGACACCGCGTCCCCACAGACACCGCGTCCACACAGACACCGCGTCCACACAGACACCGCGTCCCCACAGACACCGCATCCCCACAGACACCGCGTCCCCACAGACACCGCGTCCACACAGACACCGCGTCCACACAGACACCGCGTCCCCACAGACACCGCGTCCACACAGACACCGCGTCCACACAGACACCGCGTCCCCACAGACACCGCGTCCACACAGACACCGCGTCCACACAGACACCGCGTCCCCACAGACACCGCGTCCACACAGACACCGCGTCCACACAGACACCGCATCCACACAGACACCGCGTCCCCACAGACACCGCGTCCACACAGACACCGCGTCCACACAGACACCGCGTCCCCACAGACACCGCGTCCACACAGACACCGCGTCCCCACAGACACCGCGTCCACACAGACACCGCGTCCCCACAGACACCGCGTCCACACAGACACCGCGTCCCCACAGACACCGCATCCCCACAGACACCGCATCCCCACAGACACCGCATCCACACAGACACCGCGTCCACACAGACACCGCGTCCCCACAGACACCGCGTCCACACAGACACCGCGTCCACACAGACACCGCGTCCCCACAGACACCGCATCCACACAGACACCGCGTCCCCACAGACACCGCATCCCCACAGACACCGCATCCCCACAGACACCGCGTCCACACAGACACCGCGTCCCCACAGACACCGCACCCCCACAGACACCGCATCCACACAGACACCGCGTGCCCACAGACACCGCGTCCACACAGACACCGCATCCACACAGACACCGCATCCACACAGACACCGCGTCCCCACAGACACCGCGTCCACACAGACACCGCGTCCCCACAGACACCGCGTCCCCACAGACACCGCATCCACACAGACACCGCGTCCCCAAAGACACCGCGTCCCCACAGACACCGCATCCACACAGACACCGCGTCCCCACAGACACCGCGTCCACACAGACACCGCGTCCCCAAAGACACCGCGTCCCCACAGACACCGCGTCCACAGAGACACCGCGTCCCCACAGACACCGCGTCCCCACAGACACCGCGTCCACACAGACACCGCGTCCCCACAGACACCGCGTCCCCACAGACACCGCGTCCACACAGACACCGCGTCCACACAGACACCGCGTCCCCACAGACACCGCGTCCACACAGACACCGCGTCCCCACAGACACCGCGTCCCCACAGACACCGCGTCCACACAGACACCGCGTCCCCGCAGACACCGCGTCCCCGCAGACACCGCGTCCCCGCAGACACCGCGTCCCCACAGACACCGCGTCCCCACAGACACCGCAGCCACAGACACCGCGTCCACACAGACACCGCGTCCCCACAGACACCGCGTCCACACAGACACCGCGTCCCCACAGACACCGCGTCCACACAGACACCGCGTCCCCACAGACACCGCGTCCACACAGACACCGCACCCCCACAGACACCGCATCCCCACAGACACCGCGTCCCCACAGACACCGCGTCCCCACAGACACCGCACCCCCACAGACACCGCATCCTCACAGACACCGCGTCCACACAGACACCGCGTCCCCACAGACACCGCATCCCCACAGACACCGCGTCCACACAGACACCGCGTCCCCACAGACACCGCATCCCCACAGACACCGCACCCCCACAGACACCGCATCCCCACAGACACCGCGTCCCCACAGACACCGCGTCCCCACAGACACCGCGTCCCCACAGACACCGCGTCCCCACAGACACCGCATCCACACAGACAGCGCATCCCCACAGACACCGCGTCCCCACAGACACCGCGTCCACACAGACACCGCGTCCCCACAGACACCGCGTCCCCACAGACACCGCATCCACACAGACAGCGCATCCCCACAGACACCGCGTCCCCACAGACACCGCGTCCACACAGACACCGCGTCCCCACAGACACCGCATCCACACAGACACCGCATCCACACAGACACCGCGTCCCCACAGACACCGCATCCCCACAGACACCGCGTCCCCACAGACACCGCGTCCACACAGACACCGCGTCCACACAGACACCGCGTCCACACAGACACCGCGTCCCCACAGACACCGCATCCACACAGACACCGCGTCCACACAGACACCGCGTCCACACAGACACCGCATCCACACAGACACCGCACCCCCACAGACACCGCGTCCCCACAGACACCGCGTCCCCACAGACACCGCATCCCCACAGACACCGCGTCCACACAGACAGCGCATCCCCACAGACACCGCGTCCCCACAGACACCGCGTCCACACAGACACCGCGTCCACACAGACACCGCGTCCACACAGACACCGCGTCCCCACAGACACCGCATCCACACAGACACCGCATCCACACAGACACCGCGTCCACACAGACACCGCGTCCCCACAGACACCGCATCCACACAGACACCGCATCCACACAGACACCGCGTCCTCACAGACACCGCGTCCACACAGACACCGCGTCCCCACAGACACCGCGTCCCCACAGACACCGCGTCCACACAGACACCTCATCCCCACAGACACCGCATCCCCACAGACACCGCGTCCCCACAGACACCGCATCCCCACAGACACCGCACCCCCACAGACACCGCGTCCCCACAGACACCTCATCCCCACAGACACCGCGTCCCCACAGACACCGCATCCCCACAGACACCTCATCCCCACAGACACCGCGTCCCCACAGACACCGCATCCCCACAGACACCGCGTCCCCACAGACACCGCGTCCACACAGACACCGCGTCCACACAGACACCGCGTCCCCACAGACACCTCATCCCCACAGACACCGCATCCCCACAGACACCTCATCCCCACAGACACCGCGTCCCCACAGACACCGCGTCCCCACAGACACCGCATCCCCACAGACACCTCATCCCCACAGACACCGCGTCCCCACAGACACCGCGTCCACACAGACGCCGCATCCCCACAGACACCGCGTCCCCACAGACACCGCGTCCACACAGACACCGCATCCCCACAGACACCGCGTCCCCACAGACACCGCGTCCCCACAGACACCGCATCCCCACAGACACCGCGTCCTCACAGACACCGCGTCCCCACAGACACCGCGTCCCCACAGACACCGCGTCCCCACAGACACCGCGTCCCCACAGACACCGCGTCCCCACAGACACCGCATCCACACAGACACCGCATCCACACAGACACCGCGTCCCCACAGACACCGCGTCCCCACAGACACCGCGTCCACACAGACACCGCATCCACACAGACACCGCGTCCCCACAGACACCGCATCCACACAGACACCGCATCCACACAGACACCGCGTCCCCACAGACACCGCGTCCACACAGACACCGCGTCCCCACAGACACCGCGTCCCCACAGACACCGCGTCCCCACAGACACCGCGTCCACACAGACACCGCGTCCCCACAGACACCGCATCCACACAGACACCGCATCCACACAGACACCGCGTCCCCACAGACACCGCGTCCCCACAGACACCGCGTCCACACAGACACCGCGTCCCCACAGACACCGCGTCCCCACAGACACCGCATCCACACAGACACCGCACCCCCACAGACACCGCGTCCACACAGACACCGCGTCCACACAGACACCGCATCCACACAGACACCGCGTCCACACAGACACCTCATCCACACAGACACCGCATCCCCACAGACACCGCGTCCCCACAGACACCGCGTCCACACAGACACCGCGTCCACACGGACACCGCGTCCCCACAGACACCGCGTCCACACAGACACCGCATCCACACAGACACCGCGTCCCCACAGACACCGCGTCCCCACAGACACCGCGTCCCCACAGACACCGCGTCCCCACAGACACCGCGTCCCCACAGACACCGCGTCCCCACAGACACCGCATCCCCACAGACACCGCGTCCACACAGACACCGCATCCCCACAGACACCGCGTCCCCACAGACACCGCGTCCACACAGACACCTCATCCCCACAGACACCGCATCCCCACAGACACCGCGTCCACACAGACACCTCGTCCCCACAGACACCGCATCCACACAGACACCGCATCCACACAGACACCGCATCCCCACAGACACCGCGTCCCCACAGACACCGCATCCCCACAGACACCGCGTCCCCACAGACACCGCGTCCACACAGACACCGCGTCCACACAGACACCGCGTCCACACAGACACCGCGTCCCCATAGACACCGCGTCCACACAGACACCGCATCCTCACAGACACCGCATCCACACAGACACCGCGTCCACACAGACACCGCGTCCACACAGACACCGCGTCCCCATAGACACCGCGTCCACACAGACACCGCGTCCCCACAGACACCGCGTCCACACAGACACCGCGTCCCCATTGACACCGCGTCCACACAGACACCGCATCCACACAGACACCGCGTCCCCACAGACACCGCGTCCACACAGACACCGCGTCCACACAGACACCGCGTCCACACAGACACCGCGTCCACACAGACACCGCGTCCCCACAGACACCGCACCCCCACAGACACCGCGTCCCCACAGACACCGCGTCCCCACAGACACCGCGTCCACACAGACACCGCGTCCACACAGACACCGCGTCCCCACAGACACCGCATCCCCACAGACACCGCGTCCCCACAGACACCGCGTCCCCACAGACACCGCACCCCCACAGACACCGCGTCCCCACAGACACCGCGTCCCCACAGACACCGCGTCCCCACAGACACCGCGTCCACACAGACACCGCGTCCCCACAGACACCGCGTCCCCACAGACACCGCATCCACACAGACACCGCATCCCCACAGACACCGCGTCCACACAGACACCGCGTCCCCACAGACACCGCACCCCCACAGACACCGCATCCACACAGACACCGCGTCCCCACAGACACCGCGTCCCCACAGACACCGCGTCCACACAGACACCGCGTCCCCACAGACACCGCGTCCACACAGACACCGCGTCCCCACAGACACCGCATCCACACAGGCACCGCATCCCCACAGACACCGCACCCCCACAGACACCGCGTCCCCACAGACACCGCGTCCCCACAGACACCGCGTCCACACAGACACCGCGTCCACACAGACACCGCGTCCACACAGACACCGCGTCCACACAGACACCGCGTCCACACAGACACCGCGTCCACACAGACACCGCGTCCCCACAGACACCGCATCCACACAGACACCGCGTCCACACAGACACCGCGTCCCCACAGACACCGCGTCCCCCCAGACACCGCGTCCCCACAGACACCGCGTCCACACAGACACCGCGTCCACACAGACACCGCGTCCACACAGACACCGCGTCCACACAGACACCGCGTCCCCACAGACACCGCGTCCACACAGACACCGCGTCCCCACAGACACCGCGTCCACACAGACACCGCATCCCCACAGACACCGCGTCCACACAGACACCGCGTCCCCACAGACACCGCGTCCCCACAGACACCACATCCACACAGACACCGCGTCCCCACAGACACCGCATCCACACAGACACCGCGTCCACACAGACACCGCGTCCCCACAGACACCGCGTCCACACAGACACCGCGTCCACACAGACACCGCATCCCCACAGACACCGCATCCCCACAGACACCGCGTCCACACAGACACCGCATCCCCACAGACACCGCGTCCACACAGACACCGCGTCCCCACAGACACCGCGTCCCCACAGACACCGCGTCCACACAGACACCGCATCCCCACAGACACCGCGTCCCCACAGACACCGCGTCCCCACAGACACCGCGTCCCCACAGACACCGCGTCCACACAGACACCGCGTCCACACAGACACCGCGTCCCCACAGACACCACATCCACACAGACACCGCGTCCCCACAGACACCACATCCACACAGACACCGCGTCCCCACAGACACCGCGTCCCCACAGACACCACATCCACACAGACACCGCGTCCCCACAGACACCACATCCACACAGACACCGCGTCCCCACAGACACCGCATCCACACAGACACCGCATCCCCACAGATACCGCATCCCCACAGACACCGCATCCCCACAGACACCGCGTCCACACAGACACCGCATCCCCACAGACACCGCGTCCACACAGACACCGCGTCCCCACAGACACCGCGTCCACACAGACACCGCATCCCCACAGACACCGCGTCCACACAGACACCGCGTCCCCACAGACACCGCGTCCCCACAGACACCACATCCACACAGACACCGCGTCCCCACAGACACCGCATCCCCACAGACACCGCGTCCCCACAGACACCGCGTCCACACAGACACCGCGTCCCCACAGACACCGCGTCCACACAGACACCGCGTCCCCACAGACACCGCGTCCACACAGACACCGCGTCCCCACAGACACCGCGTCCACACAGACACCGCGTCCCCACAGACACCGCACCCACACAGACACCGCGTCCACACAGACACCGCGTCCCCACAGACACCGCGTCCACACAGACACCGCGTCCCCACAGACACCGCGTCCACACAGACACCGCGTCCCCACAGACACCGCGTCCACACAGACACCGCGTCCCCACAGACACCACGTCCCCACAGACAGCACATCCATACAGACGCAGCACACTCCGCAGACGCAGCACCCTCCGCAGACGCTGCACCCTCCGCAGACGCTGCACCCTCCGCAGACGCTGCACCCTCCGCAGACGCTGCACCCTCCGCAGGCGCTGCACCCTCCGCAGACGCTGCACCCTCCGCAGACGCTACACCCCCTGCAGACGTTACACCCCCCTGCAGACGCTCCACCCCCTGCAGACGCTCCACCCCGTGCAGACACTAACACGCTACAGATGTTGACACGCACTCACTATCCCAACATTCCCTGTCTTCACTCCCACTCACTATCCTGACATTTCCTGTCCTCACTCTCACTCACTATCCTGCACCTTCGCTATCCTCACTCCTGCTCCCTACCCTGCACATTCCCTGTCCATACCCTAGCTCACAATTCACTAATCTCCTCTGTGCGGGCGATCTATGTGGAAGTCATAAAGATGGTGCATCTCCCAAGGCCAAACAGTCGTGATACACTTTGAGAGCCAGGAGTCTCCCATCCATCCCCACGGGCTCAACAAATTCTACAGAGGGGTGGAAAGATCTCCGTCAGGATTTTCTGTTCAATTCCCAATTTCATTTTTTATTGGGGCCACCCTTTTGATCTCAGAGACTATCCTCTGGAAAATTAGGCAACAAAATTACAATCTCACACAACCAGGTCACCAACAAATGTTTGGTTTAATTCACCTCAAAGTTCCTCCTGCATAGTCTTATAGTTTCATGTCATGATACATCCTGGAATATTGTGTACAGTATTGAAATGTAGAAACTAGTCTTGCTGCAGCTGTATAGGGCATTGGTGAGGCCGCAGCTGGAGTACTGTGTGCAGTTTTGGGCGCCGCACCTGCGCAAGGATATTTTGGCCCTGGAGGGAGTGCAGAGGAGGTTTACTAGGCTGATACCGGAGTTGAGGGGATTGAGCTATGAGGAGAGGCTGAATAAACTAGGCTTGTACTCGTTAGAGTTTAGAAGAATGAGGGGAGATCTCATTGAGACGTATAAGATGATGAATGGGATGGATAGGATAGAGGTGGAGAGACTCTTCCCGCTCAAAAAAGACAGTAGGACTAGGGGGCACAGCCTCAAGATAAAAGGGGGGCGGTTTAGAACGGAGTTGAGGAGGAACTTCTTCACTCAAAGGGTGGTGAATCTCTGGAATTCTCTGCCCGTTGAAGTGGTGGAGGCTACCTCGCTAAATATTTTTAAGAAGCAGGTTGATGGGTTCTTGATAAGAGAGGGGATTAAGGGTTATGGGGAGAGGGCGGGAAAGTGGAACTGAGCCACGACAGATCAGCCATGATCTTATTGAATGGCGGGGCAGGCTCGAGGGGCTAGATGGCCTACTCCTGCTCCTATTTCTTATGTTCTTATGTTCTTATGTTCTTATTCAGCCCTTCGAGTCTGCTCTGCCATTCATTTTAATCATGATCCATCATCAAATTTAAATCCTGACTCCGCCTTTCCCCATATTCCTTGATCCCTTTAATCTCAAGAGCTATATCTTAAAATCACACAACATTTTGGCCTTAGCTACATTCTGTGGTAGTCACTTCCACACATTCACCACCCCCCAGTGAAGAAACCTCTCCTTGCCTCAGTTCTAAAAGGTTTATCCCTTATCCTCAAACTATGACCCCTAGTTCTGGACTCCCCCCACCACTGGGAACATTCTTTCTGAATCCACCTGTCCAATCCTGTTAGAATTTTATACATTTCTGTGAGATACCCTCTCACTCTTCTAAACTCCAATGAATACAATCCTAACCAACTTAATCTCCCCCCATATGACAGACCTGCCACCCCAGGAATTATCCTGGTAAACCTTGGCTGTACCCCCTCTATAGCAAGGACATCCTTCCTCAGAGAAGGACACCAAAACACAATATAATGTGGCCTCATCAACATCCTACACAACTGCAGCAAAACATCTCTATTCCAAAACATCCCGCTATGGAGGCTTATTGGTCTCCATATCTGAGGAAAGATGTAAATGAGTTTAGGAGCAGTTCAGAGAAGGTTTCTGAGACAAATACAAGGAATGAGTGGGTTGTCAGATGTGGAAAGGTTAGATAGGCTAAGCTTGTATCCACTGGACTTCAGAAGAATAAGAAGTGACTTGACAGAAACATATAAGGTCCTGTGGGGTTGTGACAGGGTGGATGTGGGGATGGTGTCCCCTCTTGCGAGCGAATCTAGAACTAGGGGGCAACTGTTTAAAAATAAGGGGACACCCATTTGGGACATAGTTGAGGAGAATTATTTTCTCTCCAATGTTCATGATTTTAACTCACTTCCTCAAAAAATGCTGGAAACAGAACCATTAAACATTAAGGGGTAGACTTAGGAGTGTGTGGACCGAGGAGGAAGAGGTACTCCTCGTGGAGCTTGAGAAGAGATTTGCTGGGGCACGGTTTATTAATAAAGAAATTGGTGTTATTTTAACATCTAAGATGGCCAAGCAGATCTCCGACAAGCGCAGGCAAATAGCGGCGCGTAGCAAAGGGTCGAATATAGATGGTGTAACGCATCCGGATAATGGATGTGAGGAGGAGTTAATAGATGTAAATGTTGATGTAAATGTTGAGAATCCAGGCCCACATGTTAGTATGGTTGTTTCAGCTCCGGTAAGTGTACCGAAACATAGGGACGTTGATGAGAATCTTGTTTTGGCTGAAGATTTGTTGAGGGAAGGGACTGATCCCGAGAAATATGTGATGGCACTGGGAGTTGTGGATAGCATCACTAGTCTTTTGATGAGCGGTAAGTCTTCTAAGAAGGATAAGGAGGGGGTTCAGGTGAAGGTATCGAAGAAGGACAAGGAACAGATGAGAGTTGGGATAAATAGTGGTGCGAGGAAACGATGGGCAACGCAGAAAGCGGCATTTAGAGCAACTCAGTTGCTCTATAAAAATAATAGGCGTCAGTTGGCCCGACAAATTATGGGCGCGCCTTCACAAGTAATTTGTCCATTAAGCATAAAGGATTTGGAGGCAAGCTTTCGAGAGAAGCTCTCCAACCAAAATAATAAATCTAATATTAATAAATTTGCATCATATACTGGTAAGATTGATAATGGAGAATTGATGAAACCAATAACGTTAGAAGAGGTTACTCAGGCTATCAAAAGTATCAAGATAGTGCGCCTGGTCCAGATGGACAGAAATTAGAGCAGATTTGGGATATTCATGAGAAGTGTGAGAGTAGGTTACCTCGCCTCTTTAGTTTATGGGTAGCATCAAGGAAAATTCCAAATTGTGTAAAACAGAGTCGGACAGTTCTTATCCCAAAATGTGAGGATAGGGAACGTTTGAAAGGTATTGACAATTGGCGACCAATTACTATAGGTCCAATGTTGCTACGTCTATTTACCAAGATTATGGCAAAAAGACTGAGCAATACGGTTCAGATAAACCCAAGACAAAAGGGGTTTTTAGCAGCTACTCCCGGGTGTAATGAGAATATTGCAGTGTTACAGAACATTATGAAGGGAGCTAAGAAAAATCGTAAGGGTCTTGCTGTTGTTTTTGTCGATCTAGCTAAAGCGTTTGACTCTGTAGGTCACAAACTCCTTATCAAGTCATTAGAAAGGGTTAAACTTCCAGTAGCTTTTGTGGAGCTTATTAAGGATCTTTACACCGGTAACACTACGGTGATTGAAGGTAATAATGCCAAAACCAATCCTATAAGTATAGAGAGGGGGGTTAAACAAGGAGACTCCCTTTCCCCAATTTTATTTAACATAGCGATGGATCCTCTTATTTGTAGTCTTGAAGGGGCGAAATCTGGTGTCAGCATGATGCTGGACGGGGCAAGGGTTAACTGCTCCGCATTGGCTTTTGCCGATGATATTGCCCTTTTGAGTGATTCATATGTAGGAATGACAAGGAACTTAAGGATTCTTCAATCGTTTTGTGACTCTACTGGTCTTGTGGTTAATACTCGTAAGACCAAGGGTTTTCATTTTGCGTATATGAAGAAGACTTTTGTGTATAATCGTTGTAAGAATTGGCAGATTGGGAAGGAGGATATTACATATATTCCCCCAGGAGGATAGGCTATTGGAAAGCAAAGAGATGGAATGTTATCAGCGGTAGGCAGGATGCAGGTTTGAGGCTATTATCAGATCCAGCCATCATCTGATTAAATAGCAAAGAGGCTGAATAGCCCACTCCTGCTTCTTGTTCAAATCACTTGCATGTGGGATAGATGAGACGGTTACCCTTCTTCACCATCACTTCCTGCACCCACCTTATCCAGTGGTAAGAAAATGGTGAGACGATAATTGGTGATTAAATGGATAAGCTGGGTAGCTCAGGTACCTGACCACACTCCGAGTGCCCCACAACACTTTGTTTCCTCTCCCTAATTTGCATTGAACTCTTCCATCCAGTAAGACTTCTCATGGAAGAATAGGCAGATTCTGATTCACCAGAGAGGGTGCCACATCCACTCCCCTCATGTGGAAGATTGTCTACTGAGGTGTGGCCACTGTCAGATGCAAACAATGAAAAGGAGCCACAAGACCATAAGACCATGAGATATGGGAGGAAAATTAAGCCGTTCGGCCCATCGAGTCTGCTCTGCCATTCAATCATGGTTGTTATGATTCTCAACCCCATTCTACTGCCTTCTCCCTTTAACCACCTTATTGAACAAGAAACTATCTATCTCTTTCTTAAATACATTCAACGACCTGGCCTCCACAGCACTCAGTGGCAATGAGTTCCACAGACTCACCCCTCTCTGGCTGAAGAAATTCCTCCTTCACTCTGAGGTTCTGCCCTCGAGTTCTCATCTTTCCCACTCGTGGAAACATCCTCTCTCCATTTCCACTCTATACAGACCTCTCAGTAATCTGTAAGTTTCTATTAGGTACTCCCTCATCCTTCTGAACTCCATCGAGTACAGACCCAGATTCCTCAATCGCTCCTCATATGACAAACCCTTCATTACAGGGATCATGCTTGTGAACCTCCTCTGGACCCCTCCAAGGCCAACACATCCTTCCTTAGATATGGGGCCCAAAACTGCTCACAAATGGGGTCTGACCAGAATCTTATACAGCCACAGCAGTACTTCCTTGATCTTGTATTCTAGCCCTCTGAAAATGAATGCTTACATTGAATTAGAGTCTCGAACTGTGATAGTGTATGAATGAAGCTGTGGCATGATGGGAAAAATGGTCAAGTAATTGATATAAAGGAGAGCTGACCAAGCTATTCCAAATTGCCAGACCTCTGTAAAACTGACTCCACATAACTGAGGGCTGAAGGAGTTCGGCGAAAGAAGGTCAGAGTCACAGAACCTTCTATTACATCAGAAAACAAGATACGGTCAGAGATCACGGAACCTTTCTGTTCCTTCAAAAGACAAGATAATGATATTATTGATGAAACAGAGGAGTCTCAGAGGTCACCGGATGCTAATACAATTGATGATGTATTACTGCTTGTATTACTAATTGAACATGTACACTAATAAGAAAAAGCTATAACTACAGAACTGATTCTTGTAGCTGGCACGGTCTTGGGATAGAATTGGCAGTTTGTAGGTACTGCTCTCTGCCTCCAAGACTCTGCCATATACTACATGCAGTTTTGTGATAATAAAAACGAGTTGTTTTTGCAAAGCAAACTTTGTTTAAGTTTTACTGTCACAGCTCGGAAAACAAGAAATTCTCCACTACAGCAGAACCAGGACTCCCAAGTCCCTTTGTGCTTCAGATTTCCGAAGTCTTTCCGCATTTAGAAAATAGTCCATGCTTCTATTTTTCCTACCAAAGTGCATAATCTCACACTTTCACATATCATATTCTATCTGCCACTTCTTTGCTCATTCTCCTAACCTGTCCAAGTCACTGTGCAGCCTTCCCACTTTCTCAACACGACTTGTCCCTCTACAAATCTTTGCATCATCTACAAATTTAGCAACCATGTCCTCACTTCCATCTTTCAGATCATTAATGTATAAAATGGAAAGTTGTGATCCCAATACTGACCCTTGTGGAACGCCACAGTTGTTATCCTGAAAAGGACCCCCTTATCCCCACTCTGCTCTCTGTTGGTCAGCCAATCTCCCATCGGTGCCAGTACCTTGTCTCTTACACATTGGCTCCTCGCTTATTCAGCAACCTTCTGTAAGGCACCTTGTCAAAGCTTTTTGGAAATCCAAATAAATCACATCCACTGGTTCTCCTTTGTCTAATTTCTTCATTACCTCGGCAAAGAATTCAAACAGATTTGTCAGACATGACCTCCCTTTAATGAAACCTTGTTGACTCAGTCCTATTTTACCATGCATTTCCAAATACTCCACAACTTCATCCTTAATAATGAACTCCAAGATTTACCCACAACCGAGGTCAGGCTAACTGGCCTATAATTTCCCATCTTCTGCCGGCATGGGGCATCACTTCTCGGTCTTTTGGCTAAGATCAAGTGTCAGACCAAGACTAAGATCAGGTGCAATGTGTTATCTTGTCAGCCTGGATCTTGTTTGTCTCTCTTGGGTGGCACAGTGGTTAGCACAGCTGCCTCACAGTGCCAGGGATCTGGGTTTGATTCCTGGCTTGGGTGACTGTCTGTGTGGAGTTTGCACGTTCTCCCCGTGTCTGCGTGGGTTTCCTCTGGGTGTCCTGGTTTCCTCCCACAGTCCAAAAGATGTTCTGGTTAGGTGGATTAGCCATGCTAAAATTGGGGGACTAGCGAGGGTAAATGCATGGGGTAATGGGGAAAGGGCCTGGGTGGGATTGTAGTCGGTGCAGGCTACCTCTCCACTGTATGATTCTATAACGCTGGGCCCATAAACTCCCGCTTCCTCCTGTTGCTGTGAAACACACTGGGGAGGGGGATAAAACTCCAGCCCAGTGGAGAAGAAGTAGACAATTTCTACAAGATGTACTTCAACAATTCACCAGAGATCCATACACAGCACCTTCCAAACCACCAACACTTCCATCTAGAAGGACAAGGGCAGCAGATACCTGGGAACACCACCACCAGCAAGTTCCCCTCCAAGCCACTCACTATCCTGACTTGGGAATATGTCACAGTTCCTTCGGAGTGACTGGGTCAAAATCCTGGAATTCCCTCCTAATGGCATTGTGGGTCAGCCCACAACATGTGGGCTGCAGTGATTCAAGGAGGCAGCTCATGGCCACCTTCTCAAGGGCAACTTTGGATGGGCATCAATGCTGGCCAGCCAGCCACGCCCATGTCCCATGAATGAATTTTAAAAAAGTTTTTAAAAATTGGCCCATCAAGTTTGCTCCACCTTTGAATGAAGTCAAGAATGATCTAATGAGATCGCGACAAGATGAATCCTCAAATCTGTGTCGGGAAAATATCCATGCTTCCAACATGTACTTTACACTTCACTGGGTTTTAATGACGTGTACTCAGCGATCATCACCAACTACATACTGAAATGGTCTTATTTGCCAGGGAGCTGGCTGTACCAGTCAGGAAATCCCTGTGTTGCAGAAGGAGGCTGTTTTGGCTCCTTAGAGCCTGCACTGACAACAATCTCACCCAGTCTGTATTCCCATAATCCCAAAAATTTATCTGGCTAATCACCCTGACATACTGAGGGGCAATTTAGCATGGCCAATCAACCTAACCCACACATCTTTGGAATGTGACAGGAGACGGAAGCACCCAGAGGAAACCCACATTGACATGGGGAGAATGTACAAACTTCAGACAGACACTCACCTGAGGTTGGAATTGAACCCGGGTCCCGGATGTGTGAGGCAGCAATGCTAGCCACTGTGCCACACCTAACTGTGATCTGCTGATAATCCTACATGATGCTATGATCCTTCATGTTGGAGTTACAGATAGCTCGCTGCCCTGGTATCTATCAGTAACCTTGTTCCTGAGTTCATTAGAAATAAAAATAACTGCCGAACAGATAAGATTGATGGTCTTAGTGGATTAGAGTCCCTGCCTCTTAACCAGAAACTCAGGGCTCGAATCCCACCTGAGGACTTAATTTTATTTCATTTATTATTGTCACAAGTAGGCTTACATTAACATTGCAATGAAGTTACTGTGAAAATCCCCTGGTCATCACACACCTGTTTGGGTACACTGAGGGAGAATTTAGCATGGCCAATGCACCTAACCAGCACATCTTTCGGACTGTGGGAGGAAACTGGAACACCCAGCGGAAACCCACGCAGACACGGGGAGAATGTGCAAAGTTCACACAGACGGTGACCCAAGTTGGGAATCGAACCCCGATCCCTGGCACTGTGAGGCATCAGTACTAACCACAGTGCCACCATACCTGTTGGCCAAGTAAAGTTTGTTTATAACATGGCCAAACAGGTTGAGTGGGGCAAGCTACTAATCCTTGCAAACATGCCAATCGCTGGTAGTAAGAGAGGGAGGGACTCCTGGTCAGCCATGTTTGATGTGGAATGGTGTCCCTGAGACTGTAAGCCTCTGGCAACAGACTAGTGACCTGATCCAGTAATAATTAGTTATGGAAACAGATGAAAGTCTGTCTTAGTGCACTAATAGGTGTGGGAAAAGAATTGGAAAGAGAAAAAATGTATTTAAAGAAATGAAGTTCCTGTGTTCAGCAGACTCTGCTCTTTCTGCTTTCTCTCGCTCTCTGAATTAATTGTGGGTTGATTTATAGATTAGTTTGCGCTGAGTCGGGTCCTGTGCTTTCTGGCACGGTTACTCAGAACAGCACACTGCTACTAAATAGCAGAGACCCAGAAGGAAAGTTTTCATCGGGGGTGCAGTTGGGGACGATTTAGGTGTTTCGTTCTGTAAAGAAATGAACCAAGAAATTTCTACAAGAAATTAAGTTATCTAACTGGACAATCAGTTTTGGACAAAACCCCCTGTTCTCCTCATTGCCCCCCGAAACACAGTAATCTGAGTCGCCAATCGATTTCAGAGACCAGTCCAGCAAATACATTTTAAAGTCTATTTATTAGTGTCACAAGTAGGCTTACATTAAGACTGCGATGCAGTTACTGTGAAAATCCCCTGATCACCACATTCTGGTGCCTGTTCGGGTTCACTGAGGGAGAATTTAACATGGCCAATGTGCCTAACCAGCATGTTCTTCAGACTGTGGGAGGAAACCGGAGCACCCGGAGGAAAGCCACGCAGACACAGGGAGAACGTGGAGACTCCACACAGACAGTGAACTAAAGCAGGAATTGAACCTTGTTCCCTAGCACTGTGAGGCAGCAGTGCTAACTACTGTGCTACTGTCCCACCCCAAGATCCATATTTAAAATCTTGGAATCCCTACAGTGCAGAAGGAGGCCATTTGGACAATCAAGTCTGCAGCGACCTCAATCCCACCGGACCTTATTTCTGCAACCCCACACATTTATCCTGCTAATCCCCCTGACAATAACGGGCAATTTAGCATGGCCAATCCACCTAACACACATATCTCAGGACTGTGGGATGAAACCAGAGCACTCAAAGGAAACCCATGTAGACACAGGGAGAATATGCAAAGTGCACACAGATAGTGAGCTGAGGCTGGAATTGAAAGCGGGTCCCTGGCACTGTGAGGCAGTAATGCTTATCCCATACACAGCTTAAACTGCAGAAACTGAGGAATTCATTCACTGCTTATTCAAACCAAGCTCTGTACAAAATGTTCTAAACAGATCTGATCTCTACAACATAAGCCCTTTAAGCAAACTTTAAAGTGAAGGAATCAAAATATATATTAAAGAAATACCCACACAATAATATTCCATGGATTTGGCAGAATGTGTGTGTGTGTGTGGGTGTGTGTGGGTGTGTGTGGGTGCATGTGGTATGTCTGGTGTGTGTGTGTGTTTGTGAATGTGAGTGTGTCTATGTGTGTGTGTTTGTATGTGAATGTGAGTGTGTCTATGTGTGTGTGTGTATGTATGTGAATGTGCGTGTGTCTATGTGTGTGTGTGAGTGAATGTGTGCGTGGGTGTGTGTGTGTCTGGTGTGTATGGGGTGAGTGATGTTGTGTGTGTGTGATGTGGGTGTGTGTGTGTGTATGGGTGTGAGTGAATGTGTGTGTGTGTGAATGTGGGTGTGTGCGGTGTGTATGGGTGTGAGTGAATGTGTGTGTGTGTGAATGTGGGTGTGTGCGGTGTGTATGGGTGTGAGTGAATGTGTGTGTGGTGTGTGAATGTGGGTGTGTGCGGTGTGTATGGGTGTGAGTGAATGTGTGTGTGTGTGAATGTGGGTGTGTGCGGTGTGTATGGGTGTGAGTGAATTGTGTGTGTGTGTGTGAATGTGGGTGTGTGCGGTGTGTATGGGTGTGAGTGAATGTGTGTGTGTGTGAATGTGGGTGTGTGCGGTGTGTATGGGTGTGAGTGAATGTGTGTGTGTGTGAATGTGGGTGTGTGCGGTGTGTATGGGTGTGAGTGAATGTGTGTGTGTGTGTGTGAATGTGGGTGTGTGCGGTGTGTATGGGTGTGAGTGAATGTGTGTGTGTGTGAATGTGGGTGTGTGCGGTGTGTATGGGTGTGAGTGAATGTGTGTGTGTGTGTGTGAATGTGGGTGTGTGCGGTGTGTATGGGTGTGAGTGAATGTGTGTGTGTGTGTGTGTGAATGTGGGTGTTGTGGTGTGTATGGGTGTGAGTGAATGTGTGTGTGTGTGTGTGAATGTGGGTGTGTGTGGTGTGTATGGGTGTGAGTGAATGTGTGTGTGTGAATGTGGGTGTGTGCGGTGTGTATGGGTGTGAGTGAATGTGTGTGTGTGTGTGTGGGTGTGTGTGTGTGAATGTGGGTGTGTCTGGTGTGTATGGGTGTGAGTGAATGTGTGTGTGTGTGAATATGGGTGTGTGCGGTGTGTATGGGTGTGTGTGGTGTGTATGGGTGTGTGTGGTGTGTATGGGTGTGTGTGAATGTGGGTGTGTGCGGTGTGTATGGGTGTGAGTGAATGTGTGTGTGTGTGAATATGGGTGTGTGCGGTGTGTATGGGTGTGTGTGGTGTGTATGGGTGTGTGTGGTGTGTATGGTGTGTGTGAATGTGGGTGTGTGCGGTGTGTATGGGTGTGAGTGAATGTGTGTGTGTGGGGTGTGTGCGGTGTGTATGGGTGTGAGTGAATATGTGTGTGTGTGTGTGTGAATGTGGGTGTGTGCGGTGTGTATGTGTGTGAGTGAATGTGTGTGTGTGTGTGTGTGAATGTGGGTGTGTGTGAGTGAATGTGTGTGTGTGTGTGTGTGAATGTGGGTGTGTGCGGTGTGTCTGGTGTGGGTGCGTTTTTGTGTGTATGAGTGGAAAGGGAAGCGAATTACCATTCCAGATGTTATCCTGAAGGAACAGTATTTGGACATTTCTGGACAGGACGGTGGTACAGTAGTTAGCACTGCTGCCTCACAGCACCAGGGATCTGGGTTCGATTCCCGGCTCGGGTCACTGTCTGTGCGGAGTTTGCACATTCTCTCCGTATCTGCGTGGGTTTCCTCCGGGTGCTCGGTTTCCTCCCACAGGTCTGAGAGACAAGCTGGTTAGGTGCCGTGCTAAATTCTCCCTCAGTGTTACCCGAACAGCCGCCAGAGTGTCGGGACTAGGAGATTTCCGCAGTAACTTAATTGCAGTGTTAATGTAAGCCTTACTTGTGACACTAAATAACTAAATAAATCCTGAAAGTTCATTCACTGACTGATTGGCTGAATATTCTCGGCAGTTTCTGTTTTGATTGTTTTATTCGACCCGATTCTAGTTTGGAATCATTGAGTTAAAGTCACACCGCTCCATCTGAGGCTGGTCTCAGAGAGCTGGTGGATTACACTGACAGACCCAAGGGTTCATCAGCATTTGAGGTCCAAAGATTATTGGTGAACAGCAAGGATATTCCGGTGTCTGAAATATTCTCAGCAATGCGGCATCGACTAGAAGCAAATTTCAAATCAAAAACATTACAGATCATCTTTTTAGCAAAGTGGGGGAGAGAAAATCGGAATTGACTCAATTTGTCTGGACTTTATAAAGTTTGTCCTGACTGGACTGAGGACTTGAATAAACCGGGTACCTGTCACCACTGGTGAAAGCTGAATAAGAGAGAGGAATTACTCACACAAAGGCGTGGTAGGTGAAAGCCCAGCTCCGGGGTCTCTCCAGAATATTGTACAGGAGGTTTGTACCCTCCGGTAGCGCACATTCCTGCGGGGACAGTATCGCCTCATCCTCGCTCTATCCAGCAGATTCAGGCGGTTGTCCTGAGGAGCTGCTGACCCCCGGCACTCCGCCCTGTCCAAGCCGCTGATCAGGAGCAGTCCATCGCGGGCTGGGCCACACTCTGGCCCGGGGTTCAGCCCCGATTCCACATCCAACATCCCAACAAACTCCACTCTGTCTCCCCCTCCCGCTTCCATCCAGAGGCCACCCTCCTCTCTCTGGCTCCGGGGCATCTTAGCAGCTACATGGGGTCAGTGTGTGTGTTCACACATTGAGCTGTCCCGGGAGGGAGGGAGGGGGGAGGGGGGGGGGGGACACGGCAGGGAGACCCTACCCTCTCCACACACTCACTCCGAAGGGGAGGGGGGAAGCTCTAATACCCCCTCCCCTCTGCGGCTCCGGGAGACTCTCCCCGGGCAGGATGTCTTGTTTTTCGAATCCAGTCTGGGATTAACTGCAAACCCGAGAGGGGTTCAGTCTCCCCTCTCCCTCCTCCCCCTCTCCCTTCCCCCCTCCCCTCTCCCTTCTCCCCCTCCCCTCTCCCCCCTCCCCTCTCCCCGCTCCCTCTCCCCTCTTCCCCCCTCCCCTCTCTCCCCTCCCCTCTCCCCCCTCCCTCTCTCCCCCCCTCTCCCCCCTCCCCTCCCCTTCTCCCCGCTCCCCTCTCTCCCCGCTCCCCCTCCCCCCCTCTCTCCCCCCCCCTCCCCCCCGCTCTCCCTCTCCCCCCGGACCGGGAGCCGCTGGTTTTTGGAGGAGTTGGGAGAGACACAGAGGAAAGTTCGGTGTTCTGGACAGTCCTGGATTTGTCCAACTCCGGGACAGTATTCCTGCTCCTCTGTGTGTGTCTATTCTGCCTCAGGCTCACACTCACTGTGAGTGAGGGAGTCCTGAGCTGTGAGTGAGTGAGGAGTCCCTCAGACTGTGTGAGTGAGTGAGGGAGTCCCTCAGGCTGTGTGAGTGAGTGAGGGAGTCCCTGAGGCTGTGTGAGTGAGTGAGGGAGTCCCTCAGACTGTGTGAGTGAGTGAGGGAGTCCCTGAGGCTCTGTGAGTGAGTGAGAGAGTCCCTCAGGCTGTGAGAGTGAGTGAGGGAATCCCTCAGACTGTGTGAGTGAGTGAGGGAGTCCCTCAGGCTGTGAGTCCCTCAGGCTTTGTGAGTGAGTGAGGGAGTCCCTCAGACTGTGTGAGTGAGCGAGGGAGCCCCTCAGGTTGTGTGTGAGTCCCTCAGGCTTTGTGAGTGAGTGAGGGAGTCCCTCAGACTGTGTGAGTGAGTGAGTCCCTCAGGTTTTGTGAGTGAGTGAGGGAGTCCCTGAGGCTATGTGAGTGAGTGAGGGAGTCCCTCAGGCTACACACTCATTGAGTGACTGAGTGGTGAGTGAGTGAGTGATGGTGAGTGAGCTT